>NC_091066.1:33777919-34459794 GCF_000393655.2 Nicotiana sylvestris | reverse complement strand
TGTATATCAACAACATTAATTTCAATATTACATGTATTATATTATCAAAATTGATACATGGACATGCGTTGCACCTATTTGAATCATAACACATAGAAAATACCTTTCAATCCTCCATTATTGGGCTATTCAACCGAGTAAGAACATATTCTTTCTTTAATGTTTTCGACCCTCAAGGTGGTCTCCTTGACTCAACGATTTCGTCATAATACATTTACAGAAGCGATCTCAGCTCCCAGACTTATCTAACTAGTATGACAAATAGATTCCCCTCATAAGCCAATTACCCACAAGCTTTACCTTTGTCACGACCCAAATCCCGGTCGTGATGGCGCCCAACACACTACTAGGCAAGCCCGACCATTATTCAACACTTAACCCAATTTATCAAAAATAGCGGAAAGAAATATCAATTAAGCAAGATTAAAGTACTGAAGAATTTAACAAAATACACAATATAATCTCACTAGGACCCGGTGTCACGAATCTGAGCCTCTAGAATACAGAATATCATCCTAATACATGGTATATCCAAAGTCTGATAATGCGGAAATAAAGAGATAGGATAGGAGGGAGAAGATCAATGGCTGCGAACGCCGTGCAGCTACCTCGATACTCCCAGAGGCTGGATCTGCTGATCAACTGGATCTACTGAGCCTGAGACTGCCCTGGATCTGCACACAAGGTGCAGGGAGTAAAGTGAGTACTCCGACCCAGTGAGTAATAAAAGTAACTACAGTCCGAAGATAAGAAAATCCAGTAAATACACAAAGTAAGCTAAAATCCAAATATACAGCAACATATGGAACTGAGCAGCTAAACAACAGTATAAATAGAAATACATGAATGCAATGCAATGCATATGATGGTACATTCCAGTACCCACTGCGGCGTGCAGCCCGAGCCATCCATATTTATTTATCGTCGACGGCGCTCACTAGGGGTGTGTACAGACTCCGGAGGGGCTCCTACAGCCCAAGCACAATATCTTGGTCAGTCATTGTTACCTGACCAATTTATATCATACAGTGCCATTGTTACCACTGTTCAAGTATATCATCCAGTGTCATTGTTACCACTATTTCAAGTATATCACACAGTGTCATTGTTACCACTGTTTCAAGTATATCACACAGTGTCATTGTTACCACTGTTTCAAGTATATCACACAGTGTCATTGTTACCACTGTTTCAAGTATATCATACAGTGTCATTGTTACCACTGTTTCAAGTCACTTTATAATCAGTCTAGAAAATAATATAATAAGCCTCTTGAGCATTTACAAAACAGAAGTTCCCAGCCCGGAATACATTTAAAAATATCATTTAAGTTTTCAACACTTAGAATTATGGCTGAGTTTGCAAAATAACATTTAAAACCTTGGACTGAAATTAAATGATATGCAAATCATGCTAAGCAGTAATATCAATCCTCGAAGGATTTTGCAAATCGGCACAAGACCCCAAACATGGCATCAAGCCCCGTAATATCAATGAAGTATGTGTATCAATCACCAGTATAGTATAAACATCATACGGGATGGAACAAGTCACAATCCCCAATAGTATCCGATCCCGCAGTCACTATGGAGTGCGTGTCACGCCTCAATATAGCGTTACGATGTGAAAGTCCGGGGTTTCAAACCCTCAGAACAACATTTACATCTATTACTCACCTCAAGACGACCAAAAGTCTACTCCGCGATGCCCTTTCCTTTCGAATCGACCTCCTCACGCGTCGAATCTTGCCAAAACCACAAGGAATATATTACAATAGGCTAAAGGAATATAACTCAATCGAAAAGACTCGAAAAATATCGAAAATCACGAAATTTGCAAAACCCGAGCCCCGGGCCCACTTCTCGAAAAATTATGAAAGTCACATCATCGAATTCCTCGTCTCTCCACGAGTCCGTACATATAAATTTTACCAAAATCGGAGTTCAAATGACCCCTCAAATCTTCATTTTAGAATTTCAATCTCAAGCCCTAATTTCTTATAATTTGGCTATGTTTTCATGGATTTCAAGGATGATTCTTTAATAAAATCATGTATTTAACTCATAAAACTTACCTCCAATCGATCTCAGTTGAAACTCCCTTCAATCCCCGTCCAAAAGCTCTCAAAATGACTGAAAATGGTGGAAAAATGACCCAAAATCGGATATAAACTCACTGTCCAGATTTTTCGCAATTACTATTCACCCGTGCGGTACTGTTCACGCGCGGTACTGTTCACACGTGCAATTACAACAGTAGTTCACTGCTGCTAAAATAATGCACCAGCAACCAATTTAAATTGCAGCACAGCCATTTTTAGTGCTCTAACTCCATCATACGAACTCGGAATTAGACGATTCTTATTCCTATGAGTCACAAATAATAATACGAACACAACCCTTCAATCGAAACTCAATTCGGAGCTCATTTGCCCAGTGTGATATCCTTTTCGCTCGTTAAACAATTACTCATGTTTCGCGTCAAAAACCTAATCGCGACTTGATGAAATTAAACCAAAATTTCCAGATCGGTCCTATAATTCATTATCAAAATTCAGGAAGTCTCGGAATCAAATTTGGATCTCTAGAACTAAAAATGAACCTTTAGATCATTACATTTATGCTCAAAACGGCAAAAATCTTCCAAAAACTCTTCCAAAATTTGTCTGAGCCTCATGGGATCCCAACAAAGTATACTAACAAGTCCCATAATATGACACAAACTTAGTTGTTCCTTCGAATCACCAAAAACAATGCAAAAATACTAAATTCACCACGGATTCAAGCCTATGAACTTTGAAACTTCAAATTTTCACATCCGATGTCGAAACACGTCAAAACTAGTCCGAATGATCTCAAATTTTGCAGACAAGTCCAAAATGACATAACGAAGCTACAGAAACTCTCGGAATTCCATTCCGAGCCTCGGATCAAAATCTTACCTATCAACCGGAATTCGCCAAAATACTAACTTTGCCGATTCAAGCTTAATTCTACACCGGTCATCACAAAAATATTCCGGACACACTCCTAAGTCCCAAATCACCTAACAAAGCTATCCAAACCATAAAATTCGCATTTCGAGCGCTCTAACACATAAGTCAATATCCGGTTGACTTTTCCAACTTAAGCTTCCTTAAAAGAGACTAAGTGTCTCAAACCTTACCAAAATCATTCAGGAATGACTTCAAATTTTGCACACAAGTCACATTCGACATTACGGACTTGCCCCAACTTTCGGAATCGCATTCCGACCCCGATATCAAAATTTCCACTTCCGGTCGAATTTTCTCAAAAACCTTCAAATTTCTATATTTAGCCAAACGGCTCCAAAATGACCTACGGACCTCCGAATTCACTTCCGATCGCGCTTCCAAATCCAGAATCACCATACGGAGCTAATCCCAATCTCGGAATTCCAAACGGACATCAATAACACTGAAATGCATTTTAAGCCAAACTGATGCAATTTCTTCTAAAATGCTATCTTCCACAATAGGCGCCAAAACGCTCCCGGGTTATTCCAAAACCCGATCCGGGCATACGCCCAAGTACGAAATCATCATACGAACCTGCTGGAACCTTCGGATCCCAATTCCGAGGTCTTTTACTCAAAATTCCAATCCTAGTTCATTTCTTCAATTTTAAGCTTTCAAAATGAGAATTTCCATTTAGATTTGACTCCAAACTTCCTGAATTTTAATTCTGACCATACACTCAAGTCAATATACCTGAGATGAAGCTGCTCATGGCCTCAAACTGCTGAATGATGCGCCGGAGCTCAAAACGACCGATCGGGTTGTTACAATCTCCCCAATTTAAACATACGTTCGTCCTCGAACGTGCTGAGAACTACACTAAAGTAGTCTGAAATCACTTGTTTAACATCTCATGCACCTTCCTGTGCTACCACCACTCAGTTGAGCACATTAGCTCGACAACTCTGTAGGTATACTCCCTTATTCAAGCAAATAAGCCATTAGGTCCAATTCCAACATCCTGAATTTCCTGCCAAGCCTGTTTCCATCATACGACCACCATATCAATCTCCACACGCTGTACCCAACATGGCTGCATAACTTTGCTGAATTCACACTTTGCATCACTTTACTCATAGGACCACAATAACATTCTTTAAACATAATAGTCGAAATTCCACAAATCTGATGCTCCCATTGCATCTCATGACCTACATAGGTCTTGCTCTAGTTTTTACAACACCGATACGACTGAAGAGATGTGCCGAAATTCATAATCAACTGTTGAATCAACAATTCATTGGATCTATACTCCTGACAAGTTCCATTACCTTGTCTCAAACCAAAGAATGATCTTTGCTCTATAATATACTTCATATAATCAGTTTGCACTGACCCCAAATCTAGTAACCTCGTCTCACCCGGTACGAACTGCTCAGGCAATAAGTCACCTCGGACATAATCAAAAATCCCACAAGACGCCACAATGTGCCAGTGGGCTACCAATTCGAACACAATACAAAAGGAAGGCGAACTCTAAGAGGAACTACTCAACTCGCACACTAACATGGACTTCCTCAGAAAACAGGGAAACAGAACACATAAAAGCAAATATGGTCAATGAACTGAACATCACACTGTTGCGGCGCGCAACCCGATCCAAACAACATACCCATGGCGGCGTGCCACCCGATCCACATATAGGACTCACATAAGGAGATACACGTCGAGCTGAATAGCTCACCACATCCAAATACCGAATATCGGTCATAAACACACTAAGGTGCATAATACCATTCCCAAGGAAACATATAGCGTTATAGGCTACAACTCAAGCACAACTGAGGTGCGATACATGATATAAGTCTCAAGAGCCATCCAGCTCATATAACATCACCGCTGAGCGGAACCTCAACACATAAGGAATTTACCAAGCCATCTCACAACTCATACATCGCAATATATCTTTACATGAATTATCTGACCACGAAATAAGACCGCGACTATCCTTCCATAAAGAGCGCATGCTGAAATAAACACAACTGGCCTGATGTAAGGCTCACTTCCACATTTAAATATATCCCCCGACCTCAAGTCGATCCTGATCGTGCCAAGCTAGGCCAATAATATTTCACAGGTCTATAACCTAATAAGCAGAGTGCCCTCTAGGCATAAATTCTCAAATGGATGATATTACCAAAATCCTCATACTTGGTTTAAATTTCTAATTAATCAAGTGACTACATGTCACACTTATACAATCTTCCCGCGGGACAAGCTCCCACCATCTTCCGAAATAATTAACAGGCCTGCACATTCAAACCACCGGCTGCACTAACACTGAAAAGCGATCAGGAATCCCTAACCAGGATGCAAGGCCTTTCTCACAGAACACCGATCTCAGGTGATACTGACGCCAATACCCATCTTACTCAAAACACTGAAACTCCTTTCCTGCTCATCCGAGCTCTTGACATCACATTCATTGACCAAACTGCGACCTTGGTCCTTACTTCAAATTCCATACCACTCACTGCACCTCATGTGCCGATATACGATAGACACGATCTCCATCACAACTCTGGAACCGATGATAGGCTAATACTTCATCACATAAGACCTTCCATTTAACTCACTTCGGGAGAACTATAGCAACATACAGGCGAATTCTCATAACCGTCGAATATGCCAATCTCTAAGTAGTGGTCCAAGCCACCATAACCCTTTCCGGGATCCGCCTACTCATAACAGGCCCTAACAGAAGAATGATTCAGAATAACATCAATCACTACGGCCGACAAGCCTCACACGCACCGCCACAAATCACATGCATAACTCGATCACGCTGAACGAACCGATCACTGACACCAATATGCCAACTCAACTATGGCTAATCAATCTACTTCCTTCCAGTTTATCCTTGATTGCCTTAGAAATAATAATATCTCCCTTCAACACCTAACTTATTCCAACCGCACTCACCCTGAGTGACCTTAAATCATGAGACCATGCTGTCTCAAAAACCATTGACCATTTCATGTCTCTCAATGCTACACCGCAAGTCAAAACATCATAGAACATTCTGTGTCTTTCTTCATAAGCTGCTTCAAAAGCTTGACTCTTAACTGTACTTATAGACTGAGAATCATCAGGCACCACACTTTGCCTCTTGAATTCACTAGGACCGCTATTGAGAGCCACCCAGCTCTGACTTGGCCCCGAATGCAACCAACTCTACTGAATTTTATAACATATGAATACCATCTCGATAAAGCACCCAACGGAATCACTTCCCTCGAAGCCTGCACCTATACGAGGCATAAATCATGAATCTTCCCTCAAGTCTAAATATGAGCCAATAAGGCTAACCATAGCATGCATCCAACAATTCATTTACTCAAATTACCACTCATGGTCCTTTTCCGTAGCTGCAATAACCCACCAATACGCCAATAACCAGAATTCACGCAGGTAATAAACCGTGCAATCAGCTAATCAACAGCAAGCTCCCCAACTTGGCTCGAAGCCATAGATCACAACACATATACTCTATTGCTGTCGTAATATCATGGTGAGATTAAACTCACTCCATCATAAGCTCGTGGAAACACGAATCATTTGGAATTTTAACTCTTCTACAATTCTTGCATTTACTCACACAACAGTTAAGCCCACTCTCTAAGCGACCATTTTTTTTATTTTTTTTTAATAAGTCCTAAATTTTTCAAAAATTTCGGCAGAGCCTCCTTTGTAATTGGTCCTATCCACCTGCTAGAGAATCACCAAAACCATCCTAACAACACATCCACAACTTGACAAAGCATCACAATGCATATCAATTACATAAATCTAAATTGATACATGGACATGCATTGCACCTATTTGAATCATAACACATAGAAAATACCCTTCAACCCTCCATTATTGGGCTATTAAACCAAGTAGGAACATATTCTTTCTTTAATATTTTCGACCTTTAAGGTGGTCTCCTTGACTCAATGATTTCGTCATAATACATTTACGGAAGCGATCTTATCTCCTAGACTTATCTAACTAGGAGACACGAAAAATATTCTTCACGCGCCCATAACTCGGGCTACTCAACAGATCACAATAAGAAACGAATCACTTAACAGTTCATCTACTATCCAGTAGGCTTCTTCGCCACTACCAAGTCGTACAAATACACCTCGCAACACTAACATACTCATCACGTGGATATCCAACCGCCATTCCGGCTAACAAGGACAATAATGAACATATGAGTTCAAAACACTTGCTCACAAAATCAGCACCTCGGTGCTCAAGCCATTGGCAAAGATTTGGCCTCAAGTCCTCCAGACTGGTCTAACTTCAAACTCACAGAGATTACACCTCGCCCCTCGATCGGGGAATCAAAGCCATCGAGACACATCTGATACTAAGCGCCCGTTGGTGCATACAATCACGTGGAAAGAATTTCAAAAGTTTCTTTTCAAGCTGAATCAAGGACGCACGATAAGAATTCAAGAATGTGAAGTTTTCCTAAAGGTTCGGCAGCCTCTCGAGGATAAGTACAGACGTCTCCATACCGATCCGCGAGACTCTACTAAACCGGCTCATGACTCGCGAGACCAAGTAACCTAGGCTCTGATACCAACTTGTCACGACCCAAATTCCGGTCGTGATGACGCCCAGCACACTACTAGGCAAGCCCGACCATTATTCAACACTTAACCCAATTTATCAAAAATAGCTGAAAGAAATATCAATTAAGCAAGATTAAAGTACTGAAGAATTTAACAAAATACACAATATAATCTCACTAGGACCCGGTGTCACGAATCTGAGCCTCTAGAATACAGAATATCATCCTAATACATGGTATATCCAAAGTCTGATAATGCGGAAATAAAGAGATAGGATAGGAGGGAGAAGATCAATGGCTGCGAACGCCGTGCAGCTACCTCGATACTCCCAGAAGCTGGATCTGCTGATCAACTGGATCTACTGAGCCTGAGACTGCCCTGGATCTGCACACAAGGTGCAGGGAGTAAAGTGAGTACTCCGACCCAGTGAGTAATAAAAGTAACTACAGTCCGAAGATAAGAAAATCCAGTAAATACACAAAGTAAGCTAAAATCCAAATATACAGCAACATATGGAACTGAGCAGCTAAACAACAGTATAAATAGAAATACATGAATGCAATGCAATGCATATGATGGTACATTCCAGTACCCACTGCGGCGTGCAGCCCGAGCCATCCATATTTATTTATCGTCGACGGCGCTCACTGGGGGTGTGTACAGACTCCGGAGGGGCTCCTACAGCCCAAGCGCAATATCTTGGTCAGTCATTGTTACCTGACCGGTCAGCCATTGTTACCTGACCAATTTATATCATACAGTGCCATTGTTACCACTGTTCAAGTATATCATCCAGTGTCATTGTTACCACTATTTCAAGTATATCACACAGTGTCATTGTTACCACTGTTTCAAGTATATCACACAGTGTCATTGTTACCACTGTTTCAAGTATATCACACAGTGTCATTGTTACCACTGTTTCAAGTCACTTTATAATCAGTCTAGAAAATAATATAATAAGCCCCTTGGGCATTTACAAAACAGAAGTTCCCAGCCCGGAATACATTTAAAAATATCATTTAAGTTTTCAACACTTAGAATTATGGCTGAGTTTGCAAAACAACATTTAAAACCTTGGACTGAAATTAAATGATATGCAAATCATGCTAAGCAGTAATATCAATCCTCGAAGGATTTTACAAATCGGCACAAGGCCCCAAACATGGCATCAAGCCCCGTAATATCAATGAAGTATGTGTATCAATTACCATTATAGTATAAACATCACACGGGATGGACCAAGTTACAATCCCCAATAGTATCTGACCCCGCACTCGCCATGGAGTGCGTGTAACGCCTCAATATAGCGTTACGATGTGAAAGACCGGGGTTTCAAACCCTCAGAACAGCATTTACATCTATTACTCACCTCAAGACGGCCAAAAGTTTACTCCGCGAAGCACTTTCCTTTCGAATCGACCTCCTCGCGTGCCGAATCTTGCCAAAACCACAAGGAATATATTACAATAGGCTAAGGGAATATAACTCAATCGAAAAGACTCGAAAAATATCGAAAATCACGAAATTAGCAAAACCCGAGCGGGCTCACTTCTCGAAAAATTACGAAAGTCACACCACCGGATTTCTCGTCTCGCCACGAGTCCGTACATATAAAATTTACCAAAATCGAAGTTCAAATGACCCCTCAAATCTTCATTTTAGAATTTCAATCTAAAGCCCTAATTTCTTATAATTTGGCTATGTTTTCATGAATTTCAAGGATGATTCTTCAATAAAATCATGTATTTAACTCATAAAACTTACCTCCAATCGATCTCAGTTGAAACTCCCTTCAATCCCCGTCCAAAAGCTCTCAAAATGACTGAAAATGGTGGAAAAATGACCCAAAATTGGATATAAACTCACTGCCCAGATTTTTCGCAATTACTGTTCATGCGCGGTACTGTTCACGCGTGGGTTACTGTTCACTGCTGCTAAAAAATGCACCAGCAGCCAATTTAAATTGCAGCACAGCCATTTTTCACTAAAAATGGCTTTAAATCCATCATACGAACTCGGAATTAGACGATTCTTGTTCCTATGAGTCACAAATAATAATACGAACACAACCCTTCAATCGAAACTTAATTCGGAGCTCATTTGCCAAGTGCGATATCCATTTTGCTCGTTAAACAATTACTCATGTTTCGCGTCAAAAACCTAATCGCGACTTGATGAAATTAGACCAAAATTTCCAGATCAGTCCTATAATTCATTATCAAAATTCCAGAAGTCTCGGAATCTAATTTGGATCTCTAGAACTAAAAATGAACCTTTAGATCATTACATTTATGCTCAAAACAGCAAAAATCTTCCAAAAACTCTTCCAAAATTTGTCCGAGCCTCATGGGATCCCAACAAAGTATACTAACAAGTACCATAACATGACACAAACTTAGTTGTTCCTTCGAATCACCAAAAAAAACGCAAAAATACTAAATTCACCACGGATTCAAGCCTATGAACTTTGAAACTTCAAATTTTCACATCTGATGTCGAAACACGTCAAAACTAGTCCGAATGATCTCAAATTTTGCAGACAAGTCCCAAATGATATAACGAAGCTATAGCAACTCTCGGAATTCCATTCCGAGCCTTGGATCAAAATCTTACCTATCAACCGGAATTCGCCAAAATACTAACTTTGCCGATTCAAGCTTAATTCTACACCGGTCATCACAAAAATATTCCGGACACACTCCTAAGTCCCAAATCACCTAACAAAGCTATCCGAACCATAAAATTCACATTTCGAGTGCTCTAACACATAAGTCAATATCCGGTTGACTTTTCCAACTTAAGCTTCCTTAAAAGATACTAAGTGTCTCAAACCTTACCAAAATCATTCAGGAATGACTTCAAATTTTGCACACAAGTCACATTCGACATTACGGACTCGCCCCAACTTTTGGAATCGCATTCCGACCCCGATATCAAAATTTCCACTTCCGGTCGAATTTTCTCAAAAACCTTCAAATTTTTATATTTAGCCAAACGGCTCCAAAATGACCTACGGACCTCCGAATTCACTTCCGATCGCGCTCCCAAATCCAGAATCACCATACGGAGCTACTCCCAGTCTCGGAATTCCAAACGGACATCAATAACACTGAAATGCATTTTAAGCCAAACTGATGCAATTTCTTCTAAAATGCTATCTTCCACAATAGGCGCCAAAACGCTCCCGGGTTATCCAAAACCCGATCCGGGCATACGCCCAAGTACGAAATCATCATACAAACCTGTTGGAACCTTCGGATCAAAATTCCAATCCTAGTTCATTTCTTCAATTTTAAGCTTTCAAAATGAGAATTTCCATTTAGATTTGACTCCAAACTTCCTGAATTTTAATTCTGACCATACACTCAAGTCAATATACCTGAGATGAAGCTGCTCATGGCCTCAAACTGCTGAATGATGCGCCGGAGCTCAAAACAACCGATCGGGTCGTTACAACCTTTAGTTAATATTTTTTGTATACCTTCCAATGCCATACACATTACACAATCACTTAATCTTCCTGAGTCTAAACTCATACTGTAACATGAAATTTACTTCACTCCAAATAGGAGACATAAAAAGATTCTTCACGCACCCATAACTTGGGACTACACATCCTATCACAATGGAAATCATACACTCAATAGTTCATCTATCATCCAGTAGACCTTCCTCGTCACTTCCAAGTCATATAGATACATCTCGCAGTACTATCATACTCCTCACGTAGCTATCCAGCCATGATTCCCACTAATAGGGACAATACCGAACATAAAGGTTCAAAACACTTGCTCGCACAATCAGCACCTCAGTGCTCAAGCCATAGGCAAGATCCGGCCTCAAGTCCTCCAGACTGGCCTAACATCAAACTCACCGAGATCACGTCTCGACCTTCTATCGGGGAATTACAAGCCATCAAGGTAAATCGAATACTGAGTGCTCGTTCGCTCATACAAACATGTGGAAGGAATCGTAAGAGTTACTTTTCAAGCTGAATCAAGGACGCACGATAAGAATTCAAGAATGTGAAGTTTTCCTAAAGGTTCTATAGCCTTTCGAGGATAAATATAGACGTCTCCGTACCGATCCGCAAGACTCTACTAAACCGACTCATGACTCGCCAGACCAATTAACCTAGGCTCTGATACCAACTTGTCACGACTCCAACCCCGGTCATGATGGCGCTCAACATACTACTAGGCAAGCCCGACCATTCAACAACATTATCCCAAATTTCTTATTCAGATTATAGATAAATATCACAGAGAATTTACTAAGTCAATACATTCAAGTGTACAATTAATAATAAAATCTGCGGAAGTTCAATTAAAATACCACACCATAGCCCAATAGAATCTGGTGTCACGAATATGAGCCTCTAATATAGAATATCCACCTATTTCAAGTCTGTCTAGGAAGAATGCGGAATAAATGATAGAGATAGAGGGGAGAGATCAAGGCTGCGAACGCCATGCAGCTACCTCAATACTCCCGGATACTACTGCTCAGCTAAACAAATCCTCACTCAGCCTGTGGTGTACCTGGATGTGCACGCAAGGTGCAGGGAGTAATGTGAGTACTCCGACCGAGTGAGTAATAAACATAAATAAAGGCTGAGAATAAGAAATCGTGGAAAAAATACAAAGTAAACTATAACTGCAGTTTAGAACAACAAATAGTGAAGCAATATGTCAATTAAATCAGAGTACCAAATACTGAGACAAGTATAACATATAAAAACAAATGCATGAGTGCAATGCAATGCATATGATGGTACACTCTATGCATGAGTGCAATGCAATGCATATGATGGTACTCTCTAGTACCCACTGCGGCGTGCAGCCCGAGCCATCCATTTTATTTATCGTCGACGGCGCTCACTGGGGGTGTGTACAAACTCCGGAGGGGCTCCTACAGCCCAAGCGCAATATCAAGCCATCTCGTGGCATCAAATCTAGGCCCTCG
Organism: Nicotiana sylvestris; assembly: GCF_000393655.2. Taxonomy (NCBI): domain Eukaryota; kingdom Viridiplantae; phylum Streptophyta; class Magnoliopsida; order Solanales; family Solanaceae; genus Nicotiana; species Nicotiana sylvestris. The sequence goes on along the minus strand of NC_091066.1, from coordinate 34,447,221 downwards.
GCCTCATATCAATATCAGTATAATCACCCAGGCCCTCGGCCTCAATATCAATGTAATCAACCAGGCTGTCGGCCTCAATATCAATATAACACTACTGCGGCGCGCAGCCCGACCCATGCTCAGTCCAGAAATCATCATAAGCCCCTTGGGCATTTGTAAAACAGTAGTTCTCAGCCCGAAATATCATTTAGAAATATCATTTAAGTTTTCAAATCTTAGAAAGATGGCTGAGTTTGCAAAACAGTATTTAAAACCTTGGACTGAGATCAAATGATATGCATGTATGCGAAAACAGTGATGTCAATCCCTGAAGGATTCAAATAATTGGCAAGAAGCCAACAATTGGAAAAATGACTGGGGATATAAATTCTTTAACAAAATAAGTGAGGAAAACTAGTCAAAAATCCCCTAAGGGTTCTACAGGTCGGCACAAGTCCCCAAGCATGGCAACAAGCCCAATTCACAATAATAAAGTATACGTCTCAACCAAAAATATAGTAAAATATCTCTCGGGACGGACCAAGTCACAATCCCCAATGGTGCTCTACCCTACTCCCGTTATCCGGCGTGCAAGTCACCTCAATATAGCATTACGATGTGAAATTCCGGGGTTTCAAACCCTCAGGACATCATTTACATCTATTACTCACCTCTAGCCGGCCAAATACTACTCCGTGATGCCCTTTCCTTTCATATCGACCTCCTCGCGCGTCGAATCTGGCTAAAACCACAACGAATACATCACAATAGGCTAAGAGAATATAACCCAATCGAAAAGACTCAAAAAATATCAAAAATCACGAAATTTGCAAAACACGGCCCCGGGCCCACGTCTTGAAATCCAGAAATTTTTACATCAAAATGTTCCTTATCTTGCCACGAGTCTATACATACCAAATTCACAAGAATCGGAGTCCATTTGACCCCTCAAATCCTAAATTTAGAATTTCAATCTTAAGCCCTAATTTCTTATAATTTGGCTATGTTTTCATGGATTTCTGGATGATTCTTCAATAAAATCATGTATTTAACTCATAAAACTTACCTCCAATCGATCTTAGTTGAAACTTCCTTCAATCCCCGTCCAAAAGCTCTCAAAATGACTAAAAATGGTGGAGAAATGGGGTGTTTTTCGCGAATGAAATGTAAACATTCTGCCCAGAATTTTTCGGAATTACTGTTCTCCCCGTGTTACTGTTCATGGGGTACTGTTCACAGATACTGTTACGGGATACTGTTCACAGCACTGTTCACGGATACTGTTCACGGCACTATTCACAGATACTGTTCACGGGCACTGTTCACAGATACAGATACTATTCACAGTGCTATAAAAAAATGCAGCATCTTTATTTTTTTGGTGCCTAAATCGATCAGTTAACCTTCCGAAATACACCCGAGGCCCCCGAGACCTTAACTAAAAGCACCAACATGTCTTAAAACATTATCCAAACTTGCTCCAATCGTCAAAATACCTCAATTAACGCCAAAATCATAAAATTATATCGAATTCAAGCCTAAGTTCTTTTAAAACTTCTAAAACACACATTCGATCAAAAACCCGACCAAACGATGTCCGAATGACCTGAAATTTTGCACACATATCCCAAATGACACAATGAAGCTACAACAACTCTCGGAATTTCATTCCGACACCCGGATCAAAATCTCACCTATCAACCGAAATTCGCCAAAATACTAACTTCGCCAATTCAAACCTAATTCAACACCGGACCTCCAAAATTACTTCTGGTCCTGCTCCTAAGTCACAAATCACCTCCCGGAACTAACCGAACTATCGAAATTCACATTCGAGCCCTCTAACTCATAAGTCAACGTCCGATTGACTTTTCCAACTTAAACCTTCTTAAAAGAGACTAAATGTCTCATTTCTTATCAAAATCGCTCCAAATAAATTTTAATGCACCCAATACCGATAATGAAACATGAGGAAGCAGAAAATGGGACGAACGAGACAGTAACTCATGAGAAGACGGGTCGGGTCGTCACAGATGGCAAGGGACCAAAATCAAGCCGGAAGTCCCATCGAGCTAGAGCCCGGGGACACGACGCCTACCCTCGGGAATATCGAGGTCATAGTTACAGAATCGGTCCTAGCCTCAAACAACTTCAAGGAACATTATCGGATGATCAAGCATAGCCAATAGAAGCCGAAATATCAGTAACCGGCCGGATATCACGACGGGGATCTCGGCACGTATCGATAAGGAACCAACAATCAGTTAATCAGAAGATTTTTTTACTTTTTATATAGTTGTACCTAAAGTAGGACTCCCCTACTATATAAAGGGGTCTGATAATTCATGTAACACGTTATAAGTCGCACTTAAAGGCAATATATTATTATTTTCTCTGCTACTAGCTATCTTTCTTGTTCATTAGCGTTGATCGTGGTGAGCCCGGATCAAGGTCGATTATTCCACTAAGACTTGTAAGCACGTGATTTTTGCCCAATATGAGAATTACTCCCAAAAAATTCAAAAATAAAATAATTTTCCTTGGTGTGCAATTTTGTGATATTTTATGATATTTTGAATAATTATTTGTATTTGTTTGTGCATGTTTATTTGCTAAATTAATAAAAAAATACAAAATATGTCGCATTTCGCATGTAGGATTTAATTCTACAATTGTTAGTAATTAAATTAGTTTTACAAAAAATTAAAAATTACAAAAATAGGCATCTTTTGCATTTTTAGCATTTAATGTCCAAATGAACAATTTTATGCTTAATTATTACTTAATTGTGTGTTAATTGTTATTGGGAGTTAATTTGCGCTTTTATAACTTAATTTAATTCTTAATAATCATTTAAGTATTTTTATAAATTAGTTTTAGAGAAATAAAAGAAGAAAAGAGAGCGAAAAATAAAGAAAGCCGGAATTGGGCCTCTTCTTCAATTCAAGCCACATGCCCAAAAAATGGCCCAATCTTCCCTACGACCCAGTCCATTTCGAACTGGGTCGACCCAGTCCATAACCCAAAAGACCCAAACCCCCTTTGTCTTTCATCTTTACAAAACAAAAACAAAACAAATATAAAAAAAACCAAAAAACCCTAAAAAACCTAAAGAAGATCCGCCCCCCCCCTTTCTTTCTCTCCATCTTCTCCAAGTTTTCTCACACACACATCCATGGCAGCTCGTCCATGGCTGGCCTCGAACCCATGTCCGTCTGCTTCTTCTCCTTCACCATCTTCAAACCCGCGACATCCACCACCACCTTGCTACGTCTTCGTCGTCAACCACCATCGCCATAGCTGCCCTCCCATGGTGGAAACCCCACTGTAAACGATCCCTCCTTCCAGCTCGTCCATGGACTTCCCACTGCTTCGTCATCTTTCTTCGGCACCAACGAAAATGTCTGCTGCGTCAAGCTACGTCCGCTTCGAAGGACTGCTTAAAACAGCCATCGTCGAGTTCATCTGCTACAACCAAACATTGCTGCCTCGTCCAGCTTCTGCCTCATCGACACAGGCAGCTATGACTGCCATCGCGTCGACCTTCTCCGTCCCCAGCCGCTACTGCTGAAGCAGAAGCTTCGTCCAAACAAACCTCCGGTGTTGCGTCGTCTGCCTTGCCGATGCTGTTGCTGCTTTCATCTTCTTCGTACAAGCAAGCCAAACGCATCCCATCTGCTTCATGGTTCTTCTCGACGTCGTGCTGCTGCTGCTCGTCGCAGCAGGTGTTTGACGGACTGCTTCTGCTGATCGTCGCAGCAGGTTCTTCTATTTTGCCATTGCTTCATCTTCTTCGAATCGTCAAAGGTTCGAAGGTCTTTCATTGAGTCGAGGCCCGGACAGATTTGTTTACAATCGTTGTTCATCGTTTCATTTCCGGTTAGTTGGTTTTGAATCTCATTTATCGTCCATATTTTGTTTGGTATTTTTCGGATCCAAAATCGATAAATGATTTAATTCTTGTTTGGTTTGTCTATCGTTTGAAATAATTTTCTAGTTTGTTCATGTGTTTTGTTGATTTTAATTTTCAGATTTCAAATGGTAAATTAATTAATTTGTTTTCATGTTTATTTCATGTTTGTTTTATTGTTTAGGTAAGAATTTGTTAGCTTGATGTTTGTTAGATTCAAATTGAAATTTAATTGATTATTTCTTCAATTTGTTTCATGTTGTTATATATTTTCCAGAAATTATTAATGTTGGTTTAATCATTTAATCCGTCATGTTTGTTGTGTTAAAATAGATTCATTCATGTTCATACTTTGTTTGGATGATCTTGAATCCGAATTTTGTATAGTTTGATTTCTTGTTTATCATTTATGATTATTTCTTGAATTTGTCTCATAATCTTGTTTAAGTTTAATATAGGAATTGTTTGTTGTAATGTTGTTAGAGTAGTTGATTTTAAGTTCAATATTATTGAATTTAGAAATCTAAATATACTTGTTTGTTGTTGTTGTTGAATCCGAAAATAGGATTGTTTGTTGCTAAAATATTGTTCAATCAAATTTTAGTTGTTCTTTGTTGTTCAATTTGTGTTCATGTGATTTGTTGTTGAAATGTTGAAGAAATCATGTTCATGTGATTTGTTGTTGAAATGTTGAAGAAATCATGTTCATGAAATTTGTTGTTTGAACATTGTTAGAAATTAATCATATTGTCTATATTTTGGTTAAGTTTGATTAATTGATGTGTTATAGCTGATGGGTAGTTTGGTAATTTATAGTACTTTCGGGGGTAAAATAGTAATTTGTAATAGGGTCGGAGGGGTAGTTTAGGAATTGTACATTTTGTAATTGTTTATATGAAGCATGGGGGACAAAATAAAATGGGGTGGGTTGTGATATGGTTATTTAATATAAAGGGGGACAAGATAAAATTTAGTGGGGGAATCTTGTATTATTTTATGTTAGGCATGGGGGACAAAATATAATGGGGTGGTGTGATATGTTTATTTAATGTAATGGGGATGAGTGGGAAGATAATGAGTTGGGTAGAGAAAAAATATTGATTTTAATTAATTGAAAGATTTATGGGATGAGTGATATATAAGAAGTCTTGAAATCAGAATAAGGGGAGACGAGAGAAAAAAGAGAACGGAGATAAGGAGAATAACAGAGAATAAGAGAAAAAAAAGAGCTGAATATTGAAGAGAGAAAGAAAAATTCCGAAAAATATTAAAACTTTCAAATAAAAAAAAACTAAAAAAATCTTCTGCTTTCTTTCATTGTTTGAAATCAGCATTAATTGTTGTTGGTTTCATCAAAGCTTGAAGCTTTTGTTTTTTGGGATTATTGCTCCACTGGTTTGCAAACTCTGTTCCTGGGTTGTTACTGCTGCTGGACTGTTGTTGTTGTGCTGTATTGTTATTACTGCTGCTGATTCTCATCTTCTTTGGTTTCCAATACCAGGTACACGACTGTAATACTAGCTATTGCAAAGCTAATAATGTGGAAAGCATGAATACATATGAAGAATGAAATTTTGAAGTTTTAATATCATTTTTATTTCCTTTTATCGATTGTATTTAAACTATTTCATGTATTACTGAATAATAATTGAAATAAGAAAAAAAATAACATAAGTTAGTCTTTAATGAATCGGTTTGGCAAAACGGGTTAATTCACTAGTTATGAAGGTTTCAAAATTATCAACAGTAGGTTAATCATGAATAAGTAGCTAAATTTAGTTAAGACATGAATTTGAATTAATTTTCGAAAATTAGGCATTAAGGCATTTGAGTTCAGGCAGGATTAGAAACTTCGTTTAAGTCTAAAAGACTTTCTAAAAAGATTTAGTAATTATGGTAAAAATCTAGTTTCAAATGGTTGTGAATAATTAATCTCAATAGTTTTTTTTATAACAATGCCGAGTTTTAATCTAGCTGTATTTGATTCTTTTGAATATTAGTTGTCAAATTTTTATTTTATTCATAATTTCGATTTTTTTTTTTATAAAATTCATTTTCATCAATATTTGTATTAATCTAGCAATTAGTATGTCATGTTTTCTTAAATAAATAAAATAAAAGCTAGTAATTAATTATGATTTTCTTTCTTTATTTTAGAGACTAATTTTTATAGAAAATGTAGTCGCTTTAAGATTTGTCCATTTAAAATAAATGAGATGAGCCTCGCTTAATAAAATGTATAGATTGCGGGGCCCTCAATAAATGTACATTTAATTGCTTAGAATTCGGGAGGAGCCGTTTAGCAAATTTCTCGGCCCTACCCAAAATAATGATACGCTAGTCGCTTTAGGCGCGTATTTAATAATATTATCTTCTTAAACTCGGGTGCGTATTTCATGCAACCCAAATCCAAATCCCAAAACATTGAATAAAAATGTGTTCCGGATTGCGGGAGCATTTCATGTGACGTAATCCAAAGACATGTTTTAAACAATGTTCACATTCTTGTAAAAATAATAATAACAATAATAAAAGCGATAAAAAGATAAAAATTGCACATGAGCTCATAATTGTATAAAAATCAGATATTTAAGCCAAATATGACAGTTGAGCGACCGTGCTAGAACCACGGAACTCGGGAATGCCTAACACCTTCTCCCGGGTTAACAGAATTCCTTATCCGGATTTCTGGTGCGCAGACTGTAATACAGAGTCATTCTTTTCCTCGATTCGGGATTAAAATTGGTGACTTGGGACACCCTAAATCTCCCAAGTGGCGACTCTGAAATAAATAAATAAATCCCGTTTCGATTGTCCTTTAATCGGAAAAAAACTCCCTTGTACCCTAGCGGGGGCGTAAAAAGGAGGTGTGACAGCTCTGGCGACTCTGCTGGGGATTCATATGGTAACCCAGAACCACTGGTTCGGGGTTAGAGATTCGAGCTTAGATAAATTGTTATATTTGGCTTTATCTGATTTTTACATGTTTGAGCCTAATGTGCTAAATGCTGCTTTTACCGCTTTGATATTATTTGACTGTATATATAAACTGTGCCGAACCCTTCTCTCTTCACCTCCGGGGATGTGCTTACTGGTTGAGACTCCCTATTCTGTTAGTGTTATACCCTGAAATAAGAAAGAGGTCGGACAAGTTACGAAGCCGGATGGCCTTTTGGTTCCCGGTAAGTTGCCCCCTCCTCGACTCGAGTTGTCCGCTCGGGTACACAGTCTAGTACACTGACCCAGGTTTTGAATATAGAATAACGTGACTTCATGCCGGATCCCTAGTAGGAACGCTTATTTGCATCACGTTGCATTTGACTTAGGGGACTCAACACAGGGGTTGGGTCCGTCTAGGACTAGCAACCTGAAATGAAAAGACCATTCTGATGCATCCTACTTGCTCTGTACATATATTTGTTTCGAACTTGCATGTTGACCGGTTTCTGAATCTCGGGAATGTTGGAAAATTGAAGGAAAAAAAAAGGAAAAAGAATATATCAGTTAGGGAGTTAATTGATTATTTTAGAAAAAAAATCAATGACAAATTACTGGCGAAACTCTGGAAAAAAAAAGGAGGAAAATATTTTATTTTGTTTTACTAAAAAAATAAAAAAAATAAAAAGAGTCTTTTATTTTATTTTTTGGAAAAATAGATTGTTTTATTGTTTGTTGAAAATGGAAAAAAAATCGTTATTTTGTCTTTTTCAAAAATAGAAAAGGAAAATAGATTGTCTTGCCAGGAAAAAATAAAAATGGAAAAGAGTCATGTTTTAAAATAGTTCGGTTAATTTGCCCGAACTACGCGGGTTTGATTCTCACCGGATGTGAGATACGTAGGCAACCCTCATCGGGTCCAACCCCCCCTTTTGCTAAAAAAAGCCAAAAACAAATTAAAAAAAACAAAAAAAAATGTCAAGATTTTTAATTTTGTCATAAATAAGTCGGGTGATGTCCAACTTCCCCTTTTACAAAAAAAAATAATAGCAAAATATATATGTCAAATTTCTAAGAAGTCGGGTGACGCTGTTTTATGAAGACATAGCCGAATGTTCCCGAAGGGGACGCCGGAAGGCTGACTTTGCATAAACAGCCACTTTTGGGTCATATTTAAGATTTGGTCCAGTTGACCCACACAGCCTTAAAAATCTTCGTCCTCGAGACGTTGAAAGGCCGTGTTTGCAATATTGAGTTTCCTAATTTGAAAAACGATAAAAAAAGAGTCATAAATAAGTCAGGTGATGTTGTTATGTCATAAATAGCCAAATATTCCCAAACGGGGCACCGGAGGGCTGACTTTGCATAAACAACCACCTTTGGTCGTATTTTGATTTTTGACCGTCACAGCCTTAAAATTTTCGCCCCTGAGGCGCAGGAAGGCCGTGTCGCAATATCGGTTCTTTTATCTAAAAATATTAGAATTAAGAATTGAGTTCTTCATTTGAAATATAGGGTTAATTTTGAGTCGATAATATAGATAGTAGTTTTTGGAGTTAAATAAAAGTTTTCTTTTGCTTAAACGCTTTAATAAATGTGCAGGATGAGCACGACAATAAATGAGCCTTTTTCAATAATGACCAAAATCCCTTTTGAGCTGCAATTGTGGTGGAATGATTTGGGCAAAGAAGGGCAAGACGAAGTGAGAAAATATTTGAAAGACCTTCCGGATTTATTAGACATTCAGCCTCGGGGGGATATCATCAGGGCATTGGTCGCCCATTGGGATTCGGCACATAATGTGTTTCATTTTTCAGACTTTGAACTCACCCCAACAATAGAGGAAATAGCGGGGTACATTGGAAGTGACCAAGCTCCATTGAGATTCAAATACTTGATTGCTCCTAGGGCCATTACCATACATCGATTCCTGGATTCCTTGAAAGTACCCCGGACAGTTCATCACTCAGATTTTGCAAAGGGTTTCTGCAGTTTCCGCTTCGTGTATGATAGATATGGCCATGTGGGCGGGTTCAATAATCCAGACTTTAAGCTTTGCAGCAGAAATAGCCGACAAAAATGGGAGGAACACAGGCGAGTGGCATTTATGGTAGCTTTTTTGGGTCTCGTAATATTCCCAAGGAAAGATGGTAATATTGATTTGAAAGTAGCAGGCGTCGTCAGTACTTTGCAAACCATGGGGAAAAGCACTTTAGCACCTATGATTGTGGCTGATATCTTCAGAGCTCTCACTGCGTGCAAAGCTGGGGGCAAATTTTTTGAGGGATGTAACTTATTGTTACAAATGTGGATGATTGAGCATTTGTGCCCGCGCTCTCAGTTATTGAGTTATGGCTCGGCTGAGAAAACTTGTATAGGGGAATTTTGTACGAGAATCAAAGGGGCTGGTCTACCTGAAGGAGTCACGGCTTGGGCATTATTATTTCGGAACCTCGAGGCTAGCCAGATACAGTGGGTGCTTGGATGGTTGTCTGTCAAGGAAGTCATATATATGCCAGCAGCCCGACCGCATTTTTTGTTAATAGGACTCAAAAGCATACAACCTTATGCACAGTATCGGGTTCTGAGGCAACTCGGTAGATATCAAGTAATACCGAGAGATGAAGATTTAAGTACCCAAGTGGTCGAAATTAGTCCTGACGGTCGATTCCCCGAGGAAGAGGTTCGTCAAATTTGGAGTGAGTGTCAATATCTGATGGCAAACACTTGTGTGTCTGATAGGGTCAGAGGGGAAATTGCTCCAGGGTATCACGAATGGTTCAGAGGTGACGTGGCATATGGAAGACCGGCTAAAAGACCTCATCTCGAAGATTTCGCCAAGTCGTCCCAAGAGCAGTGGGATTGGTTAGCAAAGGAAGAAAGCTATCGAGTTGAGATTGGTAAATTAAAGCAACAAGTCGAGAGTCTGAAATTCGAGAACAGTGTACAGGTTGCCGAGGATCAAGGTGAAAAGAATAGACTAGCCAGAGAAAATGACGCTCTTAAGGCCCAAGTCCGACAGTTGAAGATAACCATCGATAAGCAACCGAGGAGCCGATCCGATGAACAATTGGTAAAAAGATTGGAAAGCGAAGTCAGAGAATGGCGGGATGAGCTAGGAAAAGTTGGAAATGTCATGGCAGAACTTAAAGCACAGTGGGCGACAAGAACCGAAGAGCGTCGCCAATACTTGAATCAGTTGAAAAGGGACCATGAGAAAATTGTTGCCAATTTAAAGAGAAAAGTAGTTGCCCTTGAAGGTAGAGCGGTTAGGCAGGCTAGAGACTTCGAAACTGAAAGCGGACATTGTTACAACTTGTTAGCCCAAATGGAGGCAGAAGTGCAACAGCTGCAAGACCAGCACTTGCAAGACTCCCGAGCTTTAAAGACGTGCAGCGATCAGATAAGACGCTTGCTCATAGAAAAGAAGCAAACAAAAGACAGGATTAGAGCCATTGCTCATGCTATTGTCAGGAGATGCCGGGTTTGTGAAGACATGACCCGTACTACTTTTATCTCAGCAGTGATGATCTATGTGAAGCGAACCATGAATGAGTTAGAGCAGCTTGAAAGGGATTTGGATCCTAGACCCGCGGCGAGGCCGAACGACGCCCCGCGGATACCTAAGTTTGAAGCACTAGAATATGCATAGTCCGTGTCTGTGAGTGTCTACCATTTTGAGTCAGTCTTTTGTACGTCCGTTATCTTTCTGGATTGAGTATGTTTGCAAGCTTAGAGTTTTTGTTTGCTTTCAGATTGCGTTTGTTAGTTTCTTTCCAAAACAAAAGATGTCGAGTTTGTAAGAGTCTGTTTATTAATGAAAGTTGAGCATTTTATTTCCACCCTTATTTTTACATTTATCTTCATGAACTACGCTTGGTTTGATTCGTGCGGGGTCACGATACGTAGGCAATCTCCATAAGATTCGACCATAACCGAAAAAGAAAACAAAAAGAATGAAAAGGAAAATATAAGGAAAACCAAGAAAAATAGAAAGAAAGAAAAGAGCGGAAAAACAAGAGAGAGAAAAGAAAAAGCACAAGAGAGGGATAAGGCGAGGAGAAGAAAAATGAAACAAGGAATGAAATGCCGGGATGACGCATGCAATCGGGCAAACGCATAATAGAAAGGAATAACTGTATAAGTGCATTCATGCCAACGTGTGGTTGTTAAATCTGTTAAGACCTAATCGCTAACAAAGTGGTTGTCTAAATGTGTGATACCAGGCAGGTGGTTAATTGATTGGCAATTCTGGCAACTCATCCATACAACACCCGGTCGAAAGATCAAGTAAAAATGACAGGGCAGGATTCGGAAATCAGCATCGTAGACCCTTCGAATGAGGTTGAGGTAACAGATGTGGGTGCTATGAAAGAAGAGATGAGGAAATTAAAAGCACAAATGGCTGAAATGCATCAGGCATGGTCGCAGGGACACCCAGCACCACTATATCCTGCCAACCCATCTTACATCCCACCCTTGGCTCAAGCTCAGGAGCCTATCACTCCCCACGCATCTTCAGTTTTCCCTTATCAGGCCCAGGGTTATGGTACCACGTCATACGCTCCCCCAGCTCCACCCTCCAAACAAAACCATCCACCACCCATGGTTCCCGTCTTTGTGGCACCTCCCCCAGCTCCACTACATAGATCATCCAGTGAGCCGCTATTCCAAGCTCACGACACCCAATATTACCCTCCCGAACCCACTTTCAAAGCGCCTGAGCCATATACCTCCTCTCCCCATTTTGAAATCCCGGGAGAAGTTGAGAAACCGGTTAAGAATGCAGAACAAGAGGAGGTGATTCGTAAAGTCAAAAGCCTGGAGCAATCCTTCAGGAACATGCATGGTTTAGGAAACCAAGTTAGTGTCGCATACAAAGATTTGTGCCCTTTTCCTGATGTACAGTTGCCTGCGGGGTTTAAAATGCCGAAGTTTGACTTATATGAGGGGCACGGTGACCCAGTAGCCCATCTGCGTGGTTTTTGTAGCAAAATGAGAGGGGCCGGGGGAAAAGATGAGTTGTTGATAGCATATTTCGGGCAAAGCCTGAGCGGGTCAGCACTAGAATGGTACACGAGGCAAGACCCCGGCCGATGGTATACATGGGATGATTTGGCCCAGGCATTCATTGGCCATTTCCAATATAACCTCGAGATAGTCCCTGATCGTCTGTCATTGTTGAAACTAGAAAAGAAGCCTGGGGAAAGTTTTAGAGAGTTTGGTTTCCGCTGGAGGGAACAAGCTGCAAGGGTTGATCCTCCCATGCGGGAGAGTGAGATGGTAGATTACTTCTTGCAAACATTGGAACCTACCTATTTTGGTCATCTAGTGACATCTGTCGGGAAGTCGTTTAATGAAGTGGTAAAGATGGGAGCCATGATTGAAGAAGGATTGAAATCTAACAAGATCTTGAGCTATTCTGCGTTGAAAGCAACCACCCAGGCCATCTAAAGAGGTACTAGTGGGGTGCTAGGGAAGAAGAAGAAAGAAGAAGTTGCTACAGTTGAAGCTAATATTTGGTCCAGGCACAATAATCGTCCACTCTACTACAACCAACCCAGACCCCACCACCCAAACTATCAATATGCCCCATATGGTCCACCACAACACTATTATCCACCACCAGAACCACACTTTTCTATTCACCACGCCCAAACCTACACTCAACCCCCAGTGCACTCGCAATGGCGTACACCAAGTCCCCAAAATACATAGCCACACCCACAAAACACCTATCCACCTCCTAGGGCTAACAGACCAGGAACCAGCTTCCGCCCAAACCAAGCTTTTAGAAATGAGAAGGCCCCAAACAAAAAAACATTTACTTCCGCTGGGAGAATCTTACACTTCTCTCTTCCACAGATTGAAACAGTTGGGGATGCTGACCCCAGTTGAATCCAAAGCACCAAATCCTCTTCCCAGAAACCTGGACCACTCTGTTAGCTGCGAGTATTGCTCAGGGATGCCGGGGCACGATACTGAAAAATGTTGGAAGTTGAAAAATGCAATCCAAGAGCTCATTGATAATCACCGTATTGAGGTACAGGCTCCAGAGGCCCCGAACATCAATCAAAATCCGTTACCAGCGCATTATGAGGCCAACATGATCGAACTGATACATAAGGGGGCAGAGCCTAAGAAACCTTCGCAGGTGGTTATGGTGATTCGTTCTACGGAAACCAAAGAAAAGACAGTGAGTGCAAGGCCAGTGGTTCAGTTGAAAGCAATAAAAGACAAGCCAGTGCTAGTAATGGGAAAGGGACCGTTTGCGGCCGAGAAAAAGCAGGAGCCAGTCAAGATAGTGGTACCAAGGTCAGTATCCGCGCCCGTGGTAGTTCGTGAAGGGAGTCTATATAGAGCCGGTTGTCATAAAACCGGTAGTCCAGTTACCCATGGTTGATAGCAAAGCCGTACCCTGGAAATATGACAAAGTAGTGGTGACATACAAAGGAAAGGAAATTGAGGAAGAAAGTTGTGAAGCACAGGGACTGACCCGGTCAGGACGTTGTTTCGCCCCTGAAGAGTTGAGAAAAGCTAAGGGCACAAAAGACAATCCAGTACCAGTTAAAAAAGCTGTAACAGAAGAAGAGGCAGAAGAGTTTCTGAAAAAGATGAAAGGACAAGATTATTCCATTGTTGAGCAACTGAGAAAAACACCGGCCCAAATCTCGTTGTTGTCATTATTAATTCACTCTGATGAGCATTGCCGAGCTTTAATGAAGATATTGAATGAGGCTCATGTGCCTGACAAAATTTCAGTAAACCATTTAGAGACAATTGCCAACAAGATCTTTGAAGTGAACAGGGTAGCATTTTCTGATGATGAATTGCCTATGGAAGGCACAGAACACAACAAGGCTCTCTATTTGACGGTCAAATGTGAAGGTTCAATGGTTACTCGGGCACTAATCGATAACGGGTCGAGCGCTAATATTTGCACGTTATCCACATTGAACAAGTTAAAGATTGATGAGGATAGAATCCGCAAAAATAGCATTTGTGTTCGAGGGTTCGATGGAGGGGGAACAAACACGGTAGGGGATATTGTACTCGAATTGACTATTGGCCCAGTCGAGTTCACGATGGAATTTCAGGTGTTGGATGCTGCAGTATCCTATAATCTTTTGTTGGGTCGACCGTGGATTCATGCGGCAAAAGCCGTGCCCTCCACACTGCACCAAATGATCAAATTCGAGTGGGACAGACAAGAAATTGTGTTACATGGGGAAGATCCCACATGCGCCATGAATGATGCCATTGTACCCTTTATAGAGACCGAAGATGATAAGGGGCCATGGGTGTATCAGATCCTCGACACGGTTCCGGTGAGCAGGGTGCCTGAGGGTAAAAGCATGCCATGTCCTAGGGTGTCAGTTGCGACCGTCATGGTAGTGTCAGAAATGTTGAATAACGGGTTCGTGCCCGGGAAGGGTTTGGGGGTTGAACTGCAGGGCATTACTCAACCTGTGTCTTTGCCCAAAAATCTGGACACCTTCGGGTTAGGGTTCAAACCAACAGCGGAAGATGTCAGAAAGGCCCGTAAATTGAAGAAGAAAGCTTGGGTGCTCCCTAAACCAATTCCTCGATTGTCCAGGTCCTTCGTCAGACTGAGTATTAAGAAACAGTCATTGGCAAAGATGTCAGGTTCGTTAATTGAGGCAGATGGGAATTTGGATAAGGTGTTTGAGAAAGTATTTGCTGAAGTAAACATGGTTGAGGCCGGGGAAGGGTCAAGCAGAGCAGACGTACAGTACATCGGACCACGTGCTAACATCAGCAATTGGGAAACTACTCCTCTTCCAGTTCGGAGGGAGTCGTGGTAGTGGGTTTTGTTTTCCTTTTTGTCACCTGGATTATTCCAGGGTTTGTAATCCAGTTGTTATGTTCCGTCCGTTTGGATGAGTTAAAACCTTGTTGTCTTTACGTTTAATGAAATGCAATTTTCTTCGTCCCTAATTCTCTTTCCATTTTCTTTTCTTTTCTTTGTACAGTTCTTTTTATGCTGATATCAATGACATGACATGCATGAGGAATCTTCGGCCCAGTTTTAAAAGCCAATCTAGTTCAGAAGTAATAATACAAGAGATCGAGTGTGATGATGGGATGGATTGTAATAATGATGAAGCTTATGAGGAAATTAGTAAAGAATTAAGTCACTTTGAAGAAAAACCCAAACCTAACCTAAATGACACAGAAGCAGTTAATCTAGGGGACCAAGACAATGTACGGGAAACTAAAATAAGTGTTCATTTGGAGCCACAACTCAAGGAGGAGATAATTAAAGTATTGCATGAGTACAAAGACGTTTTTGCATGGTCATATGATGATATGCCGGGTCTAAGCACCGATTTGGTGGTTCATAAATTGCCCACTGATCCAGCACTCCTCCCTGTCAAGCAGAAGTTGAGAAAGTTCAAAACAGACATAAGTGTGAAGATCAAAGAAGAGATCACCAAGCAGTTTGAGGCAAGGGTCATTCAGGTTACACGGTACCCCACTTGGTTAGCCAATGTCGTGCCTGTGCCAAAGAAAGATGGCAAGACCAGGGTGTGCGTCGATTATCGAGACCTTAACAAAGCAAGCCCAAAAGATAATTTCCCACTGCCCAACATCCATATACTGATCGACAATTGTGCCAAACATGATATTGGCTCTTTTGTGGATTGTTATGCGGGTTATCATCAGATTCTAATGGATAAGGAAGATGCAGAAAAGACGGCATTCATCACGCCGTGGGGAACGTATTGTTATCGGGTCATGCCGTTTGGTTTGAAAAATGCTGGGGCAACTTATATGAGGGCCATGACAACTATCTTCCATGATATGATACATAAAGAAATCGAGGTATACGTGGATGATGTGATCGTGAAGTCTAGACAGCAATCTGACCATGTCAGAGATTTGAGAAAATTCTTTCAAAGGCTTCTCAGGTACAATCTTAAGCTCAATCCTGCGAAATGTGCTTTCGGGGTGCCATCTGGGAAGTTGTTGGGATTTATAGTTAGCCGGAGGGGTATTGAATTAGACCCGTCAAAGATCAAAGCTATTCAGGAGTTGCCACCTCCAAGAAACAAAACCGAGGTGATGAGTTTGTTGGGAAGACTGAACTATATCAGCAGGTTCATTGCTCAGCTCACGGCAACGTGTGAACCAATTTTCAAATTGCTAAAGAAAGATGTCGCGGTCAAATGGACTGATGAATGCCAGGAGGCTTTTGATAAGATAAAGGGGTATTTTTCAAACCCACCCGTGTTGGTCCCACCAGAACCAGAGAGGCCTTTGATTCTGTATCTGACAGTTATGGACAGTTCATTCGGCTGTGTACTGGGGCAGCATGATGTTACGGGCAGAAAGGAGCAGGCTATCTACTATCTCAGTAAGAAGTTCACATCTTACGAGGTCAAGTATACTCATCTGGAAAGGACATGTTGTGCCCTAACTTGGGTGGCACAGAAATTGAAACATTACTTGTCATCTTACACCACTTACCTTATATCTCGCTTGGACCCGTTGAAGTATATTTTCCAGAAACCCATGCCCACAGGAAGGCTTGCAAAGTGGCAGATCTTACTTACAGAGTTCGACATTGTCTATGTGATACGGACTGCCATGAAAGCACAGGCATTAGCCGATCACTTGGCTGAGAACCCCGTTGATGAAGATTATGAGCCTTTGAAAACTTATTTCCCTGATGAAGAGATAATGCACATTGAAGAATTAGAACAAGCTGAGAAGTCGGGATGGAAACTTTTCTTTGATGGGGCTGCAAATATGAAGGGTGTGGGAATAGGAGCAGTACTTATTTCGGAAACAGGTCAGCATTACCCTGTTACAGCTCGGCTTCGTTTCTACTGTACAAACAACATGGCAGAATATGAGGCGTGTATATTGGGATTGAGATTAGCTGTGGATATGGGTGTACGGGAAGTCTTGGTCATGGGTGACTCGGACTTACTGGTACACCAGATTCAAGGGGAATGGGAAACACGGGACTTGAAGCTTATACCGTATCGGCAGTGTCTGCATGAGCTTTGCCAGCGTTTTCAGGCCATAGAATTCAGACACATTCCAAGGATTCATAATGAGGTTGCTGACGCTTTGGCTACTTTGGCGTCAATGTTGCACCATCCAGATAAGGCCTATGTTGATCCATTGCAGATTCAAGTCCGTGATCAGCATGCTTACTGCAATGTGATAGATCAAAGCGGGAGTATATCCAACGCAGGCCACCAGTGATCAGAAAAGAACAATTCGACGGTTGGCAAGTGGGTTTTTCCTTAGTGGAGGAGTACTGTACAAAAGAACGCCAGAGCTCGGTTTGTTGAGATGTATAGATGCACAACAGGCCACAACTATCATGACTGAGGTGCATTCCGGAGTTTGCGGACCGCATATGAGTGGGTATGTTCTAGCAAAAAAGATTCTCCGAGCAGGTTATTATTGGCTCACGATGGAGCGAGATTGTATCAGTTTTGTGCGTAAGTGTCATCAATGCCAAATACATGGAGATTTGATTCATGCTCCACCATCAGAATTACATACGATGTCCGCGCCATGGCCTTTTGTTGCATGGGGCATGGATGTTATTGGGCCAATTGATCCAGCAGCATCAAATGGGCACAGGTTTATCTTGGTAGCTATAGATTATTTTACCAAATGGGTGGAAGCGAAGACATTCAAGTCTGTGACCAAGAAGGCTGTAGTTAACTTCGTGCATGCAAATATCATCTGTCGGTTTGGGATCCCAAAGGTAATCATCACAGATAATGGGGCTAATCTTAATAGCCATTTGATGAAGGAGACATGTGAGCAGTTTAAGATTGCTCACAGGCACTCTACTCCGTACCGTCCCAAGGCAAATGGTGCGGTTGAAGCGGCCAATAAGAACATAAAGAAAATACTCCGAAAGATGGTTGAAGGATCTAGACAATGGCACGAGAAATTGCCTTTTGCATTGTTAGGATATCGCACCACCGTGCGTACCTCGGTAGGGGCGACTCCTTACTCATTGGTATACGGTACCGAGGCAGTAATACCCGCAGAAGTGGAAATCCCATCTCTGCGAATCATTGCAGAGGCTGAGATCGATGATGATGAATGGGTGAAAAGCCGTCTTGAGCAGTTGAGTTTGATCGATGAGAAAAGATTGGCATCAGTGTGTCATGGCCAACTGTACCAACGAAGAATGGCAAGAGCATACAACAAAAAAGTACGTCCAAGGAAATTTGAAGTCGGGCAATTAGTACTGAGGCGAATCTTGCCTCATTGGGCTGAGGCAAAAGGAAAATTTGCCCCAACTGGCAGGGACCATTTGTAGTAACCAGAGTGTTGTCTAATGGAGCATTGTATTTGACAGATGTGGAAGGAAAATGTGTAGAAATGACCATCAATTCCGATGCGGTCAAGAGATATTATGTATGATTTCTTTATTTTCTGAATGTATCTGTTCGTATTTGGCATATCTTAAAGATTGAAATGATGAAGGCATTTTGTTCTGCTATTCAAACACTCCTATCCCTTGTTATCCCCTTCGAGCCTTACTTATTTTTCATACACCTCTTTCGGAATCAGCGGCACTATCAGAGAACACAAGTGTCGAACATAAAAAAAAAAAAAAAGAAGAAAAGGAAAAGAAAGAAAAGTGAAAAAAAGGGAAAGAAGAGAAACATAACAACGTAGTCTCTATGAAGTGAACTACGTTTGACTTGATCCCGAAAGGGTACGTAGGCAGCCTTACTCCGAGGTTCAGTCATACCAAATAGAAATCCAAAAATCCCCAAGCAAGAAACTGGGGCAGAAGTGGTGATTGTTATGAAAGTTGGATTCCGAAAGTTGTAATTTGAACCCATTTGAATTGTTTTGAGCCTTTTATACCTTTCTTTCTAACTCAATCCAAAAGCCTACATTACGGTCCAAAGAAAGACCTTATGATCAGTTTTGAGAAATGCCAAGATGAACAGGTAGGAATAACCCACGACAGGGGCAACACTCTGGTTCGAGCAAGAAGAACAAAAATAAATGAGAGAGTCTTATGGGTGAAAACCCTCACGGGCACCGTAAGGCGACGGGAGCTGAGAGAAAAATAAATGAGAGAGTCTTGTTGGTGAAAACCTTTACGGGCACCTCAAGGCGAAGGTGAGATAAGAAATGGAAAACTGAGAAAGGTCTGTTGATAGAAACCGTTTCGCGGTACCGCAGGGAAACAAGGTTAAGGTCTGGATAAATCAAACAAGTGATGGAAGTTCTGGGCAATGAGGTACGACAATTGAGAGTTTGTTTGGTTGGACAGATTGGGCTGATTAATCCAAAATGCATGTCATGACCATTGGTACTAGTTGTCTCGCTCAGATAAGTTTCTTTTCCTTCTCTTTTCAAACAGTCATCTGGTTTTGGATTCTTCTTATCCTTAACTCAAGAATCATTGCATTTCATTTTCTTTTGAGGGTTTTATCTAGCTGAGATGTTTCAGTGCCAGTTTTGTTCAATGCAAGCAGAAAGGACTTCAAAGTTCACTACCAGCTTCTAGAATTGTAAAGCACAACGTGGTCAGAGCATGTCAAAAACAACTTGATGTCAAGTGGAATACAGGGAATTAACGGAAGTTTCATCGGTGAAATGATTGGGGAATGTCGTGGGAAAGGCGAAAGCTCAAACAAAAAGGTCAGAAAAGTGAAATAACAGCAGGGGTGTAAAACATTTAGGTCGCCAGAGGTTGGGAAATTTAAAAGTTGGTCAGAAAGTCAAGCGGTTCAGGGTCAGTGCGTGGAAATTAGTCAACACAAAGCAAGGCAGTGGAAGGATTTTTCAGCAAGAATGCCATCAACTAACCACCGTTTTAAACTGACAAAATTTTCTTTGATTGAGCAGGGGGAGAAAAATTAGTTGTTGAAGAGGAATTCTCCAGGAGGGAAAAACAAGCACTAATCAGGATAAAATGCAAGTTATCAGGAGTCCGCCTGGAGAACAGAGACGTATTTTTCAAGTTTGACGTCAGGAGTCCACCTGAAGAACGAAGACATACAGTTTAAATTTTAAAAGTCAGGAGTCCGCCTGGAGAATAGAGACATTCAATTTCAAATTTAGCAATCAGGAGTCCGCCTGGAGAACAGAGACATACTTTTCAAGTTTGACGTCAGGAGTCCGCCTGAAGAACGGAGACATACAGTTTAAATTTCAAAAATCAGGAGTCCGCCTGGAGAATAGAGACATTCATTTCAAATTTAGCAATCAGGAGTCCGCCTGGAGAACAGAGACGTACTTTTCAAGTTTGACGTCAGGAGTCCGCCTGAAGAACGGAGACATACAGCTTAAATTTTAAAAGTCAGGAGTCCGCCTGGAGAACAGAGACATACTTTTCAAGTTTGATGTCAGGAGTCCGCCTGAAGAACAGAGACACATAGTTTAAATTTTAAAAGTCAGAAGTCTGCCTGGAGAATAGAGATATTCCATTTCAAAGTTAGCAATTGGGAGCCCGCCCAAATAACAGAGGCATACATTCAGTCTTTACATTTCAAGTGTTGAAGTTGGGAGCCCGCCCAGATAACAGAGGCATACATTTCAGTCTTTACATTCCAAGCGTTGAAGTTGGGAGCCCGCCCAGATAACAGAGGCATACATTCAGTCTTTTCATTTCAAGTGTTGAAGTTGGGAGCCCGCCCATAGAACAGAGGAATACATTTCAGTCTTTATATTTCAAGCGTTGAAGTTGGGAGCCCGCCCAGATAACAGAGGCATACATTTCAGTCTTTTCATTTCAAGTGTTGAAGTTGGGAGCCCGCCCATATAACAGAGGAACACTTTCAACATTAATTTTCAAGTATTAAAATTGGGAGCCCGCCCATAGAACAGAGGCATACATTTCAAGATCAAGTCACAGGACAATAAAACAGAGGGTTACAACAGGAATCCCCAGTAGAAAACAATAAAAATCCCCAGCATCAGGAAGCAGAAGGTTACAATAAGAGGTCCCAGCAAAAACTCAAGTGCATGTGTCGAAAGGAAGAAAAGCATCGGAAGAAAAACACCGGAAAAAATGCAAGCAGACAAGAAAGCAAGGCAACAAGAAAAATTGCAGTATAGCCTAGCTTCTTGTTTTCTTTTTAAGCAAGGTGTAACAAGGAGATCGGTAAGCAGTAGTAATAGCATGCAACAACAGTAACAATGCAATCCCACGGTAGTCCCAGCTACCAAAAAAAAAACTTCCCGAACTACATTGACCTGATTCCTGTTTAGCCCAGGATATGTAGGAAACCTTTGAAGCAAAGGTTCGGTCAAATCCTTTTCAAAAAAAATGCTTCACACGGAGTACTCGGATGGGCAAAAATCGCTCGCTTTATCTTTGCACGAAAACCCTTCGTGTCTTCGGGCAAAGAGGGGCAATTGTAAGCACGTGATTTTTGCCCAATATGAGAATTACTCCCAAAAAATTCAAAAATAAAATAATTTTCCTTGGTGTGCAATTTTGTGATATTTTGTGATATTTTGAATAATTATTTGTATTTGTCTGTGCATGTTTATTTGCTAAATTAATAAAAAAGAATACAAAAATATGTCGCATTTCGCATGTAGGATTTAATTCTACAATTGTTAGTAATTAAATTAGTTTTACAAAAAATTAAAAATTACAAAAATAGGCATCTTTTGCATTTTTAGCATTTAATGTCCAAATGAACAATTTTATGCTTAATTATTACTTAATTGTGCGTTAATTGTTATTGGGAGTTAATTTGCGCTTTTATAACTTAATTTAATTCTTAATAATCATTTAAGTATTTTTATAATTTAGTTTTAGAGAAATAAAATAAGAAAATAGAGCGAAAAATAAAGAAAGCCGGAATTGGGCCTCTTCTTCAATTTCAAGCCACAGGCCCAAAAAATGGCCCAATCTTCCCTACGACCCAGTCCATTTCGAATTGGGTCGACCCAGTCCATAACCCAAAAGACCCAAACCCCCTTTGTCTTTCATTTTTTACAAAACAAAAACAAAAAAAAAACAAAAAAAAAAACCAAAAAACCCTAAAAAACCTAAAGAAGATCCGCCCCCCCCCCCCTTTCTTTCTCTCCATCTTCTCCAAGTTTTCTCACACACACATCCATGGCAGCTCGTCCATGGCTGGCCTCGAACCCATGTCCGTCTGCTTCTTCTTCGTCACCATCTTCAAACCCGTGACATCCACCACCACCTTGCTACGTCTTCGTCGTCAACCACCATCGCCATAGCTGCCCTCCCATGGTGGAAACCCCACTGTAAATGATCCCTCCTTCCAGTTCGTCCATGGACTGCCCGCTGCTTCGTCATCTTTCTTCGGGGCACCAATGAAAATGTTTGCTGCGTCAAGCTGCGTCCGCTTCGAAGGACTGCTTAAAACAGCCATCGTCAAGTTCATCTGCAACAACCAAACGTTGCTGCCTCGTCCAACTTCTGCCTCATCGACACAGGCATCTATGACTGCCATCGCGTCGACCTTCTCCGTCCCCAGCCGCTACTGCTGAAGCAGAAGCTTCGTCCAAACAAACCTCCGGTGTTGCGTCGTCTGCCTCGCCGATGCTGTTGCTGCTTTCATCTTCTTCGTACAAGCAAGCCGAACGCATCCCATCTTCTTCATGTTGCTTCTCGACGTCATGCTGCTACTGCTCGTCGCAGCAGGTGTTTGACGGACTGCTTCTGCTGATCGTCACAGCAGGTTCTTCTATTTTGCCATTGCTTCATCTTCTTCGAATCGTCAAAGGTTCGAAGGTCTTTCATTGAGTCGAGGCCCAGACAGATTTGTTTACAATCGTTGTTCATCGTTTCATTTTCGGTTAGTTGGTTTTGAATCTCATTTATCGTCCATATTTTGTTTGGTATTTTTCGGATCCAAAATCGATAAATGATTTAATTCTTGTTTGGTTTGTCTATCGTTTGAAATAATTTTCTAGTTTGTTCATGTGTTTTGTTGATTTTAATTTTCAGATTTCAAATGGTAAATTAATTAATTTGTTTTCATGTTTATTTCATGTTTGTTTTATTGTTTAGGTAAGAATTTGTTAGCTTGATGTTTGTTAGATTCAAATTGAAATTTAATTGATTATTTCTTCAATTTGTTTCATGTTGTTATATATTTTCCAGAAATTATTAATGTTGGTTTAATCATTTAATCCGTCATGTTTGTTGTGTTAAAATAGATTCATTCATGTTCATACTTTGTTTGGATGATCTTGAATCCGAATTTTGTATAGTTTGATTTCTTGTTTATCATTTATGATTATTTCTTGAATTTGTCTCATAATCTTGTTTAAGTTTAATATAGGAATTGTTTGTTGTAATGTTGTTAGAGTAGTTGATTTTAAGTTCAATATTATTGAATTTAGAAATCTAAATATACTTGTTTGTTGTTGTTGTTGAATCCGAAAATAGGATTGTTTGTTGCTAAAATATTGTTCAATCAAATTTTAGTTGTTCTTTGTTGTTCAATTTGTGTTCATGTGATTTGTTGTTGAAATGTTGAAGAAATCATGTTCATGTGATTTGTTGTTGAAATGTTGAAGAAATCATGTTCATGAAATTTGTTGTTTGAACATTGTTAGAAATTAATCATATTGTCTATATTTTGGTTAAGTTTGATTAATTGATGTGTTATAGCTGATGGGTAGTTTGGTAATTTATAGTACTTTCGGGGGTAAAATAGTAATTTGCAATAGGGTCGGAGGGGTAGTTTAGGAATTGTACATTTTGTAATTGTTTATATGAAGCATGGGGGACAAAATGAAATGGGGTGGGTTGTGATATGGTTATTTAATATAAAGGGGGGACAAGACAAAATTTAGTGGGGGAATCTTGTATTATTTTATATTAGGCATGGGGGACAAAATATAATGGGGTGGTGTGATATGTTTATTTAATGTAATGGGGATGAGTGGGAAGATAATGGGTTGGGTAGAGAAAAAATATTGATTTTAATTAATTAAAAGATTTATGGGATCGGTGATATATAAGAAGTCTTGAAATCAGAATAAGGGGAGACGAGAGAAAAAAGAGAACGGAGATAAGGAGAATAACAGAGAATAAGAGAAAAAAAAGAGCTGAATATTGAAGAGAGAAAGAAAAATTCCGAAAAATATTAAAACTTTCAAATAAAAAAAAACTAAAAAAAATCTTCTGCTTTCTTTCATTGTTTGAAATCAGCATTAATTGTTGTTGGTTTCATCAAAGCTTGAAGCTTTTGTTTTTTGGGATTATTGCTCCACTGGTTTGCAAACTCTGTTCCTGGGTTGTTACTGCTGC
Source organism: Nicotiana sylvestris (assembly GCF_000393655.2). NCBI lineage: Eukaryota > Viridiplantae > Streptophyta > Magnoliopsida > Solanales > Solanaceae > Nicotiana > Nicotiana sylvestris. Next base: position 34,423,129 of record NC_091066.1, on the reverse strand, counting down.
TGGACTGTTGTTGTTGTGCTGTATTGTTATTACTGCTGCTGATTCTCATCTTCTTTGGTTTCCAATACCAGGTACACGACTGTAATACTAGCTATTGCAAAGCTAATAATGTGGAAAGCATGAATACATATGAAGAATGAAATTTTGAAGTTTTAATATCATTTTTATTTCCTTTTATCGATTGTATTTAAACTATTTCATGTATTACTGAATAATAATTGAAATAAGAAAAAAATAACATAAGTTAGTCTTTAATGAATCGGTTTGGCAAAACGGGTTAATTCACTAGTTATGAAGGTTTCAAAATTATCAACAGTAGGTTAATCATGAATAAGTAGCTAAATTTAGTTAAGGCATGAATTTGAATTAATTTTCGAAAATTAGGCATTAAGGCATTTGAGTTCAGGCAAGATTAGAAACTTCGTTTAAGTCTAAAAGACTTTCTAAAAAGATTTAGTAATTATGGTAAAAATCTAGTTTCAAATGGTTGTGAATAATTAATCTCAATAGTTTTTTTTATAACAATGCCGAGTTTTAATCTAACTGTATTTGATTCTTTTGAATATTAGTTGTCAAATTTTTATTTTACTTATAATTTCGATTTTTTTTTTATATATAATTCATTTTCATCAATATTTGTATTAATCTAGCAATTAGTATGTCATGTTTTCTTAAATAAATAAAATAAAAGCTAGTAATTAATTATGATTTTCTTTCTTTATTTTAGAGACTAATTTTTATAGAAAATGTAGTCGCTTTAAGATTTGTCCATTTAAAATAAATGAGATGAGCCTCGCTTAATAAAATGTATAGATTGCGGGGCCCTCAATAAATGTACATTTAATTGCTTAGAATTCGGGAGGAGCCGTTTAGCAAATTTCTCGGCCCTACCCAAAATAATGATACGCTAGTCGCTTTAGGCGCGTATTTAATAATATTATCTTCTTAAACTCGGGTGCGTATTTCATGCAACCCAAATCCAAATCCCAAAACATTGAATAAAAATGTGTTCCGGATTGCGGGAGCATTTCATGTGATGTAATCCAAAGACATATTTTAAACAATGTTCACATTCTGGTAAAAATAATAATAACAATAATAAAAGCGATAAAAAGATAAAAATTGCACATGAGCTCATAATTGTATAAAAATCAGATATTTAAGCCAAATATGACAGTTGAGCGACCGTGCTAGAACCACGGAACTCGGGAATGCCTAACACCTTCTCCCGGGTTAACAGAATTCCTTATCCGGATTTCTGGTGCGCAGACTGTAATACAGAGTCATTCTTTTCCTCGATTCGGGATTAAAATTGGTGACTTGGGACACCCTAAATCTCCCAAGTGGCGACTCTGAAATAAATAAATAAATCTCGTTTCGATTGTCCTTTAATCGGAAAAAAACTCTCTTGTACCCTAGCGGGGGCGTAAAAAGGAGGTGTGACAAGACTGAAACTAACTCACTCGTGTGGTTTGAATTATTTCTGTTTTTCTTTATTCGTTATTTACTTCATCAATTGCTTTATGTCGAATTAAACCATGTATTCTTAAAATCACTTACAAATTTCATTATTATCTGATTTTGAGGGTAAACAATTATAAAATAACTAAACTCCAACTTTTTTGGAGCTTTGTCCTAAAAATCCACATTTGTCATCTAATGATTATTTGGTATCATATTATTCTTTTTAAAATATGGATAGATATTTTATTAAGTTTTTTAATATTTTGATTTAGCTATTTATTATTAATTAATTAAAAAATAAGTTATATATGACTTTTTCTGGTTATGCCATATGGTTGAATTAGTTATTAGTCAATAGCTAATTAGTTAATACATCACATGTGGCTAATTTAAATACTACCACTAGGCTTTTAAGAGAGGGCTTTTTCTCTCGTTTTAATAATATATAGATGATGTGATTTAAGCGAATTCTGTTTTCTCTCTATTAAAATAAGTACTTCATTAGATTTTTAATCATTTAAAACATGAATAATCTTTAGATAAAATTTTTTTATTACATAACATACTAAAATATTTTATATAAGATGTCAATTTATTTCTATTATAAAAACAAACAATAATATATGCTCGGCCAAAGAATAAATAATAAATAGTAAGTATTTATTTTCATATAATTTAAAAAGTTATCCAGCACAGATGATATTACACCCTTCATCAACTGGTTTGACATTATTGAATGGGAAATCAAATACTTTTAATAACAAGATGTTATAATAGAAATTTTGTATTTGTAGGTATCATAATTGTACTGCTTTAATTACACTGTGTGACTTGTTAGTCTTCTAGATTTGATGTTTTAAGTGTAATATTAATAGATGCGTATGCGTGGTTGAAGGAGAGGAGGACGTCATGCAAATATTTTTTTTTAATTTGTTACTGGTATTCACTTGCACGATGTGCAGATAATATAAATCATGGTGTGTGATTTAATTTGTTTGATCATATTATATCATATTGTTTGAATTAAATTTTAATTTTCTTTTTTTATCCAATGAAACATGCTCAATAAGAAAATCGATGAAATTAGAAAAAGAATCATATGGCCATCGAATAAATTTTCACTTCCTCACTTTTCTTTATTATATAATTTGCTATATTTATTATTATTTTATTTGATATTATGACATTTTATTAGCTTGTCACTTCACTTAATATTTTTGTAATTATCTCTTTACACAGTATAATATTAATATATATATATATATATATATATATATTTTTTTTTTTTCTTGCTCCTAAAACTTTTTCTTGAAACGTTTTTTCCAATGTACATCTTCATTTGAATTCATCAAAACTATAAATTATTTTTAAAAATTTTTAGTTAATAATCTAACAATGTTTTAACTAATTGTCATTTTTGTCTTATATGCCAATAAATTAAGTTTTTCTTCTCCTTTGACGTTTTATTAGAATTTTGATTTTTAAGATTTAATTATTTAAGTCAACTATCTTTTAAAATTATGCTTTATTGCTTGATATTCTTTTATTACCTAATATTTTTTTATTTTTGACTTTATCTATTAAGATTTAATTTACATGATATTTTACATATGTATGATTTTTGTCATTAAAATTCAATAATCTTTCTGATTTGAAATTCTAATACATTTTATCATTTTATATTTTATGCCATTTTTTCTTCTTTTGTTCCTCGATTATCATTATTGCTTTATTCATTTGTCACGACCCAAACTGAAGGGCCGCAACGGGTACCCAGTACCTTACTCAACTGAGTACCAATGTAACATATCTTCCTTATCATACTATCATGGGTAAATGAGCCAGAAAGGCCGTCCTGAGATAACTGTAATGACCCGACTGGTCGTTTTACTTTTTAAAACTTTGTTCCCCTAAATAAGACTTTTCGTACTTGCTTTAACTGATTTATGACTTGTGGGGATGGTTGGTTCGGAATTTGGAAGAGTTTGGGTTGAAATCAGAACACTTGGTTCCTTAAGGTTAGCTTAAAGGGCCAAGTTTGACTTCGGTCAATATTTTGAGTAAACGACCTTGGAATCGGGATTTGACGGTTCCAATAGGTTCGTATGATGATTTCGGAATTAGGCGTATATCCGGATCAGGTTTTGGATGACCCGGAAGTGTTTTGGCGCCTAATAGTGAAAGTTAGTTCTTGAAGAACTTTGAAGTTCTTTAAATTTGGTTTGGAGCAAATTTTAGTGATATCGAGGTCCGAATTAAATTCCGAGACAGGGAATAGTTCCGTAATGTCATTTAAGACATGCACGCAAAATTTGGTACCATTCCGAGTAGTCTAAGTATGATTCGACGCATTTGGAAAACTTGAAGTTTAAAGTTTGATTCAATTTAGTTTTGGTCTATAATTCTTGGTTTCGTTGTTGTTTTTCGCGTTTTGAGAATTCGAGCAACTTCGTATTATGATTACAGACCTGTTAGTGCCTTTGGACGGGGTCCCGAGTGGCTCGGGTGAGTTTCGGACCCCTTGAAGCTAAATTCATGATACCAGATCTGCCCAGTTCTGGTTTCCTTCTTCGCGAACGCGAAGGAACCATCGCGTTCGCGTAGAAGGAGTTGGCCTGGGGGAGGAATTCTCTTCGCGTTCGAGATAGCTGCTCCGCATTCGCGAAGGTCTGGGTCAGTGACTTCTGCGTTCGCGTGAGGCCTCCCGCGTTCGCCTAGAGTAGACTAGCTAGGTTGGTCCAACTTTGTTCTTCGCGTTCGCGAAGTCACCATCGTGTTCGCGTAGGTCTAGCCAAGCTAGCCTTCGCGTTCGCGTGCCAATTGTTGCGTTCACACTGATGGGCCTTCAGAGGGCCTGGGCCAATGATCTTCGCGAATGCGAGGCCCCTGTCGCTTTCGCGATGAACGGGGCAGCTGGGCAGTGAGTTTAAAAATCGGGACTTAGGCATATTTGGGGTCATTTATTACATCCTTGGGCGATTTGGGAGCTTCCAAAGGGGAAATTTCAACCTAGCATTGTGAGGTAAGTTATTTTTACTTAATGTAAGTTTAATACTTGGTTTTTGGGTAGATTACACGTAAATTAGTGAAATTAAGGGTTTAGAATAAAACCTAGGGTTTTGGTAAAAACAAGATTTAACCACGAAATTTGTTATGGAATGAAGTAAAAATCATATATTCTTGATCCTTAGGTTATGGGTAACAACTTTTTTCGAAAATTTTCGGAATCCGGACACGTGCGCCGGGGGATGAATTTTAGGAATCTTGCCTTTGGGGTTGGATAATAACTTTAATAGCTAGACTATGAACTTGTAAACCTATAATGAATGGATTTCACACAATTTGAATAGTTTCAGATTGTGCGGCTCCGGTTTGAGGGTTTGAGCGCATTCTTGAGTTGAAAGTAGGCCTGAAACGAGGTAAGTCTCTTTTCTAACCTTGTAAGAGGGAAATTTTCCCATAGGTGAACTTAATTAATATGTGATTCAATTGTGAGGGGCTACGTTTTACATACGAAGTGATAAGAGTCCGTACGTAGCTACTATTCCTGTTATGTCCGGGTAGTTCTAGGCTTACACCATGCTTTGTGGGTACTGTTATATGATTATAAATTATTGAATTACATTGACTAAAACTTCGTTGAGAATGTCATGATTTCAAGTAAATAATTATTTTGAAAAGAAATAAGGAAACATTTAAGTTGTATTTATACTTAACCGCGTCGCAAGTATATATTCCGCGAGCGCGGTGATTACTTTCACTACTCTCATGGGAGCGGGTCGTTCCCCTCGACAGGCTGATAGTTGTATATATATGGTTCGGACCGTTCGCCCCTTGGCAATGCACAATTTACTTTTATGTTGGATCGGGTCGAACGTCCTCGGTGGTATTTATGTGTGATAATGTAACCGGAACCTCTTATAATTCTTATGATTCATTGCTTGAAAGGCCAATTGTTTTAATGAAGGAAATGCCTATATTTATTGATTTGATGAGAGGATTTTCAGTATTATTCTTGTTTGCACTTGTTGCTATCTATGTACATTGTGAATTAGAATATTAAACTTCATATTATTATATTTATTGACCCTAGTAAGTGTCAAGTCGACCCCTCGTCACTACTTCTTCGAGGTTAGACTGGATACTTACTAGGTACATATTGTTTATGTACTCATACTACACGTCTGCACTTGATTGTGCAGGCTTTGAGGCAGGTGCATCTGGCCATCAGTCTAGCGCATAGAGTGTACTCTTTGACTTGAGACTTCCGGTGAGCTGCCTTTCTGAGCCGGTCTGCAGCAGCTAGAGTCTTTCTATGTCTTTAATTTTCCTGTCTATTTCCTTTCTAGATAGTAGGTATGGTTTTGTATATTCTACTAGATTGCCCTATACTTGTAACACCAGGTCTTGGCACATACATTGGTAGGCTTGTGATTTTGGATTTCTATCATGATTTAAATTTCGTAATTATTACTTTCATCAAATTATGCTTAAGTCTCAAACTCCTAGTTTCCTTATTAATAAGGAAGGGTTTTCACGTATTAATTATTTTAATGAGGGTTCACTAGTTGATTAGTGTTGGCTTGCCTAACAATGGTGTTGGCGCCATCACGGCCTAATGTGGTATTTGGGTTGTGACAATATGGTATCAGAGCACTAGGTTCACGTAGGTCTGACAAGTTAAGGGCAAACCTGGTAGAGTCTTGCGGATCAGTACGGAGATGTGTGTACTTATCTTCGAGAGGCTATAGGGTGTTACGAAACTACTATTTATTCATCTTCTATCGTGCAGTTGATGGTATACTAAATTTCCTTCTTCTATTCTCTCACAAATAGTGAGGACGCATATGACGGACGTTCCAGACCCGAGAGGAGCTTCTCCCCCATTGCTAGAGGTCGAGGCAAAGGCCAGGGGAGGGCATCGGCCCGAGGTAAGGACGAGGGCGTCCCAGAGCTTCCCCAGTTGCGCCACTGGCAAATCCAGCAGGGGATCCCATTATTAAGGAGCAGGGCGAGGTGCCTGGGACAACGCCTGCCCCGACGAATTTCATAGCAGCACCAGGCTTCTAGGAGGTCATGGGCTGTATATGGCGGTTCATGGACTCTATAACCTAGGATGGTTTATTTCCAGTAGACCTTGCCACATCTCAAGCATGAGGGGGAGCACAGACCCCTATTGCTCAAGCTCTTGGGTACGTATCTGTCGTATATCAGACTCCGGGTACTCTACCTGCGGGCGGTGCTCAGCCAGTTGCAGCAGTGGCATCTGAGCCTAGACCAGCTGTGAACGGCGATCCACAGAAGCTATTGGCAGATGTACTAGGCTACACCCTCCTATCTTCAAAGGTGAGCGTCATGAGAACGTCCAGGATTTCATTGGCAGGTGCAGAGACAGACTGCACAACATGAGGATATTGGAGTCCCATGGAGTAGATTTCACCGCCTTCCACTTAGAGGGCAGGGCTCGTAAATGATAGCAGTCTTACCTTTTTGGTAGACCAGCAGGTTCTCCTCCCATGACTTGGGATCATCTTACACAATTTCTATTGGACAGGTATATTCTACCCTCTTAGAGGGAAGAGTTACGGTGTCAGTTTGAGCAGCTCGAGTAGGGTCAGATATCTGGGACTGACTATGAGGCGAGATTCTCTGAGTTGTATCGCCATGCCCTCATGATACTTCCTACGGACGTAGAGAGAGTGCATATATTTGTTTTGGGGTTACACCCAGGTATTCGATCTAGCATGGCCTGAGAGGTTGAGATGGGGACTGAGTATCAGCTAGTGGTAGAGATTGCTCGGTGGATTGAGGGTTACCGACAGAGGGGTAGAGAGCAGTTGCAGCAAGATAAGAGAATCAGATCCTCTGGAGAGTTTAGAGGTGCTCCATCTAGGGGCAGAGGTCACTTTGGGAGAGGTCATCCAGGCAGGCCCCCATATTTGACACCACCACCACCTCCTCGAGGTGATCTAGTGAGGCCTTATTTCAGTGCAATGCCGGAGAGTTCTTACCGCTCTCTAACTATTCAGGGTTCCTCCAGCGGGTGTTCTGGTCAACAGGGTTCTTCTAGTGCCTACTTCAATGCTATGCCAGAGAGTTCATACTGCCCACCAGCCATCCAGGGTTCTTCTAGTGGGTATTCAGGCCAGCAGGGTCAGGCTTTAGGACAGCAGTCTATGACACTGCGGGGTTGTTATGAGTGTGGGGATCTGGGTCACATGAAGAGATTTTGTCCCAGACTTCGGGGCAAGGCAGTGCAGCAGGGTCATCAGCCTATGATTATAGCACCAGCCATCTGGCCACCCAGAGGTGGGGACAGGTTGGCAGGGGCCGTCCTAGAGGTGGGGGGAGGTCAGTCAGCCATTGCTAAGCTAGGTAGAGACCAGCCAGGTTCTATGCTTTTCTCGCTAGACCAGATGTAGTGGCCTCAGATACCGTGATCACAGGTACTATTTCTGCCTACGGTAGGGATGCTTCGGTATTGTTTGATCCAGGGTCTACATATTCATATGTGTCATCTCTGTTTGCTCATTTCCTGAATATTCCCCGTCATTCTTTGGGTACTTCTATCTATGTGTCCACTCTTGTGGGCGATTCTGTGGTTGTGGATCGGATCCATCGGTCCTGTGTGGTTACCTTCTGTGGTTACGAGACTAGAGCGGACCTTTTGTTACTTGACATGATCGACTTTGAGGTCATCTTGGGTATGGATTGGTTATCTTCATATCACGCCGTTCTTGATTGTCATGCCAAGACTATTACTTTAGCGATGCCAGAGTTACCGACATTGGAGTGGAAGGGTTCCTCCGTTAGTTCATCTAGTCGGGTTATCTCTTTTATGAACGCTCGACATCTGGTCGAGAAGGGTTGTTTGGCGTATCTAACATATGTTTGGGACACCACCCAGAGTCTTTGATGATTGATTCAGTGCCAGTAGTCTGGGAGTTCGCCGATGTGTTTCCTTTTGACCTTCCAGGCATGCCTCTAGATTGTGACATTAATTTCTGTATTGATTTGGCTCTAGGTACCCAGCCAATATCTATTCCACCATACCACATATCTTCAAATGAGTTGAAAGAGCAGCTTGAGGAGTTGTTAGCAAAGGGTTTGTGAGACCTAATGTATCACCTTGGGGTGCACCAGTGTTATTTGTGAAGAATAAGGATGGGACTATGCGGATGTGCATTGATTACCGCCAGTTGAGCAAAGTCACCATAAAAAACAAGTACCTATTGCCTCGTATTGATGATTTGTTTGACCAGTTGCAGGGTGCTAGGGTGTTTTCTAAGATCGACTTGAGATCGGGGTACCATCAGTCGAAGATTTGGGACTCAGATGTCCCAAAGACTGCCTTTCATACTAGATATGGCCATTATGAGTTCCTGGTGATGTCTTTCGGATTGACTAATGCCCCAACAACATTTATGGACTTGATTAATAGAGTGTTCAAGCCTTATATTGATTCTTTTGTTATTGTCTTCATTGATGACATCCTGATCTACTTGCATAGCCTGGGGGAGCACGAACAACATTTGAGAGTAGTGCTTCAGACATTGCGATAGTAGAAGCTATATGCTAAGTTCTTCAAGTGTGAGTTTTGGATAGAGTCAGTAGCATTCTTGGGGCATGTTGTGTCAGGAGAGGGTATTAAGGTAGATCCCTAGAAGATTGAGGCAATTTAGAGTTGGCCACATCCCACTTCGGTGACTGAGATCAGAAGTTTCCTGGGATTAGCGGGTTATTACGCCGATTTGTACAGGGCTTTTCATCCGTTGCAGCACCTTTGACTAGATTGACCTAGAAGGGTGCTCCCTTCCGTTGGTCCGATAATTGTGAGGCGAGCTTCCAGAAGCTCAAGATAGCTTTGACTATAGCACCAATCTTAGTGTTGTCTTCCGGTTCGAGGATGTATACTATGTATTGCAATGCTTCACGCGTTGGTTTGGGTTGTGTATTGATGCAGGAGGGGCGAGTTATTGCATATGCTTCACGTTAGTTGAAGATTCATGAGAATAATTACCTTGTGCACGATCTAGAGTTGGCCGCGATTGTTCATGCTCTTAAGATATGGAGGCATTATCTGTATGGGGTGTCATGTGAGGTTTATACCGACCATCGCAGCTTGCAACATCTGTTCAAGTAGAGGGATCTCAATTTGAGGCAGTGTAGGTGGCTTGAGTTACTGAAGGACTATGACATCACCATTCTTTATCATCCAGGTAAGGCAAATATGGTCGGGGATGCCTTGAGCAGGAAGGCAAGGAGTATGGGTATCTTGTCATTCATGTCAGCAGATGAGAGGCCATTAGCTTTGAACATTCAGTCCTTGGCTAACAGACTTGTGAGGTTGGACATTTCAGAGCCCAGCTGGGTCCTTACATGTATTGTTGCTCAGTCTTCATTATTGGGACAGATTAAGGCTCGGCAGTTCGATGGTGTTCTGCGACTCTAGGGTTGCCTATGTGTTCCTAATATCGATGGCTTGAGGGAGAGGAATCTAGAAGAGGCACACAGTTCACGATATTCTATTCTTCCAAGTGCTACGAAGATGTATCGTGACCTGAGGCAACATTATTGGAAGCGGCAGATGAAGAAAGACATAGTGGAGTATGTAGCTAGATGCCTAAATTGCCAGCAGGTCAAGTATGAGCATCAGAGGCCAGGTGATTTACTTCAGCAGATGACTATACCTGAGTGAAAATGAGAGTGAATTACTATGGACTTCATGGTTGGGTTGCCATGGACTTTGCGGAAGTTTGATGCGGTTTGGGTCGTTATCGACAGGCTGACCAAGTCAGCACACTTTATTCCAGTTGTGACTATCTATTTTCAGAGAGGTTGGCCTAAATTTATATCCAGGAGATATTTCGGTTGCACGGTGTGCCTATTTCCATCATATCAGATAGAGGCCCTCGGGTCACTTCACATTTCTGGAGAGTTGTTCAAAGTGAGTTGGGGACCCATGTGGAGCTCAGCACAGAATTCCATTCTCAGACCGACGGACAGTCGGAGCGGACAGTTCAGATATTAGAGGACATGCTGAGAGCATGTGTGATTGACATTGGAGGGCAGTGGGATCAGTTCTTGCCTTTGGCCGAGTTCGCTTACAACAACAATTATCAGTCCAGCATAGAAATGGCTCCATTTGAGGATTTATATGATTGGAGATGTCGTTCTCCTATCGAGTGGTTTGAGCCTGGCGAGGCTAAGTTGTATGGTACTGACTTGGTAAAATATGCCTTGGAAAAGGTGAAGTTGATTCAGGAAAGACTTCGCACAGCACAGTCCAGACAGAAGAGCTACGCGGATCAAAAGGCGCGTGATGTATCATTCATGGTCGGCAAGAAGGTTCTCTTGAAAGTCTCGTCGATGAAGGGTATTATGAGATTTGGGAAGAAGGGCAAGTTGAGCCCAAGGTTTATAGGCCCATTTGAGGTGTTGAGGTGAGTTGGGGAGGTTGCTTATGAGCTTGCTTTACCTCCCAGAATTAGGGGTTCATCTAGTTTTTCACGTGTCTATGCTTCGGAGGTATCACACCGACTTGTCTCATGTGTTAGATGTTAGTACTATTCAGCTAGATAAGAGCTTGGGATATGAGGAGGAGCCAGTTACCATTGTTGATAGACAAGATTGCCAGTTGAGATCCAAGAGGATTTCTGCGGTAAAGGTCCAATGGAGGGGTCAACCACTCGAGGAGGCGACCTGGGAGTCCGAGGAGGACATGCGTAGCAGATATCGACATTTCTTTGGCACTTCAGGTATGAATCTAAACCCATTCGAGGACGAACGTTTGTTTAAGAGGTGGAGAATGTAATGACTCGACTGGTTGTTTTGCTTTTTAGAAATTTGTTCCCCTAAATAAGACTTCCCATACTTGCTTTAACTGATTTATGACTTGCGGGGATGGTTGGTTCGGGATTTGGAAGAGTTTGGGTTGAAATCGGAACACTTGGTTCCTTAAGGTTGGCTTAAAGGGCCAAGTTTGACTTCGGTCAACATTTTGAGTAAACGACCTTGAAATCGGGATTTAACGGTTCCAATAGGTTCGTATGATGATTTCGAACATGTGCGTATGTCTGGATTGGGTTTTGGATGACCTGGGAGCGTTTTGGCGCTTAATAGTGAAAGTTAGTTCTTGAAGAACTTTGAAGTTCTTTAAATTTGGTTTGGAGCAAGTTTTGGTGATATCGAGGTCTGAATTGAATTCTGAGACCGGGAATAGTTCCGTAATGTTATTTAATACTTGCACGCAAAATTTGGTACCATTCCGAGTAGTCTAAGTATGATTCGACGCATTTGGCAAATTTGGAAAACTTGAAGTTCAAAGTTTGATTCAATTTGGTGTTGGGCTATAATTCTTGGTTTCGTTGTTGTTTTTCGCATTTTGAGAATTTGAGCAAGTTCGTATTATGATTACAGACCTGTTAGTGCCTTTGGACGGGATCCCAAGTGGCTCGAGTGAGTTTCGGACCCCTCGGAGCTAAATGCATGATACCAGATCTGCCCAATTCTGGTTTCCTTCTTCGCGAACGCGAAGGAACCATCGCGTTCGCGTAGAAGGAGTTGGGTTGGGGGAGGAATGCTCTTCGCGTTCGCGAAGTTCTGGGCCAGTGCCCTCCGCATTCGCGTGAGGCTTCCCGCGTTCACATATAGTAGACTAGCTAGGTCGGGTCAGCTTTGTTCTTCGCATTCGTGAAGTCCCCATCGCGTTCGCGTAGGTCTATCCAAGCTAGCCTTCGCGTTCGCGTGCCAATTGTCGCGTTCACGCTGAATGGCCTTCAGAGGGCTTGGGCCAATGGTCTTCGCGAACACGAGGGCCCTGTCGCGTTCGCGATGAAGGGGGCAGCGCATTGAGTTTAAAAATCGGGACTTAGGCATATTTGGGGTCATTTATTACATCCTTGGGTGATTTGGGAGCTTCCAAAGGGGCGATTTCAACCTAGCATTGTGAGGTAAGTTATTTCTACTTAATGTGAGTTTAATACTTGGGTTTTGGATAGATTACACCATGTAAATTAGTAAAAATTATGAGTTTAGAGTAAAACCTAGGGTTTTAATAAAACAAGATTTAACCACAAAACGCGTTATGGCATGAAGTATAAATCATATATTCTTGATCCTTAGGTTATGGGTAACAACTTTCTTCGAAATTTTCCGGAATCCGGACAAGTGGGTCCGGGGATGAATTTTAGGAATCTTGCCTTTGGGGTTGCATAATCACTTTAATAGCTAGATTATGAACTTGTAAACCTATAATGAATGGATTTCACACTATTTGAATAGTTTTGGATTGTACGGCTTCGGTTTGAGGGTTTGAGCACATTCTTGAGTTGGAAGTAGGCCCGAAACTAGGTAAGTCTCTTTTCTAACCTTGTAAGAGGGAAATTTCCCCATAGGTGAACCTAATTAATATGTTATTTAATTGTGGGGGGCTAGGTACGCACGAAGTGACGAGAGTCCGTACGTAGCTACTATTCCTGTCATGTCCGGATAGTTCTAGGCTTACACCATGCTCTGTGGGTACTGTTATATGATTATAAATTGTTAAATTGCATTGACTGAAACTTCGTTGAGAATGTCATGATGTCAAGTAAATAATTATTTTGAAAAGAATTAAGGAAACATTTAAGTTGTATTTATGGTTAACCGCGTCGCAAGTATATATTCCGCGAGCGGGGTGATTACTTCCACTACTCTTATGGGAGGGGGCCGTTCGCCTCGACAGTATGATAATTGTATATATATGGTTCGGGCCGTTCGACCCTCGGTAGTGCACAATTTACATTTATGTTGGATCGGGCCGAACGCCCTCGGTGGTATTTGTGTGTGATAATGGAACCAAAACCTCTTATAATTTGTATGATCATTGCTTGAAAGGCCAGTTGTTTTAAATGAAGGAAATGCCTAGATTTATTGATTTGATGAGAGGATTTTCAGTATTATTCTTGTTTGCACTTGTTGCTATCTATGTACATTGTGAATTAGAATATTAAACTTCATATTATTATATTTATTGACCCTAGTAAGTGTCAAGTTGACCCCTCGTCACTACTTCTTCGAGGTTAGACTGGATACTTACTGGGTACATATTGTTTATTTACTCATACTATGCTTCTGCACTTGATTGAGCAGGCTTTGAGGCAGGTGCATTTGGCCATCAGTCTGGTGCGTAGAGTGGACTCTTTGGCTTCTTCCGGTGAGATGCCCTTCTGAGCCGTTCTGCAACAGCTGGAGTCTTTCTATGTTTTTACTTTTCCTATCTATTTCCTTTGCAGACAGTAGGATAGTATGGTTTTGTATATTCTGCTAGATTGCCCTATACTTGTAACACCAGGTCTTGGCACATACATTGGTAGACTTGTGATTTTGGATTTCTATCATGATTTAAATTTCGTAATTATTACTTTCATCAAATTATGCTTAAGTCTCAAACTCCTAGTTTCCTTATTAATAAGGAAGGTGGTTTTCACGTATTAATTATTTTAATGAGGATTCACTAGTTGATTAGTGTTGGATTGCCTAACAACGGAGTTGGCGCCATTACGACCTAATGTGGAATTTGGGTTGTGACAATAACAAGAATAAAATACAAAGGAATACTCGACATATGACGACCCGACATGATATACAAACTTATACATGTGACGTACGGGCCTATAAGACCGAAATGATCATTTGGACACTCAAAAAATAGGCCGACAAGGCCATATAAGTATTCATATACATGACATCTGTCTATAAGCCTCTAAGAGTACATAAATGTCATAAAGGTCAGGACGAGGCCCCGCCAAACCAATCAATACATGTCCAAAGCATACTGACAAAATAGACAACTCCGGTGCAAGTGGAGTGCACCAACACCTTCTGATGAGTTGATAGCCTACTAGGAGGACTATCAACCTGTCAAGCAGGACCTGCGGGCATAAAACGTAGTATTCCCAGGCAAAAAAGATGTCAGTACGAATAAAGTACCGAGTATGTAAGGCAGAAAAAACATAAATATTAACAATAATATAAAGAGAGGTGGAGAAGATACAACCTGTAACATCTGAGTGCCTCTGAGGGCGACTGACATGAAATGCATGATACATAAATATATACATATACTTTTAAAAACATACGCCTCTATGGGCATCATCATCATCATCATCATATCGTACCCGGCCTCGAAGAGGACTCGGTAAAAACGTACCCGGCTATCATAAGGCTTGGTAGAATCGTATCCGGCCATGTGGAGCTCGGTAAAACCCAAATGATCAATGGTTGCACAACGGATGACTATAACGCAGCTCGGTAGAGTAAAATAGATACATATATTAATGCATGCTAGACTCATGGAATCACGTTCTAAACCCTTCGGAGTGACATAAGGTCGTCACACCCTCGATTAACATTATTGACATCCATACTATCAATATGAACCTCAATAGGATTCAAAGATTATACATACTTGCTTAGAATAACTTTATAAGGAAAGAACAACACGGGCACCTTAGTTGCTAGGAGTAGATCTGTTATGAAATAGAGTATCGTTTATGTTCATTTTATTTTAGATCATGCCAAAATAAAGAAGGAAGTGCCTTAACATACTTTTGAAATCTTCTATCCAATCGTCAAGCAAGCTCAATATGATCTTTTTATGTCTACAGTGAGTAACCGACTTCGTCGTCATCATATAAGCTTTCTGACTCTCATATTTAGAAACCAATATTCTATAAGAAAATGAACAGAACCTCCTCTATTTGTACTGCATCCCATATGTTACCAAAAGTCACCAAATAGCCTAAACAACAATAATATAATTCATAATAAGCTCTCAGATTAGTTCAACAACCATTTTGAGCGGCAAGCTCGATTTACGATTAACAAAATATGATTTGAATCTAATTCTTTTTCCATGAATCTGCCTACAACATCTGTAACATCACACTTATTCTTACCATATCATTTTCGACCCAAAACATCATAAGCATAATCTTCAAATATAGTCCACACGCCTAGCACCTTAACCTTTATCGTCAACCTCTTATTTTTCATGTTATCTTCTTCAATCCATTAAATTAACACATAGTTAAGCTTAACAACAACAACCACAACATAATAAAACTATTTATAATAATTCCAGCCACAACAAACTATATATATAGCCTCAACACAACCCACAAAAAAAGATAACGATTCCTTATGCCATGTCAATTACTATCTTGTAGATTTTCACTCAAACAACTTAACCAACACATGATTGACCTTAAGAACAACCAAGAACATGATTTGCTTAACTTAAGCAGTAGATACAACTTGAAATACCCAGCTTGTGTAGCTCCCAATAATCCTCAATCACACCAGAATACTATAGGAGTTGTATTCTCTTCTTGAATCAACTTTTGTGTTCAAGTTGGTATGTAAACACTTGTATTTAACCTTGAAACTATAATATATATGAAGGAGAGAATGATTATTAGCTTAATAATAAAGAACAACACGAAATTTGATGTTACTTACCTTTGAAAAACCCTCCAAAACAACCACAAGATGAAGAACTACGATCTAGCAAGTACTACGGGATTTGTAGTGTTGGATTCATGTTTTTATATTAGGTTTTCACCCTAGAATCATGGAGGAACCCTTGGAGATCATTTAGGATGGTTTAGGAACTGTTTTGGATGAGAAAAATGAGTTAAAACGACATATAATTGACTTAAATACAAGCTGAAGTTTTACACCGACTTTGTGGATCCCATGGGAACTGCTTGCGCACTCTCACGAAGCGCGAATATCTCTCTACTCCGATATCGTATCGACGAATGGTTAAATGAGTAGAAACTAGACTCGTAGATCTTCAATTTGGTAGATAGATCACCCCATAATCCCAAGTATATTTGGAGAAAAGTTCAACTATATTTGACTTAATTTTCAGCATGTTTATGAATGTAACTTGTGATGACCTTTGCCAACTTTTGTTCCATAACTCACTTGACTTCAAAGCCTAACGCACGTTTACCATATGACTAAAATAGCTCATAACATAACCTTCTTATCATGTTAAGCACCATAGTATCACTCCGAAAGTACATGTTATAACATTCCCAACTTGTCGACATTCGACGAAACTTATTTTCTTCAATTGGTTTAACTTTTAAGCTTTCTAACCCTCTTGGTACTCGTTATTCATGGTCTTAAATATTTGTAACCTCCAAGGTAATATGATTAACTTACTTAATGTACTTTCAAAGACGATCTCATTTCTGAGCTTACACCAATTAACTTACGACGTACTCTCAGGTACAAAAACATGGGGTGTAACATCATTGCTTAGTATGATTGCACTATCGTGTGAATTTTTATTAGTTTGCCTTTAGATTTAATGTCCTTGCTTATTATTTGCTTTAATATAGCATAGATTTCTTACTCATATGAAAACTGATTATTAATTTATTACTCTTTTACTTGAAATTCATTCATTGTTCTGTATCTTTTTATTGTTGACTTTATCTATTATGGTTTTAGTTATATTTTGTTATTTGCATGAATTTTCTCATTATAATTTAAAAGATGCTTTCTCATCTTTTTTTTTTTTGACGTGTGTACTTTCTAATCTCAAATTCAAATAACTTTTATCTTTATAATTTTATAATAATTTTTTTTTTGTTTTTTCTTGTGAGTAAATTTATTTATTCGTTACTTAAATTGCCAGTTTTTTATTTTAAAAATTCTAACTTGAAACTACTCCCCAATTTGAATGGGCAGTTCCTTTTTCTTATTTTTTCATTTTTATTATAAAATAATTAAACTCCAAACTTTTTTGGAACTTTGTCCTAAAAATCTTCATTTGTCATGGTATGATTATGTAGTATCATATTATTCTTTTTAAAAATATGCATAGATATTTTAATAAAAATTTCAATATTTTTATTTAGTTATTTATTATTAATTAATTAAGAAATAATTTATAAATGGCTTTTTCTGGTTATGTCATATGGCTGAATTAGTTATTAGTTAATACATCAAATGTAGCTAATTTTAATGCTGCCACTAGACTTAAGGAGAGGGCTTTTCCTCTCCTTTTAATAATATATAGATGTGATTTAAGCGAATTTTGTTTTCTCTCTATTAAAATAAATACTTCATTAGATTTTTAATCATTTAAAACATTAATCATCTTAAGATAAAACTTTTATTACATCACATACTAAAATATTTTATATAAGATGCCAATTTATTTCTATTATAAAAATAAACAATAATATGTGTCGTGCCAAAGAATAAATAATAAATAGTAAGTAAATTATTTATTATTTTCATATAATTTAAAACGTTATCCAACACAAATAATATTACACCCTTCATCAACTGGTTTGACATTATTGAATGGGAAGTCAATTACTCTTAATAACAAGATGTTACAATATAAATTTTTATTTCGAAAAGATTAAAAAATTAATACTTACTTTACACAATTATCTTTCTTTTATACTTCGAACTCTAATATTTAGAACATAACTTCAGATCAAATATTATTTACAAATATTGAAAATAACTTTCGTAAAATTAATAATTAGTTTATTACTTCATTTCAACTTTAACTTGAAATAAAAATGTGATATTAACAATTTTGTTTGAGAACAGAGAAGTATTTCAAGTGAAATAATAATTTTCACTCACGAATATAAAAAAATTTGAAGTAAAATTCATGTCCAAATATAACAAAAATATAACAAGTTACTTTATTTCAACTTTATTTCAACTTTAATTTCCAGTATTGTTGAAATAGTGGTTGTTTCAACTGCTAACTTAAATATTGTCCAAACGGGAAATAACAAGGACCGAAAAATATAAAAGAAATCACCATTAACGGGTAAGAGTCAAGTGTTGAACAACAAATTTTTTGTCCAGTTCTCTGAGCTTTTACTTTAGGATCTACGACTACGAGATAGTTAACAAATGGAATTAGAGAACACTAATTGATCCAGTCAGCTAAGAAGAGAAGAAATGTTGAAGTTAGCAGCTTTTCTTAGCTTAATTTGGGCATTGAGCCTCATCTATGGCGAGATGTTCGCATTTTGGGTGCCTTATCTTTGGTCCTGTTCTTGGCCTCATCTTCATCTTCCTCCTTCTACGGTAAGCCGAAGTACTATTCTTACTTTATAGCTCCAAAATTTGATGAAATAAGAATTCACTGACTTTACCTTTGACTTGAGCTAGATTTAAGACTAATTCATCTTAAGCAGCATAAATTCAGATCAGGAATTACTCAGCTCTGCGTTGACTAATAGAGAAGAAATTTATTCTCCCAATTGATCTGTTGAAGTAGCTTATGCAATTTAGTTACACCCACCTTGTCAATTGTCATCATCTTTAAATTGTACAATGTCCACCCCTCCCCCCCCCAAACCAAACCCCAACTTATTCCATTTTGTACTTGTGCATTGCTTCCTTGCTATTGGGAGCAGTGAATGGTATTATCATTGAAAAATTACGCGACATAGCAAACATATACACTATATTTACCATTCGTAGCTATGCTTTCAGAAATAGCTTTGGATTTTATAGCAAATTTACCTGTAGAACTAAAACAAGAGTGTCACGCCCCGAACCTGGGCCTGGACGTAACACGACACTCGGTGCCTGACTACATGTGACCGAGCGAACCAACTGGCTGGCTGAATCAACATGTGATATCATAACATACTAAATGCGGAAGATAAACTAACATATGCTGATATACTGAAAGTCTGGATGATATAAATCAAAGTGCGGAAATACTAATACAATTCTGAAACATATTTGTAGCCAACATAGCTTAATATGAAAAGTCTGAGACTCTGTCTAACTGTTACTCTAGTCTATGAAACCTCTATTGAAGTACTGAAAACACTGACTATCTGTAAATACTGAAAGGTTGTAAAGTAATGATAATGACCCAAAAGAACTGGGGATTACCAAATAGCTGGTACGAGAATCCTAGCGCTCTGCGTCGTCGACCTGTAAATCATTACCTGCATTGTTAGATGCAGGCCCCGGGCAAAAAGGGACGTCAGTACATTTGAATTGTACTGGTATGTAAGGCAACTGAAAGAAAGAATTATAAATGCTGAAACTCAAACTAAGCTGATAACTGAGAATTGATAATTGATAACTGAAATGATAACTATTGAAACTGAAACTGAAACTGAAATGATAACTGGTAACTGAACTGATAACTGGTAACTGGTAACTGGTAACTGGTAACTGGTAACTGGTAACTGATAACTGAACGGTAACTAATAATTGAACTGAAAGGAAGTAAAGATATGAATACTCCCTCTTTTGAACGATGAACAACCTGTTTATCTGAATATTAAACTGCAGCCTCGGGCCCAATATATATATGTGCACAAACTGCGGCCTCGGGACCAAGTATACGTATACATAACTGCGACCTCAGGCTAATGCTGTATTCCGGGCCGGGTCCGGGCCTAAATGGGCCAAACGGGCCGGGCTTAACGGGCCTGGGCTCTGGCAGTCCCGGGCCTCACGGTCCCGGGCTTCGTGGGCTCAACGGGTGGAACCAGCCCGTGACGGGCCTAAGCCTATATGGTCCTGGGCTAAACGGGCCGGGCTCGTGGGCTTAGCAGGCCTAACGGGCTTTTTTATTTCCGGGCTTTTTTTTTTTTTAATTTTTTTTGTTTCAGGCAATTTCTTGTAAACCATATCATGGCTATATAAATAATATATATGTAATATATATGTAGAAATCTAATTATTAAAGTGCTTGACGAAAAAGTAAAATAACAAAACAATAGTAAAACTAAATTGCCATGCATAATAAATTAATAAGAAAGTAAAACATGAAGCATAAATATGTCTAATAATTTTAAAATAACACAAATTGTTAAAATATCTTAAAGACGAATTTGCGGATAAATACCATCAACACAATACGTTATATGCCTCCTTAAAATGCCTGTGGTACACCCTGAACGAAAATTTAAGACTCTTCCACAGTTCTTGCATTTTAATATTTGGCCTTCTTCATTTTCTTCAAGCACTTCATAGTAGTGCGAAACAAATAAGCGCACTCTTTCCGAACGAGGCATGATGTAACTTGAAAATTAAGATTGAGACTTGAAGTCTTGAAAATTGGAGATTGAGAGATTGAGAGAAATTTAGATTGAGAAATGAGTATTGAGTATTGAAATGAAGAAGAGGGAGGTGGGTATTTATAGTGTTAGAGAAAGTTAGTTTTGTAAATTGAAAAAAAAACCGGCTATTTGTGCAATATGGCCGTTGGTGGTCATTGGGGGTGGGGCCCTCATTTTGAATTTTGAAAAATCTTGTTTTGTAGTATATATAGTATACTAGTATAGTATATATAATATATATATATATATATATATATATATATATATATATAGTATACTAGTATAGTATACTATATATAGTATGTTATGTATATATATTTCCAAATATAATTTCTTATAATGTTTTGTAGTATATATATATATATATATATATATATATACATATAGATTTTCTTGTAGTATAAACTACATTAATTGGGTTGAAAATGTAGGATAATAGGGTTCCAAATATCATTTAAACTACATATCTTCGAAAATTCAACAAACAAATCACATAGTGCTGCAATATAAACTAAACAGTTTGAAATAGTAGGATAATATTGCCCAGAAAATGCATTTGTAGCAATTTGAAAATGTTCTAAAAAATCTATAAGAATTTTAACATTCGTCCAATCTTGAGTAGTAAGCATTTCATCATCATCCTCACCACCTACCCGAGCATTAAACGTTGCATTAATTGGGTTTCTATATTCATATGCAACTACTAAACTTTCGTACATATAATTCCATATAGTCGGGCAAACTTTAGGAACCTTTCTTTCTCTAAGGCCATATTCATCACATTTTTTAAAATATTCTCTTAGTCTACTTCTACGGTTTGAATAAAAAAGCCAATTAAGAGCCATTCTAACCTTTTCAATTTCTAAATTTAAAATTCGCATACCATCACCGACAATTAAATGATAAATATGACAAATACATCTAACATGGAATATATTCCTAAATGCGGGATTTAGTGTTGTTGTAAGTATGCCTATAGCACTAGTGTTACTAGAAGCATTATCCATAGAAATTGCCATTATTTTATCTCTAAAGCAAAAATATCTACAAATATCTGCAACAGTGTTAGCTATAAACTTACCTGTGTGACATGAATTAATTATTCTATACGCAATAATGCGTTTTTGCATTGTCCACTCCTCATCTATCCAATGACTTGTAACAGTTAGATAATCACAATCATTACCACTTCTACCAATATCAGTAGTAATAGAAATCCGATTACTTATATGAGTAAATAAATACCGCAAATATTGTTCATATTCATGTTTATATTTATAAATATCGCTCTTAACTGTTGCGCGAGGCCAACCTTTATAAGTAGGATTAAAAACTCTTCTAATATAATGCACCCAATTAGGATTAGAGGGAAAAGAATAGGGTAAGCACATAACGGTAACCATCTTTGCTAATTCTTCACGATCTCTATTTGGATCGTAATATAAAATACCTCCGGTCACAGTGTTAATTCCTGGTTGAACTAGATTTGAACCTGTACTAGGGTTAACATCAGAATCTACATGTGTTCCCTCTAGCTGCGCTTTCATTTGTAAATATCTAGCTTTATCTCTAGGGTGTGTTTTTATGTGCCTAGTCAAACTACCCGTGCCGCTACGGTCTCCAGTATATTTATGCGCCAGTAATTTCCCACATGTTTTACACTTAGCCTTATTTTGTTCTCTTACTTGAGTAAAAAAATTCCAAACTAATGATGTTTCTAGGCGTTTAGGAGGTTGTCTATTAAAACTAGGGGTTTCTATAGGTGGATCGGGCGGTACATCAGTTGGGTTATTAAAAGGACTAGTAGGTGTATCATCTAAATCCGGTTGGGTTTCATCTTCATCCTCATTTTCAAAGACAGTTTCATTAGGATAAAGAGCATTCATAGTTTCATCATCTAAATTTTCACCTGGTGCAACATTATGGCAAAATTGACTATCGGAAAATTGAAAACATGGGTTATCACTATCAAGAATAATAGGAGCAGCAGGACGTCTACCAGGTCTGGGTCGGGGAGCCGGGGGAAGGGTAGTAGGTTGGCCACTACTTTCACCAATTTTAGCTTTACCCTTACCACCAAAAATATTTTTCAAAGAAAATGCCATATTAATTATAATTATACTAAATAAAACTAACAAAACTATAATATTAAAACTTAAGAGTTGGAACGCGTTTACCGAATTGCCGAACAACTTCTTGAAAATTGAAAATCGTTGAAGACTTGAATACTTCAATTCACCAACTTCACAATTTTTCACGAAATTTCAACAATAAAATAAGCAATTATAGTAGAGAGATTGAGAGAGATTGATGAATTGGTGAGTAAAAATGAAAGAATGAGGGAGTATTTATAGTTGAGAATTGGGAAAAAGTGTAATTATATAAAGTTTGGGGGCCAAATGGCTATTTTTTAAACTTCCAAACGGTCAAAATTGCAGCCCAACAGCTATAATTTTAATTTTTGACCGTTGCTATTTAAATTTTTTTTTTTTTGTTTTTAAAAAGTAGCCGTTAGGCCCGGTAAGACCGGCCCAGGCCCACCAGCCGGTCCCGGGCTTAGTGGTCCCGGGATCGTGGGCTTTTTTACCATACCCGGCCCGCCACAGGCTTTTTGCACCATTAGGGACCGGCCCATCAAGACCGGCCCGCCAGGCCCGTTTAGCCCGTTAGGACCGCGGGCCCGGTCCGGTCCCGGTCCCAGCCCGGCCCACCGTACAGCATTACCTCAGGCCCAAAGATGCATAAAGCATAAACTGCGGCCTCATGCCCAAATACAAGTGTTCAACATTCAGGGATTTAAAATCAGGAACTGAGAATCATACTGCAATATATGATAGTGAAATACTGAATCACATTGAGTTACATAATACTGGGATACTGAATAGGACTAGACTGAGACATGTATTCTTGAACTGATTATGAACACTGAAACTTCAACTGTTTATGGCATACTGAGTAATCTATACTAAGACTCGGGGGCATCAAACCCAAGTCTATATTGAATACGCACTGAGCTCACAACGTTCAGAATGAAAGTCATGAACGAGTTATGAAGCTAGAGAATAGAAGCTCTACAACTATTCAAGGAACTAGGCTTAACTATATTTTTGAGGCAATTGATACGTCGTAAAAGAAACGTAGTGTAGGGAGAATCATTAATATTCCCAAACATAGAGAGTTAGCCTCACATACCTTAACTTCCTGCTCTTGAGCATAATACAACATTCGTCAACCCCTTCAATTTCAATCTATATCAATACAAGTCAAGGGGATTCCATATTAGCAATAATACTCATGTTTTGGTCACTTAGGCATTTTCTCAAACACTTGGTGGCATAAAACTTCATAGTCCTTATTAATGATGTTTCTACACCCAATAACCCATTTTCTTGCTCCTAAATAAATTCTAAAGTCTCAAATGGTTATAATCAACATTATTCTTTATCACCCATAAGGTAAACAACACCCTTAACCAATAATCAACAATCAACAAGCCAAACCTATAATTGTTCATGCTTTTCTATCAAACCCATCAACTCATATCTCATGAACTTGAGTCAATAATCATTAATCCAATGCTAGAATCAATTAGAGGGTGAAGACATTACCTTTTTGACGTTCAATCTTCTTGAATTCGAGTTCTAGGGTTTTTTCTCTCAACAATGATGCCCCAAACGAATATCTAATGATATGGAGGGTTTACCCATGTTAATAAGATATTGGGATATTGAAATTAACTTAGAATCACCATTAGAACTTACCTTGGGTGGTGGAAGGACCCTTAGGGAGTTAGGTTTTTGAGAGTTCTCCTTTCTAGAGCAAGTTTTTATGTTTTGGGACTGTGGGGGACGAAATATGGCTTTAAAACGACCCCCCACTAGCGCACCCGCGCATCTGTAGGCCTGCCCGCGCTACTGACCGCGCTAAACGGCAGTAACACTGCCTCAAAATTAGCGCGGCTGCGCTAAGGGCGCGCTACCGGCGCGCATATCGCATACTGTTCTGTAAAACGCGCATAACTTTTTGCACAGAGATCCGTTCGGGCTCCATAATATATCGTTGGAAAGCTATTTCAAAGGCTTACAACTTTCATGCTTTGAGTTTTCCCAAATTCCTTACTCATTTTTACTAAAACCTGCTGGAATACGAACCTTCTGCAAACTTAGTCGATTTTGTCAAATCTTATGCACCTCACTTTCCATCTTGATTTTGAAATAACTATTTTCACCCATAATCATCCTGATAGGACTTCATATGTCTAAAATATCAAATTAATACCCATTTAACATATCCACACCTAGTCTGAATGTACGGGGTGTTACAAAGAGATCAATTGTTTTGAACTGAAACAAGAGAGCAATAAGCTCATGTAGCTCAATTGGTTAAAGCGTCCCGCTTACTAAGCGGAGGTCTTGAGTTCGACTCTCAACTAGAACATTCTATTTTTCTGTATTTTTGTATTTCGCCCTGGTTGTATTCGCTGTGCGAATGAATATACAGTCGATACATGTTGTATCCTTTATATCATCCTTGTATTTTGTCTTGGTTATATTCGTGGCGCGACGAATATAGTTGATACAAGTTGTATTCGTTGCGCGAACGAATACAGTTGTTACAGGTTGTATTCGTTGTGCGTCTGAATGCAAATGGTACAAGCTGGTAATAATTGAACAGTAGCTACGAATGATAATTAGGCAAACTATAGTTGTGTATGGTAATTAGGCTCTAACTGTAGTGTTTTATGAAAATTCCTCTATTTTCATTCTTGTGTACTCATTGAGATTCCAAGCATGTCAAAGGCTCCTGATTGATCCAGCTTTGGAAAAAGTCTGGCTTGTGTTGGTTTTTAAAAAGATGGGACAGCAAAAGGATTTAAAGTATTGATTGAAAAAGTCTCTCAATAATTTTATTAAGTATACCAAGGCTTTAAATAGCCAATTAGGAACATAATCTGCAGAAAAATCTGCATAAGAGGAATTTAAAAATCCCAAAATATCTCAACAAACCTAACAAATCTAACAGAAATTTAAATTCAAAAAAGTAGATTTATCATAAAACTAAGTAACTTATTATGCTAAAAAAGTTACTGCAGTAACTAAAAGCAACAAAATTTCAACACTCCTCCTTTGCTTCAGTTGCTACAATTTAAAAAGTTGCTCCTCCTCAATTCTTGCTTCGGTTATTTGTCCTTGAGGATTGTTTTGAGCATCGCTGAAATTGCACACTTTTGTAGTGCAGTTCTTTTTCTTTTTTTCTTCTTTCTTTTTCGTCTTATGGTTTTGTGCACGAAGAACACCCTTAGTGACCTTGTCTTATCTAAAATCTCTTTTGAAAGTATTTGATTCTGGACAATGATAGGATTTTCAATTGCTGGTAAGGATTGTTCTTCCTTTACAACATTCAACAAATCATAGGTTTTAAGATATGATTTTATTTTCACTGAGCAAATTCGATAGTAGTCGCCAGTGAAAGTTTGTGGGGCATTCAAAGAGAGACTGCTGCTTGCCATGTTTGAAAATAGGTTTAAAAATTGATATTGGTTAAAAATGATTTGAAAATGATTTTTTGGAAGAACTCATAGATCCCGTAAGATCAATGAAGCTCTTGATACCACTGTTGGTTTTTTAAAAGATGGGGCAGCAAAAGGATTTAAAGTATTGATTGAAAAAGTCTCTCAATAATTTTATTAAGCATACCAAGGCTTTAAATAGCCAATTAGGAACATAATCTGCAGAAAAATCTGCATAAGAGGAATTTAAAAATCCCAAAATATCTCAACAAACCTAAAAAATCTAACCGAAATTTAAATTCAAAAAAGTAGATTTATCATAAAACTAAGTAACTTATTATGCTAAAAAAGTTACTGCAGTAACTGAAAGCAACAAAATTTCAACAGCTTGTTTAAAAAATTAAAAGGAAAATTAAGAAGTCTTGTGGGGAAGTTAACTTATACGTACATGTATGAGTGGTGAAATTTGTATGCTAAATACCTTTATGAGGAAAATTCTGTGGTTAATTTCGAGCAATAATTTGATAGCTCTAGATAGGGGAAGTTTCATAATACCCATTGGTAAGACTCAAGGCATGTATTGCTGGTAACTTTCCCCTTAATGAAGTCTACTTCTTAATTATCTAAGTACTAACGTATGTGCATTTTAATGGCTTGTCCCCTTCATAAGCATTCAAGCTTTTTTTTAGTGCAAAAATTATTGTAATAGTTTTTCCTGCTTGGCGTGTGCCAAAATGCATAGTAAGACACTCGGGGGGGGGGGGGGGGGCGCTTTTGGTTTTCATATTAGTTATGCGGGATTATAATGCAAATATTGATTGTGTGGTGATTACTATTGAATAGATTGTTATGCAGCCATCAATAATAAAGAGATTCTTGTCTTTAAATAGTTTCATCCCCGCATTACTAATGCTTCTTATTCTGCATTCTATCCCGTAAAAAATAATACAGAAGTTACTGCATAACTTAATACGGGTTTTGCTTAATACCACCAATCAAACGCTGTATTAGTTATTTGTTTTTTCCTTATGCAGCCAACCAAACACTGTACTATGTTATGTGGGATTTTGTATTATTATTGCTATACCATCAATCATAATAAAAAAGACCCCTCAGGCATACTAACCTTTCTTCTCCTTGATTTTAGAGGGATGGAGTAGATCATCAACGTGACTATGTGAAAATTGCTGTTGTTACTGATCCTCAGGTATTCCTTCTGAAACTAAAGTTGGCTTTACTGTGCATATTTTATAATTTTTCTGTGCTTTGCGATTTTTACTTCATATTTACAAGCTATCTTACATTTTGACAGCTCATGGATAGAACCTCTCTTCATCTTGCCCCGAAATCCCTTGCACTTGAAGCTGCTCAGTTCTATACAGATTTGTACATGCGCAGGGCATTCCTATCTTCTATTTTACCTTTCAAACCAGATGTGATTCTGTTCTTAGGTGATTATTTTGATGGTGGGCCTTTTCTGTCTGATGAAGAGTAAGTACTAATTACTAAGTTGTATATGCTTAATGTTCTGCCTGAAGGTCTTTCCTAAAAAAAAGTTAAACTACTTTTTGGATTAAGATCAAAACCTGGCTCTGATAAACAAGTTCTCATGGCATTCCCCTTTTTACATTATTATCTGGATTAATTCAAGGCCCAATCCTTTTAGTTGACTCCTTCTATAAAAGTCATGTTTTAGTTGTTTTCATGCATAACCTATCTGAATGTTCTCCAGTTATTCTTCTGCTTTGAGCTTTGATTTATTTAATTTGATAGATGGCAGGAATCCTGGAGCCGGTTTAAGCATATATTTAACATTGACATGCTTGAGCAAACGGCAAACATAAAGCTTTACTACCTTGCTGGAAACCATGATATAGGGTATGCTGCTTTTCACTCGCATATGCCAGAGGTGTGTTAACTGTTCAGATAGAGTTCTATACTCAGAACATATTATTTGAGTGTCTAAGCTAAATTTGAGTTTAATATGCTTTTTGACTTGTTCATATCCCATTTCTTATCATGTATCAATTACTCATAAGCTTCTGGAAGAATGGAGATAAATCTTCTAAAATGTTACATGAAACGAACTTATTATGTATTGGATCATCGTTGTACGATGAGTATTGAAGAAATATTTGTTGGCGAGCTCCGGCTTGCGCAAGCTCAGTTACCACATTAGGAAATTTTGGAAGAAAACTTAGTTGTGAGCTGTAATAGTGTCCATGATTGCCTGTGGCAAGTTACCATGTTGATCATAATTATAAAGGGATTTTGACCCACCCAAATTCTCGACAACCAAAAGTTCTGATGAGTGCCATGTTTTCACATTGAGAGGATCCGGAGACAGCAGCATCATCTATAGCAGAATAAGTTGAATAACTGGGATAATTCAATAGTTCATTGGGTTGGGTGACTGAACTCAATAATGCAGTGATGATCATCCGGTTACTCAGTACAGTTAACTAATTGATTATTCATAACATGAAGAATATTCAGAAACGGTCATCTACTTTTTGCTGTTGATGGTAAATTGGATGTGTTTATAGATGCTTAAAGAAACCCAAAGAAACTTCAATGCCTGTGGTATCAGTGCTTTGTTTCAATGAGCATCAAATGTTTCTATAGAAGTCAACTTATGATTCTGACCAGAAGTTATAGTTTGCTACTAGAGTTCAAGGTTTTAAGCTATAAGACAAAATCATGCTTCCATTTGGCTAGCTATTTTGTGATGTCACTTTCCTGATGGAGATCTGCATACTGGAAACTTTGACATACAGATTTGGTGCATTTATTGCTCAGGCCTGGTCTAAGAAGCAGAATATTCAGTATTATTTTTATTTTTCTTTCAAATATAATTTCTTAAATAAGGAAGTTTTCACATTTAGCTTTATGAATCTTTCATTTTTGGAGAAGGGATGACTGTCTTTACATATCATGACGGCCATCAATTTCTTCTTTCCAATTTGATTTATTTGCAAATCAGTTGCGTCACTGTTTAAGGGATGCTGGTTGCCTTTCCCAGCCAAGAGAAAAGTGCTTATCTTCACTAAGTTTTAAGACACAGGGAGCTTGGCAAGTTGCATAGTTCAATCAGCAATGATCCAGACCTACGTCCAGTCTCTGACATTTATATCTTGGATGTTTTTATCTGTTTTATTGGCAGTAAATGATTTCTTTAGATTCTCATGCTCAAAATATGTCAGCCATTTAGCAGTCTAAGCGTCATTTCCTCCTATTCTATTTCAATTCTTATCTGTGTACACCATAATGCAGGTTATCAGACGCTATGAGAGAGCATTTGGTGCAAGGAACTATCAATTTACAGCTGGAAAAGTAGATTTCGTCGCAGTCGATGCACAAACCTTGGATGGTAATTTCACAATTTGCACTTTGTTTGGATCTCTTTTTTAGTATATAAAACTTTGGGGACTTCATCAGTTACTGTTTAGAGATAAACTATTCTCATTGTTTTCAGTGTCAAAGTTGTACCATCCATATTTGAGTGTTCAAGAGTATAGTAGCTTTTTCTCTCTCTCTTATTTCACTGCTTCCCAATTCGTTCGAAGCCTTTTTATGCACCAATGTAGTGTCTAAAAAATGCTAATTCATTTATCTTTAGTTTTTTTACAATTTCGTGCCAAGTTCATGTCTTTCATCTTCACATTAGTTCTGGCAGTAATTGGTTCCATAAACCTCTTTTCAGACTGCAGTGCAAAAGTTATTTTCTTGGGTGCAACTTTCTGGTACCAAAAGGAAAAAAAAAGGTGTTTGAAAAAATTCAATTTCTTTTTTCTTGGCAACTCAATTTCGGATATTTTCCACCAAACACCACCTTAATGATTTGCTTTTCTTCCTATCAGTTAGCATGAAACAGAGACTCTGTTGGTTCGATTCATGGTGTTGTTATTTTGAAAAGACTCACAGCAAGATATCTTGTCTCCAGGGAATCCCCAAAACAATGTAACCTCTGCCACATGGAATTTTGTCAAAAATGTCTCAGAGCGTATGTTCCGCCAATCACTATCCATCTATGTTTTGAATTTGGCTTACGTGTAAGACCCTCGGCTCATTTTGCTCTTCTCTGTGCAGATCCATCTTCGAATCCAAGGGTTCTATTGACTCATATACCATTGTATCGGCCAGGTCTAACTGCATGCGGTCCATATCGTTTATCATCAACCATTAATCAGGTAACGTTTAGCCTTTCTTTGAAAAACTTAAATAAAAAAAAATTAGCTTTTTCTATTTATAGTGGAAGGATTTCCTCGTCTGGAAACCGCCATTCATGTACCATTCCTCTCCAATTAAGCGATTGAGTCTCGAGAACCTAAATGATCCTTATTGAGAGTCTCGAGAACCTAAACAGTCCTCAAAAATTCTTTTTCTGTTTGATTATTGCTATTTTGAGGAGAAAATTGTGATTTTTTTTTGTAATATGGTTAATTAACATATCTCTCATATTTATAATAAAAAATTACATATTTGTTATTTATTTCAGAGAATCAACCGTGCTGCTCGTGATAATGAAATATTGTAAGCTCTTACTCTCACTGTAGTGGCTTAGTATGGATTTACGGTGTTTGTACGCATGGATATTGATGTCAGACTTGGTTACAATTCCATTTGCAGATATCAAAACTATATTACTGAAAACGGAACAAATGACCTGCTTGAGTCTATCAAACCTGTAAGTATTTCGTTTCATTTTATGATGCACGTACAAAACAAAAAAGCAAATAAAAAAGGAAGAAATTTCTATGCATTAATTCGAGTTTCTGCAGGCACTAATTCTTTCTGGGCATGACCACGATCAGTGTACGGTAACCCACAGATCCAAATATGGTTCTGTAAAAGAGGTATTGTACCTTGTTCAATTGAAAAAGTAGTTTGTATTGGCTGGATGGTGTTTGATTGATAGTGTTGGGCAGCACACTCTAGGGACCATAAGCTGGCAGATGGGAAATCTGTTTCCATCTTTCATGCTCTTATCTGCAAGTAATCTTATCTTACCGGCCGGATCAATGCCAGAGGAGGCAATTTCCACCAAAGTTTGCTTTCTCCCTGTGCAGACATACATTTATATTTGGTAATTCAGTATATTGAGATTAAAAAATATTTATCTTATAAACCTTGTTTCTTGTAATGTTAAAGGTTGTTTGTGGATGTGTCAGGTATCTAGTGCTGTTTGTCATGACCGTTCTTATTGCCGTCCTGTGGCCAACAAATGGGGTGCTCTTTCCACACTATCTTGGTGAATTTCTGAAGAATATAAGAAGTCTAATTAGTTCTAGCTTTTCTGGAGGTGGGACAAAACTTAAAAGCGAAGATGAGATATATGAATATGAGGAGATTTGGGATGCAGAAGGATCAATGCACCTCATAAAGAAAACCTTTAAAGTTTCTTCTGCATGCTCAAGCGAGAGCGCTTTAGTAGAACGGTAAGTTTCCTTAGAGGACCAGTCTCATTGCTTCAACTGCAGTGGGTAACTATTTCTATTCACTTAAGCATGCTTGTGTAACTCATACCTCAACATTCATTCAAGCTTCTGGAAGTTGCCTCCTAAATGATGAACACCACAACCTTGTTAGATAACAATGCATTTTGAGAACTTAATCGTGCATTCCTGAGTCGAGGGTCTATTGAAAACAGCATCTCTACCTCCACAAGAGAGGGGCTGCATACACATTACCCTCCCCAGACCCCACTATGTGGGATTATACTGGGTATGTTATTGTTGAATCGTGCATTACAGCAAGTCACATGTATCTCTAAAAATCTGTGTCTAAGTATGCTATCGATGCGGAGTATATCATGCTGCAATTTGGCATGTAGTACAACAACAACAACAACCAGTGTAATCCCACAAGTAGGGTCCGGAGTAGAGACTCGGCTCACGAAGATGGAAAGAGTCAGTGGAGGAAATTTGGCATGTAGTAGTCCTTCATTATTTCTCTTTCAGAAAACTTGATTTTATGTGGTTGATTTGTGCAAGGTAAGAAAGTTATCAATGTGATAGTCGCTTCAGTACAATGGTTCTCATTTTTCTGTAATCTATGTGGTGCCTCCTTGTATTGTAGATGATTTAATGGTGTCAATTTTCATAGAAGAAATATAAATTTTCTGCTTTGCAAAAGTTTTAGACGCCTTTTATTGTTAGGATTTGTCTTGAATTTCTAATCTATTAGGACTCTCTTTCTTAAAGAAATGGAAAAAGACTCCTAAAAGGATTAAATTTCCTTAATATGTCTTATCCTTTTCTTGGAAGACAAGTTTTGCATATCTATAAATTAAGGATCTCTACCTCTCACAAGAGTACAACAAAAAATATCTACAATGTAATCATTAAAGAGTTTTGTTTAGGGGGAGATTTTTCTCTCGATAGTTTTCTTCTTTTATATTAGTTTTATCATATGTAGATCAATTGACCAAACCATTATAAACTATTATGTTTAGTTTTGTATATTTTTCTTTTGTCGTCTGATTTATCGTCCACCAAGCTTTGTATTGGTAGTTTCCGCATGCACCATGTTATTTCGATCCCAACAAGTGGTATCAGAGCCAATGATGCAGAGTCAACGGTTGAACGAGGTTGAAGACAGATTCAATGCGTGTTTAGATCAGGACGATAATGAAGATTTATTCAACATACTACATGTGGAGATAAATTTACAATCACAACTGTATTCAAAACGCCTGCTACTACATCTCTCTTTTTAACCCATATTTTGGCACTTTTAACCAATGCTAGTTTTAAGTCATGCCTACTTGTAACGCATGAGTTCCAATGTCAGTTTTAACTCACGCTTCTTTTTAATGCATGAGCTTCTTTTACCCCATGTTTATTCTTAACACGTGGGATCCTTTTAACCCATACTTGGGCTTCTTTTTATCAATACCAAGATTTTCAACCTTTACCGATTTTTAATCATGGCAAGCAGCAGTGATGAAGATTATGTGAAGAAGGTGAATCAACTTTGTCAAGAAAATTCAGGCCAAGGAGAGATTGTTAGGATTTGTCCTGAATTTCTAATTTATTAGGACTCTCTTTCTTAAAGGAATGGAAAAAAGACTCCTAAAAGGATTAAATTTCCTTAATATGTCTTATTCTTTTTTTGGAAGATAAGTTTTGCATATCTATAAATTAAGGATCTCTACCTCTCACAAGAGTACAACAAAAAATATCTACAATGTAGTCATTAAAGAGTTTTGTTTAGGGGGAGATTTTTCTCTCGATAGTTTTCTTCTTTTATATTAGTTTTATCATATGTAGATCAATTGACCAAACCATTATAAACTATTATGTTTAGTTTAGTATATTTTTCTTTTGTCGTCTGATTTATCGTCCACCAAGCTTTGTATTGGTAGTTTCCGCATGCACCATGTTATTTCGATCCCAACAAGTGGTATCAGAGCCAATGATGCAGAGTCAACGGTTGAACGAGGTTGAAGACAGATTCAATGCGTGTTTAGATCAGGACGATAATGAAGATTTATTCAACATACTACATGTGGAGATAAATTTACAATCACAACTGTATTCAAAACGCCTGCTGCTACATCTCTCTTTTTAACCCATATTTTGGCACTTTTAACCAATGCTAGTTTTAAGTCATGCCTACTTGTAACGCATGAGTTCCAATGTCAGTTTTAACTCACGTTTCTTTTTAATGCATGAGCTTCTTTTACCCCATGTTTATTCTTAACACGTGGGATCCTTTTAACCCATACTTGGGCTTCTTTTTATCAATACCAAGATTTTCAACCTTTACCGATTTTTAATCATGGCAAGCAGCAGTGATGAAGATTATGTGAAGAAGGTGAATAAACTTTGTCAAGAAAATTCAGGCCAAGGAGAGATTGTTAGGATTTGTCCTGAATTTCTAATCTATTAGGACTCTCTTTCTTAAAGGAATGGAAAAAGACTCCTAAAAGGATTAAATTTCCTTAATATGTCTTATTCTTTTTTTGGAAGATAAGTTTTGCATATCTATAAATTAAGGATCTCTACCTCTCACAAGGTACAACAAAAAATATCTACAATGTAGTCATTAAAGAGTTTTGTTTAGGGGGAGATTTTTCTCTCGATAGTTTTCTTCTTATTGACCAAACCATTATAAACTATTATGTTTAGTTTAGTATATTTTTCTTTTGTCGTCTGATTATCGTCCACCAAGCTTTGTATTGGTAGTTTCCGCATGCACCATGTTATTTCGATCCCAACAAGTAGTATCAGAGCCAATGATGCAGAGTCAACGGTTGAACGAGGTTGAAGACAGATTCAATGCGTGTTTAAATCAGGACGATAATGAAGATTTATTCAACATACTACATGTGGAGATAAATTTACAATCACAACTGTATTCAAAACGCCTGCTGCTACATCTCTCTTTTTAACCCATATTTTGGCACTTTTAACCAATGCTAGTTTTAAGTCATGCCTACTTGTAACGCATGAGTTCCAATGTCAGTTTTAACTCACGCTTCTTTTTAATGCATGAGCTTCTTTTACCCCATGTTTATTCTTAACACGTGGGATCCTTTTAACCCATACTTGGGCTTCTTTTTATCAATACCAAGATTTTCAACCTTTACCGATTTTTAATCATGGCAAGCAGCCGTGATGAAGATTATGTGAAGAAGGTGAATCAACTTTGTCAAGAAAATTCAGGCCAAGGAGAGATTGTTAGGATTTGTCCTGAATTTCTAATCTATTAGGACTCTCTTTCTTAAAGGAATGGAAAAAGACTTCTAAAAGGATTAAATTTCCTTAATATGTCTTATTCTTTTTTTGGAAGATAAGTTTTGCATATCTATAAATTAAGGATCTCTATCTCTCACAAGAGTACAACAAAAAATATCTACAATGTAGTCATTAAAGAGTTTTGTTTAGGGGGAGATTTTTCTCTCGATAGTTTTCTTCTTTTATATTAGTTTTATCATATGTAGATCAATTGACCAAACCATTATAAACTATTATGTTTAGTTTAGTATATTTTTCTTTTGTCGTCTGATTTATCGTCCACCAAGCTTTGTATTGGTAGTTTCCGCATGCACCATGTTATTTCGATCCCAACAAGTGGTATCAAAGCCAATGATGCAGAGTCAACGGTTGAACGAGGTTGAAGACAGATTCAATGCGTGTTTAGAATGAAGATTTATTCAACATACTACATATGGAGATAAATTTACAATCACAACTGTATTCAAAACGTCTGCTGCTACATCTCTCTTTTTAACCCATATTTTGGCACTTTTAACCAATGCTAGTTTTAAGTCATGCCTACTTGTAACGCATGAGTTCCAATGTCAGTTTTAACTCACGCTTCTTTTTAATGCATGAGCTTCTTTTACCCCATGTTTATTCTTAACACGTGGGATCCTTTTAACCCATACTTGGGCTTCTTTTTATCAATACCAAGATTTTCAACCTTTACCGATTTTTAATCATGGCAAGCAGCAGTGATGAAGATTATGTGAAGAAGGTGAATAAACTTTGTCAAGAAAATTCAGGCCAAGGGGAGATTGTTAGGATTTGTCCTGAATTTCTAATCTATTAGGACTCTCTTTCTTAAAGGAATGGAAAAAGACTCCTAAAAGGATTAAATTTCCTTAATATGTCTTATTCTTTTTTTGGAAGATAAGTTTTGCATATCTATAAATTAAGGATCTCTACCTCTTACAAGAGTACAACAAAAAATATCTACAATGTAGTCATTAAAGAGTTTTGTTTAGGGGGAGATTTTTCTCTCGATAGTTTTCTTCTTTTATATTAGTTTTATCATATGTAGATCAATTGACCAAACCATTATAAACTATTATGCTTAGTTTAATATATTTTTCTTTTGTCGTCTGATTTATCGTCCACCAAACTTTGTATTGTTAGTTTCTGCATGCACCATGTTATTTCGATCCCAACATTTTATTCCAATGCAGGGGTAATGCTGTCATGCGGTCAGTTGCCAGAAAACCTAATGCACAAGAGACGGATGCCTCAATTTCCACGGATGTGACTTTACATATAGGATTAGATGCCGCGGTAAAAGCACAGCCTCGGACAAACAAATCAAAGACAAAGATGGTAATTAGGAGATTAGTGCGGACATTAAGTATAATTATTATTGTTGCAGCTTTTAATGTCCCTCTATATATGATGCTTCTTTTCAAAGATTGGATTGATAAATGATGTTACTATTCAATATGCCAGTGATGCTGGTTAGATTAGGTACTTCCCAATAGCAGTTGTTACCTCTTTCACATGTTCCAGCAGGGTCTATTGGAAACAGCTTCTCAGCCCTTCCAGGGTATATCTTACCTTACTCAGACCCAACTTGTGGGAAATGACTGGGTTTGTTGTTGTTGTTGTACCTCTTTCACATGTTCCAGCAGGGTCTATTGGAAACAGCTTCTCAGCCCTTCCAGGGTACATTTTACCTTACTCAGACCCAACTTGTGGGAAATGACTGGGTTTGTTGTTGTTGTTGTACCTCTTTCACATGTTCCAGGTGTTCGGTTTCTCTGTTGTTGTAATTGACAATTGGTTATTGTTGTTGTAACTGTTTTTTTTTTTTTTGACATATCCTGTATTTAATCAAGTAATTAGTACCATTGAGGATTTGAACAGAAGATTGGTTTGTTTTACATAACATAATGATGCTATTATGCTATCCAAGCTCTCTGTTCGAATTTGAACCCTCAGGAAAGTGTATAGAGCGTTAGTGTTGACAAGTTAAGAGGAGATTATAACGGCCTGGGATATTCTTTTTTTTCTTTTGTTTTCTTCGCTTCCTATTTTTCTTTCCAATGGCTTTCGACTGGAGTTTCAGGAAAGATTCTTTATCAGTTAGTACTTCTTTCCAGGCCGTTATACTGAAGGGAATGATTGTTCCAAGGGGTGGTTTGATACGGTGCATAAGAATAAGCTGAATAATGTGAATTAGTAATGCTGACATACTTTTTATTTATTGTTTGATTTGATGTATTAAAGCACTGCACAATTTCTAAAAGAATTATTTGCTTACAAAAATACCCTCATAACGAGTCCATCACTTTATCTTTTTAAAAGAAACATATGTTGAGTAATATTTTAATAAGGAAAAGGTTTTAAAAAATTATTTGATTTGTCTAGCTATATTGTAGTATAGAACTGAGTATTTATTTATAAAAAAAAATATGCTAAGTATTTATTTATCTGCTAGGAATATAATTTTATTTCCCACTTTTTTGGATTATCAGGCAAATAAAGTTTGAATGAAAAAATAAAAGGAAAATGAGTTGATTACAAGTGCATTCCAGTGCGTAGTAATAGAGTACAGATTTATAAATTTACAATGAAGAAATTGGCGGAGTATAAATATAAATACTGGGAGCAATTTCAGTATCAAACTTGCTTTAATATAATAGCATATTTTAATCAAGTATAAAATTTGAAAGGAAATTTTATTTTTAACTAAGCTAATGCATGCATTAAAACCCATTGGATTGTTAATACCATGGTTTCCTATGCATTAGTTATGCATGGGATAATACCAAATTGGGTGTATAATCAATGCTTGTATAACTAATGCATAGGTTCAAAAAGTGTACCAAATAAGGTATTATTAAAACACAAAGCTAATGCAGACATTATTTATCTAATGCATCCTTCCAAACAACCCCGGCCCTAACAGGTTATTTACGGGAGCTGTTTTATCAGTAATTTTTTTTTTTTTTAATTTTATGCTGTTACTACCATGTTGGTTAACTACGTCACTCAATCCTTTTAGTTTGGTTTTGTTATATTTCAATATGCATGCGGTCAACTACTATAATATTATGAGATATGCACTCACTTTCTGCCTTTAATAAGAAAATTGGTGTAACCATATTACTTTAGGTGAACATGGTGAGGTAAAAGTAATATAATCAAATTTATACAGGTAAATATAAGGAAAAAGCGTGTTCCAGACGGTTAGGTTTTGCCCTGAAATTTTTAATTTATTAGAATTCTCTTTCTAACAGAAATAAATCTTCTTTATATACTTTATACTTTTCTTGGAGGAAAAGTTTTACACTTCTATAAATTGAAGATCCATCCTCATAACAATTAGAAGACTTCCTCCGAGGAGAAGTTTTACACCTCAATAAATTGAAGATTCCTCCTCATAACAATTAGAAGGAGAACTTATTCTCTCAATAATTTTTATTTTTATTTTATATTAATTTATCATATGTAAATTAATTGACCAAAAATATTATAATATTCTCTTAGTATAATTTTATTTGTGTATAGTCTCCTAGGAGTGGCAAACAGGCGGGTCAGATCGGACATGGTTCAGATAAGAAATGGCTAATAAAAAAAGGTATAAATTATTCGACTCCACCCATACTTAATACGGATAAAAAACGAGTTAACCGGTGGATAATATGGGTAACCATATTATCCATGACCTCTTGCATATGATCACTTTTGGGAGAATTCTTAGTCTTCCTAACTTGAGGAACCCCCTATTTGTGGCTTTACAAATATAAAAGTTAGACTCATTGGTTATCCATTGGTTACCCATTGATTATCCATTTTCTAAATGGATAATATGGTTCTTATCCATACTTGACATGTTTTTAAAAAGTTCATTATCCAACCCATATTTTAGTGGATAATATGGGTGATTAACTGTTTTCTTTTAACCATTTTGCCACTCCTAATTATCGCCAAAATTTAATTTGTTAGTTTCCGCATGACACTTGTAAACTATGTAGCAAAGCCAAAGTTTCAGCCTCCATGTTGGTTTTCTGTCTAAGAAATCATTCATAAGCAAAGACCAAATCGCCTTCGATTTCCAGATATATATATTATTATCCCCATAAAATGTGTAGCATAAAGAATTATATCTACAAAATCTCTATAGTTTGGCTACTAACGCTCTACAAGCATCATTAAATTTTTCAACAAAGGGATTCTATTAAATCCAAACTATTTTTTGTAACATTGCAATAGCTTGAATTTTATGCCCTATAACAATAGAGTAACAAAACGTTATCCACTATAACAACACTATAAAACTCATTTGAATGCACTTATACGAATTTATATAACTTACCATATTATTCGGTATTAAATATATATTAATTAAACTTTAGGCCTATATTTTGCATATTTACCTCCAAGAGCACTTTCAAATATGGAAAGCAAAGGGGAATATGACCACGACAGGTTTAAATGCTAAGGAAATTAAATTATAGGCGGGAGTAAAAAAGGTGGTTACGTTGGCTTAAAAAATAAAAGTGGACTATTTGGTTTGAAAGTTCAGTGGTGAAAGATGGTTAGCATTTATGTACTTAATAAATTATACCAATGCATATAATAACAGCGACAATATTCCTTTAATAATAAACCTCATGATTCAGAAACTAGTCTAATAAGCCTACTGCTTTTTTGCTCTAAAGTAAGT
Organism: Nicotiana sylvestris; assembly: GCF_000393655.2. NCBI lineage: Eukaryota > Viridiplantae > Streptophyta > Magnoliopsida > Solanales > Solanaceae > Nicotiana > Nicotiana sylvestris. Next base: position 34,383,607 of record NC_091066.1, on the reverse strand, counting down.
GATCATATCAAGGTTTGTGAAATTTCTAAGTATTATTCTTCTTCGTTTCCTTGCCATCTACAGCTACAATCATATGCATGAAGTTCTCACTGGAAATAGCTTTTATTATTATTTTCTTCAAAGTTTATGGAGAAGTGATTTAGTGTGTGCGAGCGCGCGTGCGTGTGTATCCATTGTGCACCAATTTTCTTCCTTTGAAAGGAAGTACGCTCCCATTCCTTTCATCTTTCCTGAGTCGAGGGTCTACTAAAAATAACCTCTCTGCCTTCTTAAAAGTAGGAGGAAGATCTGTGTGCACACTACCTACTCTCCCGAACCCCACTTATGGGATTACGTACATTGCATTTGTTGTTGTTGTTGTTGTTGTTGAAAGGAAGTACTATATTTATTTCATTTTATATAATTGTGCACAGTTTAAGAAAGAAATATATTTGGCACGTACCCTTAGAACTTGTGGTTATGTCATGACATTTCTATGGCGGTAAGAGCATGTCATTGGGTGTAAAATGGGAAGTTCAAAGTTAAGGAGTTTCTAAATATAGAAATTAAGAAAGAAAGAGTGCCATATAAATCGGAACAAATGGACGAGCTAAATATCCTCATCAAGTTTATTTTAATTTCGACCTGCCTTAGATCAGTCATGCTGGACATTGTAATGGAGTGTTTTTCTCAATATGCTTTAATTTTATTTTTCCTCATCCTAAAAGATGGAGTATTATTTACTTGTAAATTTCCGTTTCCATAGAGTAAACATGGCTGAAGATCTGGAGAAACCATTGCTAGGTCCTGAAAATTTAAGAGAGGAAGGGATTGATCTGGTAAGATGTGTGCAACACTCAAATTTAATAGTAGTGCCTCTTAACATTGATATATGGACACCTAAATAACCTCACAAATTCGTTCATTGCGTTTTTTCCATCTTTAGCAGTTCCATATTAATCGTATTCACATGACTTGTTGCAGGAAAACTTGCCACTTGAAGAAGTTTTCGAACAATTGATAACATCAAAGGAAGGACTTTCAGCTGAAGATGCAGAGCGACGACTCAACATTTTTGGGCCTAACAAGCTTGAAGAGAAACGAGTAAGTTTCTAACTGAGGACAATGGTATACCTTACCAACTTTTGTAGTGTTGAATCAATAGAATTAACTAAGCAAGAGCACCATATTTATACGTGTACATAATATCAGATAATTGCTGAATCTTAGAGGAGAACTGCTTCTCTGGATAACAATGCATTATTGCATTCATCATGGGTAGAGACAGGTGATATTATTTACTAGTAGGTAAATGTCCTGAAAGAATCGTCGTATGCCCCGGAAGATAGACTGTTACGAGCTTTAAAACATTTTGTTTTCCAAGAATTGAATAAAAGTAATACGTAATTAATAATGCTCTACTTCAGATTTAAGGCCGGCCTTTGAAAGTTGAATGCCTCTCTAGATCATAAAAGTGGTACTGATATATTGATGCAGGAGAACAAGTTTATTAAGTTTCTTAGTTTCATGTGGAATCCTTTGTCTTGGGTGATGGAAGCAGCAGCAATCATGGCTATTGGACTAGCTAATGGCGGAGTGAGTTTACGTTTACTACAAATTGGTTTGCAGTTGATCAGTTTGTAATACAGATCTTTACCGGAGTATCTTTTGCGTTCATGAATTTTCAGGGGCAAGGTCCTGATTGGCAGGATTTTGTTGGTATTATTTGTCTGTTGTTGATAAATTCAACAATTAGTTTCATAGAGGAAAATAATGCTGGAAATGCTGCAGCAGCTCTAATGGCACGTTTGGCTCCTCGAACTAAGGTTTTGCTCTTGTCACAATGATCTTGTCGGATTATACTAAATAATTGAAATATAAATTACCGCCTTTCTGCATATATAGGTTCTTAGAGATGGGAGGTGGCAAGAAAAAGATGCTGCTATTTTAGTGCCAGGAGACATCATTAGCATAAAGCTCGGTGATATCATCCCTGCAGATGCTCGATTGCTCGAAGGAGATCCCTTAAAAGTTGACCAGGCAATTCCTTATCCGAAAAATAGTACCATGATAGCCTTTTAGTTTATTGGAACATGGAATTTTGTTACTTAAAATAATAGGCTGCATACAATAGACCCTTGTGGTCCGGCCCTTCCCCGGACCCCGCGTATTTTAGTGCACCGGGCTGCCCTTTTAAGTATGGTTAATGAATACGGTTTTCTTGCAGTCAGCTCTTACTGGGGAATCTCTACCCGTCACGAAAAAGACAGGAGATGAAGTGTTTTCTGGATCCACTTGTAAACATGGAGAAATAGAAGCTGTAGTAATCGCCACTGGAGTTAACTCATTCTTTGGAAAAGCTGCACATCTCGTTGACTCCACTGAAGTCAGTGGTCACTTCCAGAAGGTTAGACAAGAATTCAGTGATACTTAGCTCTTTCTTGATTCTTCAATTTGGATAATTTCATGTTATGCTGAGAATGAGGCCGAGAGTAGATATAGAATAGAAGCTGCACTACTCGTGGTTTAAAAGTTTGCGAGCTTCACCTGTAGGTCCTTGCTTCCATTGGAAATTTCTGCATATGCTCAATAGCTGTGGGAATGATACTTGAAATCATTATCATGTATGCTGTTCAGCGTCGTTCATATAGGACTGGAATTAACAACCTTCTTGTTCTCTTAATTGGTGGAATACCAATAGCTATGCCAACAGTTCTATCAGTTACTCTTGCTATTGGCTCCCATCGACTCTCTCAACAGGTACACAGTTGTGAATATTCTGAAAATGTCATGCAACTAGCCTATCTTCTCTAGACAAATAATAATGCATCACATCTCATCCGAAAGATCTCAAGAGCTAACCTCTAATTTGGCGTTTGGACTGTACTTGTATAATGTAGTAATTTTTTTGCTTTTTGTCCTTTTTAACTTCAGGGAGCTATAACAAAAAGGATGACGGCAATTGAAGAGATGGCGGGTATGGATGTACTCTGCAGTGACAAGACAGGGACGCTGACCCTGAATCGCCTCACTGTTGATAGGAATCTTATTGAGGTACACAACCTTTTTATTTGACTTTTCTTCATATGAATTTTTAAATTAAAACCTTCCCTAAACAGGTGTTCCAAAGAGATATGGACAAAGATATGGTTATGTTACTTGCTGCTAGAGCATCAAGACTGGAAAATCAGGACGCTATCGATGCAGCAATTATCAACATGCTTGCTGATCCAAAGGAGGTGAAGCCTAATGCCATCTGGGGACCTCATCATTTTCTTTAGCGACAGAGTTTCTTGAATAGCTCTTAGGGCATTACGACAAAAATTATAGTTACATTCGTATATGCAGGCGCGTGCAAATATCAGGCAAGTGCATTTCCTTCCATTCAATCCTGTGGATAAACGGACTGCAATCACTTACATTGATTCAGATGGCAAGTGGTATCGAGCCAGCAAAGGAGCTCCTGAACAGGTGCTGATGTCATTTAAATGATTAAGGTTTTTGAGTTTCTTATGATCAGTTTGTTAACCTCCTTTCTCAAAGCAACGGTATCTCTCTAGCCTAAGTAACTGGCACCTAATATTTGATAATCACATTATTAGTAGTTTGCAGGGAAACAGTTTTGAGTTATTACTAATTGCCTAGAGAAAAGCAGAAAGAAGCAACAAAATTTGACCATATTTTCTCTTTTCTCAGCCAATGGATGCATGTCTGTAGTGAATAATATGAGTTTCCTTTCTGCTTATGCTTCAGATTCTTCCTGATCCATTTTTCCAGTTTCAGTGTCCTTGAGAATTTTTTGTAATTATTGCCCTTATATGATATCTACCACTAATTCATGTTTGTTTTTTCTACTGAAACTTAGATACTGGATTTGTGCCAAGAGAAGCAACAGATAGCTGCAAAAGTGCATGCAATCATTGACAGGTTTGCCGAAAGAGGGTTGCGCTCTCTAGCTGTTGCCTTTCAGGTAATGGTTTTCCTTGTTTATTTACTATTACAACTTACAAGTCACTGAATATAGTTACTATAGTTTGTCATGTTAATTGAAGTGGAGATTAGTAAGTATGTAAAAACATTTGACAAAAACAAATTAGGCAAATGGAAGGTTGATCTTTGTATTTATTGTATCAAAACTAGCCAGATACATGAGCCAATGTATAGGATTTTATGATACATTCCTGATTCTTAGCAGTACAATTCTCCTGTAACAAAGCTTATATCTTCTATATGCTATGAGTATTGTAGGAAATTCCAGAAAATTCGAAGGAGAGTCCTGGCGGGCCTTGGGCATTTTGTGGATTGCTTCCGTTGTTTGATCCACCAAGGCACGATAGTGCTGAGACCATCCGCAGAGCACTCAATTTAGGAGTTTGCGTTAAAATGATTACAGGTATATAACTTGATATTAATCGGCTAATCTGCACACATAATAACATGGTTAGTTCTCATATTTATCATGGTTCACCTAATTGGCGAAAGCAGAAACATGTCAAATTTCATTTTATCGAACTTCCTACAATCTCTTTTGAGGAATACAAATGGCATAGGCATGGATATTTGCGATGAAGTATATGTGTTGAAGTGTGTGACCATCTCATCTAAAAGCTTAAGCTGTTAGAGAGAACACACTTTTATTTACTTAATTACGCCCTCAATATGCCCCTCACGGGCGTGCGGGCTTGATTCTTTTTTATGAGCCAAGCACGTGCAAATTCTTTTTGATGTTGGGTGGCGGTGAGACTCAAACCCAGGACCTCTACTGTGTTGAAGTGTGTGACTATCTTATCTAAAAACTTAAGCAATTAGAGAGAACAAACTTTTATTTACTTAAATACGTCTTCAATAATATGATGACAGGAGAAAAAGTTTTAAAACAAAGATTAGAACATAAAAAGAAAAGGGAAATAGAGGAATAACATTAGAAGAAGTTTCAATGTTCATGTCCATGACATGTTTTCCTTTTGAAAAGTAAAAGACTAGCTAGGCGGCTAGTAGAACGAGTTCTATTTTGACTTGTTTTATGCCAGAACAGGTGACCAGCTGGCCATTGCAAAGGAAACAGGCCGACGACTTGGAATGGGAACAAATATGTACCCCTCATTTTCATTGTTTGGTCGTGACAAGGATGAAAATGAAGCTTTACCAGTTGATGAGCTCATTGAAAAAGCAGATGGCTTTGCTGGTGTATTCCCTGGTAATTTCGAACAATGTTGTTCTATACCTAATTCCCCTTAATTTCAAAACAGTGTTGTAGCATAACCTCTCCGATCCTTGTGCTTTTGTTTTAGTACTATAGCTGTTCAAAATTATTTTCTGTTCCATATCAATTATTTTTCCGATATTATACACAGAACACAAATATGAGATAGTAAAGATCCTGCAAGCGAACGGGCACATAGTTGGAATGACTGGTGATGGAGTAAATGATGCTCCAGCACTCAAGAAAGCTGATATTGGTATAGCAGTTGCTGATGCTACTGATGCTGCTAGGAGCGCTTCTGATCTTGTCTTGACTGAGCCTGGCTTAAGTGTGATTGTCAGTGCTGTTTTGACTAGCAGGGCTATATTTCAAAGAATGAAAAATTATACAGTTAAGTCAAATCCATTATTTGTGTGTGTTTCGATACACCTGTCTACATCTTATAATTTGCTATCTTTGCCGTTCTAACTTCATTTAATGCGTTGCTACTCCTAATAATGCAGATTTATGCTGTCTCCATAACCATACGAATTGTGGTAGAGCATCGAGTTCCTGTTAACTTCTTTATTTTTAGCATCGAGTTCCTGTTAGTCTTAACTTTATGATCATATGCGATAAACCTTATGTGTGCAGCTTGGTTTCATGCTTCTGGCACTAATATGGGAATATGACTTTCCTCCATTCATGGTACTGATAATTGCAATCCTAAATGATGGTAAGGTTTTATCTTATGGCTATTTATTTTAGAAGTTCATATTCAACAAGAATGGCAACTAAGGTATCACCAAAATCAAAATCTTATATGAATTTATTCGGGGAAGGGGAGCCTTGGCGTAACTGGTAAAGTTGCTGCTATGTGACCAGGAGGTCACGGGTTCGAATCGTGGAAACAGCCTCTTGCAGAAATGCAGGGTAAGACTGCGTACAATAGACCCTTGTGGTCCGGCCCTTTCCTGGACTCCACGCACAGCGGGAGCTTAGTGCACCGGACTGCCTTTTTTTCTTATATGAATTTATTCGGGAAGGACTTGTTGTAATCCTTATTACCACACATAGTTCCTCGCTTCTGTCTGTTTCTCCTTAGACTTTCATATTTTTCTCTGCTTTATTGATAGGTACTATCATGACTATTTCCAAAGATCGCGTTAAACCATCTCCAGGACCCGACAGTTGGAAGCTTAACGAGATATTTGCAACTGGCATTGTGATTGGCACCTATCTTGCTTTAGTTACTGTGTTGTTTTACTGGCTTGCAGACAGCACTCAACTCTTTGAGGTATCATTATTCTTAGTTTTTCTAACTTCAGTTACTTCGTTCAATTACTTAGTTAGCTATTTATTACATGTAGACTCACTTCCATGTAAAATCTATAAGTGGAAATACTGAAGAAATCTCAGCAGCCATATATCTGCAAGTCAGTATTATTAGCCAGGCGCTAATATTTGTTACGCGCAGTCAGAGTTGGTCATTTATGGAGAGACCAGGGCTTCTTTTGATGTTTGCATTTGTGGTTGCCCAACTGGTAAGGAGTACCAAATTTATAGCTCCCAACTCCGTTCGTTGTTTAGGAGTTTAAACATGTTTTTATTTATTTATACAGGTTGCTACCTTGATAGCAGTTTATGCACATATTGAATTCGCGTCAATTAGTGGCATCGGTTGGGGATGGGCAGGAGTCATATGGTTATATAGTCTTATTTTCTATATTCCCTTAGATATAATTAAATTCGCTGTTCGTTATGGTCTCACTGGAGAAGCCTGGAACCTACTTTTTGATAAGAAGGTTAGAGGAAATTTTTTGGATTTCATTGTCATTCGACTAAAAGACTATGGTTTCTTAGTTTACAGTCATTCATTTCTCTTTTTTTTTGGGTTTGGATAGACTGCTTTTACTTCTAAAAAGGACTACGGAAAGGAAGACAGAGAGGCCAAGTGGGTGGTTCATGTGAGAACTCTACAAGGGGTAATATCACCGGAGTTTGAAACTAAAAGCAAGAGACCTTCTATGATTGCTGAACAAGCTAAGCATCGAGCAGAAATAACCAGGTCTCCTATATACATTGTCTTGACAGAACTTATCCGCATCTGGTGTTAACATCAAACCAATGAATGAAAGACGGGTGTCTTGCATACACACATTTTTCACTTAGCCATGGTTAAGTGATATGTAGTCTCGCGTTAATTTTCAACAACTAAGTTAAATTTCTTGGTTTGGTATAAACACCGGGTGCAAGTAAAGTTTTACCTTCTCTCTATTTGGGACGTTGTGCTTTCAAACTGACAGTTGAATGCACTGCTTGACTAATGTTCTTTGCTGTATATAATCTTTGCAGGCTCAGAGAGTTGTATACATTGAGAGGTCATATTGAATCAGTAGCAAGACTTAAGAATCTGGACTTCAACAAAATTCAAACGGCTTATACAGTTTGAATCCGCGAGCAACAGATCCCATCTCCTCCTATAACAAACTTGTCCATCTGTCTCGAGAGTAAATCTTATTTCATGCGTTCCACGAGAGACATGTCAAGAGACAATGCTGTTCATGATCTTATGTACCAACCATGTCGAGGGTGTTTCTAATTGAGGTTTCTACGAGGGAAGTCAAGATAATCCTTGGTGTGTCTTGCTTTTAATTTGTTGTACCACTTTATATGACAGCTAGAACCAAATCAAATTTGTGATAATAAAGCTCCATAAGAAGGGGCATTTAATCTGTTTACTAATTCAGTAGTTTCTGAAATTTCGTAATCATTTGGCAGATTTTCAGAAAGAAAAGTTTTCTTATTTTATGCTGCTTTTATATGGCTTTTCGGTGTTGTCCCTTCTTGTTTTTCTTTTCATTAATGTGGTGCTTATGCTCTCCTGAGCCGAGAGTCTATTGAAACACAACCTCTCTATCTCCACAAAATAGGGGTAAGGTCTGCGTACATACTACCCTCCCCAGACTCCATTATGTAGGATTATACTGGTATGTTTATGTTATTGTTGTTGCAGGTTGAATGCACCTTAGCTATAACAATGACATCATTAATCGTGTAGACAAAGAACATCATTAACTTAAACATCCAAAAGGGAATACTGATATATGGATGTAAACCATTTTGAACATTTTAGTTTCAGTTTTGTTAAGAGTTAAATTTTGTGAAAGAGTATTTCAATATTAGATTGTATGTTAGATTGTGTCTGATGGTATAGTCAAAGATTGTGGGCAAAAGTCACGATCTTAGGGATACACTCTTGAAATTATGTCTTTAGCTTTGAGTATATATTCTAGGTGTAATCTATCTTTTGCAGTATGAAGTGAAATACACTTACATCATTCACATGGTATCAGAGCCTCTACGATCTCGGTAGAGACTCATACTTTTTCCGATTGTTTTTCCGGCAGTCACTACTCCGATGGATTTTTTCGACCACCTTTTTCGGTTGCTTTTCCCGGCATCCACTTCTTCGACGGATTTTTCCGGCCATCTCTGACTTTTATTTCAGATACGTGAGGGTCGACCATTTATTCCGGTCTTACCCATCACATTCTCTAAAATCTCCGAAGTAGTTTACGGTCAGATCTTGTTACCCTCTGATCTGACTCTATTAATAAGCTCTTTTCCCGGCCAGATCTTGTAATTTTGGTGAGAGGAAAAGAAAACTATTCTGTTAGATAGAGGGGATTTTTCGTTCGAAGCAGAAGAGTAAAACTTTGGTTTTGAAAAGCTTTTTTCAAAAATAAAGCTTTCTTTATTTCAAGTCATACTTTATTACTTTATCTTTACATGTGAGGGCCATTCTTACAAGCTTTCTTGTCCAACAAAGTCTTCTATTTCATTACATGGTGCTCTTACTTTTGTCCTCTTTCCCATATTATTTTGTACCCTTACCTTCTTGAAATTTAATATCAAAATGACAGGTGAGTCATCCACAATAGAAGAAGTTAAACCATTTTTCTCTTCAATTTCGAATCCTTCCACTATTGCTACTGTTAAATTACAAGGTAGTAATAATTATTCACCATGGTCTTCTTCAGTTGAGATGTGATTCATGGGAGAGGGATACGAGGATCACTTAGTTAAAAATGCTAGTGAAATTGACACTAGTGAAAAGACTAAGTGGACCCGAATTGATGCATAATTGTGTAATCTTTTATGGAACTCTTTGGATCCTAAATTACTCAACTTGCTATAAAGTTTGGACTAAAGCTAAAGCTTTGTATACGAACGATATACAACGAATATACAAAGTAGTTTCAGATTTAGTCCAACTTCAGAAGACCAATCAAGATATGGCGAGTTATTTAGGACAAATAGATACCTTGAAAGATCAATTTGACTCACTCATGCCACTTAATGCAAGTGTCACCACCCAGGAAGAACAAAGAAATAAGATTTTTTTATGGTTTTGGCACTGAAAGAATTTCGATTTGATCTCAGCCTTGTAAAGGATTAGATCTTGGCAAGCTCTATAGTTCCTTCATTAGTTTAGGTTTCAGCTCGACTATTGCATATTAGAACAGAAACACTTGATACTAATAAAGTGGAGACATCTGTATTAGCTGTGCAAAATGAAAATTCACAAGAACAAAATGTCTCTCAAAGAGGAAAAGGTAAAAGCACCAGACCATACTGCAATTACTGCAACAAGCCAGGCCATACTCGACAAACTTGTTAGAAACTGCATGGTCGACCATCACGTACAAACAATCGCAGTACAACCCACATGGTTCAAAATGGTGGTGAAACAGATGATCAACATGCTGATTTTATTACTTTATCTAGAGTGGATTATAGTGATTACCTGCAGTATCAAGCGGCTAAATAACAATCACTCTCATCTGGCACCTCAAAAACTGGTAATTCCTTTGCTTGTCTGAGCAGGTCTTCACCCAATTGCTCGTGGATACTGGACTCGGGTGCATCTGACCATATCTCCGGTAATCAGAATCTTTTTTCAAACCTTATTCCTTCCTCAACCCTCTCTGCGGTTACCCTTGCTAGTAGCTCGTGAACTGCAGTAAAAGGAATAATAGAAGTGCAATTTCTTCTCTCTATCTCTATAAACTTAGTTTTATTTGCTCTAGAATGCCCATTCAATTTGATTTCTATTAGTGAATTAACCAAAAGTCTTAATTGTTCTGTCACTTTTTTTGCTAACTCTGTTGTTGTGCAAGACTAGAGAATGGGGAAGACGTTTGGAACAGGATATGAGTCACAGGGACTATATCATATGTCCAGATCACAACCACCAGTTGCCTTCACTTCCGTTGCATCAGCTGATCTACTCCACAGTCGTTTAGGTCACCCGAGTCTTGCAAAGCTTCAGAAATTAATTCCTAGTCTTTCCACATTGTTTTCTTTTGAATGTGAATCTTGTCAGCTTGGGAAACACACCCGCACTTCGTTTCCTAAAAGAGTCAATAATAGAGCGTCATCTATGTTTGACATTGTTCACTCAGATGTTTGGGATCCTAGTCGTGTTGTTTCAAGTTTAGGATTTCAGTATTTTGTTACCTTTATTGATGACTTCTCCCGTTGCACATGGGTATTTTTAATGAAAAATCGTTCTGAATTGTTTTCTAGTTTTCAAAACTTTTGCGTTGAGGTAAATAATCAATTTGGTGTTTCAATAAAAATATTACGTAGTGACAATGCAAAAGAGTATTTATCATCCCCCTTCACTAGTTTCATGTCATCTCAAGGAATCACTCATCAGACCTTTTGTGCATATACTCCTCAACAAAATGGAGTCGCCGAACGTAAAAATCGTCATCTCATTGAAACTGCTCCTACCTTACTTATACACCATCACGTTCCTCTTCGTTTTTGGGGAGATGCTGCTCTCACTGCTTGTTATCTGATCAATAGGATGCCTTCTTCTGTGTTGCAACATCAAAGTCCACACTCAATTCTCTTTCCAGGTCAAAATCCCTATCATTTACCTTTGAGATTGTTTGGATGTACTTGATTTGTTCATGATCACAGTCCTGGAAATGACAAACTCCAACCAAAGTCAATTAAGTGTGTCTTTCTTAGATACTCTCGTTACCAGAAATGTTATAAATGCTATGATGCAAAAGCACATAAATATTTGATCTCTGCAGCTGTAACCTTCTTTAAGACATCTCCCTATTTTTCACTAAACACTACAAACAGAAATTTGATGCCTCAAGTTTTGCCAGTGCCTACATTTCCTATACCGCAGGTTAGTCTTCAAGACAGACCTCAAGTCACTCCTCCTCCTCTCCAAGTATACTCCAGACGTGCCCGTCCTCTAGCTAATACTATTGATAGCACTACACCTGATCCGGATACATTGGAAGCTCCCAATGACTCATCTCTTGCTCCTAAGTCACCTGCTCCAGTCATGCCTTCATCAGATGCAGTAACTCCACCAATTGCCATATGCAAAGGTATACGCAGTACTCAAAAACCAGTACGATTTAACTGCTTAAGTTATCATCGATTGTCCCCATTATATTATACCTTTGTATCTGCCTTATCTCATGTACCTATACCAAAGACTGTTGGCGAAGCATTGGAATATTTAGGGTAGAAAGGTGCTGTGATCGAAAAAATGACTGCTCTAGAGACCAATAACACTTGGGAATTAGTCCAGTTACCGAAAGGAAAATCTACTGTTGGATGTCGATGGATCTATACAATAAAGGTAGGTTCAGATGGAACAATTGATCGGCTGAAAGCTCGCCTTGTTGCTAAAGGATACACCCAAATTTATGGCCTTGATTATGGTGACACATTTTCTCCCATTGCCAAAATTGCATCTATCCGACTGCTTATCTCCTTAGCAGCAATGCATTGTTGGCCGCTTCATCAACTAGATATAAAGAATGCCTTCTTACATGGTGAGCTTGCTGAGGAAGTTTATATGGAGCAACCTCCTGGGTTTGTTGCTCAGGGGAAGTCAAATTTAGTATGCCGTCTGAAACGTTCACTATATGGCCTTAAGCAATCTCCGAGAGCATGGTTTGGCAGATTTAGCTCTGTTGTCCAACAATTTGGGATGTTTCGAAGTGAAGCAGATCACTCCATTTTCTATCGACATAATGGTCTAGAAAATAATATTTATCTGGTCGTTTATGTTGATGACATTGTCATAACTAGAAATGATCAAGAAGGAATATCTCAACTAAAGCAGCATCTATTCAGTCACTTTCAAACCAAGGACTTGGGGAAGTTAAAGTATTTCTTGGGAATCGAGGTAGCACAATCCAAGGTCGGTATTGCTATCTCACAAAAGAAAATATGCTTTGGACATACTAGAGGAAACATGCATGTTAAACTGCAAACCTATTGACGCTTCTATGGATCCAAATGTCAAACTCGTCCCTGGACAGGGGGAGCCATTAAATGATCCTGGCAGATATCGAAGACTGGTCGGTAAACTGAATTATCTTACTATCACACGATCTGATATTTCATTTGCAGTAAGTGTGGTTAGTCAGTTTCTCCGAGCTCCGTGTAAAGATCATTGGAACGCAGTAATTCGCATCCTAAGATACATCAAAAAAGCTCCGGGGCAAGGACTATTAAATGAAGACAAAGGTCACACAGACATTGTTGGATATTCTGATGCTGATTGGGCAGGTTCTCCGTCAGATAGACGCTCTACTTTTGGGTACTGTATCATTATTGGGGGAAATCTAATCTCTTGGAAAAGCAAAAAGCAATATGTTGTTGTCAGATCTAGTGCAGAAGCAGAATATCGAGCTATGACCCTTGCTACATGCGAGCTTATTTGGTTGAAACAACTCCTCCAAGAGTTAAAATGTGTTGAGTTCAAACAGATGGAGCTTATATGCGACAATCAGGCTGCCCTTCATATTGCCTCTAATCCAATTTTTCATGAAAGAACGAAACATATAGAGGTGGATTGTCATTTTATTAGGCTGAAGATCGAGTCCGAATGCATTGCCACTAGCTTTGTCGGTTCAAATGACCAATTGGCATATGTCCTTACTAAGTCCCTTAGAGGGGCTCTGATTGAATACATTTGTAGCAAGCTTGGAGCATATGACATGTACGCTCCTGCTTGAGGAGGAGTGTTAAGACTTAGATTTTGTGAGAGAGTATTTCAATATTAGATTGTATGTTAGATTGTGTCTGATGGTATAGTCAAAGATTGTGGGTAAAAGTCATGATCTTAGGGATACACTCTTGAAATTATGTCTCTAGCTTTGTGTATATATTCTAGGTGTAATCTATCTTTTGCAGTATGAAGTGAAATACACTTACATCATTTACAAGTTTTAACTGATCACAGATAAGTACTTGTTTCCTGGCTAAAGATTTGTGGAATAAAAAATCAACTGATGCAATTCATCTTCATATTCAAACAAATCTAACATGTAAAAATTGAAATAAGATTTATTCAATAAGGTGACAGGAACAAATCCAATCTACAACCCTTTGAATGTCATCTTATTAATACATTCAGTCGAAAACTCATAACTGGTTCAACAATTCTTGCAATTACAACACCTAAAATTGATGTGTAAATAACAACAACAACGACATGCCCAGTATATTCCTATATGTGAGGTCTGAGGAGGGTAGTGAGTATGTAGACCTTGCCCCTACCTTATGCGGGTAGTGATGTGTAAACATATAACGTTATTCAAGACAACAAAAGCTTTAATGAGTTTATTTTCAAGGCATAAATGCTAAAAAAGACCTTCAAAATCAACAACATTTGATACAAATGCTGCAGAAACTCATAATAAAATCACCTTATCGATGCATTTCCATCAACTAATAGTAATTTCTAAAAGGATGACATCTGAATGCAGCTCTCCCTTCCAAGTCTTATGGAGTTGACATAATCAACTGGACTGTGAGCAGAAATGCCCGGAAGAAATAGCCCTACAATCCCAAGCAGTACTGAATCCCAACTCTCCTTGTACTCAGATCCATATATGTAAGCTTCTAATGAACTCCCAACCAGCATTCAGATACACTGGTAACACGAATCGCAGCCCAAAAAAGTTCCTGCTCAAAAGGGCAGATCAAAAGGGCATTGATGTTTGCCTGCTCAATGTATAAGCTGTTGTAATACATGCAAATACCAAAATGCTTATACAGGAATGTTTTATCATCATAAGGTAACCTCGGAACAAGATCATTGCAATAAACAACTCTAAAGTACTTAGCACTCGATGTTCCAAATGAGCTTCCATAAACTTCCCTAACTGTCTGTTCCCAATCCTAGGTTGCCCGTATATGTATACGCCCAATAATCGTTGCATGACTTTCACTTCCTCGTGCATCACTAGCTCCGTTGGAAATAGTATAGCCAACGCTCCTCCTAAGCTATGTCCTGTAACAACAAATTTAGCATTCTCGTGCTCCTTTAGTAAGCTTTTGAGTTTACTTCTAACAGCATAGTAAGCAGTCTTCTGTGGCGGCTGCTCTGAGTCGGAGGAGGATTGGTTTGATCCACTGTTTGCATCAACATTCTCTGAATTGGTATATTTTGCATTTTTAACGAAGATTTGTTCATGAAACGTCGAAGTATTTCCTCTGTTTCCTAAGCCTAAAGCCTCCAAAAATCCCATGTGTACTTTTCCCAATTTCGGAATCTCATACCAAGAATAGTCAAAATCAGTGATCCAATCATCAGCATCGAATGGCTCTGTACCCCTAAAGCTGATCAAAATCAAGTTTGCATCTTTTGGCTTATCGCATAATATAAATACTTGTGTGGATCTCTCTTTCTGGTAATCTGTCGCAATAAATACACAGGAGAAGAGAGCAAATACTCATATGATCATAAAAGCAAGGAGCAATGTGATAAATCTTTTGAAAATGAAGGATATAAGTTGAGTTCTCACCATTCCAGCAGTTGTAAAAACCCACAAAATGCATCTGATAAATGACAAGGGAAGCATAATCTTGGATCAGCTAATGTAAAATATACCACAAAAAAGGTAAAGAAAATAATAAACAAGCTAAAGTATACCTTCCAGTGAAGATTTACAACATCTCTAACGACCTTTTCGTTAACTTTGAAGCCATCATACATAAGTCCATAAGAGGTCTGTGTCCTATTCCACGTGAATTTTCGTATCTCCGAAATCAGGTTGATCAATTTCGTTGGTTAAAATTTCAGTCTTGTATAAGTTTATTCGCCCATCTACATGGCCAATAGTACTGTTACGCGGCGCCTTCCTGAGATTCCTTGGCAGGGCGACGTAAGGCTAAGCAACTGATGTCAGTGTAGTTACTGTCCGCCAACTGAGGTCCCCTCCGTACGCTAGACTAGATTTTCAGTGTCGTACGGAAAAACTAATGTCAAGAGCAATTGAGAGAACAGAAATGAGAATTGAGAATGAAAGAAAGCTTGATTGCATTGATGAAAGCTATTACAAAAAGCAACGCGGTGTCGAGGGGGAGAGACACCAGTACAGAGAATTGTTTGCTTGCTAGAAAGTTTGATTGCTTGATCCCCCTAATAATGCTTAAAAAAATAATCCAAAGCTACAAGATTAGACTTGACTAAGCTAGAGAAACATAATGGAAGTACATGAAATAAACCTACTCTATATTTACAATGAAAAGGACTTAGTTTTCTACAAGGCAGAAACAGGTCCGTTGTCAACAGTAGCATCTTTGGCATCACGGTCGGCACACGCGACATTGTCTAACACGGCGCTGTTGGCATCTGCCTACGGCTGGGCGCTGGCGAGGGATATCGGTGGGGCGATAGAGGCACATGCGCGTTTGTCACTTGGCACGGCCAAGACCACGGGGCCATCCGTGGCGCTAGGCATTGGGAGGCTTGCTAGGACGTCACGGGGCGCGCCCAAGGGGTCATGGAACATGGCTGGAAAGCCGCCCATGACATTCTCTCCCACCTGAGTTGGCGACGTCCTCAGCGCCTTACTTGCAATATAATCTTCAATTAGGCTCTTGTAGGCTTTGAGGTTTGCTCCCCTCTCCCAAGTATTCTCCTCTGCATCACAGCCCTGCCATTTCACCAACAACTCTTGGTGATCTTTCCTTGAGGCATGAATAACTCTATCATCAAGGATAACTTCAACACTCCTTTTCTCGGTTGAATTGGGACCTCGAATACTGGGTATTGTGAGCTGGCTCCGTGAAGGATCCTTCGTGTGTTCCCTAAAAGGTTTCAGGAGGCTGACATGGAAGACAGGATGAATTTTCCACCAAGCTGGGGTATCCACCCGGTATGCAACTTTCCCAATGCGCCTTTCAATGGACAGGGGTCCAATGTATTTTTGCAATATGAGAGGGTCATGGACCCCCGCAAATAAGTACCGCTTTGGAATTTTGACCATCACTTCTCCTACCTGGTATTCAACAAAGCGACGATTCTGATCAGCATGCCTCTTCATCCGTTTTTTAGCTTTGACAAGATAGCTTCGCACTATCTCCAAAGTTTGCTTCCACTCTTTTGAGAAGCTAGCAGCTCGAGGAGATTTAGACATATTTGGTGCATTCATAGTGTGTGGGAGTAGCGGTTGTTGTCCGGTAACAATTTCAAAAGCGCTTTTATTTGTACTAAAGCTCTTTATTGAATTGAAACACAGTTGAGCATCATCCAGAAGCTTCACCCAATTCTTCTGCGATCCGATTACAAAGTGGCGGAGATATTCCTCCAACATACCATTGAACCGCTCCGTCTGGCCATCAGATTGCGTATGAAAACTTGAGCTGTGACTCAATTTTGACCCAAGGCACTTAAAGAGCTGGGTCCAAAAGTTGCTAGTGAAGCGTGAGTCGCGATCACTAACAATGTCTTTGGGCAGGCCCCAATATTTGACGACATGAGAGTTCGAGCTGTATCTTCTACTGATATATATTGTGGGTCTGCAATAAAGGTAGCATACTTGGAAAATCGATCCACCACAACCAAGATAGTTGTGAGATCTCCGACCTTGGGCAATCTGGTGATGAAATCCAGGGAAACGCTTTCCCAAGGTCTTTTTGGGACAGCTAGCGGTTCTAAGAGTCCCGCTTATGTCAAGCGGTTCGACTTGTCCTTCTGGCATACTAGACAAGTCTTCACATACTAAGCGACGTTATCGGCCATTTGAGGCCAATAATATGCACGGCGAAGTAACGCCATGGTGCGTTCTTCACTGGGATGGCCGACCCACAAAGTATCATAGCATTCCGCCAGAAGAGTCCTTCGCAGATCTCCTCCTTTAGGAATATAAAGTCGGTTCCCTTTCACTTTCAGGAAACCATCTTCCATGTAGAACTAGCGAGTCTTGCCCTGTCCTACCAAATCAACCAAATATTGTGCAACAGGATCTTTAATGAGTAGATCCTGTATCTGGTCCTTGATGGAGGTGGCTACTTCGCTCCCTCTTAGGGTGGTGAGTAAGCACACCAATGCTAGGTCAGCTCTCCGACTGAGTGCATCAGGAACATGATTGGTCTTCCCACTTCGGTACTCCAGGCTGAAGTGGAATTCATCTAGAAGTTCTTGTCGACCATTTAGCTTCGGCTAAGTCATGAAATGGATAACAACTGTGTTGTCTGTCTTGACCATGAACGGGGTCCCCAGTAGATAGTGCCTCCAAAGGCGCAAGCAGTGGACGATAGCTAATAATTCTTTCTCATAGGCGGCATAGCGCTGCTCTGCATCCTTCAACTTCTGACTCTCATACGCTACAAAATGCCCTTCTTGTAGCAAGACACCGCTGAGGGCATAGTCGGATGCATCCGTTTGTACCTCGAATAGCTTGGCCAAATAAGGGAGGGCCAAGACAGGGCTACTAGACATAGCCGCTTTTAATGCGTTGAAGGCCTCTGCTCGCCTCGGTCCCCAATCCAGAGTGTGACCTTCTTGAGGAGTTCTGTCTAGGGCACCGCAATGAGGGAGTAGTTTTTCACAAATCGCCGGTAGAAGTTGCATAGGCCAAGGAATGCCCTCAAGGTGTGGACATCCTTAGGCGGTGGCCAATCTGTGATTGCCTGAATCTTTTGTTGGTCCATCTTGATCCATCCTTCCTTGATGACATGTCCGAGGAAGTCAATTTGCTTTTGAGCAAAGGAGCACTTGGATAGCTTCGCATATAGTTCATGCTCCTGCAATCGAGTTAGGACCTTCCGCAAGTGCACTAGGTGTTCTTCCAATGTTTGGCTATATACCACAATATAATCCAAGTAGACCACCACGAATTCGTCAATGTATTCTCGGAAGACTTGGTTCATCAGAGTGCAAAATGTAGCTAGGGCGTTAGTCAAGCCGAATGGCATGACTAGGAAATCGTACAACCTATATCTTGTCACACAAGCCGTCTTATGTTCATCACCCTCTGTGATCCGAACTCGCCAGTAACCTGTCTTGAGGTCTATCTTGGTGAACACTGTCACACCACCCAGTCTATCAAACAAGTTTGCCATTAGAGGAATATGGTACTTGTTCTTCACGGTGATTTTGTTTAGAGCTCGATAATCCACACAGAGTCGCAAGCTGCCATCATGTTTCTTTTGGAATAGAACAATGGGACCCGTATGGGGACTTGGAGGGTACAATGATCCCTGTATCTAGCATTTCCGTCAATTGTCTCCGAAGCTTGGTGAGTTCGGGTTGTGACATTCTATAAGGCGCTCGGGCAGGTGGCTTCGCACCTGACACCAACTCAATTTCATAGTCCACAGTGTGCCTAGGCAGGAGCCGCTTTGGCATGTCTTGTGGCATGACATCTTCAAACTCCAGTAGTATTTCCTTCATGGGTTCAGGAATGGGACCCGAGGAACGTTCAATATGTTTAATGCAGACAGTTGCCAGGAACGTAGGTTCATTCCTTTTGACCCCCTTCTTCAACTGCAAGGCCAAGATGTTCTCAACGGCTATCTTCATGGGCATGCATGGGATAATGTAGGGCTTGGACCTATTGGTTCCCATCATCAGTAGCATGTCTGCAAATGGTACAGGCATGGTATTGGTTTGCCTTAGGAATTCCAACCCAACTATCAACTCGAAGTCATCTATGATCACCACTCGCAGGTTGAATTTCCTTCATAAGGGCCAAGCTTCACCGGTACCTCTTTGGCTGTTCCACCCATTGGATGGGGAGGTGAGTTAATAGCCTTGATGTGACCTCTACCTTTCCCTACAACTAGACCAAGTCTCTCCACCTGAGTTGAGGCTAAGTAGTTGTGGGTAGCACCCGTGTCTATCATAGCCTGAATGGGCTTGCCATTCACCTTCATCTCAACGAATATTAAGGTTCTCTCTTGTTTAAGAGTAGTCTCCTCATCCTCCTTCTTTTTTCCTTTCTTGGTGACGGACATGGGTCCTTCTTCTTACGGATACCAGTACTGGTCTCTGCTAATGCCTTAGAAATGGAGCCGACAATTGCATTGAAGGCACCTACTGGTTCAGTCTGGTCCGCATCGTCTGAGTCATCATCAGTCCCATCATCAAAAGCCTGATGGGCATTCATCTGTGCATGTGGACACTTATTGTTCCAATGTGGTCCGCCGTAATGACGGCATCCTGAAGGAGGCTTTCTCCCCCGGTCATTGTTGTTTGATGCAACACTGTTGCTGGCTGAGGAGGGAGCCTTATATTTGTTTGAGCTCTGATATCCCCCACTTTTGCTAGGGCCACCATTTCTAGGCTGGCCCCCTTTGAATCCTGCTCGGGTAGGCGGCTGAGGCCTATCCTTCCGAGCTTCCATTTAATAGTCCCAAAGGCATTAGCTACTTGGATTACCTTGGGCAGGGTATCTACCCTTTGTCTTTGTATCTCCACACGGACATAAGGTTTCAACCCTTCCAGGAAGGTGAAGAGCTTGTCTTTGTCCCCTATGTCACGTATGTTTATCATGAACGCGGAGAATTCCCGCACGTAGTCCCGCGCTGATTTGGTCTGGCGGAGCTCCCGTAGCTTTCTCCTTGCATTGTATTCCACATTTTCGGGGAAGAACTGTAGGCGTATGGTTGCCTTCAATTCTGCCCATGTCTCGAGAGCATCTTCACCGGCCTTGATGGCTTCGTACTTCACCTGCCACCAGAGTTTAGGATCACCCTGAAGATACATGGCAGCAGTTGCTACCTTCTTAGATTCTTCTAGGTCCCCAACAACATCGAAATACTGTTTGACGTTAAAGATGAAGTTCTCCACTTCCTTGGCATTCCTAGCTCCACTGTATGGCTTTGGATTAGGAATTTTAAGTTTTTGTGTCACGGAAATGGGGTTTGTAGCGCCCCAGATTTGGTTTCCATCGCCTTGAAGCCGGCCCTGTAAAGCAGCATTGACAACATTGAGCTTGTCTGTCAAGTCATCAATAGTTTGTTGCATGGAAGTCACCCTCTCTGCCTCTTGTGCCCCGTAAGCTAAATCCTCGGCACGCTCCTATTGGAGTCCCTCAAATTTGCCAAAAATTTCGGCTGCCTCTGTGGCTGCCGTTTGTCGGTCTCCCTCAAAGTCGCGACTGATGTTTTCTATGTCAACTTCGGCCTGGAGCACCATTCGGTCCAGGTCGTCCAACCTTTGCCTTAGGCTGGTGATAACTTTATCCCAGAAGAGGATAGGGAGCTAAGGCTATAGAGTTCGAACAGCTTAAGCAAGGGAATAAAAGTGTTCAAGAGTATTACGTGGAACTCATAAGGCTAGCTAAACATGCTCCTCACATGGTTAAGACAGAAAAAACAAAGATTCACAGGTTTGTTAGCGGTTTGGCTTACCACATTAAGGATACGACATCAGCTGCAGTGGTAGGAATGATAACTTTCTCCTCTGTTGTGGGATTCGTTAAGCACTTAGAAAAAGACAGACAACAAAGGAGAGAAGAAAAAGAGCATAACAAGAAAGTCTGGACAGCGGGCAGGTTTAATGGTACACCCAACGGAGATGGAAGGGATTCCTCTAATAAGGAGTCATTAGCACCAGCTTAGTCCAGTCATCAGTCTGGTGGTGGGTCTTTCTTTAGACGTACTCAGAGTTATGGAAATCAGTCTCGCCAGAATCAGAATTTTAGGACATCATCCTCACATAGCCAGAGTTAGGATGAGCAACATTCACACCAATAAGGTCTTTGTGGAACCTGTAAGCGGCAACATTCAGCTTAGTGCAAGCTCGGGTTTCATGGTTGCTATCATTATGGAGACATTGGTCATATAAATGCCAACTGCCCAACGTTGCGACGTAATTTTAGTGGTGGATCAACTTGTCCTTCTAGTTCCTAAGCTACTGTAGTTCCACCATCCCAGGCTCGTGGTTCTCATAATCATACCGGGCATGGGGAAGGCAGAGGTGCAGATCGAGTTACTCAGGGAGAGGGGCAACCCCGTTTATTTGCTACACTTGACTGTCAGAGTGCAGAGGCATCTGCAGAAGTTATTACAGGTATACTTTTAGTCTGCTCACATAATACTTATGCCATAATGGATCCAGGTTCAACATTTTCATACGTGACTCCATACTTTGCAATTAACCTTGGACTAGAACCTGAACAACTTAGTGAGTCATTCCTAGTATCTACTCTAGTTGGCGAGTCAGTGAAAGTCACAAGAGTCTATAGAGGTTGTATAGTTTCAGTCCAAGGTCGCAACACCAAAGCCGATCTCATAGAGTTAGAAATGGTAGATTACGATGTGATCATGGGTATGTATTGGTTATATTCCTGCTATGCCATCTTAGATTGTCATGGCAAGATAGTCAGGTTCCAATTTCCAAATAAAGAAGTTTTAGAGTGGAAGGGTAGTTCAGTAGCGCTTGTAGGTAAGTTTATTTCTTACCTTAAGGCACAACGAATGATCGGTAAGGGGTGTCTCGCCTATTTGGCTCACATCATTAATCCAGAATCAGAACCACCAGCTCTTCAGTCTGTGCCAGTTGTTAGAGAATTTCTAGAAGTTTTCCCAGATGACCTTCTCGGATTTCCTCCTGAATGAATCATAGACTTTGGCATTGATCTCATGCAGGCACTCAGCCCATATCTATACCTCCTTATAGAATGGCTCCAATAGAACTTAATGAGTTGAGAGAACAGTTGAAAGACCTTCTTGACAAGGGCTTCATCAGGCTGAGTGTTTCACCGTGGGGTGCCCCCGTCCTGTTTGTCAAAAAGAAAGATGGGTCTCTTAGAATGTGTGTCGACCATCGGTAGTTGAATAAAGTTACCATTAAGAACAAGTACCCACTGCTAAGAATTGATGATTTATTTGATCAACTTCAGGGTGCAAAGTACTTTTCAAAAATAGACTTGAGGTTGGGGTACCATCAGTTGAGAATCAGGGAAGAAGATATATTTAAAATAGTCTTTCGAACTCGCTACGAGCACTATGAATTTCTAGTGATGTCCTTCGGGTTGACAAATGCTCCAACTGCATTCATGGACCTTATGAACAGAGTTTTCAAGCCATTCTTGGATACATTTATTATTGTGTTTATAGACGATATTTTGGTGTACTCTAAGAGCATGGAAGATCATGCAGAACACCTCAGAATAGCCTTGCAGACCTTGAAGGAGAATGAGCTTTATGCCAAGTTTTCAAAATGTGAGTTCTGGTTGTAGTCAGTGGCATTTTTAGGCCACGTGGTATCTAGTGAAGGAATAAAAGTAGACCCTCAGAAGATAGAAACAGTCAAAAACTGGCCAAGGCTGACAACGCTAACCGAAATAAGAAGTTTCTTGGGGTTAGCTGGCTACTATAGAAGGTTTGTAGAGGGGTTTTCCTCACTTGCAGCTCCATTAACTAAGTTGACTCAGAAGGCAGTTAAGTTCCAGTGGTCATGCGCTTGTGAGTAGAGTTTTCAAGAGTTAAAGAAGAGGTTGACCACTGCACCCGTGTTAACCTTGCCGATAGGTTCGGGTGGGTTCACATTGTATTGTGATGCCTCAAGAGTTGGTCTTGATTGTGTTCTTATGCAAAATGGAAAAGTTATTGCTTATGCTTCCAGGTAGTTAAAGAACCATGAAAATAACTACCCCACACACAACTTGGAGCTTGTAGCAGTGGTGTTTGCTTTAAAAATATGGCGACACTATCTTTATGGCGAGCATTTTGAAGTGTTTACAGATCACAAAAGCCTCCAGTACATTTTCAAGCAAAAAGAATTAAATTTAAGACAAAGAAGGTGGCTCGAGCTATTGTAAAATTATGACATCAATATCCTTTATCACCCGGGCAAAGCTAATGTGGTAGCAGATGCACTTAGTAGGAAGTCAATGGGTGTCTTGGCCCATCTTGTAGTACAAAGGCGATCTTTGGGTCGAGAAATTCAAAAACTAGCAAATGATGGAATTAGATTGGATGAGACCAAAGAAGGAGGTATAACTGCTTATGCCTTAGCGCAATCCTCTCTAGTTGCACATGTTAAGGCTAAGCAAGATGAAGATTCGTACTTAGTGAAGTTAAAAGGAAGGAGTTAGAAACAAAGAAATCACTGCTTTCACTCTAGGAAGTGACAGAGTTTTGAAGTTGAATGATCGGTTATGTGTGCCTGATGTAGATGGTCTTAGGAAAGCCATAATGGAAGAAGCTCACAGTTCGAGGTACTCTGTCCACCCAGGTGCTACCGAAATGTATCTGGACTTGAAAGAGTTGTATTGGTAGAAAGGCATGAAGAAGCAAGTAATAGAACATGTGGCTAAATGTTTGAATTGCCAGCAAGTCAAAGCCGAGCATCAGAGGCCTGGTGGCCTAGCTCAAGATATAGAGATACCACAGTGGAAGTGGGAGATAATTAATATGGATTTCGTAGTAGGTCTACCTCGCATATATCGTAAGCATGATTCAATTTGGGTTATTGTAGACCGACTGACAAAATCCGCGCATTTTCTACCAGTAAAGACGACAGATTCCCCAGAGCAGTATGCACAGTTGTACATCAAAGAAATAGTCCGATTGCATGGTACTCCAATTTCAATCATATCTGACAGTGGCCCTCAGTTCACGGTGCATTTTTGGAAGGCATTTCAGAAAAGATTAGGTACCAAGGTCAATTTAAGCACCGTTTTCCATCCACATACCGATGGCCAGGCAAAGGACCATTCAGACTCTCGAAAATATGTTGCGTGCGTGTGTTATAGATTTTGGAGGTAATTGGGATGATCACTTGCCACTTATAGAATTTTCTTACAATAACAGCTATCAGGCCAGCATTGGTATGGCTCCTTATGAAGCGTTGTATGGGCGGAGATGTAGGTATCCAGTGGGTTGGTTACCAGCAGAAGGTGTCATTGATCGGTCCAGAGTTTGTTTGTGAGGCCTTAGAGAAAGTTCAACTAATTAGAGAAAGATTGAAAGCGGCTCAGAGTCGTCAGAAATCCTATTCTGACAAGAGGCATCGTGACTTAGAGTTTATGGTTGGTGACAAGGTATTTTTGAAATTTTCACCAATGAAAGGAGTTATGAGGTTTGTAAAAAGGGAAAACTTAGTCCTAGATTTATTGGACCTTATGAGATAATAGAAAAGAAGGGAAACATGGCTTATGAACTAGCTTTGCCCGTTGAGTTTTTCTCTGTTCATCCTGTCTTTCATGTGTTTATGCTTAGAAAGTACATTCATGATGAGTCGCATATAATACTTGCCGATACCATAGAAATTAAAGAAGGCTTGACTTATGAAGAGGTACCTCTAGAAATTCTCGATAGGCAAGTAAGAAAGTTGAGAACAAAAGATTTAGCATCGGTAAAAATTTTGTGGAGTAATCATGATTCAAAAGAGGCTACGTGGGAGGTCAAGGAAGATATGAGAAAGAAATATCCATATTTATTTGAAAAAAAAGGTATGTGAACTTAGGTTTGGATTGACAGTGTTTATGTCCTTGCTAGATTATACTTAGTTGTTGAAGTAATTTAGTTTTTGTCAGAGTATTTAGTTATTTAATAATTTAGTGCCATGCCAGAGTACATTTAACTCCTTAAAGTGATTTACTTTTTCTAAAGTGTTGTGCTTTAGATTCTTGTTGGTTATTGTGGTACCTCCTTGCCGGAGTGTGAGTAATTAATTTATGAGTTGTGTATGGTGCCTAAGAATGGCCTGTTATGGTATATTTGGTTGATGTTGGTATAGTTGTGGTATTTGTGACAGGGATATTTTTTTGGATAATCCAATTTACAAGGGAAACTCTGCCGAAATTTTTGAAAATTTAGGGAGTTAGCCAAAATTTGAGTCCCTTAGAAGAGTGAGTAATGCAAGAAAACTTAAGAGGTTCAAGGACTTAAGGAATGATTGTTAGCTTAAGAATACGGCCCTAGCAACATTCGAGGACGAATGTTTTTAATGAAGGAAGATTGTAACACTCCTCAAATTTATAAAAGTTTCAAGACCGCTAAATATAGAATTTAATTTTTATAATCTTAAATTATACTTTTATTACGGATTAAAACCCCTTGTGATTGATTTTTGAGTTACTTCTATATTTATAAATAATTGGTTACATAATTATGGTAATATTAATAATTTTAATATTACTAATTATTAAAAGTGGGTATCATTAGTTATTAGTTAAGTCAAAACAAAACAAAAAGGGAAAAGAAATAAAAGTAAAATAAAAATAAAAAGGAGGGGGAGGGACATAAAGTGGCTTGAAACGAATTTCTTTTTAAAAAAAGTCAAAAGGCTTGAAAGCCTTAATCAAACACAACTAAAAAAAGGCCTGAAGGCAAGCCTTAACAAAACAGAAGGTTTAAAACTTCTATTCGTGAGACTCACGTATCAATAAGTAACAAAGGCAGCAAGGTTGTTTACGCAGACAAGTAATTATAGGGTTCTTTACAAATCACTAATTCTCGAACTCAGGTATATAAAATTTTCTATTTTCAATTATCCTAAAGTAGTAGTAGGTAAGAATTGAATAGTTAATTCCCTTCTTTCTCTGTATCAACATTAAATTTCATGTTTAGGTGTGAAACTTTGAAATTATTTAAAAGGCATCGGTCATTGTAGAATCAACTGTTTGACGGGCATAAATTGGACTGGGGCCTACGTATTGGCTCGAGGAGTTTTGAGGTGAGTTGATACAACCCTTTACTAAAGTGGTTTAACTCACAAAAGCACGCATACAAGGTGTTTGATGAATTGCTTAAAAGAGTTTATATTTACTTAATTGGAGCTAGTGAGTACCTATTAACTTAGAATTGTTCTAGCAAAGTTTAAATGATTTATTATGATATACGTGCATAAATTTTTAGATTTTTGTGTTATTCTTATATGCTATTTTCATGTTAAAAATTTATGAAGAAGCAAGAATCTTTAGAAATACTTTTACATGTTTATTTCATTCCTATGCCATACTTTACATTTAAGGATACCAGCATGAGCATGTACATGATGTTCCATAAAGAAAAGATCTAGACTTGAAAAGTCACAAGAAGAAGTTTTAGAAAGAAAAGATTTTTGGGAGTATTATTCTGAGAAGGGGTCATCGTCCAGGCTGAGGGTCCTGACCAAGGCGTTGACTTCCTGAAACTACTTGTGCCAAAGTAGGGAGCACACGAGCCGAGGGTCTCGTTGCTGAGAATTTACTTAGCCATGCTAAGGTATTATACATGAGCGCTGAGAACCATGAAGCGAGTGGTACCTCGTGGATTGGGCCTATTCGATCAGGTTGGGATCGAACTCGTGCCGATCACACGCTGATTGAGACAGAATTAAGTCAGGATAGTTGGAACTCCCAAAGTATAAAGTGAAGTATTTTTTTATTATAAGAAAGTAAAAGAAAAGAATTTCTTTTAGAATATTCATAAACTGCTATTATGCAATTATTTTTGAATTATTCTCATAAGTTTTATGTTTTACATGCATTTAGAACATTTGCTCGTAATGTATATGTTATTAAAATTTCGCCCCCTGTTGTTGAGACTCACTGAGTACAATGAATGGTACTGACGTTCTCTTTTGGGAACCTACATTGGTCTGCGGTACAACGTAGGAACCGGTTTTGCAGGCGAGCAGGCTACTAGTTAGGACTTCATTATCTTCCAGTGCTATTGGTAAGCTCCGCTTTTGTTCGTGGAGTATTCCTTAGAGTTATCTTTATTTAGTTATTTCTTTGTTTACTTAGAGAACTGGCCAAGAAATCTCATGTCCTGAGCAGTGCGTCATTTTATCAGTAAAGGTTTCATAGACATAGTCGTTGGGTTAAGATTCAGATGTTTTTGATAATAACTTAGCAGTAATTCAATAGTTACTACGAATAAAGTTTTGGAGTTGATTTATTTAAATATTTAAATTAATCAAAAGTATTTGGTTAGTGTCACAACCCCGGTTCGCCCTCCGTGAACCATCGTGAAGGCACTTAGTCCTCTACGACTAGGTAAGCCTAAATTGCGGAAGTTAAACCAAGTGCGGAATAAAAACAAATTAAAACAGAATGAAGAACGATAAAATAGTGTTTAAAAGTGCCGCTCGGCATACACAATAGTTAACTCTCAAATCATTACATACTTCCAAGACCCGAAAACCCATGAATCACAAGCTAAGAATCACTACACAGTCTAACTCCAGAATATCTAATAAGGGAAAGAAATACAGAAGGGCAAATGTTCAAAAGCTAGAATAGAAAGGGACTCCTCGGTCTGCGAACGCGGCAGATATACCTCGAAGTCGTTGAAGCAGTCGCCTCGCCTCAAGGGTGATAGGACTGAGTCGCAGTACCTGGGTCTGCACATGAAAAACATGTGCAGAAGGGGCATGAGTACACCACAGCGGTACTCAGTAAGTGCCAAGCCTAACCTCGGTCGGGTAGTGACGAGGAAGGTTAGGGCCTTACTGAGGTTAAATAAAATATAAAGATCATCTGTATAGAACAGAACAGTATAACTAAGTACAGCAGTAAAATAACACAGGATGTACAGGACAACAACAACTACAGAAGCAAGGTAAACACAGAAAGGAATACAGCTCAGCACCAATAATAACAATCGGGGATCTCCCAGGATACCGTCCTGTAGTCCCATATGTACATATCCAATGGATCTCCCGAGATTCCGTCCCGTAGTCCAACTCATAGTGCGCGGAGATCTACCGAAATTCTGTTCTGTAGTCCCAAATGTAAATATCCAGTACTAGGGGAATCTACCGGGTGCATTCCCGTAGTTCCATATAACTGTGCAGAGGGATCTACCGGAATCCCACATCCATAGTCCCAAAATAAACAGACAAGGGGGAGCTACCAGAATCTCACATCCGTAGTCCCAAAATAAACAGACAAGGGGGAGCTACCGGAATCCCACATCCGTAGTCCCAAAATAAATACACAGCAACAATAGGAAAATATACAGAAATGGCAAAAATTTCATATTAAGGCAACAAATGATTCTAGACTAACATGCTTCACATAATTCAGGTAAGGCAGGTTGAGCAAATAAAGCAATTAAGTCACTTAGACATGCTTTTCTAAGCTAACAACAGGCTTAATAGTGCAAGTAATAAAAACAGGAAATGAAACACGCTAATGATTACTTAATGAAAACCGAATTTCCAACAATTAGCACAAGTACGCACTCGTCACCTCACGTACAAAGCATTTTAATTACCAAATATACCAATCCTAAGGGGAAGGTCCCCCACACAAGGTTAGACAAGCCACTTACCTCGAACCGACTCAATAATCAATCCGAAATCACGCTCTTACCATGAGTACTCGACTCCAAATGGCCCAAATCTTTTCAATTCAATTGCATAATGTAAATAACACTTCAAGTAACTGATTCTACAAAGAAATTCTAAGTTAATATGTGAAATTAGGTAAAATGACCAAAACGTCCCTCAAGCCCACGTCTCGGAATCGGGTAAAATTTATATTTTTAGAATCCTCACGCTCTCATGAGTTTAACCATATCAAAATTATCCCAATCCAATGCCAAATCCCCAATCAAAACTCAATTTCTTGGTCTAAGAACTTTTCCCCCAATTTCCACCATAATTTCGAAATTAAAGGATGGATTTAAGTGTAGATTCATGGAAATTAGTCTAAACCGAGTAGGATTACTTACCCAAATCGTCCAGGTAAAAATCTCTTCAAAAATCGCAATCTCCCGAGCTCCCAAGTCCAAAATATGAATTATGGCTTAAACCCTCGATTTTGAGTTTTAAAAATCTGCCCAGGCAATTCCTTAATCGCAAACGCGAGGCTACTGTCGTGAACGCGATGCACTAAAGTTCCACTGGCCAGTCTCCCTCTTCGCAAACGCGATGGCTGAGTCGCGAATGCGATGAATATTTCTCTCCTCCTACGCGAACGCGAGACTGCCTTCACGAACGCGTAGGCACAAAGTCCCACAGCCTCGCGAACGCGGAAGCTCCTTCGCGAACGCGAAACATTAATTCCTCACCAGCCCCAGATCCTCTTCGCGAATGCGAGACCCCACTCGCGAACGCGAAGAAAGAAACCAGAACTGGGCTGCTGCAAATTTTCTGCAATTTCTCTAAGTTCCAAAATGACCCATTGAGCATCCGAAACACACCCGAGGCCCCCGGGACCTCAACCAAACATGCCAACCAATCCTAAAACATTATTCAAACTTGTTCCAACCTTCAGAACGGTCAAAACAACATCAAAACATCTATTTTTCATCGGATTCAAGCCTAAGAAATATTCCAAAAACTCTAAAAATATGCTTTCGATCAAAATGTCTATCAAACCTCGTCCGAATGACCTGAAATTTTGCACACACGTCAGATTAAACACTACGGAGCTACTCCAACTCCGGAATTCCATTCCGACCCTCGGATCAAAATCTCACTATCGAACCGGAAACTTCAAAAATTCAACTTTCGGCATTTCAAGCCTAAATTAGCTACCGACCTCCAAAACACAATCCGAACACGCCCCTAAGCCCGAAATCACCCAACGGAGCTAACGGAACCATCAGATTTTCATTCCGAGGGCGTCTTCATATTGTTTTGACTACGGTCAATTTTCCAACATTTAAGCTCTCATTTAGGGACTAAGTGTCCCAAAACTCTCCGAAACTCAAAATCGAACACCCCGGTAAATCAAAATATCAGAAATAAACTTGGGGAAAACAGTTAATAGGGGTTCGGGACGTTAATTCTTAAGACGACCGGCCGGGTCGTCACAGTTAGAGTATTGCCTTGTTGCATAAAAGTTTGGAGTTATAATAGATTTGATAAGCAGAGATGGTTCGCTCGATCATGTTTAGTGATCGAGTGCCGGTCCCGACTTGTTCAGAAAATGGGTCGTGACATATACATGCATGCCTAAATGAGTAACATGTATATATGTATATATAAGAGCTTCAAGAAAGAGGAAAGAACTGAATGGATATGGAATCATTACGTACCATGCAAGATATTGTAAAGTAAACCAAGAAAGCTGCTGCCATTGAGAGAGAAGAGAGTCAGCATATATAAACTCCAGAAAAAAGTCAGTCCATTCCATTGGCTTGCCAAAAACCTTCAATATCTTCCTCACAAATATGACCCATCTATGATCTGCCACCTCATCATCATTCTCACGCAGCTGTAACTCTTCATTTTCAAGGACATGATCATGATCACCAGTACTAGAATATTCAAGAAACTTAGTACCACTTTCTTTATCTCCCTATACGCCAAAGCGTACGAGGTCCCAGATTCCTCCATTTTCGGGATTCACAATCAAGAACCGAACATTCTCTGTAATAGTGGCCATGTGGAGAATTAAACACAGTCTAGTCCAGTCAACTTCTTAATTTTTGACTGTTCGAAGAAACTATATAACGTACTATTACTATTCTTAATTTTTGACTGTTCGAAGAAACTATATAACGTACTACTACTATTCTCCTAAGCGTACGTAGAATTGTTGATTGATGCATTCTTAGGATGATTAAATGTGAATTTATACTACTTCTGTGGAAATGGATAGTTGTCAGCAGTCACGTGCAGTAAAAGTATTTAATTTGTGTTACATTACATATACGGTGAAGGGGAGGTTTGGTAGTAAAGTTGTTGTCACGTGGTTAGGAGGTCACAGTTTTTTATTTACTTTGTTTGGTCCATAATAAGTGATCAATTTGCTTTTTTTTATTTTAGTTCAAAATAAGGGTCCATTTATAATACGAAAAAATTCAATTTATTTTTCCAAAATTACCCTTATATACGTATCTCTAAAGTCATTTACTCCTCACATTTGAGAAGAGAAGTAAGTACTACTATAACTATGGTGCAATATTTAATGAAGGGTAGTTTAGTCACACTAACTATTTTCGTCTAGAATTTAGTATTTTCTTAATGGGTGTGCCCAAAGCAAATTGGTCACTTATTATAGAACAGAGGGAGTATTTATCTATATTATATTAAAAACACGAAGGCCCTTAGTGAAATGTCGTTCGACTTTTTTACCCTTTCAAAATAGATTTCGCACTAGGCAAAATAGTAATTTAATTATTTTTCTAATAATTAAGAGTTTGAAATCAACTAAAATATTGATGACTACTAAATATTTTCTTATTTTAACTTGTACGAGTCCTAATTTGCACATACATTGTATCTTTAAATTATAAAAGCTTTATTATTATTTCCTTATATTAATTAATTAGTACTTCTATGCAAGGAAATTAATTGATATTTATGGAAGTCAAATTTTCTACTCCTAATAATTGTCTAATGAAGTAAAAACAAGTTATGTAAAGAAAATATATTTCTTGTGGAACTATATTTGCACGTAAAACAAGATGCTTACTCATAAAAATGATTACATAATGTTAAAAAGGCACGTGACTATTATCAAATAATATATTTGAATAATAAAATAAAAATTTAAAAAGTAGAAGTCATTGAAAATAATAAATATTATATCTCGACTCTCATAAAT
The DNA here is from genome assembly GCF_000393655.2 of Nicotiana sylvestris. Lineage (NCBI taxonomy): Eukaryota > Viridiplantae > Streptophyta > Magnoliopsida > Solanales > Solanaceae > Nicotiana > Nicotiana sylvestris. The sequence continues at coordinate 34,351,663 of NC_091066.1, read as the reverse complement.
GACGATTAAAAAATTAATAATTATTCGAGTTCTTCGCTTTTATGTTATTTAAGTAGGATTACATCTACGACCAAAAAGTCCTCATTCGGCTCAGTTTGAAATAATAAAACACATAATATATCCTAATTGTATAGATTAACTTGTATACTCCAACGAAGGCTTGACATATTCAAATCTATCCATCTATATCTATACTATACTAGGATCTATAAACGTGCGATGCACGTTAATAATGACACTTGATGATTTAAATATTTATTTATATAAAGGAACAATAAAATATAAGTAATGATAGAAATTTTATGTATAATAATACAAAAATCATCTAAATACCGAAAAATATTATTACATTAGCATAATATTATGAATTTAAAATAAAAGGACATCATCAAAACTTACACAAATGATCAATTTTTCCATGTTAATTAGATAATTATGTATTATAGTTTAAAAGTATTTAATGTGATGGTATCTTAACGAACACGTCTTTGTGGACAATACTTTTTTTTGTATGTTTCCTCCTAATGCTTTGGTTGCTCTGCCTTAACCAGAACTCTTATTGTCGATCTTGATATCCCTCTTGAAAGTACAACATACAGTTGTTCATGCAAGAAAACATATTGCAGTAAATATAGTCCAATATTTAGGATGTTTGTCCTTGTGCTTTAATTATTATATTTGTAAACCATAAACATACTAAAAATTATTTTCACACAAATTAAAAAAGGTATTCCTTAGTTTCGGAAGACGAAAATTGAATTCAGGGATAATAATATACTTAGAAGCACATTAACCAGTATCATAATTTTTGCATGTATGACGTTATTGTCAAAACTTCTATATATCATCTGTGTGCTATTACATAAGCTATTCGGCGTATCTAAATTTTTCAGTAGCATGACGGACATATTTTTCTTCAAAATCAACCTATATACAATGGAAGATCAATTTTAACTTAGTCTATTATATATACTGTGACACTAACATACGCAAGAAATAATAAACTTGACAACAAACATGTATGGTAGAGGGTCATTTGGTATTAAAGTATTCTTCTTGGTAGTAAATATTGGTATCATTTTCTGCTGAGTCAAAAATAGAAAAATATTTTATTTTTACTATAAAATTTTGCAATCAATATTTTATTTAATTGATCAACATATTCATTTCTGCTAGCTAAGATATCTTTTTAATTCTATCATGTAATTTGCACAAATTGCGTTTTAATCTAATGATAGAAATATTTCTCTTATTAAATGCACTGCTATTACCATTGGGATTGATAACCAAGTGTTTATGAAGAACCAAATCATCTTTTTATTGGATGTTCTTCTTCGTTTCCAGCACGAAGTAAGAAGATACTAAATACTGGATTTGTTTTTACTTTATATTTCTTGTTAGTTGAATCCTTTTCATTTAAGGCCAGAAGTATAACTTTGACAAGCTAGATAAACTTGAATAAGAATTTTACTCATATGATGAATTTAAAAAATAATTGAATTGGATTCTCTTGCTAAATAATTAATTAGAAGATTTAATTATTTGGTTTTAACATAAAAAATAATTTATTCTATGTTGATTCATATCTTAATATGTCACGACCCAATTCCCGAACCCGATCGTGATGGCACCTCTCGTGAAGACAAGGCCAGCCGAACCAAACAGAACACCTCTTTTAAACAGTTAAATATCATAAGTAGTTCTAAAACATGATATAATATCCATAATTTGCGGAATTAACGATAACCTCAGTAAGAACCATTCCGACACAGCCCAAACCGGGGTATCACAAGTCATGAGCAACTAAGAAATCCGGATACAAGTCTACTGAACACTAAATCCAACACAATAGTTCTAAGAACATGAAAATGATAAGATAAGGGAGGCACGGGGCTGCGGACGCCAACAGCTACCTCGTAGTCTCCGAATCACTACCTGAACTGGGAGGATCAGCACTCAGGAGCGGACTCTACGATGCCTGAATCTGCACACAGGGTGCAGGGAGTAATGTGAGTACTCCGACTTAGTGAGTAATAATTATAAATAATGGCTGAAAGCATGAAAACACGTAAGGCACAAAACAATTCTATATCAAAGCAGTAAAAATCACGTAAAGCAGTAAATCAGTGAGGAAGTCAAGTGAAATCTCTTTAAGTCAGGTAAAACAGGTAATTTGGCAGGTAAATAAGGAGTAGAAATCTGCCCCTCGGGCACAGTATCAATCACTTAGAACAGTATCAGCTCCTCGGGCTCACTCTCATCACTAGTGCTCATTCTCAACTCTCGACCCATGTATCTCTCATAATAACCGCAATCAGAATAACCGCTGCGGCGTACAACCCGATCCGTACATCGCTGCGGCGTGCAGCCCGATCCATATAGATAGTAGACTGCGCTCACTAGGGGTGTGCAGACTCCGGAGGGGCTCCTACAGCCCAAACGCTATATTGTTGCGGCGTGAAGCCCGATCCATATAAGTATTGCTGCTGCATGTAGCCCGATCCATAACATATATAATATCCTCACTATTGGGTTCTTAAATCCTCTCAGTCATTAACCTTACAGCCTCTCGGGCACAATAACAAGAGATAGGGATCTTAGTCCACAAATTCCTCTCATTTAGGAATAGTATGATAAAACCAGCTCGAATCGTTTAAAACAGATAGAAATATGACTGAGGATATGATTTTTAATAAGTATAGCGAGGAAAATCAGTCAAAATCCCCGAAGGGTTCAGATAGTTGGCATGAAGCCCAAATATGGAAATCAGCCCAAATCATGATGATAACAAATAAAATTTCAGTCAAATACACGGTAAAAATCATCAATCGGGACGGACCAAGTCACAATCTCCAATAGTAAAAGACCCCACACTCATCATCCAACGCGTGTCTTACCTCAATATAGCACTACGATGTGCAATCCGGGTTCTCAAACCCTCAGGACATCATTTACAATCATTACTCACCTCGAACCGGCTAATTCTCTAACTCGCGACGCCTTTGCCCCTCGAATTGGCCTCCACGCGCGTTGAATCTATCCAGAATCGGAACAAATACATCACAATATACTAAGGGAACAAAGCTCAAGCGAAAACATTTGAAAAATATCAAAAATTCTGAAATTAGTAAAACCCGAGCCCCGGGCCATCAGAATCGGGTAAAATTTACATTTTCAGAATCCTCATACCCTCACGAGTCTAATCATACCAAAGTTATCCAATTCTGATACCATTTGGTCCTTCAAATCATCATTTTATATTTTTGAAAGGTTTCACAATTTTCTTCCCAAATTCCATCCCAAATCATGAATTAAATGATGAATTCAATGATAGATTCATGTACTCTAGCCAAATCTGAGTTAGAATCACTTGCCCCGATGAATTTCTTGAAAAACCTTCGAAAAATCGCCAAAATCCGAGCTCTCTAGATCAAAATATTAAATAAAACCCAAAATCTCGTATTTATGGAGTACCCCTCAGATCTCAGCCTCCGTGGTCCGCACAGAACCACCGCGGCCCGTGCAAAAGAAACGCGGTCCGCACAAAACCACCGCGGCCCGCACAAAACCACCGCAGCCGCACTTCATTTTGTGCGGTCCACATAGCACATACCGCAACCACACTTCCTTTTGTGCGGTCCGCATGGGTGGATTTCGAGGCCTGCAACCCTTATGGACCTGCTACAACTATGATTTTTGGCCTAAAACATCCCTGAACTTACCCGGAACTCCTGGAATTCCAAACCAATTGCACCAACACATCTCATGACATCGTTCAAACTTGTTTAAAACCTTGGGATGCTCACAACAACATCAAATCACCAATTTAACAGAGGATTCAAGCCTAAGAACTCCAAGAACTCTTAAATTATGCTTTCGATCAAAAGTCTATCAAATCTCATTTGAATGACCTGAAATTTTGTACACACATCCCAAATGACACAACGAAACTACTGCAACTCTCGGAATTCCTTTCCGACCCCTATATCAAAATCTCGCCTATCAACCGGAAATCGCCAAACTATCAACTTCGACAATTCAAGCCTAAATCTTCTCTACAACTCCAAAATCCATTTCGGTCGTGCTCCTAAGTCACAAATCACCCAACAAAACTAACCAAATCATAAAAATTCCGATCCGAGCTCATATACAAATAGGTCAAATCTTTCAAATTTTAAGCTTTCAACTGAGACCGTTCTTTCAAATTCATACCGATTTCCATGAAAACCAAAACCAACGATTTACATCAGTCATAATACATCACACGGGGCAAGTCATGCCCGAGAACTGGCGATCAAAGTGCAAAAGCTCAAAACGACCGGTCGGGTCGCTACATAATATTAGTTCATCTCTTATTTTGATTATTTAATCTTAATTATAATTTTATCCACCATAAATTTTATTTTCAAAGTATAAAAGATTGATATGACATTTCATTTTTAGATCTTTATGTCTGTAGAATCATTAATGGTGTTGCCTCTTACCAATTATTTTTTTTCTCTTTCTCACACATTTATATTCTTAAATAGTTTCTTAGTTGTTGTTTAATAACTGGATATTTTTTAATATTACATGAAATTAATTAAAAAAAAATATTATTTGAGTAGGAAAATAGTTCAAATATAATATACAAATATATTATCGTGGGGGTATTTTTTTTTCTCCTCAATTTTTACTCTTTATACAGTCCATTTAATATTAATTTTATTTTTTTCTTGGTATTGGACATTATAGAGTTGTAATGTATTGCCAATATGGAGGATTCTTATGAAATTGATTTTATTAAACCTTCCTACATATTTTTAATAAAAATTTAATAGAGAAAATTTTATTAATTTTAAAATTTTAAATATTAAAAATTAGAATAGAAGGTATTGTAGTCCAAAAAATAGGTTATTGTAGTTATGTCATTTACCTATGAGTTCTTCCGTTTAATATTTTAGGGTTATTTTAGTATATTAATGTATTGATGCTTTTATAATAATATAGGCTCTCCTTTTTCTAAATGAATCTGGACAATATAATTCATTCTCGAATTAAATTAGCAATAGGACATTATAATACGTTTTCAAATTAAATTAGTAATAGAAATTTTTAAGAAGTATATCCTAAAAGTAATAGGATTACATGGCTAAAGATATTTACTTTTCTAGTTAACATTACATAAGTCATTTGATGAATGTTAGTTTTTCAGTAGCATTATGGGCTCACTTTTCTTCAAAATTAACTTATATACAAGGAAGATCAATCCCATTTTAAATTAATAAGATATCTTCAACTCTTCAGTAAAGTAATAACCAATTAAAAAAAACTAATGCATCGCAGAGCCATAGAGTAATCCAAAAACCACGTAAAAGAAAGCTAAAGGAATTTAGTTGTAAAAAAAAAAATTAAAATTTTAGTAAAGCTTATTTTTTACTATTGGTTTTAAAACACTTACGAACTATGGTTAGATGAAAGACAAAGAAAGCATACGGTGATCTATACAAACTAAAATCTGTAATGATTCCCAGTTGAATAAGAACTCTTTAAGTATTTAGAGAGTTAGGACCTAAAGCATTACAAATTTGATGTAGTGCGGTGAAAGATTTTTGTGTCTGTCAAGTGTGTATAAAGTATTTAAGTATCTGTTCAATTTTATATGAATTAGACCGCTCGAAAGTAATTATACTAATAGGATTGTTAAAGGTAATTATGTTGGACTCCTAAAGTGTAGTATTATGTCCTAAAACTAATAAGATTATAAGGCTAATATCTAGAATTCCGATTATATCCTTTTATTATGAGTTATTATGCTTAATATTATAAGGTTATTTTGGTAAATCGACATTGCATTCATGCTTTTATAATAATATAGATAGATTAAAAGCACGAAAACCTTTAGCGAAATATCGTTCATCTTTTTTTACCCTTTAAAACTAGTTTTCACGTTGGACAAAATAGTAATTTAAGTTATTTTCCTAAACTGTAGGAATACTCATTTAATTATTTCGATATATTTAGAAATACTCTCTTAGTTATTTCCGTAATACTTCATATAAACTCAGGTTTAAGGTATTAAATCCAAGCACTTCACGAGTATTCTTTTTATATTAGGTTTATGAGTATTTTTTTTTTTTGTTACAAAGATTTAGGTTTAGTTATCCTAATTTCCTCTTTTTCTCCAGTCTTAGGAGTTCTTTTTAAAAGTTCACGGGTATTTTGTTTAAACATGATTATTTAATTATTTTTCTTATATTTAAAATTTTGATATCAACTAAATTTTTTTGTTATTAAATGATGCTTGGGAGCAAGAACAATTATCTAGCGATCACAAAAGTAGTAATCTCAAAAATTCATCAATTCCAATTTTTTAGAATTCAAGTATCAAGCTTAACATAAAGTATTTAATTTTAAGAATACAAAAGAAAGAGAAGTGTTCGTAAGATTCAATAACATTAATGGTTATACTAACATACAAATTTAAAAGTGATATGTCAGAGTGATTTTTTTATTATTCTGAATATGGAATTCTTACCGAAAAAAATTATAATTACAGTTAGATATTAAAACTTGGGAGAGCTAATATTAAGATTTGAATAAACAAAAATATTAAGAATAAATAATTAAGTCCTTAAATTAATTAACCAAAAAAGTCTTTGATTTAACTAATTTCTGAAAAATCCAAGCCATTCTTTTCGAAGTTAATCATATAAATCTGTTATAATATAGTATTAAGAATCAAATTGTTAAAATACAAATGACAAACAATAAGCATAACACTTTAAGCGATAAAATATATTCTAAGTGAGTTGCCATTACCGGCCATCCTTGTACATAGTGGTTGGGGAGTTCTCTCTAACCTACTAGGTCAAGAGTTCAAGACTGAGTAACAATGTCAACAAACAACAACAAATGAGGTATTCTAAAATACCTTTTTTTTGTCATTAGTTCTTTTTTCTTTGGTATTCATTTAAACAAATGACAACTCCTTATACTTTTCTGTGTACTAAGTTACTTATTGTAAAATATTAATTTAATGTAGGCATTTTAAAACTTACCATTTGATAACTTGATTTACATGTTCTTTCTGTACTTTATTGATTAAGGTTAGGCATACGCGCAACACTAAAGCTAGTTTATTTATACGTATATGATGATCATTGAAGGTAGAGTGAGAGGCTGGAACTACCCTATTGAGATAAGGGGCCCACCTTTGGACCCTTCCCCTGTCGTGGGCAGTTAAAAACAAAATAAAAATTGTCAAACAATAACACACAAAATATCGTTTTAATAGGTGCGTACCGGAAGGGGTTCACTCGAATACCCTGTTGGTCGGCATATAACATTGTACATATATAAGATAAAATTCGTTTTGTACTTTTAAATATTATATTTTGAATTCTTTAATAACCTAAAAGCATAGCTCATGATCAAGGGGTTTCAAAACCTTTATAAGATCGTTGGTTCAATTCCCATGCGCCGAGGATAAAATGATCTTCTATAACTAATAATTTGAGTACGTGGAAAAAATTAACTTTACAAAAAAAAAAAATGGAACTCTCAGCCCTTTGGTCATCTTGAATTAGTAAAAAATTATTTTTTGTTGAAAGGGGAAGAGAATAATGTCTATCATTTTATAGGTAAAAGTTTCTTACTAGGAGTTCTATTGTAACTATTATTATTTTTATTTTTATTTTATTTTATACAATAATATTTGACTAGATGCAAAATTAAAGAAAGAAAAAAGGATTTATAAACAAATTAAAGTATTTTTACAGTATGAAATCTTAAATATGCAACGAGATTTCTATACTTATAAAATTAGTATGTCATTAAACGTAAATAGAAAATTTATATATAGCCAAAAGATATTTAAATATAGGAAACCCCATTCTTTTTTAATCATATTATATACCAAAAAAGTTGCATACAAAATATAATATATAGAGTACTTGTTTCCGCTAACACTACTGTAGTCAAATATTATTACTCAAAACGTATCATCAAAATACTATCATCATTTATATCCTTAGTAAAAACTTACTCAATTAGTATTTATAGCAAATCAGTACATATATGTGATATGGGTTTGTACATAAACTATCTCGCTTAATCGCGATTAATTAATATATATATTCTTATTTCATTAGTTAAAATATTGGATCATAATAAATTAATATAGTTTAATATAAATATCGGGTACGAGTATGTTTTTACCGATAAAAAAATTATAGAGTATGAATAGTGGTGGAAAAATAAATGTATATCCATATTATTTACTAAAAAATGAGTTAGATAATGAACTTTTTAAAAATGGATCAAATATGGAAAAGATTCATATTATCCACTTAAAAATGAATACTTAATAGATAACCAATGAGTTTAACTTTTACAGAAAATACTCAGAATGAGGGTTCCTCAAGTTTGGAAGACTTTTCCTAAAAGTTACCACATTCAAAAATACATGAATAATATGAGTATCTATATTATCCACCTGTCTAATAATTTGTACCTATAATTTGGATGCATTTGTCAGAAACAAGAAATTTACACATTTTAATTTACAACACCAAGAAAAATGAATAATTTGGATGCGTCTGTCAGAAACAATAAGATAATATATTTAAAATCAAATTATTTTTAATTATAAAAATATATAATTCTTTTTAAAATAGAATAATAAAAAAATATGTCACTTAAATTGAATATCTGGTTACATAAATTGGAAACAATTGGTGTACGAAACACAGCTGCAGCTTTATTGTGAATGGTCGTGAGAAGAGCATACAGAAATCCTAGGTAAGAGCTTGGGCGTTGGCAAGTGTGGACCATATGTTTTATCGAAATAGAATATTTTGGGATTTGGGACAAACGGTTCTTATCTAGCTACCCATGTGGGAATGTTGGGCTAAGGTGGATATTGGCCATTACTCAGTGAGAAATTCAAAAATAATCAGATTTACAAGTGTTCATACAAAAATAGTCAAAATTTTAAAAGTAATTGAAATTTAACTACTTTTTATGTAAAGATAAATTTGAACGAAAACACTATCCAAAATTCGGAAAAATTATATTATGCAGGAAGTTAATACACAGGTGCACCGATCTCCAGTATATTTATGCTGGAACTTTCTGTGTTGCAGAAAAATAGTGACTATTTTCTAATGACTTTGCAAACGCTGACTATTTTTGAAAGAACAGTCCAAAAATTAGCTAACCCGTGCTAGTTTTACCATTACTAGGGGTGGCAAACGGGCAGGTTGGATATGAGACTAATCGAATATGAATAATACAAAAAACGAATAAATTTTTTCGACTCGACCTATATTTCATATGGATAAGAAATGGGTTAATCAGCAGCTAATATGGATATCCATATTATCTATGGCTTATTCAAATATAAAAGTTAAACTCATTGATTATCCATTTTCTAAATAGATAATATGGTTTTTATCCGTAGTCAACCCCGTTTTTAAAAAATTTTATTATCCAACCCATTTTAATGAATAATATGGACAAATAACTATTTCTTTAATCTATTTTGCCACCACCCGCCATTACACACCCACACCCGGTGATTGCGTTGCGCTACCAATAAGGAAATAACATGAAATGATTTCTATTTGTTTGGTAGATTCTTGAATCTATTAGTCATAATGTCACGACCCGGATTTCCCACCCTCGGGAGTCGTGATGACGCCTACTAGTGTGAGCTAGGCAAGTTAACTGTTTGATCAAATTACCTTTTTCCCATTTTAATCATTTACAAGAAATTATGAGCAATAACTTAAAGACATCGGAATTTATATCAAGCAGAAGAAAAATAATAAAATTACTGAGTATAACCAACACAACTATTTAAATAAGACTACCCAGAACTGGAGTCACAGCTTCACAGACAGTCTAAGAGTAATACAAATAAAGGTTTGAAAGAAATACACGATACATTATTTCTAAAATAAGTAAAAGAAACAGAATAAAGGAAAGATAGGAGGTGACGACAAGGCCTGCGGACACCTGCAAGACTACCTCAGGTCGCCTGATGAACATGTAACAACAATCTCACTGCGGTCCGAAGTCTACAGCCCCGAGATCTGCACAAAAGAGTGCATATTGTAGTATCAGCATAACCAACCCCATGTGCTGGTAAATGCCCAGCCTAACCTCGACGAAGTAGTGACGAGGATAGGACCAGACCACCAAATAAACCTGTGCAGTTAAATCATATACAGCGGAAATAGAAGTAGATAATCACAATTAAAATTGGGCGGGGGAAACATGCTGCGGGGAGTAACAGATAACAACAAAATATCAAGAGGAATATAAAGAAACCAAAATCCAATTACTAATAAGGATAGGGAAAGCAAATACAGAGTTCACTTTCATTTCACATCTCGTTGCAGGTGTGCAACCCGATCCCATTTCATGTATCTTGTTGCAGGCGTGCAACCCAATCCCATTTCATGTATCTCGTTGCAGGCGTGCAACCCGATCCCATTTCACATATCTCGTTGCAGGCGTGCAACCCGCTCCCATTTCACATATCTCGTTGCAGGCGTGCAACCCTCTCCCTTTTCATATATCTTGTTGCAGGCGTGCAACCCGCTCCCATTTCATATATCTTGTTGCAGGCGTGCAACCCGCTCCCATTTTATATATTTCTGTGGCGGCGTGACACCCGATCCCATTTACAAATCAACAACAATCACAAAAGAATCCCGGCAAGGGAACAATAATGATAATAACATCCCGACAAGGAAACAATAAAGATAATAACATGTGAAGTGCAATAAACCACAATAGAGTCATAACAATTATAATACAAGACTCACGGGCATGCTTGACACCGACGTATAGATACTCGTCACCATGCCTATTCGTCGTACTCCACAATTAACACGTAGCAAATAAGACACAACTCCTAATTCCTCAAGCTAAGGTTAAACCAAACACTTACCTCGAAGCCACGAACACAATTCAAGCCTCAACTATCGCTTTACCTCTCGATTCCACCACCAATTCGCTCGTATCTAGCCATAAGTTACTTAATTACATCAATAAACGCTAAATGAATCAATGTCAATCCTTGAAAATAAGTTTTTCCAAAGTTTTACCCAAAAAGTCAAAAATTGCCCCCGGGCCCACAGGGTCAAAACCCGAGGTTCGAACCAAAACCCAATTACCCATTCCCCCACGAACCCAAAGATATAATTTGTTTTAAAATCGGACCTCAAATCGAGGTCCAAATTCCTATTTTTTGAAAAATCTAGGTTCTACCCAAAACACCCAATTTCCCCCATTAAAATCATTGATTTTGAGTTGAAATCCTGTGAAAAGATGTTAAAGATTAAAGAAAACTAGTTAGAAATCACTTACAATTAATTTGGAGAAGAAATTACCTTTGAAAAATCACCCTAGAGTGTTTTGGTTTTGAAAGAGTGTGAAAAATGATTGAAATGCGTCTAAGTTATGAATTTACAGGTCTCTGACGTCGCAATTGCGACCAGGGTTCACAATTGCAAACCCTTCAGAATGCTGAGATCTTCGCATTTGCGAAAAATATGTCACATTTGCGACCACCCCTTGTTTCAGAGGGGTTCGCATTTGCGAAGAAGGCGTCGCATTTGCGACTGGGGCCTTCCGCATTTGCGAGCCAAATGGTCACATTTGCGATCAGGCCTACCCAGGCCTTTGTTCGCATTTGCGATGGAGATTCTCGCATTTGCGAGCCAGGCTTCGCATTTGCGAAGCCTGCAGACCTGATCATACCAGCTGAAAACCTGCAATTTTCCAAGTCCAAAATCTAACCCGTGGCCTATTCAAAACTCATCCGAGCACTCGGGGCTCCAAACCAAATATGCACACCAACCTAAAAATATCATACGGACTCACTCGCGCATTCGAATCACTAAAATAACATCAACAACTATGAATTTAGCATCAAAATCATGAAATTTCTTAAGAACTTCAAATTTTCCAATTTTCTCAAAAATGATCCGATTCACGTCATTTCAAGCCCGTTTCTTACCAAATTTCACAGACTTATCTTAAATCACATATAAGACCTGTACCGGGCGCCGGAACCAAAATATGGGCCAGCTACCATCAAGTTTTAGACACTTTTCATTTCCAAAACTCATAAATAACTCCAGAAAATAATTTTCTTTAAAAATTCATTTCTCGGGCTTGGGACGTCGGATTTCGATTCCGGGCATACGCCCAAGTCCCATATTTTCCTACAGACCCTCCGGGACCATCAAATCTCGGGTTCGGGTCCTTTTACCCAAAATATTGACCGAAGTCAACTTAAATCCATTTTAAAGTCAAAATTCATCATTTTCACAGATTTTCACATAATAGCTTTCCGACTATGCGCCTGGACTGTGCACGCAAATCAAGGTGAGACAAAAAGAGGTTTTTAAGGCCTCAGAATATAGATTTCATTTCTAAAACAAGTGATGACCTTTTGGGTCATCACATTCTCCACTTGTAAAACAACCGTTCGTCCTCGAACGGACATAAGAAGGAAGTACCTGAGTCGGGAAAAAGACGGGGATAACGGCTCCACATATCGGACTCGAACTCCTAGGTCGATGCCTCAGCAGGCTGACCTCTCCACTGAACACGAACATAAGGAAAACTCTTCGATCTCAACTGACAAACCTGCCGGTCTAGAATAGCTACCGCTCCTTCTCGTAAGACAAGTCCTTATCCAACTGGACAGTGCCAAAATCTAACACGTGGGATGGATCACCATGATACTTCCGAAGCATGGACACATGAAACACTGGATGCACGACAGATAAACTCGGCGGCAACGCAAGTCTATAAGCCACCTCTCCCACTCGATCAAGAATCTCAAACGGGCCAATGAACCTAGGGCTAAGCTTGCCCTTCTTCCCAAATCTCATCACGCCCTTTATAGGCGACACTCGAAGCAATATCCGTTCACCAACCATGAATGCCAAATCTCGAACCTTACGGTCGGCATAACTCTTTTGCCTGGACTGAGCTGTACGAAGCCTATCCTGAATGATCCTGACCTTGTCAAAGGCATCCTATACTAGATTCGCACCCAACAACCGAGCCTCCCCCGTCTCAAACCATCCAACCGGTGACCTACACCGCCTACCATACAAAGCCTCATAAGGAGCCATCTGGATACTCGACTGGTAGCTGTTGTTGTAGGCAAACTCTGATAAAGGCAAAAACTGATCCCACGAGCCTTCAAAGTCAATGACATAAGCTCGGAGCATATCCTTCAAAATCTGAATAGTCTACTCGGACTGCCCGTCCGTCTGAGGATGAAATGTTGTGCTCAACTCAACCCGTGTGCCCAACTCTCGCTGAACTGCTCCAGAGATGTGAGGTAAACTGCGTACCTCGATCTGAAATGATAGACTCGGGCACACCATGAAGACGAACTATCTCCCGGATATAGATCTCATCTAACTTTTCGAAAGAATAGGACACTGCCACAGGAATGAAATGTGTTAACTTGGTCAGCCTATCAACAATAACTGACACTGCGTCGAACTTCCTTTGAGTCCGTGGGAGTCCAACAACAAAGTCCATAGTGATCCACTCCCACTTCCACTCAGGAATCTCAATCTTCTGGAACAAACCACTAGGTCTCTGATGCTCGTACTTAACCTGCTGACAGTTTAAACACCAAGCCACATACGCAACATATCCTTCTTCATTCTTCTCCACCAATAATGCTACCGCAAATCCTGGTACATCTTCGCGGCGCCCAGATGAATAGAGTACCGGGAACTATGGGCCTCCTCTAAAATCAACTCTCGAAGCCCATCCACATTAGGCACACAAACTCGACCCTACAATCTCAAAACTCCATCATCTCCTAAGGTAACCTGCTTGGCACCTCCGTGCTGCACCGTGTCTCTAAGGACGCACAAATGAGGATCATCATACTGCCGATCTTGGATACGCTCCAATAGAGAAGAACGAGCGACTGTGCAAGCTAACACACGGCTGGGCTCAGAAACATCCAACCTCACGAACTGATTGGCCAAGGCCTGAACATCCAAAGCAAGCGGTCTCTCACCGACTGGAATATAAGCAAGACTGCCCATACTGGCTGACTTCCTACTCAAAGCATCAGCCACCACATTGGCCTTTCCCGAATGATATAAGATGGTGATATTATAGTCCTTTAATAGCTCCAACCACCTTCTCTACCTCAAATTTAGCTCCTTCTGCTTGAACAAATACTACAGACTCTTGTGATCTGTGAACACCTCACATGCCACGCCATACAGATAATGCCTCCAAATCTTCAACGCGTGAACAATGGCTGCCAACTCCAAATCATGAACCGGATAGTTCTTCTCATGAATCTTCAACTGCCGTGAAGTATAGGCAATGACATTGCCATCCTGCATCAATACCGCACCAAGTCTAGTACAAGATGCATCACAATAAACTGTATAAGGCCCTGAAACTGTGGGCAAAACCAACACTGGTGTCGTAGTCAGAGCTTTCTTGAGCTTCTGAAAGCTCGCCTTACACTTGTCTGACCATCTGAATTGGGCACCCTTCTGGGTCAACCTGGTCATCGAGGATGTGATAGATGAGAACCCCTCCACGAACCGATGATAGTAGCCTGCCAATCCCAAAAAACTTTGGATCTCTGTAGCTGATACTGGTCTAGGCCAGTTCTTGACTACCTCAATCTTCTTCGGATCAACCTGAATACCCTCTGCCGATACAACATGACCTAGGAATGCAATTGAACTCAGCCAGAACTCACACTTCGAAAACTTAGCATATAACTGACTATCCCTCAAAGTCTGAAGAACCACTCTAAGATGCTGCTCATGCTCCTCCCGACTATGGGAATAGATCAAAATATCATCAATGAAGACTATCACGAACAAATCCAAGTAAGGCCTGAACACTCGGTTCATCAACTCCATAAAAGTTGTTAGGGCATTTGTCAACCCGAATAACATTACCAAGAACTCATAATGCCCGTACCGAGTGCGGAAAGATATCTTAGGGACATCAGATGCCCTAATCCTTAACTAATGGTAGCCGGATCTCAAGTCAATCTTCAAAAATACCTTGGCACCCTAAAGCTGATCAAACAAATCATCAATCCTTAGCAGTGGATACTTATTCTTGATTGTAACCTTGTTCAACTGCCGGTAATCAATACACATTCTCATCGATTCGTCCTTCTTCTTAACAAACAACACCGGCGCACCCTAAGGCGAAACACTCGGTCTAATAAAACCTTTCTCAAGCAAGTCTTGCAACTACTCCTTCAACTCTTTCAACTCAGGCTGGGCCATACGATACGACGGGATAGAAATGGGCTAAGTGCCCGGAGCCAAATCAATGCAAAAGTAAATATCTCTGTCGGGTGGCATACCTGGCAGGTCTGAAGGGAATACCTTAGGAAACTCACGAATAACAGGCACATAATCAATAGAAGGAATCTCAGCACTAGAATCACAAATATAGGCCAAATAGGTCAAACACCCCTTCTCGACCATACACCGAGCCTTCATATAAGAGATAACACTACGGGTAGAATGACTCGAAGTCCCTCTCCACTCTAAACGAGGTAAACCCGGCAAGGCTAAGGTCAGATTCTTGGCATGATAGTCCAAGATAGCATGGTAAGGTGATAACCAGTCCATCCCAGTATGATATCGAAATCAACCATGTCCAGAAGAAGCAAATCTACACGAGTCTCAAGACCCTCAATCACAACTACACATGAACGATGGACTCGATCTATCACAATAGAATCACCCACCGGTGTAGACACATAAACAAGAGTACTCAAAGAATCACTATGCATGACCAGATACAGTGCAAAATAAGATAACATATAGGAGTACGTAAATCCCAGATCAAATAAAACTGAAGCATCTCTGCTACAAACCAGAATAGTACCCGTGATAACTGCATCGGAAGCCTCAGCCTCGGGCCTGGCTGGAAGAGCATAACATCGGGGCTGGGCCCTACCACCCTAAACTACATCTCTGAGATGGCCTGCTGCTGGCTGGCCTCCACCTCTAATACTTCTACCTCCACCTCTAGCACCTCTACCCCCACCTCTAGCTGGCTGGGCGGGTTGTGGAACACTCGGTGCCTGAACTATGGCATAGGAACCCTGATACTGAGAGCTACTCAGTGCTTGAGGGAAATACCTATCAATGTGCCTCATGTCGCCATAAGTAAAACAAGCCCTCGGCTGCTGGGGCTGATGACCCTGGAAACTCTGAAGCGGCGGTGCACTGATATGAGCTGGTGGTGCATTGTAGGTCTGCTGATCGGAATACTACATATGAGAACCACGGCCACCTGAAGCACCGTGAGAAACCTGAAGTGCTGACTGAAAAAGCCTAGGAGAATGGCCTCTACCATACAAATCCCTACCTCCAGACGAGGTACCACTGAATTGGCCTGAATGACGAGGCCTCTTGTTAGACCCCTGACCACCTCCCTGCGATAGAAC
Organism: Nicotiana sylvestris; assembly: GCF_000393655.2. Lineage (NCBI taxonomy): Eukaryota > Viridiplantae > Streptophyta > Magnoliopsida > Solanales > Solanaceae > Nicotiana > Nicotiana sylvestris. The sequence goes on along the minus strand of NC_091066.1, from coordinate 34,335,189 downwards.
CATCTCGACTCTCCTGGCCACATTGGCCGCCTCCTGGAAAGAAATCTCACTCCTAGTCTCCTTTGCCATCTGAAGTCGAATCGGCTGAATAAGTCCCTCAATGAACCTCCTCACCCTCTCTCTATCGGTAGGAAGAATGATAAAAGCATGACGAGCTAAGTCGATGAATCTGATCACATACTGAGTAACAGTCATAGAACCCTGCCTGAGATTCTCAAACTGCCTCTGATAGGACTTTTTCTGAGTGATGGGGAGAAACTTCTCTAGAAATAGCTGAGTAAACTGCTCCCAAGTCAAAGCTGGCGATCCGGCTGGTCTAGCCAAGCAATAATCTCTCCACTAGTCTTGGCGGATCCCGACAAGCGAAAAGTAGCAAAATCGAACCAATTGGTCTCCACTATCCCCATGTTCCTGAAAACCTTATGATAGCTGTCTAGAAAATCCTGGGGATCTTCAGAAGATGCACCGCTGAAAGTAGTAGTGAAGAGTTTGGTGAACTTGTCCAATCTCCATAAAGCATCGATTGACATAGTTGCTCCATCACCGGTCTGAGCTACCACACCCGGCTGAACTGTTCCAACTGGCTGAGCTCTGCCCCTACCTCGGCCTCTAGCACGGCCTTGGCCTCACCCTCTGCCCCTCGTGGGAGCTGCTGCTGAGGGCTCGGGCTGCTGGTCAGTGGATAAGGAAGCGCGTGTTATCGCCATCCGCGAAAGAACAGAGTAAAAATTCAATAAGCTTTGAGAAACCAAACCGCACGACATGAAAGAATAAATGGGAGGTTTTTCCTAACTCTGTAGCCTCTGTGGGACAAATATAGACGTCTCCGTACCAATCTCTCAGACTCCACTAAGCTTGTCTGTAAACTGTGAGACCCATGTAACCTATAGCTCTGATACCAACTTGTCACAACCCGAATTCCCACCCTCGAGATTTATGATGGCACCTACTAGTATGAGCTAGGCAATCTAACTGGTTGATCAAATTACCTTTTTCCCATTTTAATCCATTACAAGAAATTATGAGCAATAACATAAAGACAACGACATTTATATCAAGCGGAGAAAAATAATAAAAGTACTAAGTATAACCAATACAAATGTTTAAATAAGACTACCTAGAACTGGAGTCACAGCTTCACAGACAGTCTAAGAGTACAATAAATAAAGGTCTGAAAGAAATACAAGATACACTGTTTCTAAAATAAGTAAAGGAAATAGGATAAAGGAAAGATAGGAGGTGACGCCAAGTCCTGCGGATGCCTGCAAGACTACCTCGGGTCACCTGATGAACAGGTAACAACAATCTCACTGCGCTACGAAGTCTACAACTCTAGGATATGCACAAAAGAGTGCAGAGTGTAGTATCATATGATGACCCGGCCGGTCGTCTTAAGAATTAACGCCCCGATCCCCTATTAACTGTTTTTCCCGAGTTTATTTATGCTATTTTGTTTTGCGGGGATGTTCGGTTTTGAGTTTCGGAGAGTTTTGGGACACTTAGTCCCTAAATGAGAGCTTAAGTGTTGGAAAATTGGTCGTAGTCAGAACAGTGTGAATATGGCCTCGGAATGGAAATCCGATAGTTTTGCTATCTCCGTTGGGTGATTTCGAGCTTAGGGGTGTGATCGGATTGTGTTTTGGAGGTTCGTAGCTAATTTAGCCTTGAAATGCCGAAAGTTGAATTTTTGGAGTTTCCGGTCCGATAGTGAGATTTTGATCCGAGGGTCGGAATGAAATTCTGGAAGTTGGAGTAGCTCCATAGTGTTGAATATGACGTGCGTGAAAAATTTTAGGTCATTCGGACGAGATTTGATAAACTTTCTGATCGAAAGCGTATTTCTAGAATTTTGGAGTTCTTAGGCTTGGATCCGAGGTTAAATTGGTGTTTTGGTGTTGTTTTGAGCGTTCCAAAGGTTGGAACAAGTTTATATGATATTTTAGTATTGGTTGGTATGTTTGGTTGAGGTTCCGGGGGCCTCGGGTGAGTTTCGGGTGCTTAACGGAAGTTGAATTTTGACTTAGGAAGATTTTTGCATTGCAAATATCTGTCATAACCACACCTGCGGTTTGGGTCCTGCAGGTGCGGAGCTGTAGAAGCGGAGTTGTCACCACAGAAGTGAAAATAAGGAGGAGTAGCAAAGGCCGCATATGCAGAAGGATTTACGCACATGCGTAACCGCAAATGCGGTGAGAAGGTCATAGGTGCGGAATTTGGGATTTTAATGAGTTGTCGCAGATGCGACTTTTGTTATGCAAAAGCGGGACCGCAGATGCGGTAATCACTGGCCATAACATATAAATAGTTGCCTTCGCGAATTTAAGCTATTCTTTCACCATTTTCATCCGGGTTTGAAGCTTTTGAGAGAGATTCTTGAGGAAAACAAAGGGGAATCACTTGGAGGTAACATCCTTGACTTCATAACTCATTTTTATGTGATTAAAGACCTAATTAGTGGTGAATAATTTGGGAAAAAATTGGTAATTAGGGCTTGAGTTTAAGAGATCTTTAAATGAGGATTTGATGGGTCATTTGGACTCCGATTTCAGTGTTCTTGTTATGTATAGACTCGTGGGAGTACAAGGTTTCTGAAAATGTAAATTTCACTTGATTTCGAGATGTGAGTTCGAGGGGCGTTTTGGTCATTTTACATAATTTTGCGTATTAGCCTAGACTTTAATTGTAGAATCAGTTACTTGAAGTGTTATTTACATTATGAAATTGAATTGAATGGATTTGGGCCATTTGGAGTCGAGTACTCGTGGCAAGAGTGTGGTTTCGAATTGATTTTGAGTCGGTTCGAAGTAAGTGGCTTGTCTAACGTTGTATGGGGGACCTTCCCCTTAGGATATGATATATTTGAAGTTGAAATACCTTGTACGTGAGGTGACGAGTGCGTACTTGATCTAATTGTTGAAAATCTGGTTTTACTTTAAGTATTTCAATTGAGTTCCTTTTTCCTGCTTTATTCTACTTGCGAATTTAGCCTGTTGTAGTTTAGAAAAGCATGTTTAGTTGACTTAATTGCCTATTTGCTTAAACTGCTTTAATTGCATTGCGTGAAGCATGTTAGGCTAGAATTAACTGTTTACTTGGTACGAAATTAGCATTTAGTAGAGTATTCTTGTGTTGCTTCTGTGTGTTTTTAATTTGGGACTACGGGATGGCATACCGAGAGATCCCATGTACGTATTTATGATCTGAACTGAGGTGTGGGATATCAAGAGATCCCTGGCACGTATATTGAGGATACCAAGAGATCTTTGGGATACCAAGAGATCCCTAGCATATATTAAGGATACCAAGAGATCCTCGGGATACCGAGAGATCCCTAGGATATATTGAGGATACCAAGAGATCCTCGGGATACCAAGAGATCCCTAGCATGTATTGAGGATACCAAGAGATCCTCGGGATACCAACAGATCCTCGGTTATCATCCTTGTTATTTGTGGTACTTCCTTGTGGTTTGCCTTCATCTTTGTTTCCGTATTGTACTCTTATTATCCTGTATAGATTCTTACTGTAGATTCTCAATTGCACTTCTTATCTTATCCTGTCATCTTTATATTTTATTTAACCTCAGTAGGGCCCTGACCTTCCTCATTACTACCCAACCGAGATTAGGCTTGACACTTACTGAGTACCGCAGTGGTGTACTCATGCCCCTTCTGCGCATGTTTTTCATGTGCAGATCCAGGTACCGCTACTCAGGCCTTGAGGAGGCGACTGCTCTAGAGACTTTAAGGTACATCTGCCGTGTGCGTAGACCGAGAAGTCCCTTTCTATTCCTACTTTTAGTATTTAGCCCTTATGTACTTTTCTGTTCTTATTAGACATTCCAGAGTTAGAGCTATGTAGTATTGAACTTAACTTGTGATTCGTGGGTTTTCGGGCCTTGGATTTATGTATTGGTATTGAGAGTTGAACATGGTGTAAGCCGAGCAACACATTTAAATACTGTTACTACTTTATTTCTGTTTTAAATTGTTTAGCTCCGCAAATTAGGCTTACCTAGTCGTAGAGACTAGGTGCCGTCACGATGGTTCACGGAGGGTGAACCAGGGTTGTGACATATAAGCACAACCGACCTCATGTGCTGGAAAGTGCCCAGCCTAACCTCGGCGAAGTAGTGACGAGGCTAGAACCAGACTACCAAATAAACCTGTGCAGTTAAATCATATACATCGAAAATAGAAGCAGATAATAACAATTAAAATTGTGCGGGGAAAACATGCTGCGGGGAGTAACAGTTAACAAAAAAATATCAAAAGGAATATAAAGAAACCAAAATCCAATTACTAACAAGGATAGGAAAAACAAATGCAGAGTTCACTTTTATTTCACATCTTGTTGCAGGCGTGCAACCCGATCCCATTTCATGTATCTCGTTGCAGGCGTGCAACCCGATCTCATTTCATATATCTTGTTGCAGGCGTGCAACCCGATCCCATTTCATATATCTCGTTACAGGCGTTCAACCCGCTCCTATTTTACATATCTCGTTGCAGGCGTGCAACCCGCTCCCATTTCATATATCTCGTTGTTGGCGTGCAACCCACTCCCATTTCATATATCTCGTTGCAGGCATGCAACCCGCTCCCATTTCATATATCTCGTTGCAGGCGTCCGACCCGCTCCTATTTCATATATTTTCGTGGCGGCGTGCCACTCGATCCCATTTACAAATCAACAACAATCACAAAAGAATCCCGGCGAGGGAACAATTATATTTCAACAACATCCCGGCAAGGGAACAATAATATCAAGACAACATCCCGGCAAGGGTAATAATGATAATAACATCCCGGCAAGGGAACAATAAAGATAATAACATGTGAAGCGCAATAAACCACAACAGAGTCATAAAAATTACAATACAAAACTCACGGGCATGCTTGACACCGACGTATATATACTCGTCACCATGCCCATTTGTCGTACTCCACAATTAACATGTAGCAAATAAGACACAACTCCTAATCCCTCAATCTAAGGTTAGACCAAACACTTACCTCGATGCCACGAACACAATTCAAGCCTCAACTATCGTTTTGCCTCTCGATTCTACCACCAATTCGCTCGTATCTAGCCACAAGTTACTTAATTACATCAATAAATGCTAAATAATCAATGCCAATGCATGCAAATAAGTTTTTCCAAAGTTTTACCCAAAAAGTTAAAAATCGCCCCCGGTCCCACATGGTCAAAACTCGAGGTTCGAACCAAAACCCGATTACCCATTCTCCCACGAACCCAAATATATAATTTGTTTTGAAATCGGACCTCAAATCGAGGTCCAAATCCCCATTTTTTTGAAAAACCTAGGTTCTACCCAAAACACCTAATTTCCCCCATGAAAATCATTGATTTTGAGTTGAAATCAGGGGAAAAGATGTTAAAGATTGAAGAAAACTAGTTAGAAATCACTTACAATTGATTTGGAGAAGAAATTGCCTTTAAAAAATCGCCCTAGATTGTTTTGGTTTTGAAAGAGTGTGAAAAATGGTTGAAATGCATCTAAGTTATGAATTTACAGGTCTCTGATGTCGTAATTGCAACCCTCAGAATGCTGAGACCTTCGCATTTGCGAAGAAATATATCGCATTTGCGACCACCCCTTATTTCTGAGGGGTTCGCATTTGCAAAGAAGGCGTCGCATTTGCGACTAGGGCCTTCCGCATTTGCGAGCCAAATGGTCGCATTTGCGATCAGGCCTGCCCGGGCCTTTGTTCGCATTTGCGATGGAGATTTTTGCATTTGCGAAGCCTGCAGACCTGATCATACCAGCTGAAAACCTACAATTTTCCAAGTCCAAAACCCACCCCGTGGCCTATCCAAAACTCATCCGAGCCCTCGGACCTCTAAACCAAATATCCACACCAACCTAAAAACATCATACGGACTCGCTCGTGTCACACCTCCTTTTTCACCTACACCCCGCAAGGGCACAAAGGAGTTTTTCCAATTAAAGGACAATCAGAACGGGATTTAATTATTAATTATTTAGAGTCTCCACTTGGGAGATTTATGGTGTCCCAAGTCACCGGTTGAATCTCGAACCGAGGAAATTTATGACTCTGTTAACAGTCCGCGAACCAGAAATCCGAGTAAGGAATTCTGTTCACCCGGGAGAAGGTGTTAGGCATTCCTGAGCTCTGTGGTTCTAGCACGGTCGCTTAACTATTGTATTTGATTTTATCTGGTTTTAATACATGCTAGCTCATGTGTCTTTTATTAATTTTACATCGCTTTTATTATAATTATTTTTAAAGAATTACGACGTCATGAAAACGCGTTTCGAACCACGTCGCAATCAATGCACCCGTAGTTATCAACACATTTCGACTTCGTCGAGATTTGGATTTGAGTCGCATCAATGCGCACCCGATTTTTAAGAAGGTTATTTAATTAAATCGTGCCTAAAGATACTAACGTAGTGTTACTTTGGGGAAAAGCCATGAAGTTCGCTAAACGGCCCTCCCAAATTCTAATTATTTCGATAATTACTTACTAAGGGCCCCACATTTATTTATTTTTGTGCGGTAAGGCCCGTCTCAATTTGTAAACCTCTTTCCTATCATTATTTATTTTATAAGAATTACGATGTCGCGAAAACGCGTTTCGAACCACGTCGCAATCAATGCACCCGCGGTTATCGACACATTTCGGCTTCATCGAGATTTGGATCGCATCAATGCGCACCCGAGTTTAGGAAAGTAATTTTTAAGTAGGTCGTGCTTAAAGATTCTAATGTATTGTTATTTTGGGGAAGGCGGTGAAACTCACTAAACAACCTTTCCAATTCTACACAATGAAATAATTGTGCTATTAACTACTTGAGGATCCTGAGTGATTAGGCCTACAATTTGTTGAATTTGAAGTTGAATATCCGGGCAGGAATGCTGAGTAAATGGACCCTGAGCCCACAAAGCCCAACTCCTGCCATTGCACATGCTGCGGCCACAGGCCCTTAGAGCACTTTGGCGTTAGGCACAAAGCAGGCCCAAAATTTGGCTTGCACTCGTACAGCCTAGGGATCGAATCCTTGGGCCCCTTTTGGTTTAACTAATTTCTTGGACTACCTGCTAGAATGCCAGGACCAAAACTGGCCCAATATGAGGCTGTTAAATATGTGATTCATACTAGCCCAAACTTAAAATCAACCATGCGTATAGAACCCCAAATCAACTGCAACTTTTGCAGATTTGACTCCAGCATACTGTGAAACTTAAGCAAATTGAAAATGACAATTGTATAAACATGAAATGCTCAATTTAAACAACCCCCACCCTGGACTATATACATGAATCTGAATACCCAAATGTCCACTTACTAATTAAAATAATCAAAATCATGCTGGACAATTCATCAGTCTCAATTATACAAATCAGTTATTGGCTCGAATCAACACCAACTAAATCAATTAGTAACAGTCAGACAATTTAAACTAACTAAACTATGAAAAGGTAATCAATAGACAATGTTTCCTAAGGCAATGAATTCAGTAGCATTCTCATTGTTCTCCACTTCAAACTTGGATTTACATAGATGAGAGTCAAGGAAATGTACCTGGGAATTGTAATGAAAATAGAGAAAAGGAGAGGAATCAGCTATTTTCAACAGCAACAAATAACAAACCCAACAATGTTACACCACAGAAACACAGGCAGATTGCTTTGAAACCAGAAATATAAGCAAATTCCCACAGATCAGCTTAACAGACCTCTAACATTTCCCTGACCCTCACAGCTGAAACCCAAAACTAGTAACGAAACTATGAAGCTGTTTCAGATCTCCATATTTTGATGTTTTTATTTTCTGAATAACCTCAGAATTGAAATGCTAACTGAATTAAAAAAAAAAAGGAATGAAAGCTCAAATTAAAACTTAGGGCTCAAGGCAGAAGATTGAGAGCCGACCCCCTTTCCCAAGGCATCTTATGCCCTTTTATAGGCAACCCCAAAGAGAATGGACTAGATTCTGATTTTCCAATTAGTCCCTCTCTATTTTCAATTTGGTCCCTCTATTTTCAACTTGCTAAACAAGTAACTGCACTATAATTATTAAAATTTACACTTGAACCCCATTCTAGAAGGCCCTAATGCATTCCTCTACCCATACAATACCTATACTGCCCTTCCTATACCTTGATATTACTATTCCTATCATAACTACCCTTTTCCATACCCAGATTACCCCTGAAAACCCATCAGAATCACTGAACCTACCCTTATCCTTAACAACTATATCCAATACCCTAGCCCAGTCTAAAACTAACTAAAATTAATTAACTAGCAATCAGAAACTAACTAATCAGACTGACTGAACCAATTCTGTTCAATTAATCAACTCAAACAAGCTAAATGTAGTTAAACTGAGCTTAAGCTACCACGATTAATATTAAATGAACTTAAAACTAATTCTTAAACCATGAACTCATAATCATTCAACCAAATATCAAGCTCAGAATCAACAATATTTAACAGAACATAAACTAACACAATTAAACCATAAAATTAACAGAACAAATAATGAAACAACAACTGTAAATAATACTTCAATCATGCGAGTAAAAGAGGCAGTAAAAATAAAGAAAAACTCACAGAGGCATAAGGGATTCCGGCCAGTCATAAACATTTGAATCCTTTCAGATTTTTGATGCGTAACATCCCTAACCATGTGTTCTTACACGAGAACACATGGTTAAGGGTACTACGGTTCAAAATCAAAAGGATTTGGTTTTAGGGTTTGGCCCGCAATTCTTAGATCTAAGATTTGGGTCATTTCATGGTGATTTGAAAGAAAACAACCACGGATTAGTGTTGAGGAAGGGCTGGGGGTTGTGGGGTGTGATTTTGGGCTGATTTGGACAAACCTGTCACTTGGCCGGAAAACTTCAAACCAAGATTCGAAGAGTTCCGGCCTTATTTGAGGCAAACCAATGGGTGCAATGGAAAGAGGAGGGTGAGGGGGCCTGTGGTGTTAATCTCAGGGTGAACGGCATAGTTTGCGTTCACCGCCGGCAAGGGTTTTAGGGGCGGCGCGGATTAGGGTTTGAGGAGAAGGGGTGGGGTGAAGAAGACGATGCAAATGGGGGTAGGGGGAATGGTTTGGACACTTAAATACCGGATACCTAGTTAGTTCCGGACCGTTGGATTGATGAGATCCAACGGTCCTGATCCAAGGACCCCGAAATGACGCCGTTTCATTTAGCAGGGGAGGCAGACCGGGTAAGGACCTGGGCTAGACTTGAATGCATGAGGCGTTTGGGCCTGAAATATTTTAGTGCAATTGGCCTAAATTTCGGGTCTCAAACAAGACCACTTCCATACTATTATTATATTTTTCATTTTTCTTTTTCTTGCTTTCACAATTTTTATAATAATTTTTATAATTTTTATAAAGATGTAAAACTTAACACGAAGTCCTGATTATTTTAAAACAAAGACTAATTAATTCCTAAAATTGTTCAAAACTATTTTGTGACAAATTCACAATATAATCATTAAAAATGCAAAAGTGAACTATTTTTGTGATTCTTCATGTTTTGTTCTAAACCCATTAATTCCTAATTGATACTAACAATATAAAACTAAAACCTAAATGCAAAAAATGCGTATTTTTGTATTTTATAAAAATTAACACGCCCAAATAAAATGCAACAATTATCAGAAGATGACACCAAAACGCACAAAAATTGTAAAAATAAAGAAAAATTATTTTGTTTGGGATTTTTGGGAATTATTCATATATAGGGCAAAAATCACGTGCTCACAGCTGCCCCTCTTTGCTCGAAAATATGAAAGGTTTTCGGGCAAAGATAAGTGAGCAAATACGAGCGATTTTTGCCCGTTCAAATATTCCGTTGTGAAGCATTTTGAAAAGTTTGACTGCATCCTGCTTCATAGATTGCCTACATATCCTGGGCTGAACAGGAATCAGGTCAGTGTAGTTCAGGAGTGTCTGGTAGCTGGTACTACCAGGAACTGTGATTGCACTGCGCTTGTTGCTGTCACTGCTGCTGTTGCTGCTTGCTGACCTCCCTTATTACATCGTGTCAATGATAAAAGAAGCTAAACTAACTATGCTCTATGAATTATAAAAATCCTATCTAAATTCTTCAAACTTGCTCTTGTACTTCCTTGTTGCCCTGTTGTCTTATTCTTTCTTGTTGTCTCATTGTCTGGTGCTTTCTCGATAAAAAATCCATATTGCCATTCCCTTAGGCGGACCCCCAACTTCCGAAACTTGAACTGTATGTATTCCTCTGTTATACGGGCGGGCTCCTGACATGCTGGACTTAAAATCAAAACTACTCCTCTATTATCCAGGCGGGCTCCTGATTTCGACTGCTTAACATATTTAACACCTCCGTTTTCCAGGCGGGCACCTGATTGCTGAACTTAAAATTGAAACTGCTCCTCTATTATCCAGGCGGGCTCCTGATTTTGACTGCTTAACATATTTAACACCTCCGTTTTCCAGGCGGGCACCTGATTGCTGAACTTAAAATTGAAACTGCTCCTCTATTATCCAGACGGGCTCCTGATTTCGACTGCTTAAAATATTTAACAACTCCATTTTCCAGGCGGACTCCTGATTGCCAAAATTAAATTGTATGTCTCTATTTTCCAGGCAGACTCCTGATTGCCAAAATTAAATTGTATGTCTCTGTTTTCCAGGCGGACTCCTGATTGCCAAAATTAGATTGTATGTCTCTGTTTTCCAGGCGGACTTCTGATTACCAAAATTAGATTGTATGTCTCTGTTTTCCAGGCGGACTCCTGATTGCCAAAATTAAATTGTATATCTCTGTTTTCTAGGCGGACTCCTGATTAGCAAAATTAGATTGTATGTCTCTGTTTTCCAGGCGGACTCCTGATTGCCAAAATTAGATTGTATGTCTCTGTTTTCCAGGCGGACTCCTGATTGCCAAAATTAAATTGTATGTCTCTGTTTTCCAGGCGGACTCCTGATTACCAAAATTAAATTGTATGTCTCTGTTTTCCAGGCGGACTCCTGATTACCAAAATTAAATTTTATGTCTCTGTTTTCCAGGCGGACTCCTGATTACCAAAATTAAATTGTATGTCTCTGTTTTCCAGGTGGACTCCTGATTACCAAAATTAAATTGTATGTCTCTATTCTCCAGGCGGACTCCTGATTTTCGGGTATATGAGCTACATCCTATTATCCAGGAAGGTCCTGACAATTTACACTTGTTCTAATCGTGCCAACTTTGCAATCAAATTCGATTCCCCTCATGCATTTCAAGATTATCTTGTATTTAGTCAAACCACACTTTGCAATTAGACCTGGTTACTACTTGTTTTCCTTCTTGGAGAATTCCTTTTCAACGACTAACCTTCTGCCCCTGTTACAATCAAAGAAAATTTCGTCAGTTTAAAATGGTGGTTAGTCGATGACATTCTTGCTGAAAAACCCTTCCCCTGCATTGTTTTGTGTTGACTGGTTTCCACATACTGTCCCTGGACCGCTTGACTTTCTGACCAACTTTTAAATTTCCCGACATCCAGCGACCTAAGTGTTTTACACCCCTGCTGTTGTTTTACTTTTCTGACCTTTTGTTTGAGCTTTTACATTTCCCACGACATTCCCCAATCATTTCCCCGATGAAACTTCCGTTAATTCCCTGTATTCCACTTTACATCATGTTGTTTTTGGCATGCTCTGACCACGCTGTGCTTTACAATTCTGGAAACTGGTAGTGAGCGTTAAAGTCCTTTCTGCTTGCTCTAACCAAAACTAGCACTGGAGTATCTCGGCTAGATAAAACCCTCAACATAAAATGAAATGCGACGATTTTTGAATTAAGGATAAGAAGAATCCAAAACCAGATGACTGTTTTAAAAAGAGAAGGAAAAGAAACTTATCTGAGCAAAACAGCTGGTACCCATGGTCATGACATGCATTTTGGATTAATCGGCCCAATTTGTCCAAATAACCAGCTTTCAATTGCCCATCTTTGTTGCCCAAAACTTCCATTTTGTTTGAATTACCCAGCCCTTACCCTTGTTTTCCTGCGGTACCTCGAAACATTTTTCCACCCACAAACCTTTTGCATTTTAACCTTCTTTCAACTCCCTTTCGCCTCAAGGTGCCCGCGCGGGTTTTCACCAATAAGACTCTCTCATTTATTTTTCTCTCGACTCCCGTCGCCTTACGGTGCCCGTGAAGGTTTTCACCAGTAAGACTCTCTCATTTTACTTTCATTTTTCCTTGCTTGAACCAGAGCGTCGGCACTGATACGGATTACCGTCACCCGCTCGACCTGACATTTCTTAGAAATTGATCAAAAGGTCTTTCTTTGGACCGTAATGTAGGCTTTTGGACTGGGTTAGAAAGAAAGGTATAAAAGGCTCAAAACAATTCGAATGGGTTCAAATTACAACTTTCGGAATCCAATTTTCATAACAATCACAACTTCTGCCCCAGTTTCTTGCTTGGGGATTTTTGGATTTCTATTTGGTATGACTGAACCTCAGAGTAAGGCTGCCTACGTACCCTTTCGGGATCAAGTCAGACGTAGTTCATTTAAACCTTTTGTTGTTGTGCTTTTCTTTCTTTTCTTTACTTTCGCTTTTCTTTCTTTTCCTTTTCTTCTTTTCTTTTCTCTTTTCTTTTCTTCTTTCTTTTCCTTTTATTTTCTTTCTGTTCTTTTTGTTTTTATCTTCTTTCTTTTCCTTTTGTTTTTCTCTTCTTTCCTTTATGTTTGGTACCTGTATTCCCTGATAGTGCCGTTGATTCCGAAAAAGGGGTATGAAAAATAGTAAGGCTCGAAGGGGATAACAAGGGATAAGAGTGTTTGGATAGCTGGACAAAATGCCTTCATCATTTCAATCTTTAAGATATTCCAAATACAAACAGATACATTCAGAAAATAAAGAAATCATACATATTATCTCTTGACCGCATCAGAATTGATGGCCATTTCTACACATTTTCCTTCCACATCTGTCAAATACAATGCTCCGTTAGACAACACTCTGGTTATTACAAATGGTCCCTGCCAATTTGGGGCAAACTTTCCTTTCGCCTCAGCCCAATGAGGCAAAATCCGCCTCAGGACTAATTGCCCGACTTCGAATTTCCTTGGACGCACTTTCTTGTTGTATGCTCTTGCCATTCTCCGTTGGTACAGTTGGCCATGACACACTGATGCCAATCTCTTCTCGTCAATCAAACTTAGCTGCTCAAGACGACTTTTCACCCATTCATCATTATCGATCTCAGCCTCGGCAATGATTCGCAGGGATGGGATTTCCACTTCTGCGGGTATTACTGCCTCGGTACCATATACCAGTGAGTAAGGAGTCGCCCCTACCGAGGTGCGAATGGTGGTGCGGTATCCTAACAATGCAAAAGGCAATTTCTCGTGCCACTGTCTAGATCCCTCAACCATCTTCCGAAGTATTTTCTTTATATTCTTATTGGCTGCTTCAACCGCACCGTTTGCCTTGGGACGGTACGGAGTAGAATGCCTATGAGTAATCTTAAACTGCTCGCATGTCTCCTTCATCAAATGACTATTAAGATTAGCCCCATTATCCGTGATGATTACCTTTGGAATCCCAAACCGACAGATGATATTTGAATGCACGAAGTCGACTACAGCTTTCTTAGTCACAGACTTGAACGTCTTAGCTTCCACCCATTTGGTAAAATAATCTATAGCTACCAAAATAAACCTGTGCCCATTTGACGTTGCCGGATCAATTGGCCCAATAACATCCATGCCCCACGCAACAAAAGGCCATGGTGCGGACATCGTGTGTAATTCTGATGGTGGAGAGTGAATCAAATCTCCATGGACTTGGCATTGATGACACTTACGCACAAAACTGATGCAATCTCGTTCCATCGTGAGCCAATAATAACCCGCTCGGAGAATCTTCTTTGCTAGAACATACCCACTCATATGCGGTCCACAAACTTCGGAATGCACCTCCGTCATGATAGTTGTGGCCTGCCGTGCATCTATACATCTTAACAAACCGAGATCTGGAGTTCTTTTGTACAACACTCCTCCACTAAGGAAAAACCCACTTGCCAATCGTCGAATTGTTCTTTTCTGATCACCGGTGGCATGCGTTGGATATACTCCCGCTCTAATGTACTCTTTGATATCATGAAACCACGGCTCTCCATCGATTTCCTCCTCTATCACATTACAGTAAGCGTACTGATCACGGACCTGAATCTGCAATGGATCAACATAAGCCTTATCTGGATGGTGCAACATTGAAGCCAAAGTCGCCAAAGCGTCGGCAATCTCATTATGAATCCTTGGAATGTGCCTGAATTCTATGGCCTGAAAATGCTGGCAAAGCTCATGCAGACACTGCCGATACGGTATAAGCTTCAAGTCCCGTGTTTCCCATTCCCCTTGAATCTGGTGTACCAGTAAGTCTGAGTCACCCATGACCAATACTTCCCATACACCCATATCCACAGCTAATCTCAATCCCAATATACACACCTCATATTCTGCCATGTTATTTGTACAGTAGAAACGAAGCCGAGCTGTAACAGGGTAATGCTGACCTGTTTCCGAAATAAGTACCGTTCCTATTCCCACGCCTTTCATATTTGCTGCCCCATCAAAGAAAAGTTTCCATCCCGACTTCTCAGCTTGTTCCAATTCATCAACATGCATCACCTCTTCATCAGGGAAATAGGTTTTCAAAGGCTCATAATCTTCATCGACGGGGTTCTCAGCCAAATGATCGGCTAATGCCTGTGCTTTCATGGCAGTCCGTGTCACATAGATAATGTCGAACTCCGTGAGCAAGATCTGCCACTTTGCAAGCCTTCCTGTGGGCATGGGTTTCTAAAAAATATACTTCAACGGGTCCAAGCGAGATATAAGGTAAGTGGTGTAGGATGATAAGTAATGTTTCAACTTCTGTGCCACCCAAGTTAGGGCGCAACATGTCCTTTCTAGATGAGTATACTTAACCTCGTAAGATGTGAACTTCTTGCTGAGATAGTAGATAGCCTGCTCCTTTCTGCCCGTAACATCGTGCTGCCCCAGTACACAGCCGAATGAACTGTCTACAACTGTCAGATATAGAATCAAAGGCCTCCCTGGTTCTGGCGGAACCAACACATGTGGGTTTGACAAATACTCCTTTATCTTATCAAAAGCCTCCTGACATTCATCAGTCCATTTGACCATAACATCTTTCTTTAACAACTTGAAAATTGGTTCACAAGTTGCCGTGAGCTGAGCAATGAACCTGCTGATATAGTTCAATCTTCCCAGCAAACTCATCACCTCGGTTTTGTTTCTTGGAGGTGGCAATTCCTGAATAGCTTTGATCTTTGATGGGTCTAATTCAATACCTCGCCGGCTGACTATAAACCCCAACAACTTTCCTGATGGCACCTCGAAAGCACACATTGCAGGATTGAGCTTAAGATTGTACCTGCGAAGCCTTTGAAAGAACTTTCTCAAATCTCTGACATGGTCGGACTGCTGTCTAGATTTTACGATCACATCATCCACGTATACCTTGATTTCCTTATGTATCATATGGAATATGGTTGTCATGGCCCTCATATAAGTTGCCCCAACATTTTTCAAACCAAACGACATGACACGATAACAATATGTTCCCCACGGCGTGATGAATGCCGTCTTTTATGCATCCTCCTTGTCCATTAAAATCTGATGATAACCCGCATAACAATCCACAAAAGAGCCAATGTCATGTGTGGCGCAGTTGTCGATCAGTATGTGGATGTTGGGCAGTGGGAAGTTATCTTTTGGACTTGCCTTGTTAAGGTCTCAATAATCGACGCACACCCCGGTCTTGCCATCTTTCTTTGGCACAGGCACGACATTAGCTAACCAAGTGGGGTACCGTGTAACCTGAATTACTTTTGCCTCAAACTGCTTGGTAATCTCTTCTTTGATCTTCACACTTATGTCCGTTTTGAACTTTCTCAACTTTTGCTTGATAGGAAGGAGTGCTGGATCAGTGGGTAATTTATGAACCACCAAATCAGTGCTTAGACCTGGCATGTCGTCATATGACCATGCAAAAACATCTTTGTACTCATGCAATACTTTAATTATCTCCTCCTTGAGTTGTGGCTCCAAATGAACACTTATTTTAGTTTCCCACACATTGTCTTGTCCCCTAAATTAACTGCTTCTGTGTCATTTAGGTTAGGTTTGGGTTTATCTTCGAAATGACTTAATTCTTTACTAATTTCCTCATAAGCTTCATCATTGTTACGATCCATACCATCATCACACGCGATCTCTTGTATTATTACTTCTGAGCTAGATTGGCTTTTAAGACAGGGCCGAAGATTCCTCATGCATGTCATATCATTGATATCAGCATAAAAAGAACTGTACAAAGAAAGAAAATAAAAAGAAAATAGAAAGCGAATTAGGGACGAAGAAAATTGCATTTCATTGAATGTAAAGACAACAAGGTTTTAACTCATCCAAACGGACGGAACATAGCAACTGGATTACAAATCCTGGAATAATCCAGGTGACAAAAAGGAAAACAAAACCCACTACCACGACTCCCTCCGAACTGGAAGAGGAGTAGCTTCCCAATTGTTAATGTTAGCATGTGGTCCGATGTACTGTATGTCTGCTCTGCTTGACCCTTCCCCGACCTCAACCATGTTTACTTCAGCAAATACTTTCTCAAACACCTCATCCAAGTTCCCCTCTGCCCCAATTAACGACCCTAACATCTTTGCCAATGACTGTTTCTTGATACCTGGCCTGACGAAGGACCTAGACAATCGAGGAATTGGTTTAGGAAGCACCCAACCTTTCTTCTTCAATTTACGGGCCCTTCTGACATCTGCCGCTGTTGGCTTGAACCCTAACCCGAAGGTGTCCAGATTTTTGGGCAAAGACACAGGTTGAGTAATGCCCTGAAGTTCGACCCCTAAACCTTTCCCGGGCACGAACCCGTTATTCAGCATTTCTGACACTACCATGACGGTCGCAGCTGGCACCCTGGGACATGGCATGTTCTTACCCTCGGGCACCCTGCTCACCGGAGCCGTGTCAAAGACCTGATAAACCCATGGTCCCCTATCATCTTCAGTCTCTATAAAGGGTACTACGGCATCATTCATGGCACATGTGGGGTCTTCCCCATGTAACACAATTTCTTGTCTGTCCCACTCGAATTTGACCATTTGGTGCAGCGTGGAGGGCACGACTTTGGCCGCATGAATCCATGGTCGACCCAACAAAAGATTATAGGATACTGCAGCATCCAACACCTGGAATTCCATCGTGAACTCGACTGGTCCAATAGTCAATTCGAGTACAATATCCCCTACTGTGTTTGTTCCTACTCCGTCGAACCCTCGAACACAAATGCTATTTTTTCGGATTCTATCCTCATCGATCTTTAACTTGTTCAATGTGGATAACGTGCAAATATTAGCGCTCGACCCGTTATCGATTAGAGCCCGAGTAACCATTGAACCTTCACATTTGACCGTCAGATACAGAGCCTTGTTATGTTCTGTGCCTTCCATAGGCAATTCATCATCAGAAAATGCTACCATGTTCACTTCAAAGATTTTGTTGGCAATCGTCTCTAGATGGTTCACTGAAATTTTGTCAGGTACATGAGCCTCATTCAATATCTTCATCAAAGCTCGGCAATGTTCATCAGAGTGAATCAGTAACGACAACAACGAGATTTGAGCCGGTGTTTTTCTCAGTTGTTCAACAATGGAATAATCTTGTACTTTCATCTTTTTCAGAAACTCTTCTGCCTCTTCTTCCATTACAGCTTTTTTGACTGGTACTGGATTGTCTTTAGCGCCCTTAGCCTTTCTCAACTCTTCGGGAGTGAAACAACGTCCCGATCGGGTTAGTCCTTGTGCTTCACAACTCTCTTCCTCAATTTCCTTTCCTTTGTATGTCACCACTACCTTGTCATATTTCCACGGTACGGCTTTGCTATCAACCATGGGTAACTGGACTACCGGTTTTATGACAACCGGTTCTACATAAGCTCCCTTCACAACCACCACGGGCGCAGATACTAACCCTGGTACCACTATCTTGACTGGCTCCTGCTTTTTCTTGGCCACAAACGGTCCCTTCCCCATTACTAACACTGGCTTGTCTTTTATTGCTTTTAACTAAACCACTGGCCTTGCACTCACTGTCTTTTCTTTGGTTTCCGTAGAACGAATCACCATAACCACCTACGAAGGTTTCTTAGGCTCCTCCCCCTTATGTATCAGTTCGATCATGTTGGCCTCATAATGCGCTGGTAACGGATTTTGATTGATGTTCGGGGCCTCTGGAGCCTGTACCTCAATACGGAGATTATCAATGAGCTCTTGTATTGCATTTTTCAACTTCCAACACTTTTCCGTGTCGTGCCCCGGCATCCCTGAGTAATACTCGCAGCTAACAGAATGGTCCAGGTTTCGGGGAAGGGGGTTTGGTGTTTTGGATTCAATTGGGGTCAACATTACCAATTGTTTCAATCTATGGAAGAGAGCCGTGTAAGATTCTCCCAACGGAGTAAATATTTTTCTGTTTGGGGCCTTCTCACTTCTAAAAGCTTGGTTTGGGTGGAAGCTGGTTCCTGGTCTGTTTGTCCTGGGCGGTGGATAGGTGTTTTGTGGGGGTGGATGTGTGTTTTGGGGGTTTGGTGCACGCCATTGCGAGTGCACCGGGGGCTGAGTGTAGGTCTAGGCGTGGTGAATAGAAAAGTGTGGTTCTGGTGGTGGATAATAGTGTTGCGGTGGGCCATATGGGGTATATTGGTAGTTTGGATGGTGGGGTCTGGGTTGGTTGTAGTAGAGTGGGGGTTATTGGGCCTGGACCAAGCATTAGCTTCAACTGCAGCAACTTCTTCTTTCTTCTTCTTCCCAAGCACACCACCAGTACCGCTTTGGATGGCCTGGGTGGTTGCTTTCAACGCCGAGTAGCTCAATATCTTGTTAGATTTCAATCCTTCTTCAATCATGGCTCCCATCTTTACCACTTCATTAAACGACTTTCCGACAGATGTTACTAGATGACCAAAATAGGTAGGTTCCAATGTTTGCAAGAAGTAGTCTACCATCTCACTCTCCCTCATGGGAGGATCAACCCTTGCAGCTTGTTCCCTCCATCGGAAACCAAACTCTCTAAAACTTTCCCCAGGTTTCTTTTCCAGTTTCAACAATGACAAACGATCGGGTACTATCTCAAGGTTATATTGAAAATGGCCAATGAATGCTTGTGCCAAATCATCCCATGTATACCATCGACCGGGGTCTTGCCTCGTATACCATTCTAGCGCTAACCCGCTCAGGCTTTGACCGAAATATGATATCAACAATTCATCCTTTCCCCCAGCACCTCTCATTTTGTTACAGAAACCACGCAGATGGGCTATTGGGTCACCGTGCCCTTCATATAAGTCAAACTTCGGCATTTTAAACCCCGCAGGCAACTGGACATCAGGAAAAGGGCACAAATCTTTGTATGTGACGCTAACTTGGTTACCCAAACCATGCATATTCCTGAAGGATTGCTCCAGGCTTTTGACTTTACGAATCACTTCCTCTTATTCTGCATTCTTAACCGGTTTCTCAACTTCTCCCGGGATTTCAAAATGGGGAGAATAGGTATATGGCTCAGGCGCTTTGAAAGTGGGTTCGGGAGGGTAGTATTGGGTGTCGTGAGCTTGGAATAGCGGATCACTGGATGATCTATGTAGTGGATCTTGGGGAGGTGCCACAAAGACGGGAACCATGGGTGGTGGAGGGTTCTGCTTAGAGGATGGAGCTGGGGGAGCGTATGAAGTGGTACCATAACCCTGGGCCTGATAAGGGAAAGCTGAAGATACGTGGGGAGTGGTAGGCTCCTGAGCTTGAGCCAGGGGTTGGATGTAAGATGGGTTGGCGGGATATAGTGGTGCCGGATGTCCCTGCGACCATGCCCGATGCATTTCAGCTATTTGTGCCTTTAATTTCCTCATCTCTTCTTTCATAGCACCCACATCTGTTACCTCAACCTCATTCGAAGGGTCTACGATGCTGATTTCCGAATCCTGCCCGGTCATTTTTACTTGATCTTTCGACCGTGTGTTGTACGGGTGAGTTGCCAGAATTGCCAATCAACTAACCACCTGCCTGGGCTCACACATTTAGACAAACACTTTGTTAGCGATTAGGTCTTATCAGATTTTAATAACCGCACGTTGGCATGAATGCACTTATACAGTTATTCCTTTCTATTATGCGTTTGCTCGATTGCATGTGTCATCCCGACATTTCATTCCTTGTTTCGTTTACTATTCTTTCACCTTATCCCTCTCTTGTGCTTTTCTTTTCTCTCTCTGTTTTTCCGCTCTTTTCTTTCTTTCGCTTTTTCTCGGTTTTCCTTCTATTCTTCTTTTCATTTTTTGTTTGTTTTCTTTACGGTTATGGTCGAATCCTATGGAGATTGCCTACATATCGTGACCCCGCACGAATCAGACCAAGCATAGTTCGTGCAAATAAATGTAATAATAAGGGTGGAAATAAGATTTTCAACTTTTATTAATAAAACAAATTCTTACAACTCAACATTTTGTTTTTGGAAAGAAGCTAATAGACACAACCTAAAAGCAAACCACCAGACTCTAAGACTGCAAACATACTTGACCCGAACGTACAAAAGACTGAACCAAAATGATAGAAGATTACCGACACGGACTAGGCGTATTCTAGTGCTTCAAATCTAGGTGTCCGCGGGGCGTCGTTCGGCCTCGCCGCGGGTCTAGGATCCAAATCCCTTTCAAGCTGCTCTAACTCATTCATGGTTCGCTTCACATAGATCATCACTGCTGCGATAAAAGTAGTATGGGTCATGTCTTCACAAACCCGGCATCTCCTGACAATAGCATGAGCAATGGCTCTAATCCTGTCTTTTGTTTGCTTCTTTTCTATGAGCAAGCGTCTTATCTGATCGCTGCACATCTTTAAAGCTCGGGAGTCTTGCAAGTACTGGTCCTGCAGCTGCTGCACTTCTGCCTCCATTTGGGCCAATAAGTTGTAACAATGTCCACTTTCAATTTCAAAATCTCTAGCCTGCCTGACCGCTTTACCCTCAAGGGCAACCACTTTTCTCTTTAAATTGGCAACAATTTTCTCATGGTCCCTTTTCAACTGATTCAAGTATTGGCGACGCTCTTCGGTTCTCATCGCCCACTGTGTTTTAAGTTCTGCCATGACATTTTCAGATTTTTCTAACTCATCCCGCCATTCTCTGACTTCGCTTTCCAATCTTTTTACCAATTGTTCATCGGATCGGCTCCTCGGTTGCTTATCGATGGTTATCTTCAATTGTCGGATTTGGGCCCTAAGTGTTTCATTTTCTCGGGTTAGTCTATTCTTTTCCCCTTGATCCGCGGCAACCTGTACACTGTTTTCGAATTTTAAACTTTCAACTTGCTGCTTTAGTTTACCAATCTCAACTCGATAGCTTTCTTCCTTTGCTAACCAGTCACACTGTTCTTGGGATGACTTAGCGAAATCTTCGAGATGAGGTCTTTTAGCTGGTCTCCCACATGCCACGTCACCTCTGAACCACTCGTGATACCCTGGAGCAATTTCCCCTTTGGTCCTATCAGACACACAAGTGTTTGCCATCAGATATTGACACTCACTCCAAATTTGACGAACTTCTTCATCGGGAAATCGACCGTCAGGACTAATTTCGACCACCTGGGTACTCAGATCTTCATCTCTTGGTACTACTTGATATCTCCCGAGTTGCCTCAGAACTCGATACAGTGCATAGGGGTGTATGCTTTTGAGTCCCATCAACAAAAAATACGGTCGAGCTGCTGGCATATATATGACTTCTTCGATAGGCAACCATCCAAGCACCCACTGTCTCTGGATAGCCTTGAGGTTCTGAAATAATAATGCCCAAGCCGTGACTCCTTCAGGTAGACTAGCCCCTTTGATTCTCGTACAAAATTCTCTTATACAAGTTTTCTCAGCCGAACCATAACTCCATAACTAAGAGCGCGAGCATAAATGCTCAATCATCCACATTTGTAACAATAAGTTACATCCCTCAAAAAATTTGCCCCCAGCTTTGCACGCAGTGAGAGCTCGGAAAATATCAGCCACGATCATAGGTGCTAAAGTGCTTTTCCCCATGGTTTGCAAAGTGCTGACGACGCCCGCTACTTTCAAGTCAATATTACCATCCTTCCTCGGGAATATTACGAGGCCCAAAAAGGCTATCATAAATGCCACTCGTCTGTGTCCCTCCCATTTTTGTCGGCTATTTCTGCTGCAAAGCTTAAAGTCTGGATTATTGAACCCGCCCACATGGCCATATCTATCATACATGAAGCGGAAACTGCAGAAACCCTTTGCAAAATCTGGGTGATGAACTATTCGGGGTATTTTCAAGGAATCCAGGAATCGGTGTACGGTAATGGCCCTAGGAGCAATTAAGTATTTGAATCTCAATGGAGCTTGATCACTTCCAATGTACCCCGCTATTTCTTCCAATGTTGGGGTGAGTTCAAAGTCTGAAAAATGAAATACATTATGTGCTGAATCCCAATGGGCAACCAATGCTCTGATAATATCCCCCCGAGGCTGGATGTTTAATAAATCCGGAAGGTCTTTCAAATATTTTCTCACTTCATCTTGCCCTTCTTTGCCCAAATCATTCCACCACAATTGCAGCTCAAAAGGGATTTTGGTCATTATTGAAAAGGGCTCATTCACCATTGTGCTCATCCTGCACATTTATTAAAGCGTTTTAAGAAAAAAAAACTTTTGTTTGACACAAAAAAAACTTTCGTGGACAAAGATTTTAAGGCTATTTACGCAGAATCAGCCTTCCGGCATCCCGTTTGGGAACATTTTTCTAATTTTGACAAAAACGGCATTATCTGGTTTATTCATGACAAAAATTTAAAATTTTGATAGTTTTTGGTTATTTTTGTAAAGGGGAAGTTGGACCCGATGAGGGTTGCCTACGTATCTCACCCCCTGTGAGAATCAAACCATGCGTAGTTCGGGCAAATTAACCGAACTATTTTAAATCATGACTCTTTTCCATTTTTATTTTTTGGCATTTCATAAGCGAATAAAAACTATTTTTAGAAACAAGACTCTTTTTCCTTTTTCTTTTCAACAAATAATAAAACAACCTATTTTCCAAACTAAAAATAACAGACTCTTTTTCTTTTTCATTTTCCACAGGCAATAAAACAACCTATTTTTCCAAACTAAAAATAAAAGACTCTTTTTTCCTTTCATTTTTCAACAAACAATGAAACGACTTATGTTTTTCAAACAAAACCAAAGACTCTTTTTATCTTTTTCTTTTTCAACAACCAACTTTCCAAAATTAAAAGACTTTTTTTCAAAATTTCGGCAGAGTTTCGTCAGTAATTGGTCATTGATTTTTATTTCTAAAATAAACAATTAACTCCCTAACTGATATATTTTTTCTCTCTTTTCTCTCTTCTTTTTTTCTTCAATTTTCCAACATTCCCGATATTCGGAAACCGGTCAACATGCAAGTTCGAAACAAATATATGTACAGAGCAAGTAGGATGCATCAGAATGGTCTTTTCATTTCAGGTTGCTAGTCCTAGACGGACCCAACCCCTGTGTTGAGTCCCCTAAGTCAAATGCAACGTGATGCAAATAAGCGTTCCTACTAGGGATCCGGCATGAAGTCACGTTATTCTATATTCAAAACCTGGGTCAGTGTACTAGACTGTGTACCCGAGCGGACAACTCGAGTCGAGGAGGGGGCAACTTACCGGGAACCAAAAGGCCATCCGGCTTCGTAACTTGTCCGGCCTCTTTCTTATTTCAAGGTATGACACTAACAGAATAGGGAGTCTCAACCAGTAAGCACATCCCCAGAGGTGAAGAGAGAAGGGTGTCGGCACAATTTATATACAATTCAGATAAGATCAAAGCGGTAACATTTAGCACATTCAGCACAAAGTATGTATGAAAATCAGATATAATTAAATACAACAATTTTCTAAGCTTGAATTCTGAACCCTGAACCAGAGATTCTGGGTTCGAGTCCCCAGCAGAGTCGCCAGAGCTGTCACACCTCCTTTTTCACCTATACCCCGCAAGGGCACAAAAGAGTTTTTCTAATTAAAGGACAATCAGAACGGGATTTAATTATTAATTATTCAGAGTCGCCACTTGGGAGATTTATGGTGTCCCAAGTCACTGGTTGAATCCCGAACCGAGGAAATTTATGACTCTGTTAACAGTCCGCGAACTAGAAATCCGAGTAAGGAATTCTGTTCACCCGGGAGAAGGTGTTAGGCATTCCCGAGCTCCGTGGTTCTAGCACGGTCGCTTAACTGTTGTATTTGATTTTATCTGGTTTTAATACATGCTAGCTCATGTGTCTTTTATTAATTTTACATCGCTTTTATTATAATTATTTTTAAAGAATTGCGACGTCATGAAAACGCGTTTCGAACCACGTCGCAATCAATGCACCCGTAGTTATCAACACATTTCGACTTCGTCGAAGATTTGGATTTGAGTCGCATCAATGCGCACCCGATTTTTAAGAAGGTTATTTAATTAAATCGTGCCTAAAGATACTAACGTAGTGTTACTTTGGGGAAAAGCCATGAAGTTCGCTAAACGGCCATCCCAAATTCTAATTATTTCGATAATTATTTACTAAGGGCCCCACATTTATTTATTTTTGTGCGGTAAGGCCCGTCTCAATTTGTAAACCTCTTTCCTATCATTATTTATTTTATAAGAATTACGATGTCACGAAAACGCGTTTCGAACCACATCGCAATCAATGCACCCGCGGTTATCGACACATTTCGGCTTCATCGAGATTTGGATTTGGGTCGCATCAATGCGCACCCGAGTTTAGGAAAGTAATTTTTAAGTAGGTCGTGCTTAAAGATTCTAACGTATTGTTATTTTGGGGAAGACGGTGAAACTCACTAAACAACCTTTCCAAGTCTACACAATGAAATAATTGTGCTATTAACTACTTGAGGATCCTGAGTGATTAGGCCTACAATTTGTTGAATTTGAAGTTGAATATCCGGGCAGGAATGCCGAGTAAATGGGCCCTGAGCCCACAAAGCCCAACTCCTGCCATTGCACATGCTGCGGCCACAGGCCCTTAGAGCACTTTGGCGTTAGGCACAAAGCAGGCCCAAAATTTGGCTTGCACTCGTACAGCCCAGGGATTGAATCCTTGGACCCCTTTTGGTTTAACTAATTTCTTGGACTACCTGCTAGAATGCCAGGCCCAAAATTGGCCCAATATGAGGCTGTTAAATATGTGATTCATACTAGCCCAAACTTAAAATCAACCATGCGTATAGAACCCCAAATCAACTGCAACTTTTGCAGATTTGACTCCAGCATACTGTGAAACTTAAGCAAATTGAAAATGACAATTGTATAAACATGAAATGCTCAATTTAAACAATCCCCACCCTGGACTATATACATGAATCTGAATACCCAAATGTCCACTTACTAAACTATATACAGTCAGACAATTTAAACTAACTAAACTATGAAAAGGTAATCAATAGACAATGTTTCCTAAGGCAATGAATTCAGTAGCATTCTCATTGTTCTCCACTTCAAACTTGGATTTACATAGATGAGAGTCAAGGAAATGTACCTGGGAATTGTAATGAAAATAGAGAAAAGGAGAGGAATCAGCTATTTTCAACAACAACAAACAACAAACCCAGCAATGTTACACCACAGAAACACAGGCAGATTGCTTTGAAACCAGAAATATAAGCAAATTCCCACAGATCAGCTTAACAGACCTCTAACATTTCCCTGACCCTCACAACTGAAACCCAAAACTAGTAACGAAACTATGAAGCTGTTTCAGATCTCCATATTTTGATGTTTTTATTTTCTGAATAACCTCAGAATTGAAATGCTAACTGAATTAAAAAAAAAGGAATGAAAGCTCAAATTAAAACTTAGGGCTCAAGGCAGAATATTGAGAGCCGACCCCCTTTCCCAAGGCATCTTATGCCCTTTTATAGGCAACCCCAAAGAGAATGGACTAGATTCTGATTTTCCAATTAGTCCCTCTCTATTTTCAATTTGGTCCCTCTATTTTCAACTTGCTAAACAAGTAACTGCACTATAATTATTAAAATTAACACTTGAACCCCATTCTAGAAGGCCCTAATGCATTCCTCTACCCATACAATACCTATACTGCCCTTCCCTATACCTTGATATTACTATTCCTATCAGAACTATCCTTTTCCATACCCAGATTATCCCTGAAAGCCCTTCAGAATCACTGAACCTACCCTTATCTTTAACAACTATACCCAATACCCTATCCCAGTCTGAAACTAACTAAAATTAATTAACTAGCAATCAGAAACTGACTAATCAGACTGACTGAACCAATTCTGTTCAATTAACCAACTCAAACAAGCTAAACGTAGTTAAACTGAGCTTAAGCTACCACGATTAATATTAAATGAACTTAAAACTAATTCTTAAACCATGAACTCATAATCATTTAACCAAATATCAAGCTCAGAATCAACAATATTTAACAGAACCTAAACTAACACAATTAAACCATAAAATTAACAGAACAAATAATGAAACAACAACTGTAAATAATACTTCAATCATGCGAGTAAAAGAAGCAGTAAAAATAAAGAAAAACTCACAGAGGCATAAGGGATTCCGGCCAGTCATAAACATCTGAATCCTTTCAGATTTTTGATGCGTAACATCCCTAACCATGTGTTCTTACACGAGAACACATGGTTAAGGGTACTACGGTTCGAAATCAAAAGGATTTGGTTCTAGGGTTTGGCCCGCAATTCTTAGATCTAAGATTTGGGTCGTTTCATGGTGATTTGAAAGAAAACAACCACGGATTAGTGTTGAGGAAGGGCTGGGGGTTGTGGGGTGTGATTTTGGGCTGATTTGGACAAACCTGTCACTTGGCCAGAAAACTTCAAACCAAGATTCGAAAAGTTCCGGCCTTATTCGAGGCAAACCAATGGGTGCAATGGAAAGAGGAGGGTGAGGGGGGCCTGTGGTGTTAATCTCAGGGTGAACGGCATAGTTTGCGTCCACCGCCGGCAAGGGGTTTAGGGGCGGCGCGGATTAGGGTTAGAGGAGAAGGGGTGGGGTGAAGAAGACGATGCAAATGGGGGTAGGGGGGAACGGTTTGGACACTTAAATACCGGAAACCTAGTTAGTTCCGGACCGTTGGATTGATGAGATCCAACGGTCCTGATCCAAGGACCCCGAAACGACGCCGTTTCATTTAGCAGGGGGGCAGACCGGGTAAGGACCTGGGCTGGACTTGAATGCATGAGGCGTTTGGGCCTGAAATATTTTAGTGCAATTGGCCCAAATTTCGGGTCTCAAACAAGACCATTTCCATACTATTATTATATTTTTCATTTTTCTTTTTCTTGCTTTCACAATTTTTATAATAATTTTTATAATTTTTATAAAGATGTAAAACTTAACACGAAGTCCTGATTGTTTTAAAACAAAGACTAATTAATTCCTAAAATTGTTCAAAACTATTTTGTGACAAATTCACAATAAAATCATTAAAAATGCAAAAGTGAACTATTTTTGTGATTCTTCATGTTTTGTTCTAAACCCATTAACTCCTAATTTATACTAACAATATAAAACTAAAACCTAAATGCAAAAAATGCGTATTTTTGTATTTTATAAAATTTAACACGCCCAAATAAAATGCAACAATTATCAGAAGATGACACCAAAACGCACAAAAATTGTAAAAATAAAGAAAAATTATTTTGTTTGGGATTTTGGGAATTATTCATATATAGGGCAAAAATCACGTGCTCACAGCTCGCACATTCAAATCACTAAAATAACATCAACTACTATGAATTTAGCATCAAAATCATGAAATTTCTTAAGAACTTCAAATTTTCCAATTTTCTCAAAAACGATCCGATTCACATCATTTCAAGTCCGTTTCTTGCCAAATTTCACAGACTTATCTTAAATCACATATAAGACATGTACCGGGTACCGGAACCAAAATATGGGCCATATACCATCAAGTTTTAGACACTTTTCATTTCCAAAACTCAAAAATAATTCCAGAAAATAATTTTCTTTAAAAATTCATTTCTTGGGCTTGGGACCTCGGAATTCGATTCCGGGCATATTCCCAAGTCCCATATTTTCCTACGGACCCTTCGGGACCACCAAATCATGGGTCCGGGTCTATTTACCCAAAATATTGACCGAAGTCAACTTAAATCCATTTTAAAGACAAAATTCATTATTTTTCACAGATTTTCACATAATGGCTTTCCGGCTACGTACCCGGGCTGTGCATGCAAATCGAGGTGAGATAGAAAGAGGTTTTTAGGCCTCAGAACACAGAATTCATTTCTAAAACAAGTGATGACCTATTGGGTCATCACACATACTTTGGGAAGTGCATTAGATTGAATAAAGAATGAAGTAACCTCGGTGACATCATTTGGGGAGAGTCCGAAATCAAAATATATTTCTTTTGGACTCAAAATACCTTTTTAGGTGTAAAAAAAATACCATTCCTTATAAAACGCGATCATGAACTGTGTTTTACCTTAACGGTCATTTGGGACTGTCACTACCCATTTTTCCATAATAGGTCATGATGGCGCCCAACACCGTTGTCAGGCAAGCCAACGCGGAAGTATTAGTGAATTCTTATTTTACTTACCCAAACAGTTACAATTTTTTCTTAATTTGCAATTAAAAGCAGGTGATAATATGCAACATTCAATAATAATTATACAATCCAAAAGAAAACGTCTACTAATGTGTGTGCCAAGACCTGGTGTCACAAGCTGTGGGCAACTAGTAGAATATACAAAATAATACATCTATTATACTGTCTGAAACAAAATAGACAGTCAAAAGTAAGGAAGACTCCGTCCAGCTGCTGATCGGTACAGGAAGGGAAGCAGATCACCGTGGAAGTCTCGGACTATGATCAGGGATGCGCACCGGTCTGATAGTCAGATGAACCTGCCTCAGAACCTGTACAATTAAGTACAGAAGCGTAGCATGAGTACATAAATAATATGTACCCTGTAAGTATCCCATCTAATCTCGAAGAAGTAGAGATGAGAGGTCGACTTGAAACCTACTAGTGCCAAATAATATAATATGATGTTATACCAGGCATGATGATCACAATATGTAACAGTTGAAATAAGTATTTCTAAGTCATGTAATTTTTAATACCCCAATTAATCCTTTACAATTTAAGCCATGTATCAGGCAAGTCATCAATAACAAATTCACATAAATATCATGCGCACGTTATGCCAAGGTCGACGGCCCGATCCAATATAAAAGAAATTGTGCACTGCTAGAGGGTCGAATGACGCGCACCATAGATGCATCTATTTTTACCGAGACGATCGGCTCGATCCACCAATATCAATTATCAATAGAAAAATACAAGAAGGCGCATTTATATTCAAATAAACTCATACCAGTGTTCAACATAGCATATGTTCACTTATTTTCATTTCCAATTCTCTAGCATATCCTAAATGATCACATTACCAAGAAGACATATAACATTTGCAAATATAGCATGACACAGGTCCTAAACTACCCGGATAATTAACATGATAGTAGCTACGCACGGACTCTTGTCACCTAGTGCGTACGTAGCCCCCGCATTTAGTAGCAAATTATATAATTAAGACTCCTATGGGGACAATTCCCTCTTACAAGGTTATAAAGGAGACTCACCTCGCTCCAAAGTGCACTTCCAACACCAAGAATGAGCCCGGACTCTCAATTTGGAGTCGAACGATCCAAAACTAGTTAAATGGGGTAAGAACTAGTCAACACAAGCTCATAAGATCACATTCTAACTATTAAAGCAATTTTCCAACCTTACACACAAGTTTCCTAAAATTCGACCCCGGGCCCACGTGCCCGAATTCCGAAATTTTTCGAAGAAAGTTGTTCTTTGTAACCTAAGGATCAATAATATATAATTTCTACTTCACTTCATACCCAATTTCGTGGAAAAATCTAAGTTTTATCAAAACCCTAGGTTTTGCTCTAACCCCATGATTTTACCTAAATCCTAGTGTTTAATCTACCGAAGACACAATTATTAAACTAATAATAGGTGGGATAAACTTACCTCAAGATGCTAGGTGGAAGTCTTCTCTCAAAAGCTCCCAAAATCGCCAATGGAGGAGTGAAAAGTGGCAAAAATGACTTAGAACCTGTATTAAATGAAGCTCACTACTTCAGTGATTTCCGCATCTGCGGTCCCGCTTCTACGAGAAATTGGCCGCAGCTGCGGAACCGGCCAAGCGGGCTGCGACCGCTTCGGCGGTCTTGAATCCGCTTCTGCGATTCTGGGCCTGACCTACCTTGGCCACATCTGCGATAGGCGGACCGCTTCTGCGGTCTCGCACCTGCGGTCGACCAACCGCAGGTGCGGTTATGACAAAAGCAGATGCTTCAGCACTTCTCAACAATTCCAACTTCACTAGAGCCTCGTCCGATTGACGCTCGAGGCTCCCGGGCCCCGCTCGAACATACCAACAAGTCTGAAATCATGAAACGGACCTACTCGAACCTTCGGAATGCCCGAAACAACGTTAAATCTAAGAATCACCCCCTAAAACCAATTGAATCAAACTCATGAACTTGAAGTTCTTAATTTTTCTCTAACGAGCTGAAACGCCCTTAAACTACTCGGATTGACAACAAATTTTGTGGGCAAGTCTTAAATGTTATATTGGACCTGTACCGGGCTCCGGAACCAACATACGAGCTCGATATCCATGTGATCAATCATTATTTAGTTTCTTTAAATCCTTAGAATTTCATTTTAACAATTTCTAATAAAAATTCATTACTCGGCCTAGGGACCTCAGAATTCGATTCCAAGCATATGCCCAGGTCCCATATTTTCCTACGGACCATCCAAGACCGTCAAAACACGAATCCGGGTCCGTTTTATCAAAATGTTGACCAAAGTGAAACTTAACCTTTTAAGAAAATCTTAAGGAATCAAATGAGCATATTTCAACCCAAATTCTTCCAATTCCCGAACCAACCATCCCTGCGGGTCATAAATTAGTTAAAGCAAACACATGAAGTTTTATTAAGGGTAATGGGGTTCTAAAAAGCAAAACGACCAGTCGGGTCGTTACATTCTCCACCTCTTAAATAAATGTTCGTCCTCGAACGGTCATAGAAAAGTACCTGAGGTGCTGAATAAGTGTGGGTATCTGCTCCACATGTCCTTCTCGGACTCCCAGGTTGCCTCCTCGACTGGTTGGCCCCTCCACTGGACCTTTACCGGTGAAATCCTTTTGGATCTTAACTGGCGATCTTGTCTATCAATAATGGCAACTGGCTCATCCTCGTAACTCAGGCTCTCATCCAACTGAATAGTACTGAAGTCCAACACATGGGACAAGTCGGCATGATACCTCCGAAGCATAGACACGTGAAAGAGTGGGTGAACTCCCGATAAACTGGGGGGGAGGGGGGGTAAAGCAAGCTCGTAAGCAACCTCCCCAACTCGTCTCAACACCTTAAATGGGCCAATAAACTTTGGGCTTAGCTTGCCCTTCTTCCCGAACCTCATAACACTCTTCATTGGCGAGACTTTCAAGGGGACCTTCTCGCCAACCATGAATGATACATCGCATGCCTTCTGATCCGCGTAACTCTTTTGTCTGGACTGAGTTGTGCGAAGCCTTTCCTGAATCAACTTTACCTTGTCCAAGGCATCCTGCACTAAATCTGTACCATATAACTTAGCTTCACCAGGCTCAAACTACCCGATAGGAGAACGACACCACCGACCGTATAAAGCCTCAAATGGAGTCATCTTAATGTTGGACTGATAGTTGTTGTTGTAAGCAAACTCTGCCAAAGGCAAGAACTAATCCCACTGCACTCCAAAGTCAATCATACATGCTCTAAGCATGTCCTCCATGATCTAGACTGTCCACTCCGACTGCCTGTCGGTCTGTGGATGAAATGCTATGCTGAGCTCCACGCAGGTCCCCAACTCACCCTGAACAGCTCTCTAGAAATGAGAAGTGAACTGAGGGCCTCTATCTGATATGATGGAAACAGGCACACCGTGCAACTGGACTATCTCCCGGATGTATATTTGAGCCAGTCTCTCCAAAGTGTAAGTAGTCACAACCGGTAAAAAGTGTGCCGACTTGGTCAACCTATCCACGATGACCCACACTGCATCAAACTTCTGCAAGGTCTGGGGCAAGCCAACTACGAAATCCATAGTAATGCGCTCCCACTTCCACTCTGGTATATGCATCTGCTGAAGTAGACCACCCGACCTCTGGTGTTCATACTTGACCTGCTGGCTATTATAACACTTAGCCACATACTCCACTATGTCTTTCTTCATCCTCTGCCACCAATAATGCTACCTCAAGTCACGATACATCTTCGTAGCACCTGGATAAATGGAATACCACGAACTGTGTGCCTCCTCTAGTATCCTCTCCCTCAGACCATCAATATTAGGAACACATAGGCGACCTTGGAGTCACAAAACACCATCCTCGCCAATAGAAATCTCCTTGGCACTACCCTGAAGCACTGTCTCTCTGAGAACAGCCAAATGTGGATCATTGAACTACTAGGCCTTGATCTGCCCCACTAATGAAGACTGAGTAAAAACACATGCAAGAACTTGGCTGGGCTCTGAAATATCCAATCTCACAAGTCCGTTAGCTAAGGACTGGATGTCCAAAGCTAGTGGCCTCTCCTCTGCTGGAATGAATGCAAGCTACCCATACTCTCTGCTTTCTTGCTTAAGGCATCTGCGACCACATTTGCCTTGCCGGGTGATAAAAAATGATGATGTCATAATCTTTCAGCAACTCAAGCCATCTATGTTGCCTCAAATTGAGATCCCTCTACTTGAACAATTGTTGCAAGCTACGATGATCAGTATAAACCTCACATGATACCCTGTACAGATAATGCCTCCATATCTTAAGAGCATGAACAATCGCGGTCAACTCCAAATCGTGCATAGGATAATTCTTCTCATGGATCTTCAGTTGACGCAAAGCATATGCAATAACTCGCCCCTTCTTGCATCAATACACACCCCAATCCAACGCGCGAAGCATCGCAATATACCATATACATCCTTGAACTAGAAGGCAACACAAGAATTGGTGCTGTAGTCAAGTCTGTCTTTAGCTTTTGAAAGCTCGCCTCAAAATCATCGGACCAACGAAAGGGAGCACCCTTCTAGGTCAATCTAGTTAGAGGTGATGCAATAGATGAAAAACCCTGCACGAATCATTTGTAATAACCTACTAACCCCAGGAAACTCCTGATCTCGGTCATCGAAGTAGGACGTGGCCAACTCTGAACTGCCTCAATCTTCTTGGGATCCACCTTAATACCCTCTCCTAACACAATATGCCCTAAGAATGCCACTGACTCTAGCCAGAACTCACACTTGGAGAACTTAGCGTTGATACCCAATTATTCCCTATATATTTTATATATGCAAAATACTTTCAAAATATCATATGTATGCATATATAGGTATATCCAAGTGTTTTAGTATTTTTCCTAATTTTAAAAGATTTTTAAATCAATTTATTGTCCTATTTAGCATTACAAAAACTAATAATTATTCCCAAATTCATCATTTTGGTGAATAATTTATTTTATTCTCATATTTATACCAAAATATAGGATATATAATTTTTGCACATTTTTGTAAATTTATTTAGTATTTTAAAAGTTAAATTGCATTTAATTGTAATTTTAGCCTATTTTAAGATTTAATTGCGCGTATAATTATAAAATTGGTTCCAGAATTTTTAATATAATATCTATATGTTATTAATTATTTAGTACCTTTAATTTATTTTCAGAAGTCATTTTACTATTTTTATAAAATAAAAAGGGAAAAACTGGCTATTTCAATTATTGCCCAAATTGATCCCCCAAATAACCCAATTTCAAATCCCAAATTACCTAGCCCAATTTCAATTTAACCCGACCCCTGACCCTCTTACCTGATCCGCCTGACCCCTCTCTTTTAATCTAGGCCGTTGATCATTTTGATCAACGGCCACGATCATTCCTTACCTTTTTAATTCCCCAATGACTACCCTAATCCCCTCATTTTCTTCTATCAGCCGCCTTTGAAACCCCTCTCCTCTCAAACTCTCTCGAACCCTCTCGAAACCCTAGCCTCTCTCACTGTCTTCTACCTCAAGCTCACCGGAATCCATGGCATCTCAAGCCATGGATGGCCTAAACTCATCTCCCTCTGCTCTCAAACACTTGGTATTCGAAGGTCCTAGGTCTGACCTCGAATGTGTCCGTTCAGATCTCTATAGATCCAAGGTTCTATGGCCCTTGCTGGTTTTGTTCCAGCGTACAATGATGTTTTGAGCATGGTTCTAACCTCTCCGACTCAGATCGAACCTTTTCAAAGCCTTACTCGTTTTAGGGTTCCCCTGAAACCCTAAGCTATTTGAGGTTTTCTCTATTTTTTTCTTAGATCTGTTTTATATCTGTACTCTACTTGAGTTTTTAAACGTTTTCCCCAATTTTTCTTTCAAAAAATTACTTCTTTCCGATTTAGGGTTTCTGAAAAAGCTTAAAATGTTTCTCCAACTCTTCTTTTCCTTTCTTTGTGTGTATTTGTCACGCATGTGCTTCTACTGCTTTCTTATGCTTTACATGTTATTCTGTGCTTTGTTTTCCACTGTGTTTTGTACCATGATCGCATGTTTATCTTGTTGTATTTTCCTATATGATCTTTTGCTATGCTTTTCCGGTATTTTTGTGTTCTTCTATTGTATGTATTTCCTACTGAGTTCTTAAGTTTTGTTTTCCTTCTACTGAACTCTGTTTAAGTCCCTTCTAAAAGGTTTTCTTAAACACGTTTCTTTTACTGTCGTGACTATTCTCTCATTATACTCCTACACTCTGTTTGCTTTGAATGTTATTTGTATTTGCTTGTCTTCTCATGAGATTCTGAAAAGAAATCTCTGAGCCTGTTGCCTCCTCATCTCTATATTTGACTCGAGTCGGAAACCCTAGAATTTGGGGGTCTCCTCCGAGTTTGGTCATATGATCAAACTAGGGTTCTGTTTAAGGACCCTTGACTCTTTCAGACTCATTTCTGGGTCTATGAACTAAGTGTGAACTTCTTTTGTTTGCACACAATTCTGATTCTCCTACACTAGACTCTTCTATTGAATAGCATGACAAATTTCTTCATGTTTAACGTATTTGTGTGCTTTTATATATGAGGAATCTTTCTTCAAAATGGTTTTCCAACTTGTGATTGATTCAGAATTCATTTTAATAAGTTTAATTGATTGGTACTGATTTTCCTTAAGTCAAAATCCTTCCCATCTTTCTGACATGGTTCATTCATATGAAATCCTCAATTTCTGATTTACTAGCTGTTAACTGATTTTCTTTCCTTATTTGCACAAATTGTGTACTATCAAGTCTTTGTCCTTAAATAAACCTCTGTGTATTTACCCCTCTTGTACTGCTCTGGAAAAGTGTTTGATTGACCCCTTTCCTTAATTATTTTGCCCGTTTGAAATCAGAATCCCTTAATTAAAGGGAGACCTTGTGTAATTGATTTCCAAACTATTTTTCTTACCTATTTCTACTTGCTTTCTGCACTATAAAAGGGCACGGCCCTTTTGCACTTTAGGACACATTCAATTCAATACTTCTACACTTCAGACTTCACAATTCTCTTCTAAACTCATAGTATTCTGATTGCTCGTTTGCACTTTGGCTTTACAAAACTACTGCTTTCTCTTTGTTTGTTTTTTATGAAACTGGTATGTCCTAATTTTAGTTTCAGCATCACCCCAATGTGTTTACTTAAAGTTTTTATATCCATGGCTACCTTACTGCTTATGTAGAGTTCAATATTTAACTTAATATGCCTATGTTCTACTGCCTGTTTCTACTATGAATATTTGCTCCCTACCTCATTACCCCTATGTGTGTGTAAGTGGTGACTTAGGGCATGGCAACATGAGTTGTTGCCCATGACTTGAGTTCTGAACCAGTAAGATCCTAACCTCTAACAGGCT
Organism: Nicotiana sylvestris; assembly: GCF_000393655.2. Lineage (NCBI taxonomy): Eukaryota > Viridiplantae > Streptophyta > Magnoliopsida > Solanales > Solanaceae > Nicotiana > Nicotiana sylvestris. The sequence goes on along the minus strand of NC_091066.1, from coordinate 34,299,022 downwards.
GGAGAGTGTGCCAGCATATCCCATTACTGAGTATGCCCATCAGTCTGCTTCTCTTGTGTTCTTGCAAATTCCCTACTCCTCTATACCCCTATATGCACTGATTTTTAAGTTGTTCCCTTTTCCCCCATTTCCCCCTTTCAGAATTTCATTTCTTCACTTGCACTCTCTCCTAGCTTCTAGGTTCTGCCCCCTCTTGTGAGCCTTGCCTTGGGACCTTGAGTTCCCTCTGAACTTGGACACTTGAGGGCTGACCCTTCCACACTGCACTATATTCTTAATCTGGTAACATTTGGGTGTGAGCACTGCCCGGAGTCCATATGAGGCTCTCAGGGAACTCTGACACATCCAAAGATGAGAGGAAGGCTTTGGATCATGATCTTTAGAGTTGGTTCATCTCATATTTCAGACATGGAGTCTGAATTAGGCTCCCCTTGGTTGTATTTTTAATTTTGCTTTTCTTATTTCATTCCGGGCTGTAATAACTTGTAATAACTATTGGGGATGGCTAGTGAAAAGGGAGGGAATCATGCATGCAAAGGGGTAGATATCATGTTCATAGGGAATCATTATACTTCTGCACTTCTGCATTTCATGTAGATATCATGTTCATAGGGAATCATTATACTTCTGCACTTCTGCATTTCATATAGATATCATGTTCATAGGGAATTATTATACTTCTGCACTTCTGCATTTCATATAGATATCATGTTCATAGGGAATTATTATACTTCTGCACTTCTGCATTTCATATAGATACTATATCTATAGGTTTCTGCACTTCTGTATTATATAGAGACCATGTCCATAAGTCATTTCTGAAATTCTGCATATCATATAGATAATATGCCTACAGGACTTCCTGCAATTTGCATGTGCATCTGTCATTAGGCAAACCTGTTTATAGGAGTTAAATAACTAACTGCATATAGATGACTTGCCTATAGGATTTCTGCATGTCAATAACAATGTTTTCAAAGTCAACAATGCCTAGAAAACATGCCTATAGGAATTAACAACCTAGTATGAAACGTTTTCGTTCACCTATAAGTCTAAAATCGGCAATATCATTATCCAACATCTGCAGAATCTTTTGTCAAAACTTGTCTTTCCTGAATAACTGACGGCCTCTTCTAAAATCAGTACACTTCATCTTTTCTGAAACCAGTAGATATCATGCCTATAGGTTTCGTCTAACGCTTAGGCAAGCCTTAGGATAAAAGGTTATGACTGCACTAGGTTTTTTTGTTAATTACAACCAGCGGGCAAGTCTAATTCGGACTTCTTATCTGAAAATATGTGATAAATCAGTCTGTTTTCCCCCTTTAAGTTTTAATCAGACCCTAATCAGTACATGCAAGACATGCTAAACTAAATGCTTTTCTTTGATTTAAGGAGGTCTGTTTGAGCTGTATCTGCTTATGTGCTTGCCCCATACTTGTTATACGTGCTTTTTGTTTGTCGACTTAGTATTTTTACCTTTTGAAACCACAAATAAGCCAACCTTTCCACTATTATAGGATTAGTAGTCCCAAGCACCTCCGGGGCTGATAGGATTGGGGGCAGGTAATAGCATGCAATAAGTAAACGAGACTATTCCGTGCTTTAACACCTTAACAGGGTGGGAAAGGGTAGATATGGATGTGATGACCACACGATAATATCACGTATAACCCCTCGTTGAGGAGCGATTACGGAACATTGTGTGGGGTGATCCATATTATTTATAAATTTAGGACCTCCCTTCCCTTTACTTGTTTATTTCGTTGTTTACCTTTCAAAATTTTAAACCGTTTTTCTCAAATTTCAGCTTGCCTTTCACTTCTTTTAATTTTATCTATTTGCAACCATTATGTGAAAATTGTTGAAGTTTGGCAAAATGCCAAAGTCCCACATTGGTTGGGAGTTAAGTTTGGGGGGATTTTTCCCCTATAAAAGAAGGCCTAATGTTTAGGATTGAAACACACCTCTCATTTGCCTTCTCATCTGTTTAAGGCATTTGTATCTTCTCTCTTTAGTATTATTTCACTTGTATTTTTGGAGTGGAATAAAATATTGGTTGTGTCCGAGGAGTAGGCAAAATTAGCCGAACCTCGTAAATTCTGGTGTTCCCTTTATTATTGCTTTATTGTCTTATTTATTATTTGGTGGCTGTCATAATTTTTGGTATAGTAGTTGTGACTTATTCACACTCTATACATTTGGCTTCCGCAACAATTGGTATCAGAGCCAAGGTACTGTCTAAGTATGCTCTGTGGTTGCAGCATAGTCTGATCTTCCACATCAGAAAAGATTTATCTTGGTAACTGAGTCAAGGTTCTGTCTGAGTATGCTCTGTGGTTGCAGCTTAGTCTGATCTTCCACACCAGAAAGGAAATAATCTTGATTTGTGTCGTCAGCTATTAAATAATATTTGTGTCAAAGATGGGAGACAATAAACAAGAAGAATCTACATCAAGTGTCAACAATACGTCATCATTGGCATCTTCGCTTATGACAAGAATTGTGTCAAATGCGAAATTTGCGGTCGAAATATTTGACGGGTCCGGACATTTTGGGATGTGGCAAGGCGAGGTTCTAGATGTCCTTTTTCAACAAGGGTTAGATCTGGCCATTGAAGAAAAGAAACCAGATGTTATTGGAGAAGAAGATTGGAGAATTATCAACCGTGTTGCTTGCGGTACCATTCGATCCTACCTTGCTAGAGAGCAGAAATATCCATACACAAAGGAAACTTCTGCAAGTAAATTATGGAAAGCACTGGAGGATAAATTTTTGAAGAAAAACAGTCAAAATAAATTGTACATGAAGAAGAGACTGTTTCACTTCACCTATGTTCCTGGTACCACGATGAATGAACATATCACCAGTTTCAATAAGTTGGTTACAGATTTGCAAAATATGGATACAACTTATGATGATGGTGACTTGGCCTTGATGTTGTTGGCGTCACTTCCTGATGAGTACGAGCACCTTGAAACTACTCTACTCCATGGAAATGACGAAGTTTCTCTCAGAGAAGTTTGTTCGGCTTTGTACAGCTATGAACAAAGAAAGCGAGAAAAACAGAAGGGCGGAGAAGGAGAAGCACTATTTGTGAGGGGTCGTCCTCAAAATCAAACGAGGACAAAGAAGGGAAGATCCAAGTCAAGATCCAGACCCAGCAAAGATGAATGTGCCTTTTGTCGAGAAAAAGGGCACTGGAAGAAAGACTGTCCGAAGTTGAAGAATAAGGCCAAACATAACAATGGAAAGGCCATTATGGATTCAAATGTAGCTGATTGTGATGATTCAGACTTCTCATTAGTTACAACAGAGTCATCAACATCTTCAGACATATGGTTGATGGACTCGGCTTGTAGCTATCATATGTGTCCCAACAGGGACTGGTTCGTGGAATTTCAAGAAGGAGAATATGGAGTCGTCCACACAGCGGATAACAGCCCTCTTACCTCATATGGCATTGGTTCAATACGATTAAGGAACCATGATGGAATGATCAGAACATTGATAGATGTTCGATATGTACCGGATTTGAAGAAGAATCTCATCTCTGTGGGAGCCCTAGAATCAAAAGGGTTCAAAATCATTGCAGAAAATGGAGTGATGAGAGTATGCTCCGGTGCACTAGTGGTAATGAAGGCTAATCGGAAGAATAATAATATGTATCGCTATCGTGGCAGTACAGTTATTGGGACAGCGACAGTGACATCCAGTGACGACAAAGAGGCAGAAGCAACCAAGCTATGGCACATGCGCTTGGGACATGCTGGAGGAAAATCCTTGAAAACTCTATCAGATCAAGGATTGTTAAAAGGAGTAAAGGCTTGCAACTTGGAGTTTTGTGAGCATTGTGTCAAAGGGAAACAGACAAGGGTTAAATTTGGTACAGCGATCCATAATACTAAAGGCATTTTGGATTATGTACACTCTGATGTTTGGGGTCCTTCCAAAACACCTTCATTGGGTGGGAAGCACTATTTTGTAACCTTTGTTGATGATTTTTCTCGAAGAGTGTGGGTGTATACAATGAAAAACAAAGATGAAGTGCTGGGAATTTTTCTCAAATGGAAGACGATGGTGGAGAATCAAACAGGCAGGAGGATCAAGTGTATTCGCACAGACAATGGAGGTGAATACAAAAATGATCATTTCAATAAGGTCTGTGAAAATGATGGCATCGTCCGACACTTCACTGTTAGACATACACCACAACAGAATGGAGTGGCAGAACGTATGAACCGGACCTTGCTGGAGAAGGTACGGTGTATGTTGTCCAATGCTGGCTTGGGCAAAGAATTTTGGGCTGAGGCAATTACATATGCATGCCACCTCATTAATCGTCTACCATCTGCTGCTATTGATGGCAAAACACCATTTGAAAAATGGTACGGAAAACCTGCTGTAGATTATAACTCTTTGCACGTGTTTGGCTCAACTGCATATTATCATGTGACGGAGTCAAAATTGGATCCAAGGGCAAAGAAGGCTATTTTTATGGGAATTACTTCTGGAGTCAAAGGATATCGCTTATGGTGTCCTATGACAAAGAAAGTAATATTCAGCAGAGATGTTACCTTTGATGAATTTGCTATGGTAAATAAGGTAACAGAAGATACCAAACAAAATGAAGGTGCTTCTAAGCAGGTGGAGTTTGAGGGAAAATTTATTTTTCCTACACAAGAAGCAGAGGAGGAAACAAATGAAGATTACCCTCTGGAAGGAGAGCCAGTAGAGGAGATTCCAACTCAGGAATCTCAACAACAACTTGAATCAATAGCAACCAGCAGGCCAAAAAGAACAATAACGAAACCTGTTCGTCTCATAGAGACGGTTGCTTGTGCAACCTCAATTGTAGCTGATGATGTTCCTACTACTTATAAAGACGCTGTTCAAAGTTCAGAAGAAGATAAGTGGAGGATTGCCATGAATGATGAGATACAGTCCCTTCATCAGAATCATACATGGAGATTGGCCAATCTCCCGAAGGGAAAGAAAGCAATTGGGTGCAAATGGGTATTTGCAAAGAAGGAAGGATTTCCTAACCAAGTAGATGTTCGCTACAAAGCAAGATTGGTGGCCAAAGGATATGCTCAAAAGGAGGGAATTGATTACAATGAAGTGTTTTCTCCAGTTGTAAAACATTCCTCCATTAGAATTATGTTGGCTTTGGTAGCACAATTGGATTTGGAACTAGTTCAGATGGATGTAAAAACTGCGTTTTTACATGGAAACTTGGAGGAGGAAATCTACATGACTCAGCCAGAAGGATTCAAAGTTGCTGGAAAAGAAAATATGGTGTGCAAACTTGAAAAATCGTTGTACGGATTGAAACAATCTTCTAGACAATGGTACAAGCGATTTGACGAGTTTATGTTGCGGCAAGGGTACAAGAGAAGCAAATACGATCATTGTGTGTATTTGCACAAGCTTAAAGATGGTTCCTTTGTATATCTTCTCCTATATGTTGATGATATGTTGATAGCTTCCAAGAATTCGGAAGAAATTGATAAGTTGAAGATTCAACTGAAGAAGGAGTTCGAGATGAAGGATTTGGGTGAGGCAAAGAAAATTCTTGGCATGGAGATAATTAGAGATAGACGTTCAAAGAAACTCTGTTTATCTCAAAAGGAATATTTGAAGAGAGTACTTCAACGTTTTGGCATAGATGACAAGACTAAGCCAGTTAGTACTCCACTTGCTTCCCATTTTAAGCTAAGTACTACTATGTCGCCAATGGATGAAGCTGAACGAGAGTATATGTCAAAGGTACCATACGCAAATGCTGTTGGTAGCTTGATGTATGCAATGGTTTGCACAAGGCCTGACATTTCACAAGCTGTTGGAGTTATTAGCAGATATATGCACAATCCAGGGAAGGAGCATTGGCAAGCTGTGAAGTGGATTCTACGGTATATTCATAATACTGTAGATGTCGGGTTAGTTTTTGAGCAGGAAGACAATCAGTTTGTAGTTGGATATTGTGACTCAGATTTTGCGGGTGATATGGACAAACGAAGATCAACTACTGGTTATGTGTTTACTTTTGCAAAGGCACCAGTTAGTTGGAAGTCTACTTTGCAGTCAACAATTGCTTTGTCTACAACAGAGGCAGAGTACATGGCTATTACAGATGCTTGTGAAAGAGGCAGTTTGGCTTCAAGGATTGCTAAAGGAGCTTGGTGTTGAACAAAAAGGTATCACAATTTTTTGTGATAGTCAAAGTGCTATTCAATTAGCGAAGAACCAAGTTTATCATGCAAGGACGAAGCACATTGATGTTCGGTATCATTTCGTACGAGAAATCATAGAAGAAGGTGGAGTCACGGTGAAGAAAATTCATACTACAGAGAATCCTGCTGATATGCTGACAAAGGTGGTGACTGCGGTCAAGTTTCAACATTGTTTGGATTTGATCAACATTGTTGAACACTGAAGATTGAAGATGAAGACACAACCAAAATTTGTTATTGAGAGAGAATTGAAAATGTGGAATTTTGCCAAGGTGGAGATTTGTTGAAGTTTGGCAAAATGCCAAAGTCCCACATTGGTTGGGAGTTAAGTTTGGGGGGATTTTTCCCCTATAAAAGAAGGCCTAATGTTTAGGATTGAAACACACCTCTCATTTGCCTTCTCATCTGTTTAAGGCATTTGTATCTTCTCTCTTTAGTATTATTTCACTTGTATTTTTGGAGTGGAATAAAATATTGGTTGTGTCCGAGGAGTAGGCAAAATTAGCCGAACCTCGTAAATTCTGGTGTTCCCTTTATTATTGCTTTATTGTCTTATTTATTATTTGGTGGCTGTCATAATTTTTGGTATAGTAGTTGTGACTTATTCACACTCTATACATTTGGCTTCCGCAACAAAAACCCCCTCATATTTGAAACTCTTATTTGCTTACTTAAAGTTACAATTATAGTATGGCCGGGAACCACACTAGTGTATCCTGAGGGGTGCCTAACACCTTCCCTTCGGGATAATTTCAAGCCCTTACCCGATCTCTGATTTTCCTAAATCAAACTCTTCTTAGTGTCCTAATGCACTTTAATCATTAGGTGGCGACTCTCCTCTTTTAATACCTATTAAAAGAGTTGTCAATGTCATAAACCCTATTTCGCGAGAAAAAGGGGGAGCGACACTTAGCATATAGCTTCTGCTCCCGCAAGGTCTAAAACACTACCCTCAAATGCTGCTCGTGCTCCCCCAGGCTACGGGAGTATATCAAAATGTCGTCAATGAAGACGATGACAAATGAATCAATGTAAGGCTTGAATACCCTATTTATCAAGTCCATGAATGTTGTTGGGGCATTAGTCAAGTCGAAGGACATCACCAGGAACTCATAATGGCTATATCTAGTCCGAAATGCAGTCTTCGGAACATCCGAGTCCGAAATGTTCAGCTGATGATACCTTGACCTCAAGTCAATCTTGGAGAACACCCTAACACCCTGCAACTGGTCAAACAAATCATCGATACGAGGCAACAGATACTTGTTCTTGATGGTGACTTTGTTCAACTGGCGGTAATCAATGCACATCCGCATAGTCCCATCTTTCTTCTTCACAAATAACACTGGTACACCCCAAGGTGATACACTAGGCCTAACAAACCCTTTTGCTAACAACTCATCAAGATACTCCTTCAACTCCTTCGGAGCCATACGGTACGGTGGGATAGATACAGGCTGGGTGCATGGAGCCAAATCAATACAGAAATCAATATCACGATCCGGTGGCATGCTAGGAAGATCAGAAGGAAACACATCGGCAAACTCTCGAACTACTGAAACTGAATCAATCGTCAGAGACCCTGTAGTGGTATCCCGAACATAAGCCAAGTAAGCCAAACACCCCTTCTCGACCATATGTCGAACCTTCAGGAAAGAGATAACCTGGCTAGACGTATCAACTATGGAACCCTTCCACTCCAACCCTGGCATCGCTAAAGTAACAGTCTTGGCATGGCAATCTAGGACGATGTGATACGGAGATAACCAATCCATGCCCAGGATGATCTCAAAATTGATCATATAGAGCAACATAAGATCTGCTCTAGTCTCGAAACCACAAAGTGTGACCACACAGGACCAGTAGATCCGATCTACAACCACAGAATCGCCCACAAGAGTGGACACATGAATAGGGTTCCCAAGGAACAGGAGCAATAACTAGAAAACAAGCAAACAGAGATGACTCATACGAATAGGTAGACCCTGGATCAAATAATACCGAAGCATCTCTACCGTAGACTGAAATAATACATGTGATGACGGCATCTGAGGCCAATGCATCTGACCTAGCCGGAAAGGCATAAAATCTGGCCGGAGCGCCGACTGGATGGCCTCCACCTGACTGAGCAGTAGCTGGCTGACCTCTCCCTACCTGGACTCCAATTCTAGGACGGCCCCTACCAGTCTGCTCTCCACCTCTAGGTGGCGGGGCAGCCGGTGCTGAAATCATAGGCTGTTGACCCTGCTGTACTACCTTGCCCCGAAGCTTGGGGCAATATCTCCTCATATGACCAAGGTCTCCGCACTTGAAACAACCCTGTGGTGCAGTAACCTGCTGCCCTGATGGCTTACCCTAATGGCCTATAAACCCACTAGAAGAAGCCTGAATAGCTGGTGGACGGTATGAACTCTCCGGCATAGCACTGAAATAAGAATCAGAAGAACCCTGTGGACCTGAATAACTGCCGGAGGAACCCTGAATAGCTAGTGGGCGGTAAGAACTCTCTGGCATCGCACTGAAATATGGTCTCACTGGAGCACCTCAGGGAGGTGGTGGTGTTGAATACCGGGATCTGCTGGGCTGACCCCTCCATAAATGACCTCTACCCATAACTGGGGAACCTCTGAACTCTCCCGAAAATCGGGTCCTCTTGTCCTACTGAATCTATTCTCTACCTCTCTGGCGATATCCCTCAATCCTGCGAGCAATCTCTACCACTAGCTGATACTCAGTACCCATCTCCACCTCTCGGGCCATGCTAGCTCAAATACCGGGGTGTAACCCCGCAACAAATCTCTGCACTCTCTTTGCATGAGTGCATGACGAGACAACTCAGAAAACCTTTCCTCATAATCGATCACGGACATCTGACCCATGCGCCGAGGATAAAATGATCTTCTATAACTAATAATTTGAGTACGGGGAAAAAATTAACTTTACAAAAAAAAAATGGAACTCTCAGCGCTTTGGTCATCTTGAATTAGTAAAAAAATATTTTTTGTTGAAAGGGGAAGAGAATAATGTCTATCATTTTATAGGTAAAAGTTTCTTACTAGGAGTTCTATTGTAACTATTATTATTTTTATTTTATTTTATTTTATACAATAATATTTGACTAAATGCAAAATTAAAGAAAGAAAAAAGGATTTATAAACAAATTAAATTATTTTTACAGTATGAAATCTTAAATATGCAACGAGATTTCTATACTTATAAAATTAGTATGTCATTAAACGTAAATAGAAAAGTTATATATAGCTAAAAGATATTTAAATATAGGAAACCCCGTTCTTTTTTAATCATATTATATACCAAAAAAGTTGCATACACAATATAATATATAGAGTACTTGTTTCCGCTAACACTACTGTAGTCAAATATTATTACTCAAAACGTATCATCAAAATACTATCATCATTTATATCCTCAGTAAAAACTTACTCAATTAGTATTTATAGCAAATCAGTACATATATGTGATATGGGTTTGTACATAAACTCTCTCGCTTAATCGCGATTAATTAATATATATATATATATATATATATATATATATATATATATATATATATATATATATATATATTCTTATTTCATTAGTTAAAATATTGGATCATAATAAATTAATATAATTTAATATAAATATCGGGTACGAGTATGTTTTTACCGATAAAAAAATTATAGAGTATGAATAGTGGTGGAAAAATAAATGTATATCCATATTATTTACTAAAAAATGAGTAAGATAATGAACTTTTTTAAAAATGGATCAAATATGGAAAAGATTCATATTATCCACTTAAAAATGAATACTTAATAGATAACCAATGAGTTTAACTTTTACAGCAAATACTCAGAATGGGGGTTCCTCAAGTTTGGAAAACTTCTCCTAAAAGTTACCACATTCAAAAATACATGAATAATATGAGTATCTATATTATCTACCTGTCTAATAATTTGTACCTATAATTTGAATGCATTTGTCAGAAACAAGAAATTTACACATTTTAATTTACAACACCAAGAAAAATGAATAATTTGGATGCGTCAGTCAGAAACAATAAGATAATATATTTAAAATCAAATTATTTTTAATTATAAAAATATGTAATTCTCTTTAAAATAGAATAATAAAAAAATATGTCATCTAAATTGAATATCTGGTTACATAAATTGGAAACAATTGGTGTACGAAACACAGCTGCAGCTTTATTGTGAATGGTCGTGAGAAGAGCATACAGAAATCCTTGGTAAGAGCTTGGGCGTTGGCAAGTGTGGGCCATAAGTTTTATCGAAATAGAATATTTTGGGATTTGGGACAAACGGTTCTTATCTGGCGACCCATGTGGAAATGTTGGGCTAAGGTGGATATTGGCCATTACTCAGTGACAAATTCAAAAATAACCAGATTTACAAGTGATCATTTAAAAATAGTCAAAATTTTAAAAGTAATTGAAATTTCACAACTTTTTATGTAAAGATAAATTTGAACGAAAATACTGTTCAAAATTCGGAAAAATACTCCAGCATAATATATTGGAATTCCAGTATATTATGCTGGAAGTTAATATACAGGTGCACCGATCTCCAGTGTATTTATGCTGGAACTTTCTGTGTTGCAAAAAAATAGTGACTATTTTTCAATGACTTTGCAAACGCTGGCTATTTTTGAAAGAACAGTCCGAAAACTAGCTAACCCGTGCTATTTTTACCATTACTAGGGGTGGCAAACAGGCAGGTTGAATATGGTACTAATCGAATATGAATAATACAAAAAATGAATAAATTTTTCGACTCGACCTATATTTCATATGGATAAGAAATGGGTTAATCAGCAGCTAATATGGATATCCATATTATCCATGGCTTATTCAAATGTAAAAGTTAAACTCATTGGTTATCCATTTTCTAAATAAATAATATGGTTTTTATCCGTAGTCAACCCCGTTTTAAAAAAAAAATTATTATCCAACCCATTTTTAATGAATAATATGGACAGATAACGATTTTTTAAATCTATTTTGCCACCACCCGCCGTTACACACCCACACCTGGTGATTGCATTACGCTACAAATAAGGAAATAACATGAAATGATTTCTATTTGTATGGTAGATTCTTGAATCTATTAGTCATACTGTCACGATCCGGATTTCCCACCATCGGAAGTCGTGATGGCGCCTACTAGAAGCTGACTGTTTGATCAAATTATCTTTTTCCCATTTTAATCCTTTACAAGAAATTATGAGCAATAACTTAAAGACATCGGAATTTATGTCAAGCGGAAGAAAAATAATAAAATTACTGAGTATGACCAACATAACTGTTTAAATAAGACTACCCAGAACTGGAGTCACAACTTCACAAATAGTGTAAGAGTACTACAAATAAAGGTCTAAAAGAAATACAAGATACATTATTTCTAAAATAAGTAAAAGAAACAGGATAAAAGAAAGATAGGAGGTGACGGCAAGGCCTGCGGATGCCTGCAGGACTACCTCGGGTCACCTGATGAACATGTAACAGCAATCTCACTGCGGTCCGAAGTATACAGCACCGAGATCTGCACAAAAGAGTGCATAGTGTAGTATCAGCACAACCGGCCCCATGTGTTGGTAAGTGCCCAGCCTAACCTCGATGAAGTAGTGACGAGGCTAGGACCAGACTACCAAATAAACCTGTGCAGTTAAATCATATACAGCGGAAATAGAAGCAGATAATCACAATTAAAATTGGGCGGGAGAAACATGCTACGGGGAGTAACAGATAACAATAAAATATCAAGAGGAATATAAAGAAACCAAAATCCAATTACTAACAAGTATAGGGAAAGCAAATACAGAGTTCACTTTCATTTTACATCTCGTTGCAGGCGTGCAACCCGATCCCATTTTATGTATCTCGTTGCAGGTGTGCAACCCGATCCCATTTCATATATCTCATTGTAGGCGTGCAACCCGCTCCCATTTCACATATCCCATTGCAGGCGTGTAACCCACTCCCAATTCACATATCTCGTTTCAGGCATGCAACCCGCTCCCATTTCATATATCTCGTTGCAGGCGTGCAACCCGCTCCCTTTTCATATATCTTGTTGCAGGTGTGCAACCCGCTCCCATTTCATATATCTTGTTGCAGGCGTGCAACCCGCTTCCATTTCATATTTTTCCGTGGCGGCGTGCCACCCGATCCCATTTACAAATCAACAACAATCACAAAAGAATCCCGGCGAGGGAACAATTATATTTCAACAACATCCCGGCAAGGGAACAATAATATCAAGACAACATCCCGCAAGGGAACAATAATAATAATAATATTCCGACAAGGGAACAATAAAGATAATAACATGTGAAGCGCAATAAACCAAAACGGAGTCATAACAATTACAATACAAGACTCACGGGCATTCTTGACACCGACGTATAGATACTCGTCACCATGCCTATTTGTCGTACTCCACAATTAACACGTAGCAAATAAGACACAACTCCTAATCCCTTAAGCTAAGGTTAGACCAAACACTTACCTCGATGTCACGAACACAATTCAAGCCTCAACTATCGCTTTACCTCTCGATTCCACCACCAATTCGCTCGTATCTAACCACAAGTTACTTAATTACATCAATAAACGCTAAATAATCAATGCTGAAAATAAGTTTTTCCAAAGTTTTACCCAAAAAGTCAAAAATCGCCCCCGGTCCCACATGGTCAAAACCCGAGGTTTGAACCAAAATCCGATTACCCATTCCCCCGCGAACCCAAATATATAATTTGTTTTGAAATCGGACCTCAAATCGAGGTCCAAATCCCTTTTTTTTTTTGAAAAACCTAGGTTCTACCCAAAACACCCAATTTTCCCCATGAAAATCATTGATTTTGAGTTGAAATCACCTGAAAAGATGTTAAAGATTGAAGAAAACTAGTTAGAAATCACTTACAATTGATTTGGAGAAGAAATTGCCTTTGAAAAATCGTCCTAGATTGTTTTGGTTTTGAAAGAGTGTGAAAAATGGTTGAAGTGCGTCTAAGTTATGAATTTACAGGTCTCTGATGTCGCAATTGCAACCAGGGTTCGCAATTGCGAACCCTTCAGAATGCTGAGACCTTCGCATTTGCGAAGAAATATATCGTATTTGCGACCACCCCTTATTTCTGAGGGATTCACATTTGCGACTGGGGCCTTCCACATTTGCGAGCCAAATGGTCGCATTTGCGATCAGGCCTGCCCAGGCCTTTGTTCGCATTTGCGAGCTTGATTTGCGAAGCTTGCAGACTTGATCATACCAACTGAAAACTTGCAATTTTTCAAGTCCAAAATGCACCCTGTGGCCTATCCAAAACTCATCCGAGCCCTCAGGAGTCCAAACCTAATATGCACACCAACCTAAAAACATCATACGGACTCGCTCGCGCATTCAAATCACTCAAAAAACATCAACTACTATGAATTTAGCATCAAAATCGTGAAATTTCTTAAGAACTTCAAATTTTCCAATTTTCTCAAAAACGATCCGATTCATGTCATTTCAAGTCTATTTCTTACTAAATTTCATAGACTTATCTTAAATCACATATAAGACCTATACCGAGCGCCGGAACCAAAATATGGGCCAGATACCATCAAGTTTTAGACAATTTTCATTTCCAAAACTCATAAATAATTCCAGAAAATAATTTTCTTTAAAAATTCATTTCTCGGGCTTGGGACCTCGGAATTCGATTCCGAGCATATGCCCAAATCCCATATTTTCCTACGAACCCTTCGTGACCGTCAAATTACGGGTCCGGGTCCGTTTACCCAAAATATTGACCGAAGTCAACTTAAATCCATTTTAAAGACAAAAATCATCATTTTTCACAGATTTTCACATAATGGCTTTCCGGCTACGCACGGATGCAAATCGAGGTGAGATAGAAAGAGGTTTTTAAGGCCTCGGAACACAGAATTCATTTCTAAAACAAGTGATGACCTTTTGGGTCATCACACATACTTTGGGAAGTGCATTAGATGACTACATTAGATTGAATAAAGAATGAAGTAACCTCGGTGACATCAATTGGGGAGAGTCCGGAATCGAAATATAGTTCTTTTGGACTCAAAATACCTTTTTAGGTGTAAACAAAGTACCATTCTACATAAAACGCGGTCATGAATCGCATTTTACCTTAACGGTCATTTGGGAATGTCATGACCCATTTTTCCATAATAGGTCATGATGGCGCCCAACACCGTTGTCAGGCAAGCCAACGCGGAAGTATTAGTGAATTCTTATTTTACTTACCCAAACAGTTACAACATTTTTCTTAATTTGCAATTAAAAGCAGGTGATAATATGCAACATTCAATAATAATTATACAATCCAAAAGAAAACATCTACTAATGTGTGTGCCAAGACCTGGTGTCACAAGCTGTGGGCAACTAGTAGAATATACAAAATAATACATCTATTATACTGTCTGAAACAAAATAGACAGTCAAAAGTAAGGAAGACTCCGTCCAGCTGCTGATCGGTACAGGAAGGGAAGCAGCTCACCGTGGAAGTCTCGGACTATGATCAGGGACGCGCACCGGTCTGATAGTCAGATGAACCTGCCTCAGAACCGGTACAATTAAGTACAGAAGCATAGCATGAGTACATAAACAATATGTACCCAGTAAGTATCTCATCTAATCTCGAAGAAGTAGAGATGAGAGGTCGACTTGATACCTACTAGGGCCAAATAATATAATATGATGTTATACCAGGCATGATGATCACAATATGTAACAGTTGAAATAAGTATTTCTAAGTCATGTCATTTTTAATACCCCAATTAATCCTTTACAATTTAAGCCATGTATCAGGCAAGTCATCAATAACAAATTCACATAAATATCATGCGCCCATTATGCCGAGGTCGACGGCCCGATCAAACATAAAAGAAACTGTGCACTGCTAGAGGGTCGAATGACGCGAACCATAGATGCATCTATTTTTACCGAGGCGATCGGGCCGATCCACCAATATCAATTATCAATAGAAAAATACAAGAAGGCGCATTTATATTCAAATAAACCCATACCAGTGTTCAACATATCATATGTTCACTTATGTTCATTTCCAATTCTCTAGCATATCCTAAATGATCACATCAGTAAGAAGACTGCAAATATAGCATGACACGGGTCCTAAACTACCCGGATAATTAACATGATAGTAGCTACGCATGGACTCTCGTCACCTAGTACGTACGTAGCCCCCACATTTAGTAGCAAATTATACAATTAATACTCCTATGGGGACAATTCCCTCTTATAAGGTTATAAAAGAGACTCACCTCACTCCAAAGTGCACTTCCAATACCAAGAATGAGCCCGAACTCTCAATTTGGAGTCGAACGATCCAAAACTAGTTAAATGGGGTAAAACTAGTCAATACAAGCTCATAAGATCACATCCTAACTATCAAAGCAATTTCCCAACCTTAAACACACGTTTCTTAAAATCCGACCCCGGGCCTACGTGCCCGGATTCCGAACTTTTTCAAAGAAAGTTGTTCTTTGTAACCTAAGAATCAATAATATATAATTTCTACTTCGCTTCATACCCAATTTTGTGGAAAAATCTAAGTTTTATCAAAACCCTAGGTTTTGCTCTAACCCCATGATTTTACCTAAATCCTAGTGTTTAATCTACCGAAGACACAAGTATTAAACTAAGAATAGGTGGGATAAACTTACCTCAAGATGCTACGTGGAAGTCTTCTCTCAAAAGCTCCCAAAATCGCCAATGGAGGAGTGAAAAGCGGCAAAAATGACTTAGAACCCGTATTAAATGAAGCTCACTACTTTAGCGATTTCCGTATCTGCAGTCAGGGGACATTCTACGAGAAATTGGGCGCATCTGCGGAACCGGCCAAGTGGGCTGTGACCGCTTCTGCGGTCTTGAAGCCACTTCTGCGGTTCTGGGCCTGGCCTACCTTGGTCGCATCTGTGATAGGCGGACCACTTCTGTGGTCTCACACTTGCGGTCGACCAACCGCAGGTGCGGTTATGACCGAAGCAGATGCTTCAACACTTCTCAACATTTCCAACTTTACTCGAGCCTCGTCCGATTGACGCTCGAGGATCCCGGGCCCTGCCCGAGCATACCGATAAGTCTGAAATCATGAAACAGACCTACTTGAACCTTTGGAACGCCCGAAACAACGTTAAATCTAAGAATCACCCCCTAAAACCAATTGAATCAAACTCATGAACTTCAAGTTCTTAATTTTTCTCTAACGAGACGAAATGCCCTTAAACTACTCGGGTTGACACCAAATTTTGCGGGCAAGTCTTAAATATTATATTGGACCTGTACTAGGCTCCAGAACCAACATATGAGCCCGATACCCATGTGATCAATCATTATTTAGTTTCTTTAAATCCTTAGAATTTCAGTTTAATAATTTCTAATAAAAATTCATTACTCGACCTAGGGACCTCGGAATTCGATTCCGGGCATACGCCTTGGTCCCATATTTTCCTACGGACCCTCCGAGACCGTCAAAATACAAATCCGGATCCGTTTGCTCAAAATGTTGACCAAAGTCAAACTCAGCCTTTTAAGAAAATCTTAAGGAATCAAATGAGCATATTTCAACCCAAATTCTTTCAATTCTTGAACCAACCAACCCCGCGGGTCGTAAATTAGTTAAAACAAGCGCGAAAAGTTTTATTTAGGGGAACGAGGTTCTAAAAAGCAAAACAACCAGTCGGGTCGTACAAGGAAGTTAAGGCAAAGCGCGGTTTGTTACCGCGTTTAATATAAAACGCGTTTTGATACTGCGCTTTACCTGAAAGCTGATAAGACTTTTATATAAAGCGCGGTTCAATACCGAGTTTTATATAAAACGCTGTATTAAATCGCGTTTTACCTATATAAGTATCGTCCCCTTCTCTTTCCCCCACGTTTCTAGCCCATTTTTGAAAAAATGAACAGCGGTCCCTCCATCCCCCATTAAATCGATAAAAACTCGAGTGGACCCCACCCGTCCCATAAAAACTAATCCAAGTTGGTCCCACATCCTAGTCAAGCCTTCTATTGTTGTGGGTTGCTTGTTTCGGGTTAAATTTTCAAATCTTCAACTTTCCAAAAACATAAATCGAGGTATTCCGATTTAGTTTATGTTCAAACTCGTATAAATAATGCATATTAGTTGTTTTGAATGTGTTGTATGTTGTTTTGTGTTTTTTGCGATTAAATTGGTATGTTATTTTTATTCGGATTAAGATATTAATGTTGTAAAAAAATATGTAGAAATTGTGAAATCGTTATTATTTGTTAATAAAAATGTTAATAAATTACTATTACTGTTTTATATGTATTTTATGATTACAATATATTTGTTGTATTTTATCTGGTTTAAATTGTTTATTTGCTTAAAGACTAGTAATATAGTGTATTTTAAGGTAGTAAAATATAGTGCCTTTTAGCGTAGTAAAATGTAGTGCCTTTTAGCTTAGTTTACCTATAGTTTAAGTATCTTTTATACTCAAAAATACTTCAAAATAACTAATAGATCAAATATAAACTCTGTCCAATTGTAGTCAACATATATTTGGTGCTACTCGACCGCAAATATCGAGCCTGAAACCCATATATAAATATTTCATAATTAAATATTGTATAATTATAAAAAATAATTATTTAATTTACAAACAAACATATAAAATTATAAAACTAACATGTAAAATAATAAAACTAACAAATAGAAGAATTCAGGATAAATTGGTGCTACTAGGCTCCAAATATCGAGCTTGGAACCCATTTGTGAATATTTAATTATACAAACTAATTATTTAATTTACAAACTAACATATAAAATTATAATATAACTAACACATAGAAAAATTCAAGATAAATTGGTGCTACTGGGCTCCAAATATGGAGCCTGGAACTTTATTTATAAAAAATAATTATTTAATTTATAAATTAACATGTAAAATAATAAAACTAACAAATAAAAGAATTCAGGATAAATTGGTGCTGCTGGGCTCCAAATATCGAGCTTGGGACCCATTAGTGAACATTTAATTATAAAAATTAATTATTTAATTTACAAACTAATATATTAAAATTATAATATAACTAACACATAAAAGAATTCAGGATAAATTGGTGCTACTGGGCTCCAAATATGGAGCCTGAAACCCATATGTGAATATTTATTTATAAAAAGTAATTATTTAATTTACAAACTAACATGTAAAATACTAAAACTAACACATAAATGAAATCAGGATAAATTGGTGCCACTGGGCTCCAAATATCGAGCCCGGAACCCATATGTGAATATTTAATTATAAAAATTTAATTATTTAATTTACAAACAAACATATAAAATTATAAAACTAAATGTAATTAATGTTGTTTAATTTACAGCAGACGACATGGAGGTGCCACCTATTCATCCCGGACCTTACAGCGATGAGCTGCTCTCGTTATAGGGCGATCATAGGTCCGCCCACATATAGGAGGGTGAGTTACTGACCCAGACTCTTAGTGCTAGGAGAGTGGACGACATATGGGATTTTCTACATGACAGAGTTCTCCATGACCATATAGTCGCACGCTTGCGGGACACGAGTTTCTACAGGATGATTGAGATCGGGCAGCTGTAGCTCGATTGGTCTTTGGTCACGGCCATGATAGAGCGGTGTCGACCGGAGACGCACACATTCTACCTGCCCATTGGCGAGGCCACCGTCACACTACAGGACGTGGAGGTTTTATATGGGTTGCCCGTTGATGGACTACCCG
The DNA here is from genome assembly GCF_000393655.2 of Nicotiana sylvestris. NCBI lineage: Eukaryota > Viridiplantae > Streptophyta > Magnoliopsida > Solanales > Solanaceae > Nicotiana > Nicotiana sylvestris. The sequence goes on along the minus strand of NC_091066.1, from coordinate 34,279,998 downwards.
TTGCTGTGCCGCCTGGCATGAGAGAGATGACACGTGTGCAGTACCTGGACATGCTGCAGCGGCTCATTGCTTTTCGGACAGAGGATGAGAATGTACTGCAGGGACCAGTCATTTTCTGCTGATGACTATTCGACTGTGGTTGGGGGCATTGCATCCTCAGATCGATGGCGATACACCGGATTATCATGTTGATGGGTATACGAGGTTGCTGCTACTCCTGTTGTTTGGAGGGGTCTTGTCCCCAAACACTTTAGAAAACCTAGTCAGCTTGAGATTTCTTTATCGTCTTGAGCGGCTAGATGATTTACCCCAATACAACTGGGGCTCTGCTGTTCTCGCCTACTTGTACAGGCATATGTGTCGGGCGAGCATGGGCACCCAGCGTGAGGTTGCTGGATTCTTGCCGCTACTACAGGTGACAATATATTCGAATACTCTATTAATTTTAATATATCTAGTAAAAATATATCTCAAATTTTATGTCAACTTTTTATGTTAGATTTGGGCCTGGGAGCGGTTTCTGCAGTTGCAGCCACCTCTACCACCATTAGATCCGGATGTACCACCGGAGTTACTCCCTCTAGCTAGGTGGTGGGTACTCCGACGGGGATATACGCGCGAGTACGAGGCTCGGCAGAATCTCTCATATGTAGGGATATATTGGATTTGCCGGATGGCGCACAAGTAAATGTATATCTAAGTTTACTTGTCATTGCTTCAAACACAAGTTGTGTATACTGACGTTTTCTTTTATTACTTAATAGTTCATCTGGAAGCCATACAACGATGCGTTGATAGCTGGCTTGCCCGATTATTGCTAAGTCGGCTGACTTATGTGGGGCTCTTCTGTCCCGTTGTTCTGCCTTGATATTGTGGAGCATCATGCCACCGAGTGGTTACTTCGCCAGTTTGGCAGGTCGCAGATCGTACTGACACCGCCCACCTGGGAGACCACACACTACTAGTGGGATGATCGTACTAGGGTAGACGACCAATATTTGGCATAGCTACAGGATCAGATATTTACTTGGGACCAGCGATTTCACCTGATTCTGCCCCCTTCACTAAGTCGGCAGGATACTGAGCATGATTAGATGCCCTGGTACCACGGCGTTACCCGACTTTTCGTCGGGAACCCCATTCATCGAGCTGACGGTTGGTACGTTCATACGTCGGGAGGCACGAGGCACTGGTATGTTATTTGGTATTCTTACTTATAACTGCGATATAGCGTTATGTAATTTATATTTTACAAGTTGTGTAGGCTATTGGTCTACATTTAGTCCACCAGTTGGGACTGCAGATGCAGCAGCATGCCGGCGATCCTGCGGTCACTTTGCAGGAGTATGGCTGGCAGGTTACAGAGCTGGCTACCCGGACTCTACATCGAGCCAGAGAGGACGAATGCTTAGAGAATGTCCCTACTTATGTGGTGCCAGAGCACTACCATCGAGGTATATCTATCCCACGAGCGAGGGGACGACGAGGCAGGACTGTCCCACGAGGCAGGGCTATCCCACGGGGTCGTAGTGGCCGGTGAGGAGGTGGTCCCCAGCAAGGGGGTGTTGAGGCACCTATTCAGGCACCTGATGAGGATGTTGGAGATGATCTGCCGAGTGACCTCCATCAGCCAGACGAGCATCCCAGCATCATGCCGTCGTACAACCTTCAACTAGCGTTCACTCCAACCTCATCGCAGATGATCCCGTCAGATCCATTATTGATCACGGGCATGAGCATTATCGGACATGATTGGGAGCAGATATTTTCAGGCCCATCGACTGCTACTGAGGATCGACCGACCCGAGATGTGGATGGTGGGCGCCGGCTGAGTTATGGCTCACCGTCGACGGGTGATGTGGATCTTTCACAGGCGCAGGTATGTTTGTATTACTATTAAATTTAAATATGTTTTTATCTCATTGATTCGCAATAAATAACTTTATAATTTTCTTATTAAGGCTTCATCCCAGCCCGTCACGGAGGCCACTTTGTGCGATGCTGAGCAGGATACGAAGGATACTTATATTCAGGAGCCCAACGAGACCATGGTAAGAATTTTTTTTGACGTAACATGTACATTACTAATATATATTTTCATATACTGAGCTGACTTATAATATTTATAGGTTGCTGATGGACCGACGATCCCTTTTAGCGATCCTGCCAGCACTACTGACGATCATGTTGCAGCGCATCCTCATATAAAGAGGCAACGTGAGGAGGATGATCCTGATAGCGTATCCGGGCGGGATGGGATGCGCCTCATGCCAGTGGCTGCATTGAAGCACACAGGTTGTGGGACACATTGATTTTATTTTGTTGTATTTTATGTACGCTATGTAAATATTATTTTATGTAAATAATAACAACAATTTTTTATGCTTATATAATATGCGCATTATATTTTTATTTCCCCATTTATTCTTTATTTTGACACTACAAAACAAACACAAACATAGAAACTTAACATAATTTAAATGCTGTACAACTAATGAAAACACATGACACGGGAAACATAAAGATAAAGTACTACACTCAACACATACATGTCATTGTTTAGTCACCACCACCTAGTATTCTCTGCTCCAACCACTTAAATTTCTCTTCCAGCTTATTTTTTTATTCTTCCACCTCTTTGAGTTTCTCCTTCAACTCCGCAATTTCTCGTTTATATTCTCGTTCATATTCCCACTATTTTTGGTCAAATCATGAAGATAATGCAAAGATTTTTTGTAGCATTCCTACTCACAGGATTCATCAAGTCATACCTCAAAGTTGCAAAAATTTCCGTTGTTGCCTCCAAACCTGTTCACACACATCCAGTATCTGCACCCAACTTGACGGTCATCCCAACAATCCGCCATCATACAGTGTTTGCCACATTGACAAATTGGTACATACATGTGGTCAGACGTTTGTTAAAGCTAAAAAACTTGCTTTTATGGAAAGTTTTGTTATTTGTTATGGTTAAGCGCTGAAAACAACTAGAATGAGCCCGTTATTTATAGGCAGGGCAACACACAAAATATAGTATTTAACTTCACTATATACACAAAACGTAGTATTTAAGCGTACTATATATATATATATATATATATATATATATATATATATATATATATATTCACAGAAAACGTAGTATTTAACCGTGCTATGCTTGGCGTGTTAAGATTCTTTCTGATACAAAACAATTTTTTCACAGTCGGACAACTTTTTAGATCGACAAGACAACACACAAAATATAGTATTTAACCGCGCTATATATATTCACATAAAACGTAGTATTTAACCGCACTATTCTTGGCGTGTTAAAGATTTTTTCTGATACAAAACAGCTTTTTTATAGTCGGGTAGCTTTTCAGACCAACAAGACAACACACAAAATGTAGTATTTAACCGCGCTATACTTGGCATGTTAAAGATTCTTTCTGATACAAAATAGCTTTTTCACAGTTGGGCAGCTTTTTAGATCGATAAGACAACACACAAAATGTAGTATTTAACCGCACTATATATATTCAGTTATTTATCAAACATCTTCGTCCTATAACAGTGTAGTTTTCTAATAATTTTAGAGAAAAACTCGAATGTGAACGTAAAAAATTTTCGTTTTTTAATCCAATACTATATTTGATTAAATGAATGGGAGGGAGAAATTCATTAATTTACTCAACTGAAAACTATTAAATATCAATAAGATGTAACAAGGCTGTGGAAACATAATTTTATTTGATACATCTTGCAACATAAACAAGTACATACACTTATCACAAACAACATTACTAAAATCCAAAACACTACGTGTATCCTTGATAGTTGGGCACATTAGATGAACTTGCATCAGGAGCTGGATTACCACCGCCACCCAAGCCAGCTGAAGGACATTTAAGACAGTCGTGTCCTGTTTGTGAGCATATGCCACATTTACGCGCATAAATGGTATCACCAACATCCATTTGGTTCCGTATACGTGTTCTCCTTTGCACTTGTAGCTTGCGCAAATAATCCTTGTTACACAACATTTTAAATGGTTCTGGCGGCCAATAATGCTCAGCACCCACTGGTTGCAACTGCCCATTATATGTGTTTAAGTATGCAGCAACACTGTATTGCCTATCAACATAGTTGGTTGTCCCTAAACCTGTTTGTTGAAAGCACTTCATGGCATGTGAGCACGGCATGTGGTAGATGGTCCATTTCCCACACGAACACAACCTGCTGGCTTCATTTATGGTGTGTATGTTATTCCCTCAGTGTTGATGGATAGCGGTGTGAACTTCAAAAATACCCCGGTGGTGATCATACTGTAAATATGAATGCCAATGTGCTCGCCTCCTATATTTCTCAAATCTTTTCATCGGTATTAGCATAAATTCAACACCCTCTCCATTAATTTTGATGCACCTCTATGCCTTTCAACAAACCTCTCCGCCATCTGTTTGAGTGTCATCCAGGCCATGCTAGTGACAGGAAATCCACGTACAGACTTTAATAACCCGTTGAAAGACTCCGACACATTTATAGTCAAGGTTCACCATCATCTGCCACCATCAGCATGCAATGTCCACTTGTGAAGCTCATGTTGCATCAACCAATAATAGGCTCTTTCGTTTAACTGCCGGATCGATTCCATGCGCCTCTTGAATTTGCACTCCTGGTGATCGGTTGTAGCCATTCATATTAAATCATGCAAGTCTTTGTTGGGATATTTCTTCTGGAAATTGGCCTTCAGGTGCCTCACACAGTAACGATGGTATGCATAGGGTTCCTGCCATTCAGGCAAATGCTCTACAAAACATAATATACCACCATGCCGATCAGATAGTAGACAAATACATGAACGTTGCTTAACAACGTGCTGCTTCAAGTGGTTCAAAAATAGCGTCCATGTCTCTTGGCTTTCATTGGCACAGATGGAAAAAGCTAGTGTAAATATTTGTCTATTGGCATCTACTATAACAGTGATCAACAGCTTAATATCATACTTTCCATAGACGTGAGTACCGTCTATGGAAATTACCGGACAGCAATGCACAAAACCATCAATTACTGGTTTAAATGCCTAGAACACGTATTTGAATATATATTTCGGGATTCCTACACTCCGCTCAAGCTTTCATTCAACTACAGTCCCGGGATTGAAGTGTTTCAGTGCGGCCATGTACTGGGTAGAGATGCAAATGACTTACCCCAGTCACCATAAATAATTTCAAATGCACGTTTGCGCCCGAGATATGCCTTTCTTTTGGTAATAATACACCTATATTCCTGGTGGATGGATGTAATACACTCTTTGATCTTATACGTAATGGACATTTTAATGGGTGGAATCAGTTGAAGAGAAATCAAGTCAACATCTAAGTTAAAGTGATTCCCATTGAATGTGTCCATTTCACAAACATGGGTGCCAATATATTTACCCACTTTCCACAACCCTATTTCCTTCTTGGTCGCACGCAACATCCAGTGACAACCCATAAACCATCTATGGCAAATAACCTTGTATACCTCCGAACTTGACTCCCATACTATCCTCTCACGACACTCTCTTAATCTTTACATTTTACAAGCCTGGTTAGGCGAGCTTTATCGGGGAAAAACATGTCCTTTGCCACCACCGTTGGTCTAGACTCATCCCACATTGCTAAACGAATTTCGTCAAGATCCCTTGTGAGGGCATCCACATCCGGAATACTTGGCAAATTATCAAGGTAGGGAATATTCCTTGAATGAAATGGAATGTGGGACTCGTACACTCTTAGTCTAACGGGAGGTGGAGCATGCTCCCTCGTCAACTCAGGTTCGACATTCACTTCCTTCTCATCATCACCCTCGTCAAAGAAGGGTGTGTCATCTCCAGACTCATTGGTATTGTTGTCATAATCAATATTATCTTCCTGACTCTGTGCATCTGCCAATCCCGAGTAAATACGTCATCTACGGGCAACTTAGTGAGGTCAGGACCATCAAGTTGCTCATTTTTACTGCACAAACAACAAAATGATAAGCTACTCAAATTGATAAATACTTTACATATAGCTATATCACTTCGCTTACAAGTCATAATGTGTTGACATTCCATGATGGATATTATCCTGTTGGTGATGACTCCCGGATGGACCACCGTGATCCAACACACCAAAACTATGCATATTTCAACTGGGCGTGGGGTCATAACTTGTAAAATTCATATCTGGACGGTACCATCTATGGAATATATGAGTGTTATACAAATTCAATACAACAAAATAAACATCATAACACAAAGGAAAATTGAAGTTTACCAGTCGTCTTGTGGATTATGTAAAGTAGGAGAGAAATTATTTTCTCGCTCCTCGTTCGCCCGTGGAGATAAGTTTAGATCCGGCCAAACTCTTTCTGTAACAGCCCAGCCCGCTAGTGATATTGTCCGCTCTGGGCCTAGGCCCTCATGGATTTAAAATGCGTTACTAAGGCCTAAGAGTTGTTAACTTATAACCCAATATCCCTCTTGTGTTTTGCCAATGTGGGACTCTGTCTAAAGCTTGGAATGTTACATACACCCCCTCTTATGGACTCAGCATCCTCGTTGAGGTTTGCCTTACCGCATGGGATTTGCCTAGATTCAGCATCGAGGTTTGTCCCACCTAACCGGAATTTGCCTAAACTCAGTTGAACTCTAACCCACCATCGTCAAGGCTGACACAAGAGTGGCTCTGATACCATTTGTAACAGCCCAGTCCGCTAGTGATACTGTCCGCTCTGGGCCTAGGCCCTCACGGGTTTAAAATGCGTCACTAAGGTCTAAGGCTTGTTAACTTATATACCCAACATCCCTCTTGTGTTTTGCCAATGTGGGACTCTGTCTAAAGCCTGGGATGTTACACTTTCAGTCGGAACCTGTTGGGCTAAAACTGCTCCAGAATAACCACCCGATGATTGAGGGTTATCACTGCTTTACGCAACATCATTATTGCAAACGTCTTCATGCTTCACGTACATTTCCAACATTTTTATCAAAATAAGTTCCCGGTATTCATCCGAAGTTCCCAAAAAATCTCTCAGAGTTTCATCATCCTCAATGTTAAACTCAGCGTAACAAGCAACCCCTTGCGGAGTCATCGAACACGGATATCTTCCGGTTATTTTAAGATTCACCGAACGTTTGCTCAACCTCATTTTATTGCATAACAACGATACCAGTCTATCGTACTCCATTGTAAGTGGCAACTTAACATGACTCTTTGGAGATAAACTATAGCTCACTGAGTTTTCGCCATCAGAACCTTACACCCCCCCCCCCAATATAATAAAACCCTTACTTTTCGCTCTTCAAACATTATGAAAAAAGCTTGAGAATTTAACAACAAGAAAAATTTATGACGAAGTTGGAATATTTCTGAATGATTTTTCTCAAAACCCTTAACGCCTTTAAATAAGGCAATGCCCAATCCCGGGGATCAAATTTTTGGAAGTAAAACGCGGTTTAAAAGGGTGTTTTATATATTTGAATTATTGTTATATCAGTTAAGCGCAGAAGATTTATTGGTGGGCCAACAAAATATGTAAAACGCGGTTTATTACCGCGTTTTATATAAAACGTAGTAACAAACCACGCTTTACCTTAACATCCCAAACGACCGTTAAGGTAAAACACGAATCATAACCGTATTTTATATAGAATGGTACTTTTTTTCCACCTAAAAAAGTGTTTTGAGTCCAGGTGTGGGCCATATATTTTATCGAAATAGAATATTTTGGGATTTGGGACAAATGGTTCTTATCTAGCAACCCATGAGGGAAAGTTGCGCTAAGGTGGATATTGGCCATTACTAGGTGAGAAATTTAAAAATAGCCAAATTTACAAGTGGTCATTCAAAAATAGTCAAAGTTTCAAAAGTAATTGAAATTTATTCACTTTTTATGTAAAGATAAATCTGAACGAAAACACTATTCAAAATCCGGAAAAATACTTCAGCATAATATATTGGACTTCCAGTATAATATACTCGAAGTCCAGTATATTATGCTGGAAGTTCATACACAGGTGCACCGATCTCCAGTATATTTATGCTGGAACTTTCTATGTTGCAGCAAAATAGTGGCTATTTTTCAATGATTTTACAAACGCTGGCTATTTTCAAATGACCAGTCCGAAAACTAGCTAGCCCGTGCTATTTTTACCCTTACTAGGGGCGGCAAACGGGCATGTTGGATATGGGACTGATCGAATATGAATTATACAAAAAACGGATAAAATTTTTCGACTCGACATATATTTCATATGGATAAGAATGGGTTAATCAGCAACTAATATGGGTATCCATATTATCCATGGCTTATTCAAATGTAAAAGTTAAACTCATTGGTTATCCATTTTCTAAATAGATAATATGATTTTTATTCGTAGTCAACCCCGTTTTTAAAAAAGTTTTTTATCCAACCTATTTTTAATGAATAATATGGGCAGATAACTATTTTTTAATCTATTTTGCCACCACCCGCCGACACACCCACACCCGGTAATTGTGTTACGCTACAAATAAGGAAATAACGTGAAATGATTTCTATTTGTTTGGTAGATTCTTGAATCTATTAGTCACTAGTAAAATTATTCGCGCTTCGCGCGGTCCTAAAACATCAGCCAATCTACAGTTAGATGATGAAAAATTGATAAGACAGAAGAAACTATCCATAGTTTCTTAAATAAAAGAAAAGAATAATTAACACGCAAGTATCATCTCTCTTGAAAGAAAAAAAATTCCAAATAAAGCAATAGTAATTTTAAAAGGAAACTTTCACGTAATAGATAATTGAGTAGCAATATATCGGATGAAATTGCACCATAAGAATTAACTCGAATAACCGCACATCTAACTGCTTAAACTACTGCTTAAATTAAAAATAGCCGGTGAAAATATAATATATATATATATATATAATTTATGTATGATATGTGTGTAATTGTGTATAATCGATATATATAGCCAGAAAAAGTAAATAATAAATATAACCGACATTTTATGTAAGGATCTTTTCTCTTCCCTTCTCTTCTCCTCTTTCTATCAAGATCTCGTCGCAAAATAGAATGGTTAAGAGAATGGCTTTTGCTTCTTAAAGCCAACTTTTAAGTTAGAATTAAAGCTAAGGTTAGGAATACAATTACTTTATAACTTTTTCTTTTCTTTTATTTCTCTTCGTCCCTCCCTCCCTCCCTCCCTCCCTCCCTCCTACAGTTAGTCCAAAAAATAAAAAACTTTATTCCCTTCTTCATGGTAACAAATTTTTATTATGTTATTATTCTAATTCTCTGTCAAATATATAATTAATTTTACTTCTATGTCAGCATTTCTGTTTCTGCGTTTAAAGCATCAACCAAAGCACCAATTAAACTCCAATAGTTTATTATGTGTCCATATAATATAGATATGCAAATCCATCATAAGATCGCATAAACATTAACTTAATGAAATAAAGATGAAATTGTTTTAAGAAATTAGCAAGCAAAAAGTACCTGCACTGCATCAGATTGTCTGCATTGCGGCCCTCATTTTTTATCTGGATAAATCATCATGAAGTTTGTAACAAATTAAGGCCATGCCTGAAAGTGGAAATTTTTATATCCGTTTCATCCTAAAAAATTGATAACTTCTTTTGTTCTTGCATAGCGAAATACAAGATCCTGCTTTAGTTTATTAAGGTCTCCGCCGGCAATCTGACCAGCCATGTGATGAGATGAACATTGAAAGACAGAATAAGGTGTCATATAATTACATATTAAGCATTTGGGAGTTATAAGCATGAAAAGACATGAGAGTTATGAATAATATTAATTAGAAAAGTTAAGGACATTAAGATATGTGAGTTATGGAAAAGATATATTCAAGGGACGGTTCTTTTATCAGGCTTTGAGGTAACGTTTTGGACTTCTCAATAAAAGACGTAACAGTTGTTTATTATTTAATACAGAATTTTAGACATTTTAATAGTATTAATAATTGAAGAAAAAGGAAGTAAAATGCAAAAAAGGAGAAAAAAGATAATTATAATTGCTGAGCAAATAAAGGTGCCACATCACCTTACTAATTCTCAGCTTTATATTTATATATAGATACTTTGGGAAGTGCATTAGATGACTACATTAGATTGAATAAAGAACGAAGTAACCTCGTTGACATCATTTGGGGGGATGGGTAGTGTCACAGGGGCGTTTTCTGTCCGCCGAAAATGCTGCCCACTGTGCGGCAGTCAAGTCCCCACTTGACCTCAGCCTTACCCAATTTTCGTTCGCTTTCGAGGTTTAACACTTAGAATAAATTTAAGGTAACATGAATAAACAAAGGCAACACAGATTTACGGGAACTCTTTCCCAACCTTTTATAATAAATCAATTACAAAGGAAATTCTCGAGTTAGGCAAGGTGTTGCCACCCTTGGCAGGCACCAACTCACAAAAATGGCCTACACTTGCACGAATCTGCCCTATAAAAGCCCCTGCCTAAGGCCGCTCGTGCTGCCACTCGTTTGGCAAGGCAATGGCACATATTTTGCCATGCTCAAGCCATAAAATAGACAACCCTATGCCTATCTTTCAGACCATTTCCCTCCCTAGGTACTTAGCCCATTTTTAAGGCTGTTAACACACATATATATAATGTAGTCAGCCTCAAAAGTGTTTCCTATGTTCAGTTGACATCCCCCAACTGATAGAAAATGATCCCCATGATCAAAACGTGGGGAACATGATATAACATGCTCCAAAAACGTGCAAACACTCAGCCATATAATCAGCAACTCCTGGACATGGGTAGTTGTAACCGCCCAACTGCATCATGTGCACCACATGTGCGCATTTTCTTGGCCAGCTGCTGCCCAATTTCGTGTCTAGTCTTGGACCGGCCCAATTCCATTATATCCAGCTGCATTGTGCCAAGCTCCAACGCCATTATATCCAGCTGCGTTGTGCTATAAATTTCCTTGATATCGGCACGAACTTGTTTGCCGCACCCGCCTGCTGTCACAGTTGATTGTTCTTGTCAAGTCACCCCTACTTGATCAAGTCTGCCCGTTGTCAATGCTGATCTTAGCATCAAGTCACCAAGCCTTGATGCCCTTCCCTTTGCCAAGTCGTTTGCCCACAAATAACTTAGGTGCCAGCCCGCTCACCTAAGTCATGGCAACATCACATTGCCAATGCCAATGCCTTGGCACTAAGCTGCCTCACTTTAGCACCGAGGTCTTTCCCGTTTAGCCTTGTCAAGCTCCCATTCAGCCCGCCTAGTTCCGTCAAGGTCTTGGCCTTGCTTGTACGCAGCCCACTCTTGCTTTGGTGTAGTCCGTCACACCTTATCCCTCAAATACAAGTGTAGTCCGTCTCACTTGCCTTAGCAACAGTTTGTTGCCATCGACAACACCCCCGCATTGTCTTGCATGTTGATTTTCCTCCGCACATAGGCCAATGGCAAGACCATCATGCCAAAATCCTCGCCACTGCCGTGCCGCTTGCCGATCAGCTTTGTCAAGGGTCTAACAGGTAGGCCTAGCCCATAAATTCCGTTGGCTATCTTTCTATTATTTAGTTGCTTTCTTTTTGGTTGGAAAATGGTAAGCTTGATAATACTTAAATTAGTTTAAATTTTATAACAATGAAAAAAGTTTCTCTTATAATAAAAAACACGCCCCTACAACAGTGGCATAACCACATAGAGCGAAAAGGTAGTCAGTTGAATATTCTTCATCAAAATTATACTGAGTATGTAGATTAAAATTTACTTTATATATATATAATAGACAAGAACTTTGCCTTGAGGAGGTTTAGAAGAGAGATATTCCTAAGTATATCTAAGATTCTAGAAATTGAGAAAACCCTGATAGCTCAGGATATTCCATCTAAGGAGTCTTCTGTACTTGTTCTCCGAGAAGCCGATTCTGACCAAGAAACCGATTCGCAATCAGAACAATTTTATGAAAATCCTCCCTAGAAATTAATTTCTCGAATTAATTTTTACTTTTTATAACTATCCAACTATAACTATATAGTTTTGTTGTGATATATAGGGATAGTCCTAAACTATATAGTATGTATAAACTATATACATATCTCCAAAAAAGTAGACATCAATTTTGATTAGAGATAAAATTAAATTTTTATCTTTCCAGTCATCAATTTGGAGTTCTTGTCTACCATAAAAAGTAAACATCCACAGTCCATAATTTACAAGTCTTCACGATGGCCCTTAACCAGTGATTGCTATATTTCTACAATTGAGCAAACCATTCCTCTTGAATCAGATCATGAGGAAGTCAAACTTTTAAACCCAGAGTCTATAGAAAAATATAGGCGAAAATACAATTATCTCCATTTTGGTTTAGTACAGATTGCAGCTAGACCTCTGTCCAGGGAAGGTCTAGACATGACTCTACTCCTTTGTCTTAGAGATTCTAGATTTTTAGACTTCAATGATTCTGTCACGACCCCGACTTCCCACCCTCGGGAGTCGTGATGGCGCCTACTCGTGAAAGCTAGGCAAGCCGAGTGTTATAGGTCTTATTACCCTTTTTTCCTAAACCTTTTAAAATTTTCAAATTATCATGCGATCAACAACGTAATAATAATAATAAAAAAAGAAATGCGGAAGACGAAATTTGATAACTTAACCAAATACTAGTGCGGAAAATACAAAATACAACGCTACCCAGAACTTGTGTCATAATATCACGGACCATCTACGAATACTACAAACACTGGTCTGAAAAGAAAGATACAAGTTTGTCTCTGAAGTAAAGGAAAACAGAATATAAAAGATAGAAGGGGACACCAAGGCCTGCGGACGTCTGCAGGACTACCTTGGGTCTCCGCTGGACTGAAGGCAACAACCTCGCTATGATCTAAAAGCTCCGGTACCGAGATCTGCACATAGTGCAGAGTGTAGTATCAGCACAACCGACCCCATGTGCTGGTAAGTGTCGAGCCTAACCTCGGCGAAGTAGTGACGGGGCTAGGACAAGACTACCAAATAAACATGTGCAATTAAAGTATATACGGCAAGTAATAATAACGGGAACTAGCAGTTAGAGATGGGAAGGGAACATGCTGGGCGGAATATCAAGTACCAACAGAATCTCAGGAGAAAACATAAAGAACATCTTAAATTTCGCATCAGTAAGAATAAGGAAAACAATAAAGAATCAATGTCCACTTTTATTATGTCTTGTTCCGCCGCGCAACCCCATCCAACTTATATAACACTATTGCGGCGTGCAACCCGATCCAAATCATAGAATATTGTTGCGGCATGCAACCCGATCCAAATCATATATCACTGTTGCGGCATGCAACCCGACCCCTCCTGTCCTCCCTTATTACTCCTTCTTGCGGCGCGCAACTCAACCCCATATAATGTTGTTGCGGCGTGCAACCCGGTCCCAATATACAAATCAACACCAATCACAAAAGAATCTCGGCAAGGGAACAATAAGAAAACAACAATATCCTGGCAAAGGAATCAACAACAAAAATAAACACATCCCGGCAAGGGAACCAACAGTAAGAATTAAATACGTCCCAGCAAGGGAACCAACTATAACCAAACTTGTATCAACAATTAACTTCACAAATGAAACTCAACTGGAGCCAATGCTCAACAATAAACAAATACCACGAATATTATCATAATTCTTGCCCAACACGGAGAATCAACAATTTAGGCATTTGTAGTACTTATTAAGAAACACAATGATTACAATTTAAGACTCACGGGCATGCTTGACAACGACATATAGATACTCGTCACCACACCTATACGTCGTACACTACACTAGCACATAACAAATAAAGCACAATACCTATTCCCTCAAGCTAAAGTTAGACCAAACACTTACCTCGAACTTCCACGGCCCACTCAAGCCTCAAACTCTGTTTTTCCTTTAGAATTCGCCTCCAAGTTACTTGTATCTAACCTAAATTAATTTAACAACATCAATAAATGCTAAAGAATTCATACTCAATGCTTAATTATAGGTTTTATATCATTTTTTCCAGAAAGTGAAAAATTGACCCCGGGCCCGTTTGGTCAAAACTCGAGGTTCGAACCAAAACCCGATCACCCATGAGCCCGAATATGCAGTTAGTTTTGAAATCCAACCCAAAACAAGGTCTAAATTTTAATTATTCAAAAAGCCCTAACTCTACCCAAATTCTCAATTTCTACCATAAAAAACTAGATTTTTGGATGAAGATTGATGAAATGCAATGGGAAATCGAAAGAAAAAGGTTTAGAATCATATACAAATACTTTGGGGAAGAACTTGCTCCTTGAAAATCGCCTCAATGCTCTCTAGTTTTGAAATTATGAAAATATGGGCTAAATCTCGATTTTGCTATTGTTTTAATTGCTGGGCGACAGTGTTCATCACATTCGCAAAGAGCTGCCAGTAGTGGAATTACGCAATCGCGGGAGAAGCTTCGCGTTCGCGATAGAGGGTTCGTGTTCACGTAGTTCTCCCTAGATTCCCTGACCAGCCCATCCTAATGCTACGCGTTCGCGATTGACCGGTCGCGTTCGCGTAGAGAAAACCCCCCAACGCTCCGTGTTCGCGACCTAGGTCTCGCATTCGCATAGAACAAATTCGACCCCCAGCCCAGTTCCCTTTCGCAATCGCGAGAATAGCTTCATGACCGCGAAGCACAAAATGTCTGTGCACATGAAGCAGCAAAACCTGCAACTTTTCTAAGTGTAAAAACACCATGTGACCTATCTGAAACTCACCCGAGCCCTCGGGGCTCCAAACCAAACATGAACACAACCCTAAAAACATCATACGGACTTACTCGTGCGATCAAATCGCCAAAATAACACCTAGAACTTCAAGTTTAGCATCAAAATCAAAGAAAAATCTCCATGACTCTTAAGTTCAAATTTTTACAACCAAGAGTCTGATTCACGTCATATGAAGTCCGTTTCTTACCAAATTTTACAGGCTCAACTTAAATACCATATAAGACCTGTACCGGGCTCTGAAACTAAAATACGGGCCCGATACCATCAAATTCAAATACATTTAAATTTCCAAAAACTATTATAATTTCAGTTAAATAATTTTCTTCAAAAATTCATTTCTCGGGCTTGGGACCTCAGAATTCAATTCCGGGCATACGCCCAAGTCCCATATTTTTCTACGGACCCTCCGGTATCGTCAAATCACGGGTCCAGGTCCGTTTACCCAAAATGTTGAATGAAGTCAACTTAAATTTAATTTTAAAGGAAGAATTTACATTTTATTAAGTTTTCACATAAAAACTTTCCGGATTTATGCCCGGACCGTGCACGTAAATCAAGGTGAGATAAAAGGGGATTTTTAAGGCCTCAAAACATAGAATTTACTTTTAAAACAAGTGATGACCTTTCTCCACCTCTAAAACAACCGTTCGTCCTCGAATGGATATAGAAAAGAAGTACCTGAGTCGGGGAAAAGATGGGGATATCGGCTCCGCATATCGGACTAGGACTCCCAGGTAGCTGCCTCGGCAGGTTGACCTCTCCACTGAACATGAACAGAAGGATAACTCTTCGATCTCAACTGACGAACCTGCCGGTATAGAATGGCCACCGACTCCTCCTCATAGGTCAAATCATTGTCCAACTGGACAGTGCTGAAGTCTAACACGTGGGATGGATCGCCGTGATACTTCTGAAGCATGGACACGTGAAACACTGGGTGCACAACTGATAATCTTGGTGGCAACGCAAGCTCCTAAGCCACCTCTCCCACTTTCCGAAGGATCTCAAAAGGGCTAATGAATCTAGGGCTTAGCTTGCCCTTCTTCCCAAATCTCATCACGCCCTTCATGGGCGACACCCGAAGCAACACTCGCTCTCCGACCATAAATGCCACATCACGAACCTTACGGCCGGCATAACTCTTTTGCCTGGACTGAGCTGTACAAAGCCTATCCTGAATTATCTTAGCCTTATCCAAGGCATCCTAAACTAAATCTATACCCAACAACCGAGCCTTTCCCGGCTCAAACCATCGAACTGGCAACCGACACCGCCTACCACATAGTGTCTTATAGGGAGCCATCTAAATGCTCGACTAGTAGCTATTGTTGTAGGCAAATCTGCTAATGGCAAAAACTGATCCTAAGAACCTCTAAAGTCAATAACACATGCTCGGAGCATATCCTCCAAAATCTGAATAGTACACTCGGACTGTCCGTCCGTCTGAGGATGAAATGATATGCTCAACCCGACCCACGTACCCAACTCACGTTGTACCTCCCTCCAGAAATGCAAGGTAAACTGTGTACCTCGATCAGAAATAATAGACACGGGCACACCATGAAGACGAACAATCTCTCGAATATAAATCTCTGCCAACCGCTCAGAAGAATAGGAAATTGCCACAGGAATGAAATCCGCTGACTTGGTCAGCCTATCAACAATAACCCAAACTGCATCGAACTTCTTCTAAGTCTGTGGGAGTCCAACAATGAAATCTATAGTGATCCGCTCCCACTTTCACTCAGGAATCTCAATCTTCTGAAATAAACCACCAGGTATCTGATGCTCGTATTTTACCTGCTGACAATTCAAACACCGAGCTACATAGGCAACAATGTCCTTCTTCATTCTTCTCCACCAATAATGTTGCCGCAAGTCCTGATACATCTTAGCGGTGCCCAGATGAATAGAGTCCTGGGAACTATGGGCCTCCTCTAGAATCAACTCACGAAGTCCATCCACATTAGGCACACAAATACGACCCTATATCCTCAAAACTCCATCATCTCCAACTGTAACCTACTTGGCACCTCCGTGCCACACCATGTCTCTAGGACAAGCAAATGAGGATCATCATACTGCCGATCTCGGATACACTCAAAATAATGAAGAACGAGCGACTGTGCAAGCTAGCACACGACTGGGCTCATAAACATCCAACCTCATGAACTGATTGGCCAAAACCTGAACATCCAAAGCAAGCGGTCTCTCACCGACTGGAATATATGCAAGACTGCACATACTGCCTGACTTCCTACTCAAAGCATCGACCACTACATTGGCCTTCCTCGGATGATACAAGATGGTGATATCATTGTCCTTCAATAGCTCCAACCACCTACTCTGCCTCAAATTTAGCTCATTCTGCTTGAACAAGTATTGCAAACTCTTGTGATCCGTGAACAACTCACATGACACACCATATAAATAATGCCTCCAAATCTTTAGCACGTGAACAATGGCTGCTAGCTCCAAATCATGAACTGGATAATTCTTCTCGGGGATCTTCAACTATCGCGAAGCATATGCAATAACCTTGCCATTCTACATCAAAACCACACCAAGTCTAATACGAGATGCATCACAATATACTGTATATGGCCCTGAACCTGTGGGTAAAACCAACACCGGCACCGTAGTCAAAGATGTCTTGAGCTTCTGAAAGCTCGCCTCACACTCGGCCGACCACCTAAATTGGGCACCCTTCTGGGACCTGGTCATCGGGGCTGCAATAGATGAAAACCCCTCCACAAATCGTCAGTAATAACCCATCAAACCCAAGAAACTCTGGATCTCTGTGGCTGATGTGGTTCTAGGCCAGTCCTTGACTGCCGCAATCTTCTTAGGATTTACCTAAATACCCTCTACTGATACGACATGACCCAAGAATGCAACTGAACTCAACCAAAACTAACACTTCAAAAACTTAGCATACAACTAACTATCCCTCAGAGTCTGAAAAATGACTCGAAGATGTTGCTCATGCTCCTCCTGGTTGCGGGAATAAATCAAAATATCATCAATGAAGACAATCACGAAGGAATCCAAGTAAGGCTTGAACACTCAATTCATCAAATCCATGAAAGCTGCTGTGGAATTTGTCAACCCGAATGAAGTCACTAAGAAGTCATAATGCCCGTGCAGAGTGCGAAAAGCTGTCTTAGGATCGGATGCCCTAATCCTCAACTGATGGTAGCCAGATCTCAAATCAATCTTTGAAAACACTTTGGCACCCTGAAGTTGATAAAAAATCATCAATCCTCGGCAATGGATACTTATTCTTGATTGTGACCTTGTTCAACTGTCGATAATCTATGCACATCCTCATCGATCCATCCTTCTTCTTAACAAATAACACTGGCGCACCCCAAGGCGAGACACTAGGTCTAATAAAGCCTTTGTCAATCAATTCTTGCAACTGTTCTTTTAATTCTTTCAACTCTAGCGAGTCCATACGATATGGCAGAATAGAAATGGGCTGAGTGCCCGGAGCCAAATCAATGCAAAAGTCAATATCCCTGTCGGGCGGCATACTCGGCATGTCTACAGGAAATACCTCTAGAAACTCACGAACATGAGCACAGAATCCATAGAAGGAACCTCAGCACTAGAATCACGAACATACGCAAAATAGGCCAAATACCCCTTATCAACCATACGTCGATCATTCATATATGAGATAACCCTGCTAGTAAAATGACCAGGAGTCCCTCTCCACTCCAAATAAGGCAACCCCGACAATGCTAAGGTCACGGTCTTGGCATGACAGTCCAAGATAGCATGATAAGGAGCTAACCAATCCATCCCCAGAAGGACATCGAAATCCACCATATCGAGAAGTAGGAGATCTACTTGGGTCTCAAGACACCCAATAACGACCATGCAAGCACGATAAACTCGATCTACCACAATAGAATCACCCACCGGTATAGACACATATACAGGAGCACTCAAGAATCACAAGGCACAACTAGATAAGGGACAAAATAAGATGATACATAAGAATATATGGACCCTGGATCAAATAGAACTGAGGCATCTCTACTGCACACTGAAACCGTACCTGTGATAACTACATCGGAGGCCCCAGCCTCAGGTCTGGATGGAAGAGCATAACATCGGGGTTGGGGTCCACCACTCTGAACTGCATCCCTAGGACGACCTACTGCTGCCTGGCCTCCACCTCTAGTTGCCTGACCTCCACCTCTAACCTCTACCCCTACCTCTAGTTGGCTGAGCAGGCGGTGGAACACCCAGTGCTGGAACCATAGCACGAGAACCCTGGTGCTAAGAACTGCTCGAGGTTCGAGGGCAAAACCTAGCAATGTGCCTCGCATCACCACAAGTATAGCAAGACTTGGGCTGCTGAGACTGTTGACCCTGAAACTGACCTTGACGGCCTGGATAACCACCCTGAAAACTTTGGAGTGGAGGTGCGCTGATAGGAGCTAGCAGTGCACTGTAGGGTAACTGATCAGAATACTACATATGAGAACCACAGCCACCTGGAGCACCGTGAGAAGCCTGAAGTGCTGACTGAAAGGGCCTAGGAGGATGGCCTCTACCAAAAGAACCCCTGCCTCCAGATGAGGCACCACTGAATCTGCCAGAATAACGAGGCCTCTTATCAGACCCCCTGACCTCTCCCCTGAGCTAAAATCATCTCCACCCGCCTGGCCACATTGGCCGCATCCTGGAAAGAAATCTCGCTACCTGTCTCCTTAGCCATCTGCAGTCTAATAGGCTGAGCGAGTCCATCAATAAACCTCCTCACCCTCTCTCTCTCTCTCTCTCTCTCGGTGGGGAGTATCAGAAGAGAATGACGAGCCAAATCAATAAACCTCATCTCATACTAGGTGAAAACCCTATTGGAAATACTCGAACTGCCTGTGGTACTCCTCTCTTTGAGTGACGGGAAGGAACTTCTCGAGAAATAGCTGCAAGAACTAGTCCCAAGTGAGAGCTGGTGATCCAACTGGTCTAGCCAAACAATAGTCTCTCCATCAGTTCTTGGTGGTACCTGACAGACGGAAAGCAGCAAAGTCGACCCCATTGGTCTCTACTATCCCCATGTTCCGAAAAACCTCATGAAAGCTGTCTAAATAATCCTGGGGATCCTCTAAAGATGTACCACCATAAGAAGTAGTGAACAACTTGGTGAACCTGTCCAAAAGCATCAGTAGACATAGCCGCTCCATCACCGGTCTGAGCTACTACACCCGGCTGAACTGCTCCAACTAGCTGAGCTGCTGGAGTCTAAAACTGGGGAGCCATCTGCTCTGGAGTGCGGGTAGCGGGAGTCTGTGCTCCTCTCCCAGCCTGAGAGATGGCTAGTGCTACAGGAAGTAAGCCTGCCTGGGTGACACTCTCCATAAGGCCCACTAGACGTACCAGAGCATCCTAGAGTACTAGGGTAGTAATGAACCCCTCTAGGACCTGAGTTGGGCCCACTGGAACTGTCTGGGCCAGAACCTCATCATCAAACTCAACCCGAGGCTCCGCCGCTGGTGCTGCTTCTCTGGGTTGGGCTCTGCCCCTGCCTCAGCCCCTAGCATGGCCTCGACCTCATCCTCTGCCCCTCGTGGGAGCTGCTGCTGGGGGCTCAGGGTGCTGATCAGTGGATGAATAAGCACGTGTTCTCGCCATCTGCGAAAAAATAAAGTAGAAGTTCAATCAGCATTGAGAAACCAAATCGCACGACAGAGAAGAATAGAAGTGAAACTGTTGCTATCTATGTAGCCTCTGGGGATGAGCACAGACATCTCTGTACTGATCCCTCAGAATCTACCAAGCTTGTCCGTGAATTGTGAGACCTAAGCAACCTAGAGTTCTGATCCAACTTGTCACAACCCGGACATCCCACCCTAGGGAGTCGTGATGGCGCCAACTCGTGAAAGCTAGGCAAGCCAAGTATTATAGATCTTATTACCCTTTTTTCCTTAATCTTTTAATAATTTTAAATTAACATGCGATCAACAGCGGAATCATAATAATAATAATAATAATAATAATAATAATAATAATAATAATAATAATAAATGAAACGTGGAAGACAAAATCTGATAATTTACCAAATACTAGTGCGAAAAATACAAAATACAACTCTACCCAGAACTGGTGTCACAATATCACGGACCATCTACGAATACTACAAACAGTGGTCTAAAAAGAAAGATACAAGTCAGTGTCTGAAGTAAAGGAAAATAGAATATAAAAGATAGAAGGGGATGCCAAGGCCTGTGGACGTCTGTATGATTACCTCGGGTCTCCGCTGGACTGAAGGCAGCAACCTCGCTATGGTCCAAAAGATCCGGTACCAAGATCTGCACACAGTGCAGAGTGTAGTATAAGCACAACCGACCCCATGTGCTGGTAAGTATATAGCCTAACCTCGGCGAAGTAGTGACGAGGCTAGAACAAGACTACCAAATAAATATGTGCAGTTAAAGCATATATGGCAAGTAATAATAACGAGAACTAGTAGTTAAGATAGGAGGGGAACATGCTGCGGGGAATATCAAGTACCAACAGAATCTCAGGAGAAACCATAAAGAACATCTTAACTTTCGCATCAGTAAGAATAAGGAAAACAGTAAAGAATCAATGTCCACTTTTATTCTGTATTGTTGCGGCGCGCAACCCGATCCAAATCATATAACACTGTTGCGACGTGCAACCCGATCCAAATCATATATCACTGTTGCGGCATGCAACCCGACCCCTCCTGTCATCCCTTATTACTCCTTGTTATGGTGTGCAACCCGATCCCATATAATATTGTTGCGACATGCAACCCGATCCCAATATACAAATCAATACCAATCACAAAAGAATCCCAGTAAGGGAACAATAAGGAAACAACAATATTCCGACAAGGGAATAAACAACAAGAATAAACACATCCCGTCAAGGGAACCAACAGTAAGAATTAAATATGTCCCGGCAAGGGAACCAGCTATAACCAAACTTGTACCAACAATTAACTTCACAAATGAAACCTCAACTAGAGCCAATGCTCAACAATAAATAAATACCACGAAGATAATCATAATTCTTACCCAACACAGAGAATCAACAATTTAGGCATTTGTAGTACTTATTAAGAAACACAACGATTACAATATGAGACTTACGGACATGCTTGATAACGACGCATAGATACTCGTCACCACACCTATAAATCGTACACTACACTAGCACATAGCAAATAAAGCACAATACCTATTCCCTCAAGCTAAGGTTAGACCAAACACTTACCTTGAACTTTCACTGTCAACTAAAGCCTCAAACATCGCTTTTCCTTTAGAATTCACCTCCAAGTTACTTGTATCTAACCCAAATTAATTTAACAACATCAATAAATACTAAAGAATTCATACCCAATGCTTAATTATAGGTTTTCTATCATTTTCCCCAAAAAGTCAAAAATCGACCTCGGGCCTGCTTTGTCAAAACTCAAGGTTCGAACCAAAACTCGATCACCCTTTCACCCACGAGCTCGAATATGCAATTAGTTTCAAAATCCGACCCCAAAACGAGGTCTAAATTCCAATTATTCAAAAAACCCTAACTCTACCCAAATTACCAATTTCTACCATAAAATTCCTAGATTTTTGGATGAAGATTGATGAAATGCAATGGGAAATCGAAAGAAAAAGGTTTAGAATTATATACCAATACTTTGGGGAAGAACTTGCTCCTTGAAAATCGCCTCAATGCTCTCTAGTTTAGAAAATATGGGCTAAATCCCGACTTTGCTACTGTTTTAAGTATTGGGCGACAGTGTTCGTCGTGTTCGCGAGAGCACTGTCGCGTTCGCGAAGAGCTGCCAGTAGTGGACTTATGCGATCGCGGGAGAAGCTTCGCATTCGCGAAGGCTTAGTCCAGCCTTGCCTTCGCATTCGCGATAGAGGGGTTGTGTTCGCGTTGTTCTCCATAGATTTCCTAACCAACCCATCCTAATGCTACGCGTTCGTGATTGACCGGTCGCATTCGTGTAGAGCAAACCCCCCCAACGCTCCGCGTTTGCGACCTGGGTCTCGTGTTCGCATAGAACAAATTCCACCCCAGCCCAGTTCCCTTTTGTGATCGCGAGAATAGCTTCGCGACCACGAAGCACAAAATGTCTGTGCACCTGAAGCAGGAAAACGTGCAACTTTTCTAAGTGTAAAAACACCCCGTGGCCTATCCGAAGCTCACCAAGCCCTCGAGGATCCAAATCAAACATGCACACAACCCTAAAAATATCATACGAACTTACTCATGCGATCGAATCGCCAAAATGACACCTAGAACTTCAAGTTTAGCATCAAAATCAAAGAAAAATCTAGTTCAAATTTTTACAACCGAGGGTCCGATTCACGTCATATGAAGTCCGTTTCTTACAAAATTTTGCAACCTCAACTTAAATACTATGTAAGACCTGTACCGAGATCCGAAACCAAAATACGGTCCCGATACCATCAAATTCAAACAGATTTAAATTTCCAAAAACTCTTATAATTTCAATTAAACAATTTTCTTCAAAAATTCATTTCTCAGGCTTGGGATCTCGAAATTCAATTTTGGGAATATGCCCAAGTCCCATATTTTTATACGGACCCTCAAGGACCGTCAAATCACGGGTCCGGGTCCATTTACCCAAAATATTGACCGAAGTCAACTTAAATTTAATTTTAAACGTAAAATTAGCATTTTTTATCAAGTTTTCACATAAAAGTTTTCTGGAGTTATGCCCGGACCGCGCACACAAATCGAGGTGAGATAAAAGGGGGGTTTTTAAGGCCTCAAAATACATAATTTACTTTTAAAACAAGTAATGACCTTTTGGGTCATCACAGATTCCCTCCTAGGAATGGTAGAAACCAGCCTTTATAGCGGTCCAATTTACTTTGATTATTTTCCTAATTTTACGATGTCTCTTAGAGATAGAAATATCTTAGATTCTTTAACTTTTAATGTTAAAACAGCCAATTATAAAACCAAAACTGGATCTTTACCGGTAGAAATTTATTATAGAATACAGTATAAAGCCATGAGTTCTGCCTTTAACACTGGAGCCATGAAAACCCTCCACAAAGGAGAAACTGTTCTTTTCAAAACAGATCTACAAAGATCTCACCTGTCAATACCAAAGCTCATTTCTTGGAGCCAAGTTTCCCTACCACAAAACTGGTTACTACAAGATGCTACTCAGGCTGAGAAACCGGAAAATACTACGGTCTCTCAAATCCAACAATATTCTAGTGGATCTGTAGCCATTTCCTTCCAAAGGTCCCTTAGCCAAAGAGTCTCCGTCTCGTCCTCTTCGGCACAATCTGAGATTCAGTCTGGAAGACATTCAATATCTTCTTTTCCTTCTAGAATCGAAACTATTAATTTTGACTCTAGGATCCCTCAAGCCAAATATTCTGTATAAACAACCCCTCCAATAGAAGTTAATTATGAACAACCTCAATTTCCCACTTACTCAGCTTTAGGTGTTGAATTAGGTATTTTGGAAAAAGATTTCCAAATTGATAAAGAAAAACTTCGAGCAAATTTTTATTCACAAGAAAATATTTTCAAAAGAACTTGGTTTTTCCAGAAGTTTCAAGGAGACGATAGAAAAAATCTCCAAAGTATATACTATGAATCTTTAAACTTCATAAAAGAACAAATCAATTTTTTTGAATGGTTTGAGGCTTATGCTGAATATCACCAATTAGATTTTCCTTTTTCTAAATCAATTAATATTTCAAAAATTTGAAAAACCTCCTCCAGAGAAGAAGTCATCTCAGAACTTCCTCCGGCACAAGGATTTTCAACAAGTTATGCAAATACTCCAGTAGTAGCTAATCCTTTCAAATTAATAAACGAAAATAAATCTATTATAGGCAAAGATATTAAAAATATCTTTGAACAAAATAATAATACGAACGAATATTTACAATCCCTTGGTGAATATTTAGTTACAAAACCAACTTCAGCATCTACTAGTTCTAAGCCAGCAGATACCTCCACTTCTTCAGTCCCTTTGTTTAAACGTTATGACATCTCTAGAACTTTCGTTACGGAGCTTCGGATCCACCAAGCTAAAGACTATCCTTAGTTCTCTAACCTTCAGTGTAGGATCCTAGAAATTGAGAAAACCTTGATGGTTCAGAATACTCCATCTAAAGAGTCTTATGTACATGTTCTCCCAAAAGCCGATTCTGACCAAGAAACCAATTCGCAGTCAGAACAATTTTATGAAAATTCTCCCCTAGAAATTAATTTCTCTAGTTAATTTCTACTTTTTATAGCTATCCAACTATAACTATATAGTTTTGTTGTGATATATATTTTAGGAATATCCCTAACTTCTTGAAAAACAACTATAATGCTACCCAATATAGTTTCTAGGGGAATATCCCTAAACATTGTAGTTTAGAAATTAATTTAAGGATCCTCAACTATAACTATCCAAGATCTCCAAATTGATGACTGGAGAGATAAAAATTAATTTTTCAGAACATTAAATCAGGGTCTTCTTCTTCTTTTTCTAATGATTTGTCAGACAAGATGCTTGATTTTGTTGACCTGGAAATGGTGCCTTGAGGGAATCAAGAATTTTCTCCATTTGCTGAATAAAATCAAGCATGCTGCTGGAACCGGCTAGTTGTGCACTTGCAATGGACTTTTGTTGTAAAAATAAAACTTCGGCAGCATCTGTTATAGCTAGATACTGCGGATGGGATATAAAACACTTGTCTACCACTGGCACATAGGCTTCGGATGAATCCCATATTTTATACCATTTGCAGTGGCCTTAGAGGGATAACCACGGTAGTCCTTTATGTCCTTCTGGATTGTGGAAGGAAAACTTCTGGGAGTATATCCATGGGATATGAAATATGTGGGAAAATTGGAGGAGTATGGGTATTTGTTGCTCACTAGAAAACCTATGACAGAAATAATCATATCTTTCTTTTACAGGTTCTGGGAGGATTTCAGCTCTATGATATGCATGCCACCATTGATGTATAAATCACTGAGGGAATTTAGAGGTTAATTGTTTACTCCAGAGGATGAACCATGAATACTTTCCAAGTTGGTTTTGGAAGGTGAAAACATTCATCCACGCTGCCTGGTAATCATAATAATTGTAAAATTATGGATCAAAAGGCTGAGAAAATCTTTTGTATTTGGCTGGATGGGTTCCCCATTCTTTTGGTGAGATTATTTTGTTAATCCACACCGTAGTATAGGTGACATATGATTGGGTTTGCTTTTCTTTGTGGGGCTTAAACAAGCATGATCTGGTACCTGTGAGAATAAACTCATAGTATTTTTGGGTATGTTTGTGGGTGCTTCGAATGAAATTGGCTGAAGGGCTTAGTATTTTCTTAGCTAACTCTTGGGGATTGGAATGCCAGAATTCTGATTCAATTTGAATGAGTGGGTAGACACTTTCATTCTTAATATAAGTGGGTTCCTCGGAGGAGGAGCCTTTGTTTAAAGAAATAGATTGTAGCACTGATGAAGAAAGTGCATGATTGGTTGTGGTTTTTGGGATGCTAGATAGACACCCTGTACCTGCAATGGGGATTTTAGCCTCTAATATGTTTTGTGTGGTGCTTATAGCAACCACAAGAAGTGAAGCGGTCGTGTGACTTTGGGCCGCCAAGGAGTTGGAAGAAGATGTGTGGCCTTGTGCCGCTGCATTGGAACAATAATTTTTATATAATTGATATTAATCTCTCAATTGTTTTTAAATAAGCCAGGTATGGTCATTTGATCTTTAATTCCCATAAGTTATCGCCATTGCATAAATTCTTCTTCTGTCCAAGGAGAAGACATGGTCTGTGCTAGTTGAGCTTGAGATTGTTGAGATTCTTCTTCCTCAACTAAGTCTACCCATTTTTTCGGACTGGAAATTGGAATTGGTCCTGAACTTTCTATCATATGAACTTGGGGGACTCTGCTCATAGCGTAGTCTGATGACTTTCTATATTTGGGCTGGTTTGGTCCAGTTGGGCCTTTTGGGAGTTGCTTGGAGGCAACTGAAATTGTTTGTTGTTTGGAAACAACGTCTGTATCAGACTGTTTGGGTATTGACTTAGTAATATTTTCCTCCGGCGGAGGAAGAGCAGGTATTAGAGGATTTGAAATGTCGACTTTCTTTTTTTGGCATTTTATCTTCCCTACAAGAATTCTCTGGTAAGAAAATCTGGAATACAATTTGAGCTCTGTTTGATATACTCTATATCAAAATCAAAAATAGATAAAATAGTTTTCCATCTAGTAAATATATGTTTAGAAGCAAGATTTTGTACATCCTTTTGTAAAACAAATATCGCAGCTTTACAATCAATCCTTAACAAAAAATTTTGATTTAATAAATCACCTTGGAATTTAGAAATGCACAAAACAATTGCTAAAATTTATTTTTTAATTGTAGGATAATTTTGCTAGGAATTATTCCAACGTTTTGATGCAAATGCAATAATTTATTCCTTGTCATCTTTTTTCTGCTTTAAAATGCCACCATAACCAATGTCTGATGCATCAGTCTCAACTATTTTGAATGCAGAAGGATCAGAGAGAGATAAGGATCTTCTTGAAAAACAACTATAATGCTACCCATTATAGTTTCTAGGGGAATATCCCTAAACATTATAGTGTAAGGATATTCCCCTAGAAACTATAATGGATATCCCTAATTACTGGAAGATCCCTAAACATCCTAGATGTCTACTTTTTATGGTAGACAAGGACTTTACCATTGAAGGTCTATCGAAAGGAAGAAAGGTTCTACCTCCTATGCGTTCGATTATAATTCCTTGTTTTGTTACCATAAAAGGTATGAGCTCCTCGATAAAGGGAGTACCTAATATAACTGGATTAGTAAGGTCTTTTACTAATAGTAAAGAACTTGAGGCTGACAATGGAGAATTTTCTAGGGAGGTTCTAACTTCAACATTGGAGAGTTTGAAGCTAATTCCTAGTTTCCCGCCGTTAGCAGCCCTAAGACCTTCTTTGGTTTTTTCAAAGAATTTGGTTAGAATGATCCCTTCTTGTATGCAGTTGAGATCTGCACCTGTATCAAATAAGGCTAGGGGTGGGCATCGGTCGGTTATTATAAAAGTATGGTTCAGTTTATCGGTTTTCGGTTTTGTAATATTAATAACCAAATCAAACCAAAGCATTTACGGTTCGGTGCAGTTTTCTCAAAGTTCGATTCAATTATTTCCGGTTTATATTTTCGGTTTCAAATGGTTGTAGGAACATCGAAGTATTTATAGTTTGTAGGAACATCAAAGGTTATTGCCGGTATTGTGAAGATGATGGACAAAGGTGTTGTGATTGAGAACATTGGCACCTGAGCTTTGCATTAAGGACATCATCCGTGCTTATTCTTTGAGTGACTTCGAGCTTCAATTGTTGAATGTTAATGGCAGTATGGGCTTTCAATAGATATTGATGCGGTGAAACCATACATATTCTATGCAAGTGTTATTATTAAATCAGTGTTTATGATTGCCCTGGGAATTTTTCTTTCTTTCACTTAATATGAATCTGGGCAGAGAAGTAAGCTCATCAGACAATAAGATGGGTAATACAAAAATTTCGGTTTTTCGATTTAACCGAAAACCGAAATAGAAAAATCGTAAACCGCACCGAAAAAATAAAAATTAATAATTTTAAAACTGTGCACTGACCGAAAAACCGATTAAACCAAAATCGAAAAACCAAAATTCATGGTTCGACCGGTTTTTTGGTTCGGTCGATATTATTGCCACCCTAAATAAGGCAATGATACCCAAGGTAAAGGACTTATTGACAATTAGGATGACTCTCATATGTCATTTTTTATGGAAATTCTAGAGAGGTGATTGCAAAAAACTTCTTGTTCGGCTGGTTTAACTTCAGTTGGTTTGGGCTCTTCAGGTTTGGTAGAGAGTTGTTGGAGAACAAGGTGCAGAAGACCTATATTTCGTAATCTCCATATCCTTGGTTGCTCATCTCTTGTGAGGCTTTTTGCTACAAGGTGGTAAACCAAATTGTTCATAGAAACTACCTAGATCTCGACAAGTCTGTGCTCTATCTTTGGCTAATTGTTTCAATATCTTAATCATGTCGACAAATTTTGAGAGTGACATGTTGAATAAGGCTGGTGAGTTGTCCATAGGTGATTTGTTCGTAAGGAATAATATCACCAGAATACTGATTTTGGAGTTCTTTAATTAAATCCCTAAGAGACTTAGGTAGACCATCTAGGAATTTTTCTTTCCAATATGGGAGATTTCCATCAGGTTTTTCGTAGATTCGGGAAAGGAATATTTATACCATCTGAAATCAGAAAGGGTTTTACACTTAAGGTTGTTAAGTATCTCAGAAGATCTTTCCCTAAAGATACCCTAGACTACCTATAAATGTTTTGATAATGGTATAAGCAGGGTGTTGGTTGAATTAGGAATGGTAAGGTCATCCTTAAGAATTGGTTCTCCCATTGAATTAACTCGGTCACTTAAGAGAATTTGGCAGCTTCAAAATTCTTCTCTTCAATCCAAGATAAAAATTTGAGAAACCAAAATCCAAGAAGAACTTTGTGTTGATTTACCTACAGCCTTTGGAATCGCAAGAAGCACATCGTTAGGCTCCCTTATGAACTTGAATTTGATGAAAAAACAATCCCCACAAAAGTTGTACATATATATATATATATATATATATATATATATATATATATATATATATATATATATATATATATATTATAACGACCCGGATTTTCCACCATCGGGATCGTGATGGCGCCTACTCGTGAAAGCTAGGCAAGCCAACAAATACATTCTAACGCATTAATAAATAACCCAAACAGTAATAAATAATAACTGAAGCTAAGCAGATACAAAGTGCGGAAGTTTTATAACAACTCAAAGTTCTAAAGCAAGACTACCCAACGATCTGGTGTCAGAATTTCACGAACATCTACAAATTTCTACATACATTGGTCTAGAATAAATACAATTGTTCTCGAAATGAAAAGAGACATGAAATCTAAAACAGAAGGAAGGGGACTTCGGGGTCTGCGAACGCCGGCAGAACTACCTCGGGTCTCCGGTGGACTAAAGGCAGCAACCCAAGATCTACTCACGAGGTCCGTCACCGAAATCTGCACAAAAAGTGCAGAGTGCAGTATTAGTACAACCGACCCCATGTACTGGTAAGTATCGAGCCTAATCTCGGCGAAGTAGTGACGAGGCTAGGACGCGAAAACAATATAAACCTGTGCAGTTAAATCAGATACGAGAAACAATAATAACAGAAATTTAATAGAAAAAGACGGGAAGGGGAAACATGCTGAGAGGAATATCAAATTATGACAGTAAATAGTAAAGAAGCGAAATAACTTCATCCTCTGAGCCAAAAGAAATAATAACATAGTAACATGTGCACGACATCACCCTTCATGCTTTTACTCTCGTCCGCACCATAAGAATCAACAGAAAGTGGCATGACATCACCCTTCGTGCTTTTACTCTCTCATAATCATGGCACGGCATCACCCTTCGGGCATTAACACTCACAGAATATGGCACGACATCACCCTTCGTGCATTAACACTTACAGAACATGGCACGACATCACCCTTCATGCATTTATACTCACAGAACATGGAACGACATCACCCTTCGTGCATTAACACTTACTCACAATATCGTGCACGGCATCACCCTTCATGCATTAACACTCACTCACAATATCGTGCACGACATCACCCTTCGTGCTTTACACTCTTCCTCACCCAAACAATAGAAACAATAACATCCCGGCAAGGGAATCAGCTATAACCAATCTCGTTTCAATAGTTGAATTCACAATATAAGTCTCAACTTGAGTCAATACTCAACAATGATCCAATACCAAAAAAATATCATAAAACTTGATCAACATGGATAATCATCAATTTAAGCATGAACAGTACGTAACAGGAGACACAACAGTGACAGTATAAGACTCACTTGCATGCTCGACACCAATGTATAGATACTCGTCACTACATCTATACGTCGTACTCAATACTAACACATAACAAATAAAGCAACAACACCTATTCTCTCAAGCTAAGGTTAGACCAAACACTTACCTCGATTCCACGGACACAAATCAAGCCTCAATTATCGCTTTACCTCTCGGTTCCACTTTCAATCCACTTGTATCTAGTCATAATTAACTTAACAACATCAATTATTGCTAAAGGAATCAACTACAATGCATAAATTTAGTTTTCACAAACTTTCCCCCAAAAAGTCAAAAATCGACCCCAGGTCCGCTTGGTCAAAACTCGAGGTTCGAACCAAAATCCGTTCACCCATGATCCCAAATATGCAATTTATTTCGAAATCCGACCCCAAATAAAGGTTTAAATCCCCAAATTTGTAAAATCCTCGATTCTCCTAAAACCCCTAATTTTTATCCTTAAAGAATAAGATTTAGGCCTAGAAATCTAATGGGTGTTGATGGAAAATAAAAGAAATTAGTTCAAGAACACAAACCTATGATTTGGTATTGAAATCCCTCTTCAAAAATTGCCCAAGGTTGAGTTTTAATGGAAGAGATATGAAATTTTGAGCAAATCCTGACTTAGGTTCTATTTTAAAATCGCTGGACAGGTCTTCTTCGCGTTCGCGAGAAGCCTGTCGCGTTCGCGAAGCATTGGCCAGAAGAGCCTTCGCGTTCGTGAGATACCGTGCGCGTTCGCGAAGGTACACCCCCCGAACTTCGCGTTCGAGAGTCATTTGCTGCGTTCGCGTAGAGTATTTTACCCCTCCCCCGGTTCCCTGCCAAAATGGCCTTCACGTTCGCGAAGGGTAATGCCCCCAACACACCGCGTTCGCGACCTGTGCCTCACATTCACGTGGAAGGAATTTCCTTTCCGTATGATTTACACTTCGCGATCGCGAAGCACAAAACACTTGTGCACCTGTAATAGCAAAAACAACAGAATTCTCTAAGTCCAAAACATCCAGAAACCTATCTGAAACTCACCTGAGCCGTCGGGGCTCCAAACCGAACATGTACACAAGTTTTAAAATATCATACGGACTTGCTCGTGCGATCAAACCGCTAAAATAACATCTTAAATAACGAATTTAACCCCAAAACTCATGAAATTCTCAAGATAGTTTCAAACTTCCTATTTTCTCAACCAACGGTCCGAATCACATCAAATTACTTCTGTTTTCCACCAAATTTCACAGATAAAGTTAAAATATTATAACGGACTTGTACCGAACTCTGAAACCAAAATGCTTGCCCGATACCAACAAGTTCAAGCATTATTCAATTTCTAAAAATCAATATATCTTCCAGTTAGCAATTTTCTTCAAAAATTCATTTTTCGGGCTAGGGACCTCGGAATTTAATTCCGGGTATACGCCAAAGTCCCATATTTTTCTACGGACCGTCGGATCACGGGTCCAGGCTCGTTTACTCAAAATGTTGATCGAAGTCAACTTAATTCAATTTTAAAGGCAAAATTTAGCATTTTTCTCAAATTTTCACATAAAGGCTTTCCGGAAGCGCGTCCGGACTATGCACGCAAATCGAGGAGAAAGAAAATGAGGTCTTGAAGGCCTCGGAACTCCGAATTGGGGCCTAGAATACGAGATGACCTTTTGGATCATCATATATATATTATTGAACTTTGAATGTTCTTAGCTATTTTTTTGCTTCGCCACGGGCAACGACTCCTTAATTACATGCATGGCAAAAGAATAAAAAAAAGTAACAGGAGTTGCTTGAATACATGCATGTCAAGACGGGATTTTGTTTGATTTGTTGCTTCACCATTCCGTATATGTTTTTTTCTATTTTCTTAAGATTTATAATTAGCTCAATATTTGCTTTCGGTAATTGGTCCATGCCATAATCAAGACTTAATAATACTACCTTACGTCAGACGATGGTCTTTTTTCAATAAGTGTCTGGTTAATTGATACATAAAGTTCCAGTGAGAAGCTACCATGTGGCTGTGGGTTGTTTTCATACTTTAACTCTTTTTTCAACAAAAAATAAAATAAAATAAAGAATCATTCATTCACTGAGTACGACACAGAGAATATATAATAGAGAGTTGGAGAGATTAGAATGGCTTTTAACAGTTCTTTTTTACATTAAGAACATTAAATCTATCTATTTCACAAAGCTGCAGTTCAACAATTACTAATAAATAGTACGTATATCATCCATATATGCAAATCTTCTTCCTAGGATAGCATATAAAATGATTTAATTATTTTCCCTATGGAGAATAAGGAACATTATCCTAAATAAATGAAAATTTTAGATACAAAATTTGAATACACCATTTAAGTTAACCGATTAATTTCCTCTGCATGAATGGTCTCGATAGGTTAGTTGATACTATATATTAATGCAATAAATCGATTTCTCTTTGCGCTATGCATTAGCATTAATACTATTAATACTGTCAATTGCGAATCAAATTCATTTTTGCCTTTTTGTATAAATAGGTCTAGTAATAGCAACGGCTTGTATTTGTGCTTTAGTTTGAAATAAGAGTTAATACCCTCAAATCGCCCTATACTATACAATCTTTGTCAGTTTCCTACCTAAACTATCGAGCGTCCCGAAAATCCCCTGAACTCTGTCCCCCTTCGTAATAACCTCCCCCCCTTTTCCCCCCCTTTCTTACTAGTGCGTATGATACACGCTTTATATAATTTTTAAAACATGTCATGTGGCAATCCACATGGATAATTAATAACATTAATCTTAAAAGTAGGGTTAATTAGTATATGTTAATCTAATTACGAGGAAAAATAAAAAAGGGAATTTTGTTACACAAGTCTGTTATTTACTCTTGTCAAAGTATGGTCTCTTTGCTGTCATCAATTTTTTTTTTATATCCGATGAGAGACACCTTCTCTAAGTGATGATTCTCTCCATTAATTGGGAGTTCTACCATCGATTTCTCTGTCTATTGTTGCTACTATTCAAAATCGGGATTAAATCTAAGGTTTTGTTGGTGAATCGGTGTAAAGAATTAGGGTTTAGGGTACTAAAGATTCTGAAGATTATTTGAAGGAACTACCTTAGCTGTTAAAGAAGATAGCTTCAATACATGTCCTATTCTTTATTCCCTATTATTTCTTTGTGAATTTATGGTAGGTAGGTGCTGCGATTTAGTTCGCAGCAGAAAATTTTGGGTCTTTTTTTTTGAGTTGTTACATTTTTCTGCTTGTTGATGTTGGTTTGTCGAATATATAGTTGCATGCATGCTACTTGTTGTTAGTTTAAGAAGTTAGTTGTGAATTTATGTTAGTTTAATAAGTTGTTCTATTATTTTTTTTGCCTTATTCATTATTGTCTTTTTATTGTTATTTTAGGGTAATGGTAGACAAATATCTAAATTTTAGATTTTAAATTCGTGGTTATGCTTGTGAGTTAGGTAGGGCCAGTTTATGTAGGAAGAAACATTGAATATACCTTTAATGTGGATACGGACAAACTGTCTATTCCAGAAGTTGTTGATTATGCCAAGGATTTTGGGTTTACCAATGTAAGAAAAATATTTATTGTATCTTCTAAGGATGGCAGTTTGGTAGAATTGAAAAAAGATAGGGATTTGTTGGTACTTGCTGATTTGTTAAGTAATAAGGATACAATAAATATTTTTGTATGCCATGAGGGAAATAATGTGGTTCAGAATAGCCATGTGAGTTGTGGGGGCCATTGAAGAATCTTTCAGCAGGGTTGCTGAAGGTTTCAATGCACCTTTAGGTTCCCAAATTGAAAATATTGATTCTAGTGGTCAAATAGAACCCCATGAACAGACAGATGTTGTAGAAATACTTCCTAGAAACTCCATAAAAGATGAGAATGATTCTGACGTAGAAGATGAAGATTTAGAGGAAGATGACACAAAAGTTATAGGTGATCGCTGCATATAGTGATAAATCCAGCTGTTCTGATAATGAAGAGCATGAGGCTGATTATGATAGTGATGTGAATAAAGAGTTGATTATAGTTAAAATAGATTTGAAGGCTTATAAGAAGAAAAAAAGAACACCAAGAAATAAAGTTATTGTTGAGTATTTTCTTGGACCAGTTGGGATAGATCCAGGTTTTGAAGACATTGATAAAGGAAAGAAAAAAATTTCTAGTAAGTTATTTAATGATAAGCCTTTTTATGACAGTTCAGATACTGATAGTTCTGAGAGTGACAGTGACAGTTGGAGTGGTAGCGAATTAGGAAAAAGAAGTAGTAACATGAAAGCAAGGAAGGAGAACAAGAGGGTAATGTATGATCCAAAATAGAAAAAAGGTGATTTGGGAACTTAACATGGTCTTTGAAAATGTATATAAGTTTAGGGAAGTTATCAACAGGTATGCAATAGAAAGATATTATCACCAGGCATGCTACTTGTTGTTAGTTTAAGAAGTTGTTGTGAATTTATGTTAGTTTAATAAGTTGTTCTGTTTTTTTTTTTTGCCTTATTCATTATTATCTTTTTATTATTATTTTAGGGTAATGGTAAACAAATATCTGAATTTGAGATTTTATATTCGTGGTTATGCTCGTGAGTGAGGTAGGGCCAGTTTATATTGGAAGAAACATTGCATATGCCTTTAATGTGGATACGAAAAAACTGTCTATTCCAGAAGTTGTTGATTATGCCAAGGATTTTGGGTTTACCAATGTAAGAAAAATATTTATTGTATCTTCTAAGGGTGGCAGTTTGGTAGAATTGAAAAAAAATAGGGATTTGTTGGTACTTGCTGATTTGTTAAATAATAAGGATACAATAAATATTTTTGTATGCCATGAGGGAAATAATGTGGTTTAGAATAGCCATGTGAGTTGTGGGGCCATTGAAGAATCTTTCAGCAGGGTTGTTGAATGTTTCAATGCACCTTTAGGTTCCCAAATTGAAAATATTGATTCTAGTGGTCAAATAGAACCCCATGAACAGACAGATGTTGTAGAAATACTTCTTAGAAACTCCATAAAATATGAGGATGATTCTGACATAGAAGATGAAGATTTAGAGGAAAATGACACAGAAGTTGTAGGTGATGCTGCATATAGTGATAAATCCAGTAGTTCTGATAATGAAGAGCATGAGGCTGATTATGATAGTGATGTGCATAAAGAGTTGATTGTAGTTAAAATAGATTTGAAAGGCTTATAAGAAGAAAAAAGAACACCAAGAAATAAAGTTATTGTTGAGTGTTTTCTTGGACCAGTTGGGATAGATCCAGGTTTTGAAGACATTGATAAAGGAAAGAAAAAAAATTCTAGTAAATTAGTTAATGATAAGCCTTTTTATGGCAGTTCAGATACTGATAGTTCTGAGAGTGACAGTGACAGTTGGAGTGGTAGTGAATTAGGAAACAGAAGTAGTAACATGAAAGCAAGGAAGGTGAACAAGAGGGTAATGTATGATCCAAAATGAAAAAAGGTGGTTTGGGAACTTAACATGGTCTTTGAAAATGTATATAAGTTTAGGGAAGTTGTCACCAGGTATGCAATAGAAAGATATTATCACCAGGCATGCTACTTATTGTTAGTTTAAGAAGTTGTTGTGAATTTATTTTAGTTTAATAAGTTGTTCTGTTTTTTTTTTTTTTTGCCTTATTCATTATTGTCTTTTTATTGTTATTTTAGGGTAATGGTAGACAAATATCTGAATTTGAGATTTTATATTTGTGGTTATGCTTGTGAGTGAGGTAGGGCCAGTTTATGTTGGAAGAAACATTGAATATGCCTTTAATGTGGGTACGGACAAACTGTCTATTCCAGAAGTTGTTGATTATGCCAAGGATTTTGGGTTTACCAATGTAAGAAAAAACTTTATTGTATCTTCTAAGGGTGGTAGTTTGGTAGAATTGAAAAAAGATAGGGATTTGTTGGTACATGCTGATTTGTTAAGTAATAAGGATACAATAAATATTTTTGTATGCCATGTGGGAAATAATGTGGTTTAGAATAGCCATGTGAGTTGTGGGGCCATTGAAGAATCTTCCAACAGGGTTGTTGAAGGTTTCAATGCACCTTTAGGTTCCCAAATTGAAAATATTGATTTTAGTGGTCAAATAGAACCCCATGAACACACATATATTGTAGAAATACTTCCTAGAAACTCCATAAAATATGAGGATGATCCTGACGTAGAAGATGAAGATTTAGAGGAAGATGACACAGAAGTTGTAGGTGATGTTGTATATAGTGATAAATCCAGTAGTTCTGATAATGAAGAGCATGAGGCTGATTATGATAGTGATGTGCATAAAGAGTTGATTATAGTTAAAATAGATTTGAAGGCTTATAAGAAGAAAAAAAGAACACCAAGAAATAAAGTTATTGTTGAGTGTTTTCTTGAACCAGTTGGGATAGATCCAGGTTTTGAAGACATTGATAAAGGAAAAAAAAATTCTAGTAAGTTATTTAATGATAAGCCTTTTTATGATAGTTCAGATACTGATAGTTCTGAGAGTGACAGTGACAGTTGGAGTGGTAGCGAATTAGGAAACAGAAGTAGTAACATGAAAGCAAGGAAGGAGAACAAGAGGGTAATGTATGATCCAAAATGGAAAAAGGTGGTTTGGGAACTTAACATGGTCTTTGAAAATGTATATAAATTTAGGAATTTGTCACCAGGTATGCAATAGAAAGATATTATCACCATGCATGCAACTTGTTGTTAGTTTAAGAAGTTGTTGTGAATTTATGTTAGTTTAATAAGTTGTTCTGTTTTTTTTTTTTTTGCCTTATTCATTATTGTCTTTTTATTGTTATTTTAGAGTAATGGTAGACAAATATCTGAATTTGAGATTTTATATTCGTGGTTATGCTTGTGAGTGAGGTTGGGCCAGTTTATGTTGGAAGAAACATTGAATATGCCTTTAATGTGGATACGGACAAACTGTCTATTCCAGAAGTTGTTGATTATGCCAAGGATTTTGGGTTTACCAATGTAAGAAAAAACTTTATTGTATCTTCTAAGGGTGGTAGTTTGGTAGAATTGAAAAAAGATAGGGATTTGTTGGTACATGCTGATTTGTTAAGTAATAAGGATACAATAAATATTTTTGTATGCCATGTGGGAAATAATGTGGTTTAGAATAGCCATGTGAGTTGTGG
Source organism: Nicotiana sylvestris (assembly GCF_000393655.2). NCBI lineage: Eukaryota > Viridiplantae > Streptophyta > Magnoliopsida > Solanales > Solanaceae > Nicotiana > Nicotiana sylvestris. Next base: position 34,242,097 of record NC_091066.1, on the reverse strand, counting down.
GGCCATTGAAGAATCTTCCAACAGGGTTGTTGAAGGTTTCAATGCACCTTTAGGTTCCCAAATTGAAAATATTGATTTTAGTGGTCAAATAGAACCCCATGAACACACATATATTGTAGAAATACTTCCTAGAAACTCCATAAAAGATGAGGATGATTCTGACGTAGAAGATGAAGATTTAGAAGAAGATGACACAAAAGTTATAGGTGATCGCTGCATATAGTGATAAATCCAGCAGTTCTGATAATGAAGAGCATGAGGCTGATTATGATAGTGATGTGAATAAAGAGTTGATTATAGTTAAAATAGATTTGAAGGCTTATAAGAAGAAAAAAGAACACCAAGAAATAAAGTTATTGTTGAGTGTTTTCTTGGACCAGTTGGGATAGATCCAGGTTTTGAAGACATTGATAAAGGAAAGAAATTTTTTTCTAGTAAGTTAGTTAATAATAAGACTTTTTATAACAGTTTAGATACTGATAGTTCTTAAAGTGACAGTGACAGTTGGAGTGGTAGCGAATTAGGAAACAGAAGTAGTAACATGAAAGCAAGAAAGGAGAACAAGAGGGTAATGTATGATCCAAAATGGAAAAAAGTGGTTTGGGAACTTAACATGGTCTTTGAAAATGTATATAAGTTTAGGGAAGTTGTCACCAGCTATGCAATAGAAAGATATTATGAGCTAAAGAAGATTACAAATGATAAAAACAGAGTTAGAGTAAAATGCAAAACTAGTGGATGTCCTTGGTTATTGTTTGCAAGCAAAGAGCCCAAATCTGTTGATTTCACTATTAGAACTTATAATCCTAGGCATAACTGCAATAAGACCAACACAAATTCAATGTGCATACCAAGTATCTTACCAAGTACTATAGAAGTAAGATAATTTTCACTGCCTTGCATAAAGGCTTGGGAGATGCGAGATTTGGCAAAGGAGGATTTGGGTTTATATGTTGTGAAAAAATTTGTTTGAAGGCTAAGAAACATGTATTGAAAGAAGTGATGGGTGATCATGTGAAGGAGTTTGGCAGGATTTATGACTATAGAGATGTGCTCCTTCAATCAAATCCAGAGAGCACATGTGTGGTAAAAGTGACAGATTCTAAAGATGGAAAAAAATTATTTCACTCCTTCTACATTTGCTTTGCAACAATGAAAAGGGGATTTATTGAAGGATGCGGAAAATGTATTAGGTTGGATGGTTGTTTCTTAGGAAATATCTAAGGGACAACTGCTTGTTACTATTATAAAGGATGGGAACAACAAAATATTTCCAATAGAATAGGCTATAGTTAGAACTGAAACTAAAGACACATGGAGTTGGTTTATAAGCATCTTGAAGTCTAATTTAGATATCAATGATGAAGGAGCAGAATTGACAATTATTAGTGATATGCAAAAGGTACTATCTTATTTGTTTATTTTATTATTTTTTCTAGTCTGTTAGTTTGTATGAGTCCACCAAACAGTAGAGTACCTGGTCCTCTATGAGATTTTGTTGAGAATGCTAATAAACTGTAAGTAAATGAAATATGGGATTTTTACGTGGAAAAATCTCACACGAGGGGACCAAAAACCATGACCTACACCAGTAGACTTTCAACTTAACTAACTTGTAAAAACCTATTACAAGCCACTTTGTAATGACTCCATTACAAAGAATTTAACTCAACTAACTTATGGCACTCTTACCACAAGCCACTTTGTGATTCCCTAGTTACAAAGACTTTTACTAACTTGTGATGCTCTCACCACAAACTACTTTGTCAATCTACAGTTACAAAGGCTTTTGCTTATGACTAAACCTAGTCACAACATAAACTCAGGGAGTTTACGGATTTTACAAGAGGATTCCTAATCAATGCTTCTAGCTAAGCAATTTAGGAGATACAATAAGTATAATCACAAAGTTACAACTCAACTAAGGACAACAACATGCTAACTTTAGGAACTTGTCCATAGTTGCGTTTAACTTTGTTCTTCAAGCTCGTGAGGATTGATTTCTCTGTTTTTGCAAAAATGCTTGAATGAGAAACTGAAACATTCAAGTGATGTGTTAATATAAACTCATTGTTGGTACACCTTGATCACATCACTTGAAATGATGTGAGCACTTTAGTTGGTCAAGGAATGAGTGGGCGCTGGAAACAGTGCAGTGCGGCAGAAATAGTGCAGGCAGTCACTTCATTTCCAGCTGTGTCCAATTGACTTTGTACTGCTATGAGAGAACCACAAGGGTATCAGGTCCTTATTTAGTTTCATAGCTCCTGAAGCTGTAGCAGTTCACCTTTAGTTCGAATCCGTTAAATGTAGTGTAGTCCAAGTGAGTTAGGTTCCTTATCTAGTCCTTGACATTAAGTTTGTTAGATCATCAAAACATAAGGCAAAAATATTGAAAAACTATCAATTTTCCCCTTTTTGATGATGACAAACTTAACATAGATAACAGATTTAGAGCTAAGAGAACCAGATTAAGTAACAGGAGAACACAAGTTCCCCTGACTTTATGCCCCTTTTACACATGTTATCTTCCCCCATATGTTCCCCCTGACTTTATGGTCATATTATACTATTATTTTCCCCATTTTGGCATCATTAAAAAGACACAATCAGAAGAACAACACAAAGAAGTCTAGCTAAGCTAACTCATGACACATATGTGCACACAAACATGATAGAGAATAGAGACACAGAAGTAAAGCACTGATATAATAAAGAGGATCGAATTTATATTGATAAAATTTTAATATGCCTTTGATTGAAAAGCAAGAGGCAATATTGGACTGTTAAAACAGGAGCAGTAGTGTTTCATCCCAACCACATAAAAAAAAGAAAACAAAACATCTGCCAAAATAACAAAAAAAACTGAAGAACATTTTCAGAGTCTGGTCACTGAAGGGATACTTATGGGGCACTAGGAGTAGAAGGCTTGGAGGCTGCAGTAAGTGTTTGGAGAACAAGGTTTATTCGGGCATTGGCCGACTTTTGCTCGTTGAGCAGTTCTGCTTTCAGGTTCTCTACTTGCGCCCTGAGATCAGCATTCTCCTTTGACAAATGAGCTACCTCATCATTTGACGCTGGAACCCATTAGGCTTACTGACCTTCCAGGATAGCATTCCTATCCTTCAACCGACGAATTTCCTCAGTTACACTATTCTGAGCATTAATCAGTTGTGAGACAGTTGATGTACTTCCTACTCCCCCATTCTTTTCCAGGCACTCGCATTCTTCCAATATAGTCTGTGAGAAAATATGCTTCTTATTCTCCACCTTGCCTTGCCCCAATGGCACCGCAAAGAAAATAAATACTCTGGTAAGAAAAACCCCATAGGGAAGGCCATGATTGCCATCCTTGAAGGTGGCTACCTTTTTGCATGTGCTCAATCATAATATCAGGCAGGCTTACAGGGTTAAAGCTGTCTAGTTGCTCCATCAAGAACAGGTCATACTTAGAGGTCACGGACCTCCTCTCAGCGCGAGGCAATAGAACTTTGTTGAGCAACTCAAAAAGTATCTGATAGATAGGAAGTAACGCCTTCTTATGGATCTGGTCCCCCATCTGGTTTGCGTTGTCCTTTACCATGACATTTCTGAAGTTGAACTGACAAACATCTTTTACACTGGACACACCAGCTGTAGGAACTTTAAGAATTTCACCAAGCAGCTTTACATCAAACACTATATCTACTACATTCATCAAAGCACAAATGTGGTCGGTGTCAATGGGAAAAAGGCTAGCAAAGAAGCTTTGAACCTCATCCTCATAAGCCTTAGGGCCATCTATTTGAAATAGATGCCCCCATCGTTGAAACTCAACCATTTCAAGAATATGTCGCATGCTACCCATCTCAGATATTGCGGGGTCAAATGTATGACCCAGCAGAACCTTTTGGTGCCTTAGGCATTCTGAGCCAAGACTGACTTCACTCCTTAACCTTTTCACAGAACCAGTTTCCTGAACAATTTCAGACTTACGTTTTTCAGACTTCTCACCACCTAATTTTCCTTTTCCCTTGGATTTGACTAGCATATCCTCATCAAGACATCGAGAACTCACTTACAATCTCCTTAAATTTGGAGCTAGAAGGTGACCCTTTTTCTATTGAAGCAGGCTTTTTCTTTTTCTAAGACTGTCTAACTAGAGAACCAGGTTCATCTAGTATTTCTTCTTCCACCTCTACTACAGGGATTGCCTCATCACTTACGGGTACACTATCTTTCACCAACTTCCTCCTTTTCTTATTATTACTTTTCTTGCTCTTTTGAAGGGCAGAATCGTAGGCCACCTTAGCTTGAAGCCTGGTAGTAGGTCGTTTGGTTTCAGACTCAGGAGTGGACACAACCCTCTGCTTAACTATGAATGCATCAAGAGCCACGTTATCGAGGTCCTCCTCATCACTGGACCTCATTTTAGGTATTTGTATTTCCAAAGGCACACCAGCGAATGCAGGAGCAGAACTGTCCTGGAATGAGAGACCTGACCTGGGTCCTTCGGAGAGGGATCAGGTTCCTCACGTGATGGGCCAGTAGTATCTACTAGTGCATCCTCTTCAACAGTTACAATGGCCCCTTCGTCCCCCACACATTGTACCTCATTTTTCTGAGAGATAATCTCTTACAGTACACCATCAGCAGACATCATAAGAATGGTTACATCATTCTCTTCCTCAATCGGTACAACTGCCACCACAGAATTGGTAGCAACGATGGAGGAACTCTTTGTGAACTTAGGGTTTTGACCTTATTCTCAATTGGTCTTTGACTAGTGGGAACCTCAGAAGATGGAGAGGACAGAGCAACAATTTTAGGGGTTTCTGAAATAGAGAGAGACGGGGAATCTGGGTGAGATGTGATTTTAGTTGTAAGGGTAAGAGCGAGTAAGGAAGGCTCAGTAGGAACGGAAGTCTCCATAGGTTATCAGTAGTAGGTACGACTGAGGCAGGGACGTTGGAGTTTGTCTCAGCCATTGGAACATTGATATGAAGATGCTTTTGGGAAATTCTAATGGAGGACTTATGGTTAGGGAGAATAGAAAAGTATTTTTATGAGTAGAGGATAATTATGAAAAGAGAGGAATAGGCATCGGTTCTGAAACGGCAGTTGGGCGTGGAGAAGTGCAACGTTTCAGAGGGAGATGGAACGATTTGAAGTGATGAGACAAAATAGTAGGATTTGAAAAGTTAAATGACATGGCAGTTGTGTTTTGTACCCTTTTTAAGACGTGTATTAAAGTATGCACAAAACTACTAACCTTTGGAAAAAGAACCAGATTCTTGACCTTTTATTTGAAGGAATCAATCCTCTTTTATCATTCATGCACTGCATCTACAGATTCTATACTCATCATGTGTGTTTACCTGTAACGGTATTAAAGTGAGTTAGAAATGGCCAAAAAATACTTTTAGCCAGTTATTTCTTGAAGGTGATTTTCATAGCCAGATAAAGAGGAATCAGGTTCTCAATTAGGCTTTAAAAGCCCCAACTTCACTCTGTTTCTTTCAAATTGTTCCCTACTTAATCCTTTGGTGAAAATGTCTGCAATTTGGTCTTCTGTGCTGCAGAACTTCATACATATCAGCCCTTTCTCCACATTCTCCCTCAGAAAGTGATGTCTCACATCAATATGCTTTGTCCTTTTGTGTTGAACTGGATTTTTGGCCATGTTGAGTGCACTGGTGTTGTCATATAGAAGGGGCACACTCTCAGTGAGTACCCCAAAGTCCTCCAGTTGCTGCTTAATCCATAAAAGTTGAGCATAGTAGGATGTTGCGGCTACATATTCTGCTTCAGCTATTGAAAGAGCCACTGAATTTTGTTTCCTTGTGCCCCAAGAGATAAGACATAAACCTAAGAAGTGATCCACTCCAAAAGTGCTTTTCCTGTCGACAAGATAACCTGCATAGCATCAGCATAACCAATGAGATTAAAATTGTCACCTAACGGATAATACAGAACCAGGTCATGTGTTCCTTTGAGATATCTCAGTATTCTTTTGGCAGCCTTTAAATGAGATTTCTTGGGATTTGATTGAAACCTTGCACGTAGACCCACACTAAAGACAATATCAGGTCTGCTGGCTATGAGATAGAGGAGCGACCCAATGATGCCTCTATACATGGTTTGATTCACAGGAGATCCAGTTTCATCCATGTCCAGTCGAGTAGCCGTAGCAATGGGAGTGTCTATGACTTTTGATACTTCCATGTCAAACCTCTTCAAGAGCTCCTTGATGTATTTTTCCTGACAGATGGATATACCCTTTGGGGACAATTTTACTTGAAGACCCAAGAAGAAGTTCAGTTCCCCCATCATGCTCATTTCAAATTCACTTCCCATGAGTTTTGCAAATTATTCACACAGGAATCAGTTGTTGCCCCAAAGATGATATCATCGACATAGACCTGAACAATGAGCAAGTTCCTTCCCCGTTTCTTTAAGAATAGAGTGTTGTCAATTTTCTCTCTCTTAAAGCCATTTTCCAAGAGGAACTTTGACAGCCTTTCATACCAAGCCCGAGGAGCCTACTTCAGCCCGTACAATGCTTTGTCAGTTTAAACACATATTCAGGGTGTTCATGACACTCAAACCTTGGAGGTTGCTTCACATAGACTTCTTCCTTAAGAAGTCCATTCAAAAATGCACTTTTGACATCAATTTGGAACAAGGTGAATTCTATATGAGATGCAAAATCGATTAAAATTCTAATAGCTTCCATGCGAGCGACCCGAGAAAATGTTTCATCATAGTCAATCCCTTCCTCCTATTGTAGCCTTGAACCACTAGCCTGGCTTTGTTCCTTATGGTAATTCCATGTTCATCAAGCTTGTTTCTGAATACCCACCTAGTTCCTATAATGGTTCGATCTAAGGGTCTGGGTACCAGGTGCCAAACATTATTCCTTTCAAACTGATGTAACTCGTCTTGCATGGCTGTAATCCAATCTGCATCTTTCAAGGCTTCCTTGATATTCTTGGGTTCTATCTGGGAGAGAAAAGCTGAGAAGGCAAGTGAATTTCTAGCTCTTGGCCTGGTTTGTACTCCAGAATCTAAAGGAGTAATAACGTTGTCCATCGGATGAGAGCTTTGGTGTCTCTAGTTAGAAGTCTGAGGTTCATTTTGAGGGTATGTGGTTGTGTTTGGCTGGTTTTCATGCGTTCTTCTCTCATGTGATAATGGAGTTCCCTAAACTGCATCAACCACTCTTTCTTCAGCTTCAGTGGTTGTAATTGAAGTACTTGGTTCCATTGGAGATGAGGGAGTACTATCTTCACTCAGCTCTTTTACTTGACTCATTATATCTGCCTTTCCATTTTTCATGTCAATGACTTCACCAGGAACTAGTAAGGGTTCTCCATCTTGATCTTCTTCATCACTCTTCTCACTAGATGTATAAGACTCACCAAAAATAACATGAACACTTTCCTCAACACATTGAGTCCGCTTATTATATATCTTGTAAGCCTTGCTTTGAGAAGAGTAGCCCAGAAATATTCCTTCATCACTCTTGGCATCGAATTTACCAAGCTGATCCTTTCCATTGTTGAGAACATAGCATTTGCACCCAAATGTTCTTAGGTGAGTCAACTTGGGCTTCCTTCCATTCAACAATTCATAGGGGGTTTTGTTCAGAAGTGATCTGATCATGCACCTTTTAACCAAGTAGCAGGCAGTGTTTATAGCTTCAGCCCAGAAGTTCTTCGCAATTCCACTTTTGATTAGTATTGTTCTTGCCATCTCTTCCAGAGTTCTGTTCTTCCTTTCTACTACTCTATTTTGCTGGGGAGTTCTGGGAGCTGAGAAGTTGTAAGTGATGCCATTTTCATTGCAGAACTCATCAAATTTGACATTGTCAAATTCTGTCCCATGATATGATCTAATGCATGCGACTCTAGACTCCATCTTCACCTGGATTTTCTTCACAAAAGCCACAAACAATTCAACGGTTTCATCTTTAGTTCTGAGAAACAAAGTCCATGTAAATCTGGAGTAGTCATCCACTATCACAAAAATGTATCTTTTACCTCCTCTACTTTGCACTCTCATAGGACCACATAGATCCATATGCAGAAGCTCTAGTGGCTTTGAGGTGCTCACATCCCTTACAGACTTAAAGGAGGACTTCACATGTTTTCCTCTAGCACAGGCATCACAGACCTTTTGTACCTTGAATTTTGACATGGGCAGACCATGGACCAGGTCCTTCTGAATTAGTTTGTTCAGAAGAGAAAAACTTGTGTGGCCCAATCTTCTGTGCCATAGTTCAGCATCATCATCAACAGCTTTCAGACATCTCAGATCACCACATTGTAAGGACTCGAAATCAGCAACATAGATATTTTTGTATCTTTTGGCCACAAGTACCACTTCATCAATTACCAGATTAGTAATTGTACATATTTTAGATAAGAATTCCACCTTGTTTCCTTTATCACAGATTTGGGAGACACTCAGGAGACTGTACTTAAGGCCATTGACATAGTACACATTTTCAATAGAATGAGTAGGTGACTTCCCGACTTTTCCAACTCCAAGAATGTACCCCTTTTTCCCATTGCCAAAGGATACACTCCTTCCTTGCAGGGCTTTTAGTGAAAGAAAGTCCATGGTGTTCCCAGTCATGTGCTTTGAAAACCCACTATCCATGAACCATTGTTGACTGATTCCTTTCACTGTTCCCTGCACAAGGAGATTAAGAGTTAGTTTTAGGAACCCAAGCAAGTTTGGGTCCCTTGTAGTAGGCAAGAGGATGAATAAGAGCTCTCTTAGTCCATGCATGTAATGTGTGTTTTTTGTGAGTGGAACCTGGTCCCTCCTTTGTAGTCATCTTTTCAGCAAACATGTTATTTTTCTGAACAGATTGATCCCTGGCCAGGCAATTTTCTTTGAAGTACCCATTGTTCCCACATTGGGTACAAGGCCAGTTATCAGAGACAGTGACGTATTTGCTGCGAGGGTTGTAAGGGGTTTTCTCCCTTTGGAACCCTATTCCCTCCCTGTTTTCACCATTATTAGTGTGCATGGCAGTGTTGGCTTCTGAGGACCAGGTCCACTTTAAGAACTTTTCAAGATCATTTTTTACTCTTTCTAGATCAGTTTGGAGGTTCTTGTTTTTTTTCAATTTCAGCACATATCCTAGTTCTCGTAACTTTCAACTTAGTTTCAAGCCTAATGTATTCCACACTAGTTATCTCTTTTCCTTTTCCAGAATTTCCAAGTTTTGATTTAGTCCCTGGTCTTTTTATTGATTCCCTTAGGTCTGCAATTACTGTCATGAAATCACTTCTTTCCTTTTTGAGTTTTTTAATGGTTTCCTTATGGTCAATAATTATAGCCACTAAGTCATCTCTAGTTTGTTCAGCTTCTCCTAGTTCTACGGTCAAGGAATCCCTATCCTCTACAAGACCATGATAGGCATCAATCAATACACTAGCAAAAGACATGAGTTTCTTAGGAGAGTAGGATTTCAGATTTCTCTGAACATCCCTGAAATTTACCTCCTTGTAGTCATCGTCTTCATCATCATCTGATTGGGCCATCAAAGCAAAGGTTGTGTCATATCCATTTTCCCTGCCTTCAACTGCCATCATGTAACTATTACCAGCATCAGTTTCATCTTCAGACTCACCAAAGGAATCTCCTCATGCTGCAAGAGCCTGTTTCATCGTATTGTCAACAGATCTTTTTCTTTTGAAGTCCTTGAAAGGAACTGGGTTCCTCTTAATTTTCTTTTTAGGGTTGTTCTTAGAGAATTCTTACTTCAAGAAAGGACAGCCTCTGATGATGTGTCTAAGCTTTCCACACTTATGACAGAGATCATAGTTTTTTAGTTTGCTAGAGCTGCCCCTTTTTAGTATTTCTCCATTTCTTCTGACCATCTTCTGAAACCTTTTGGTCAAGTAAGATTTGTCAATGTATTCATCACTTGAGTCATTTCTATTAGCTTTGAGTACCAGGTTCTTTTCTTTCTTTGGTTCTCTTATTTCACTGTCTATCTTCTTCTTCATCTCGTAGGTCTTCAGATTTCCAATAAGCTCTTCTGTTGTCAGCTCTTGCAAATCTTTTGATTCAGTAATAACATTCACCTTGCTTTCCCATGGTCTAGGCATAGTACTGAGGATTTTCCTTACTAGATTGTTTCTAGGAATGGTTTAGCCAAGTGAGTGTAACTCATTTATGATGGAAGTGAATCTTGTGTGCATATCTTGAATAGATTCATCGTCCTTCATCCTGAAGAGTTCATACTCGATAGTGAGCATATCGATCTTAGACTATTTTACATGGGTAGTTACCTCATGAGCTATTTGCAAATCTTCCCATATCTCCTTGGCAGTGTCGCAGGCAGAGATTCTATTGTATTCTTCAGGTCCTATTCCACATACTAGAATCTTCTTGGCACAAAAATTCTTCTTTACTGCCTTTTTGTCTACATCAATGTATTCTTTACTGGTTTTTGCCATTGAAAATGGAAGTTCTTCCAGTACCTTTGTTGGACCATAAGGTTCATCGCATATGATATCCTATAACTCAGAATCCTCAGCATGATAAAATCATGTATTCTTGTTTTCCACCACCCGTAGTATTGTCCATTGAACCTGGGTGGTCGGTATGTAGATTGACCTTCTTGAAAATTTGGTGGACAAGCCATAAGGATCCTTCCTAGGTGTTAGCTTGATAGGAGGAACCTACTCTGATACCAATTGTTAGCTTGTATGAGTCCACCAAATAGTAGAGTACCTGGTCCTCTACAATATTCTGCTGAGAATGCTAATAAACTATAATTAAATGAAATACGGGATTTTTATGTGGAAATATCCCACACAAGGGGACCAAAAACCACGACCTACACCAGTAGGCTTTCAACTTCACTAACTTGTAAAAACCTATTACAAGCCACTTTGTAATGACTCCATTACAAAGAATTTAACTCAACTAACTTATGGCACTCTTACCACAAGCCACTTTGTGACTCCTAGTTACAAATACTTTCACTAACTTGTGATGCTCTCACCACAAGCCACTTTGTCACTCTACAGTTACAAAGGCTTTTTGTTTATGACTAAGCCTAGCACTACATAAACTCAAGGAGTTTACGGATTTTACAAGAGGATTCCTAATCAACGCTTCTAGCTAAAAAATTTAGGAGATACAATAAGTACAATTGATCGGAGCCAACCTTGCACTACTATAAAGTACCGAGAGTGGTCGAAGCAACTTTTACCCGAGAAGGTCGGGATCGATTTCCACAGGGAGCAAAAAAGGGGAATTGGGTTTCTATCTAAGTTAGAGATGCGTAATTGCTCTTAATTGCACTTCTAATCATAGTCAGTCTTTTGATTACTTCTAATTTAATGCTAATAAGATTCTAAATTAAGCTAAGAGTAAGATACTTGAAAGGTTGTCTAAATAGTTAAGAAGGCACTAGGGAAGTGACTTTCTCCTAGGTGGATACTTGACGGGTTCTCGAGTCTAAGGCTAGGTTGTCATGTTGGGGATTACGATATAACCAATGCACTAAACTTCTCACTCTATACCTCTCGGTAGTTTGAGTGATTTTGCCCTAACTGACTTTCTCAAGACCAATTGGGTATGATAATTTGTGCAAGCAATTAAGGTTCAAGTCGGGTATTACTATCTCTAGGTTTAACCCTTTAATTGGGGCTATCAATCTCTTGAATACGCCCAAATTCCTCATTGGACTAATTTTCCTAGACTCAAGTTCTCTTTCTCAAGAAGAACCCAAGTCAAATAGGCACAAATTAGTATTTGCAACCACTAATTCAACATAGAAACCACAAATTAGTCCAAATATCAAACACCTATAGACATTCAAGCCTTAAAACTCAAGACCCATCAAATACCCACACTAGGGTTGAGCCACAACTCTAGCTAATGGGTCTAGCTACTCATGATAATAGAAGAAAACTGAGAAATAGATGAAGATAAACCCATAATATTTAATTACAAGCTAATACTAGAAGATTCAATGATAAAACTACTCTAAATTTACTCAAAATAGGTAAGGAACACTGTTCACGAGTGCAGCTGAGCGTTAAATTACAACTGATGACCTAAAAATGGAAAAGAAACTATTTATACTAGGCCGAATTTTCTAGACAAAAATACCCCTACGGGTGTAGTGCGGTCTGCACAAAATCGAGTGCGGCCACGGTGAGGCTTTTGGCTTCAAATATCTGCTCTCTGAACTTGGCCATCGGGGGCCGCATAAAATGCACCACAACCGCGATGGCTTTAATTGCGGTCGGCACAAAAAGGACCGCCGACTGCATTGGTGTCAGCCTCAAAATTCCCAACTCTCTAAACTCCAGCTTTGCGGACCGCATAATATCGAGTGCGGTCGTGGTGAGGCCAATGCGGTCCGCACAAACTGCTTTGCGGCCGCATTGCTTGAATGTCTGAAATAGGCACCTCTCTAAACTTCCTCACTGCGGACCGCATTAAATGGAGTGCGGTCGCATTGGACCTGTTGCACTGTGCTTGGACTTGTTCTTGGTACTTGTGCATGTTTCATTCCTTTTTGAGCTGATTTTGACTAATTGTTACCTTTTTGACCAAACCCTGCAAACAAGTACAAAATGTAAGCCTTTGGATTATTTTGTACACATTTTTAATCAAAACTCAAGTAAGAAGGAGTGTAAAATGAACCATATTCCCTAGTTATCAACTCCTCCAAGCTTAAGCTTTTTCTTGTCCTCAAGCAAACAAAATAAGACTCACCCCTTAAGAGTAAATCCAAGAAAATTCAACCAACCTAAAGTGACCTCATCTAGCATCAATTGGGACTAACAATTACTCTCAATTCAAATGAATCATTAACAACATTCACTCTTTTAAACACCATGGTTTTTAGTGCGACACAAGAGCATCAAGAGTTGACTCAACCCATCAAAGAAACTTTTTCTACTACTTTGGTCATTGTGGAATCCAAACTCATACTCCTCAACTCTCCCTAAGCAAACCTCACCTTTAAGATTGTAGCACTCAGAACGAGGATAGTGGGAACACGCTCATCTCCCTCAAAGAAAGGTCACAAGTCCGGCTTTAAGTACCATAAGCTTGCCCCTTATGTGAGTCACCACTAATGTAAGCTTCATTCAACTCAAGATTATATAAGGCTTTTGTGGAGATATAGTGAAGTCTTTTGGTTCAGGGTAGGTAACGATTGGTCTAAGTAGGTTCCATCTTCCCTTTAGAACTTCTTTTGCTTCATTTTGGCACATATTCTCTTGACTTTTTAAGTCATTTAGCTTCTTTTTAAGGGGTTAGAGAGACACACTATCACTCTTTCTTGTTCATTTCAAACCTTTTTCTCATTTCACAACTTTCCACACATTTCATCTCTTTACTTTTATTGACTCCCTTCATTCTTTTCTACATTGATCATTATTTTTATCTTTTTGATTTTCTTTTTTTTCATTGCCTTTCCTTTTTTTCATTTTGTACCTTTTACCCTTTTGTTGCATTCCTCGTCTATCTCCCCAAACTTATGGTTTTGCCTTGTGCTAAGGAAAGATCGGATGCCAAGAGAGGGTATTTTTAGAACGGGTAAAGGCTTGTATCGTGGTTTTTGAAGGAAAAAGGTCTATGGCTAAAAAGGATTGACTAGGGATATTATCATTTGTAGGCTATGGAAGTGTTCAAGATATCATTTGGATCAAGGAGAGCCTATAATCAAATCTCAAGTCAAATTACACGTAGGATTTCGCCTAGACAAATATTCGGGGCAAGTTCTAGACTAGTGGCCCGGGACTTGGACTTGCAATTCAAATTCTCACCACACAAGCTATGGGATTGCTAAAGAGACAGAGTCGGGGGCCCACAACAACCTTAGATGAGATTTGAGCATCATAATGGTCCCGGAAAATCACTTGATGATTATCGGCCAACACAAGAGTCTCAAGGTCACCATTTTCACCATCATATACACAACAATTTATTTTTCACCATAGGATCAAAGGTAAATGTGTTAGGCCCAAGTGAAGTTTTGCTTGAGGCACCCTTACCAACTAACTACTAAAAGCAAAAAGAAAACAGACTCAAACCCTTAAGAAGGTTTTCATGCCATCCATCATCGGGAAGAGTCACCCGGTTCACATAAATTCCACCTTTGGAAAGAACCGTGGCATTAAGAAAACCAAAAGCTTATTACAAAAACTCAAAACAAGAAGCTACGAACATAAAATAAGAAGCTATGAAAGGAAAAATGCGGAAAGTAAAATGAATATATACAAGAGGGGATTTAGTTGAATATACATAAGGGAGAATGATTATATACATTATAACGTAACTTTATGTACAGACCAAAAGTAAAAAGTACGAAAAGTGCAATAAAATGATAAAATTATGTACAAACCAAAGGTAAAAAGAAAGCATAAAGGAAAAATAATGTCATATATACAGTCATCCAAATAGGGCTACCCCCTCAAATGAAAGCTAGCATTGTCCTCAATGCTAACTAACCAAAATAACCTCAAGAAAAGGAAGAGAGAAAAAGAAACTCCCTATTGGCCCTCCGTCTGCATAGGATCTTGAGTCTGGGTCCCTAGGTCCTCGGTCTGCTCGGGAACCTGTGACTGGCTCCCTGTACTCCGTGTCTCCACTGGGACCTGGGCCTGGACTGAGTCATGGGCCTATACTAGAATCTGGGGCTGGCTAGAGGAACCCCCCTACGGGTCCTCCAACTCTATAATGGCATCGTCAGTACGTGGAATCACCCTCTTCCTCTTGGGTGGCCTCTCTGTCTCCTGCTCTAGCTGGGGCTGGGCTGCTGGAACCGCGTCATGCAATAACAGATCCAAAAGCAAGTGATCAGCCTTCAACCTCTCTACCTCCATCCTTAACTCCTTCACCGACTCCTTTGAAGCACGAGTCTTTCTCATTTTTTCGCCTCTCTAGCAAGCTCATTTAATGCCTTTCCATGCAAATCAACAACATCCATGATCAATTTTTGGTTCTATAGGATCTTCTTGAGAGTGTCCTCCACTGACTGTGGGACCTGTGGTAGAGGAGGTGCTGACTGGGCTGCCACCAAAGTAGATAGTACAGACAGTTTAGAAGTGGATGTCTACATCCAGTTGTTGATACTAGCAAGGGTCTAGTTCAGGCGGTGGGCAGTCAAAGGATATGCAGTGGATGAGGGGATCTTTGGAGCTGTAGAAGTGGAAGGTCCTAGGTCCATGTCTGTTGTGGCAGAAGGAGGCTGAGTAGGAGTCATTACTACTACTGGCTCTTCAAACTAGCCAGTTGAAGTAGTGGCTTTGCCCTTAGGGTCCTTGGGGTGTCCGGACCCTTGGTGTTGTACCAGGAGAACGGTGCCTTTGCTTTCACTTTCATATCAAATCTCTACTTCTCCATATCTAGGTCCTCGAAGTACATGGTCAGGAAATTGGGGAAGGGGTAGGATCTATCACCTTCGTTCACCACCCGTGTAATCACCCTCGACATCACATTCCCGATATTGATCGGGTACCCCACCATGATGGATTCCACCAATATAGCCTGGGGGATAGGAAGGGGGTTGTCATGAGTGATGGGGTCTAGCCGGCTACAAACAAATGTCTCTCACCCCTTCACTTCAAAGTTAAGGATCTGCCTCACAATGTTTACCCCCGTTGTCAACCATGCTGGGGTGGTACCTGGGATTGCCAAGTACTCAGCTAGCCACGGCCGGGCATCCTCCCCCAAAGCTACCTTATCTTAGTACAAGGTTTTGTCCTCCTCCGGGAAGCCCAGGTAATCATTTATCGTCTTGCCATCAAATTTCACTTTCAGATTTCGCACCTTAGTCACTGTGGTGCCCTTTTTTATGTGGGAAACATTGGTGTAGAACTCCTTGACTAGATGCTCATTGGCATCCTCCACATGGCCTATGAAGTAGTCCCAGCCTGCTCTCTCCCTGAATTGCCTCAACACATTGGGGTTGTGAGGCATGAGGTCCTTTGTAATGAATTTCTGCTCCGGTATTAGCTTCCTCTTGGGCCACCACTATCTAAACTTGTGGTAGGCCACCTCACTCACAAATCTGTCTTGCCATGCCTCCGGATTTCTGGTTCTCTCCACCCCTCCTACTTGGGGCTCACCCCCTCCTACTGTTTCTCCTTCTACGGGACCCTCCCCGGATAGTGAAGCTGTAAGTGAGGTGGAATATTCATTGCCACTGCCTGCAGCTGAGCCCTCAGACGTCTCGGAAGATATGTGCATTGATGTTTGGGCAGTGGGAGAGCACCAAAGTGTATCTTTCAATTTGTTCCTCTCCGGCCAGTCAGGAACATACTCTGGCACAGAGTTTGAGTCAGATGCCTCCGGGAAGGCTCATATTTACTCCCGGATTGGTCAATAGCTCTATCAGCAGCCTTTATGAGACTTCTGATATTTTTGATGTTTTGTCGGGATTGCGGGGTCAATCTAATCATTCCTTTTCCCCTAACCCGGGAGGACTCTCATTTCCCTTTCTGTTGATCACCTCTGCCTTGTGATTTCACCATGATCTGCAAAGAGAATACAGTTGAGTTTTGTTAGTATCAGCAGAGTTAGTGAAGCATTGCAGAAAAATTATTGCAGCCAATCAGAATTGCAGAATGCGAACCGCACAAAATGAAGTGCGGCCGCAGAGCAGCTACCGTGGACCGCACAAAATGCACCGCGGTTCGCACTGAGGTGGGGATTAGACTACCCACTCTCTGAATCTAGGCACCGTGGACCGCACAAAATGCATTGCGGTCCGTATTGAGGCATCGCAGACCGCACAAAATCCATTGCGGTCGCAGTCCTTACTTATCAGCTTTCAGAACTTTCATCACCTTGGTCCGCACAAAATAACATTGCGGACCGCACAAAATCCACTGCGGTCCGCAGTGAGCACTCAACAACAATACCAACGTAGGGTTCAAATTTTTCACGTTTTAGTCCAATTTTTCACCTATTATTGATTCCCTAGGTATTGAATTAGTGTTTTTAACTAATTAGTCCTAAGTTAAACAGGATTAAACAAACCTATGCTACATATTTGAAAGAAAAACGGGAAGAAAAAGAAGAAAAACTAAGAAAAATAAAAATTAAAAGAAAATAGCAAAATTAAGCAACTAAGAAGGAATTGAAGTTACCAGAAGTGAGATGCAATATTTATTAATCGAGACTTAGCAGTTGAATTCGTGCAATTAGAGGGATGAATGGTGATTTTTTTATCTTTTGAATGCAAAGGGTCGAAAAGTTTAAACTGAGGGCCTCAGGTCCTATTTATAGAAAAAGGACCTGGGGCCCATCTCACCTACCGACCGCGGGCCGCACAAAATGACACTGCGGTCCGCGGTACTCATAAAAAAGTGGCACTGGGGGGATGACCACTGCGGACCGCAAGAAATGCAATGCGGCTGCGGTGGTCCATCGCGGACCGCACAAAATGTATTGCAGCCGTGGTGGAAAACTTCAGAGACTCCTCATTTTGTACCAATCAACTCTGTGGTCCGCATTGAATTTTTGCTCCCGCACTAAGGCCTTTGCGGCAGCACAAAATGCATTGCGGTCCGCACAGCAAACTTTAGAGAGTGTGCATTTTTCCAACTTAGTCATGCACTGCATCAAAATAATCCTACAGCAACTCACAACCAGTTAGTCCAAAAGTAAATCTTATACTACAAAGAAAATCAAAGAAGGACACATGGGTTGCCTCCCAAGAAGCGCATAATTTAACGTCGCGGCACGACGCAGGTTACTATCAAATCACTTTATATAGAGTAGTGCCAGCACATGGCTGTCATCAATCTTGCCCAGGTAGTGCTTGACCCTGTGCCCATTAACTCTAAAAACCTCCCCATTTTTGTTCTTCAAGTCAAGTGCACCAAACGGAGTCATAAACACCACTTCAAAAGGTCCATTCCATTTCGACTTAAGCTTTCCCGGAAATAGACGTAACCGAGAGTTGAATAAGAGAACCAAATCACCTACTTTGAACTCCTTTCCACGAGCATATTTATCATAAAGGTACTTCATTTTGTCCTTGTACAAGGACGAACTAAGTAGGCATGGAATCGGAATTCATCAAGTTCATTAAGCTGCTCCACACGAAGATTTGCTGCCACATCCCATTCAAGATTCAGCTTCTTCAAAGCCCACATGGCCTTGTGCTCTAACTCAACCAGTAGATGGCAAACTTTCCCAAACACCAACCGATACGGAGACATACCAATTAGAGTCTTGTAAGCAGTCCTATAAGCCCATAGAGCATCATCCAACTTCTTTGACCAATCGGTCCTATTTGCATTGACCGTCTTCGATAATATACTCTTGATTTCCCTGTTTGAGAATTCAACTTGGCCACTCGCCTGAGGATAATAAGGAGTAGAACTTTGTGATTGACACCATACTTTATAAGCAAAATGTCAAAAGCTCTGTTACAAAAATGAGACCCCCATCACTTATGATTGCACGAGGAGTACCAAACCTTGTAAAAATGCTCTTTTTGAGAAACACAACAACACTACGGGCCTCATTGTTGGGTAAAGCCACGGCTTCAACCATATTGAAACATAGTCAACCGCCACAAGAATGTAAGTGTTCTTACACGAGCTAACAAACGGGCCCATAAAATCAATGCCACATACATCAAAAATATCAACTTCAAGAATGGTATTGAGAGGCATCTCATCTTTCTTCGAAATTCCACCCGCTCTTTGACATTCGTCACACCTCTTCACAAGTTCACTTGCATCTTTGTATAAAGTTGGCCAATAAAACCCACAACTAAGAACTTTTGAGGCCGTCCTCGCCCGCCATGATGGCCACCATAGGGAGAGGAATGACAAGCCTCTAAGATACTCAATTGCTCCTCCTCGGGGACACACCTTCGGATCACACCATTCGTGCGAATCTTGAACAAGTATGGCTCATCCCAATAGAAATCCAAACTCTCCCATTTGAGCTTCTTCCTTTGGTTAGAAGAGAGCTCACACAGGATTATACCAGTCACAAGGAAATTAGCAACGTCCGCAAATCATGGCATACCATTCATTGACACCGAAAGGAGTTGTTCGTTGGGAAATGAATCATTGATCTCTAGGTCATCATAAGGCTTCCCCTCCTCCTCCAAGTGGGACAAGTGGTCCGACACTTAGTTTTCACTACCCTTCCGTCCACAATCTCCAAATCAAACTCTTGAAGTAACAAGACCCATCGTATCAGTCTAGCTTTGGAATCCTTCTTCGTTATCAAGTACCGGAGTATGGAATGATCGGCATGAACTATGACCTTGGCACCCATGAGATACGGCCGAAATTTCTCCATCGTGAACACAATAGCCAAAAGCACTTTCTCAGTCACCGTGTAGTTCACTTGAGCATCATTCATTGTCTTGCTCGCATAGTACACCGGATGAAACATTTTGTTCACTCTTTGACCCAAAATAGCCCCAACCGCAACATCGCTCATATCACACATGAGCTCAAAAGGCAAGCTCCAATTGGGTGCGGTAATAATAGGAGTAGTGGTCAACTTGTGCTTGAGAAGTTCAAAGGCTTGCATACATCTTTCATCGAACACGAACTTGGCATCTTTTTCCAATAACTTGCATAAGGTATTCACTACCTTCAAAAAGTCTTTGATAAATCTCCGGTAGAACCCCGCATGCCCAAGAAAACTTCTAACTCTCTTGATAGAGGTAGGGGAGAGAGCCTTGAAATCATATCAATTTTTGCTTTGTCCACCTCTATACCATGCTTTGAAATTTTATGCCCGAGAACTATGCCCTCTTCCACTATGAAGTGGCATTTCTCCCAATTAAGAACAAGATTAGTTTCTTCACAACGGGCCAACACTCTATCAAGATTTTTCAAACATTCCTCAAACGAATCACCCACAACACTAAAGTCGTCCATGAACACCTCCAAAATATCTTCCACCATATTGGTGAAAATGGCCATCATTCACCACTGAAATGTAGCCGGTGCATTACACAACCCAAAAGGCATTCGAGAAAAGGCAAAGGTACCATATGGACAAGTGAATATGGTCTTCTCCTGATATTTTGGAGCAATCAAGATTTGGTTGTATCCAGAATACACATCCAAGAAACAGTAGAAGGCATGCCCAACAAGTCGATCTAACATCTGATCAAGAAAAGGCAATGAAAAGTGATCCTTGCGGGTCACTTTATTCAACTTGCGGTAGTCCATGCATACCCTCCAACCGGTGACGGTCCTGGTAGGAATCAACTCATTTTGTGAATTTGTAACCACGGTCATGCCACCCTTCTTCGGTACACATTGCACCGGTGAAGTCCAAGAGCTATCAGAGATGGGATACACAACCCCGGCATCCAACTACTTGATCACCTCCTTTTTCACAACTTCTTGCATTGCCTCATTCAACCTCCTTTGATGTCCAAAGAGGGCTTTGCATCATCTTTCGGAATGATCTTGTGCATACATAATGTGGGGCTTATCCCCCAAATATCAGTTAAAGTCCATCCAATTGCCTTTTTCGCTTTTGAAGCACCGCCAATGTGGCATCAACCTGCATGTTAGTAAGACAAGAAGAAAGAATAACTGGAAAAGTTGAACTAGGGCCTAAGAACTCATACCTGAGGTGTGGAGGCAATGGCTTCAACTCCAACACCAGAGGTTCCTCAATTGAAGGTTTTGTTGGTGGAGTCTTCCTATTCTCAAGATCCAAAGAGAGTTTCCTAGGCTCATAAGAGTAAGAGCCCATTCCATGTAAAGCATTCACGCACTCCACTCGGCCTTTATCCTCATTTACATCAAGATTCAACAACACGGCCTCTAGAGGTCCCTCCACATTGATCATTGCACTGGTATCATCAACTATCACTGCTGTGACAAGGTCCACAAAAGAGCACACATCAGAACTATTGGGCTGCTTCATTGACTTACACATATGAAAGACCACTTTCTCATCACCCACCCTGAAGGTGAGTTCCCCTGCTTCCACATCAACTAAGGTCTTCTCAGTAGCAAGGAAGGGTCTTCCCAATATGATTGGAACTTCATAATCTACCTCATAATCCAAGATCACAAAATCAGCTGGCAAGATAAATTTGTCCACCCGGACAAGGACATCATTAATAATACCCAATGGTCTCTTCATAGTTCTATCCGCCATTTGCAATCTCATGGAAGTTGGCCTCGGTTGCCCAATACCCAAAGTCTTGAAAACTGAGTAGGGCATCAAGTTGATACTTGCCCCCAAATCACATAGAGCTTTAGCAAAGTCCGCACTCCAAATGGTGCAAAGAATGGTGAAAGCACCAGGATCTTCAAGCTTTGGGGCCATTGAGTGCACTATTGCACTAACTTGGTGGGTCATCTTGATAGTTTCACAATCCATGGATCTTTTCTTTGTCACCAAGTCCTTCATGAATTTAGCATAGTCCGGCATTTGTTCTAGAGCCTTCACCAAAGGCACATTAATGGATAAGCTCTTCATCATGTCAATGAACTTTTTAAACTAATTCTCATTTTTCTGCTTCGCGATCCTTTGAGGATAAGGTGGAGGTGGCCTTGGCAAATGAGCTTTGTCTTTAGGCACAACCATTTCCGGCATGTCTATTACGTGTTCCCTAGACGGGTTCACGTCATTCTGAGTCTCCACCTCGGCATCTTGAATATCAATCCTCACTTCTTCATTCATGTTCTCTTCAATCACATTTTCAACCACCAAAGGAATTTCATCATCTTGCAACTCAACTTCATCACTCAAAATTGCTTTTTGCTTGGAGGCATTCACATCTCCGCCTCGTCCACTTCTTGTAGTTACCGTTATAACATGATTGTTCCCACACTTCGGGTTAACTATCGTATCACTTGGTAGAGCCCCCTTAGGACGAGTATTCAAGGATTGTGAGATTTGCCATAATTGAACCTCCAAGTTTCTGATTGAAGTATTGTGGGAAGCCAACTGAGCATCAGAGTCCGAATTTTTGTTCATCATCTGTTCAAACATCATTTCAATTCTCCCCATCGTTGTTGGAAGAACTAGGACCTTGGGATGGAAATGGGGGTGGATTGTTTGGTTGTTAATACATTGGGGGTCTTTGAAAGTCTTGCCCCCGATTTCCTTGATTGCCATTGTTCCAACCTCCCTGATTGTTGTTACTACCCCAATTATTGTTGTTGCCATTCTAATTACCCTGGTTGTTCTGATTATTGTTCTGATTGCCCTAATTGAAATTTTGGTTGTTGTTTCCCCAATTACTATTCCCTTGTTGTTGTTGATTACCCCAATTGCCTTGGGGTCTCCATTGTTATTGGTTGGAAGAATTGCCCCTTTGGCTTTGGTAGTTATTCACGTATTGCACCTCTTCATCTGCACATCATAACCATCATCTTGGAATCCACCACAATCATTGTCAAATTGATCCGAACTCCCTTGATTCTGTTGATCTCTTTGTCTTCTTTTGTTTACTAGCATGTTGACACCTCCATAGAATTTACTTGGCGCGGATTTTGAACCTGCTGTAACTGTGCCTTTGCTAGCTGGTTTATTGTAGTTGTTAGCTCTGCTATAGCCTGCCCATGGTCATGTAGCTCTTTGTGCAAGTGAGTGACTGTGGGGTCAACCTGTGGCACATTGGCTCTACTTTGCCAAGCGGAGGATGTGTTAGCCATCTTGTCAAGAATGTCACAAGCCTCATCATAAGACAGCTTCATGAAATTACCCCCAGGAAGTTGGTTCACTATGCACAGGTTTGTTGTGTTAATGCCCTGATAGAAAGTCTGTTGGATTATTGCCTCAGTCATATCATTGTTGGGGCATTCCTTTACCATGGTTCTATATCGCTCCCAAATCTCATGTAATGGTTCGGTAGGCTCCTGCTTGAAAGCTAAGATCTCATCTCTCAATGCTGCCATGTGCCCCGATGAGAAAAACTTTGCAATGAACTTATCCGCCAACTCATCCCAAGTAGTGATGGAATGGTTGGAAAGTCTCTCAAGCCAATCCAATGACTTCCCTCCAAGTGAGAAAGGGAATACTCTCAACCGAAGTGCATCCTCGAACACATTATTTTGCTTTCTCCCCAACAGGTATCCACGAAACCCTTGAGATGTTTGTAAGAATTCTGATTGGCAGCACCCGTGAAATACCTATACTTCTCCAGCAATGTCAGCATCACATTGGTAATTTCAAAATTGCCTGCCCGGATCGGGGGTGGGACAATTGCACTTGCATATCCTTGGTTGGGAATCACTCGAGAAGCCACTCTTGGAGGTGGCGAGGGAGGGTCTGGAATATTATCATTGGCCTGGAGGCCTCTCCTTTGGCCTTGAGGTATAATAGGAACCTCATCATCAACATTGTCATCTACCTCCTTCCCCGGCGAAAGATCTCCAAGAGGTGCGTTTTTTGCTGCCATTTTGTACCTAAAGTCGTGACACACACAAATTAGTAACACAGAAGAAAAGAAGAACAATACACAAAACTATTTAGATAGATAGCCAAAACCATTAGCTCCCCGGCAACGGTGCCAAAAAGTGATCGGAGCCAACCCTGCACTACTACAAAGTTGATAGCTTATATGAGTCCACCAAACTATAGAGTACCTGGTCTCGTATGAGACTGATACATAGAATGCTGTAAAGAATGAAAGTAAAGAAGGCAAGAGATTTTTCTACGTGGAAAAATCCCACACAAGGGGATCAAAAAATCACGACCTACTCTTGTAGGCTTTTAACTCAACTAACTTGCAATCTACCTATTACAAGCCACTTTGCAATCTCCCTATTGCAAAGACTTTAAACTAACTTGTGATACAACCACCGCAAGGCACTCTCTAACTCTCCTAGTTACAGAGGATTTAACTTATGACTATTTCTAGTCACAACAAAAACTCTAAAGTTTACGAATTTTGTTTGTTCCTAAAATAGCGCTTCTAAGAAAGCAAACTAGGAATTACAATGTAGAACAATTAACAAGATTACAACTCAACTATGGATATATATAAGACTTCATTTAGAAACTGATCCTTAGTGGAGTTGTCTTCTTGTTCTTGACACACCAGTGATTTTAATGGCGGATCGATGCTTCTTCCTCTTGAGAGAATATCACTGAATGCACAAATCCTTGCATGTCTTGCACCAGGTTGTTTTATCATAAAAGTATCACAATAGGTAGTGATGTCAACCCGTGGTGTACCTTTACCAGAGAGAAGTGACTGTTGCACTATTTGCACAACCACTACTGTGCAGTTGCGTTCCAGCTGGATAGTGGACTTTGTACTTCTGTCAGAACCCACCAACGGACCAGGTCCTTGTTGTGTTCCGCTTCTGTAACAGTTACCAGATGGTCACTTTCTTCTGTCATATTTCAGCTGTGTACTTGACCTGTACTTCTATCAGAGAACCTACAGGGAGCAGGTCCATGTTGTGTTCCTCTTTATATTGATTGCGTACAGTTACTGACTTCTTTGTTCCGGAGAACTCTAAGAGACCGGGGCACCAGGTCCCTGTGATGTACCTCTTTGTGATCGTTTAGTTCCTTCTTGTTGCTGAATTGTTCATATGAGTGTATAACCTGTGCGACAAGGTTCTCTATCTGGTTCTTCATAATAAGTTTGTTAGATCATCAAAACATAAAAAGTATAAGGCTAAGACATTGAAAACTCATCAATTTCCCGCTTTTTTATGATGACGAACTTAAGGATGAAAGGCATTTGTTTAGACCAGGATTAACAATTAATTAACATGATGAGTCAGCAGTTCCCCCTTGATCTTAGATCTTCCTCCTTTTATCATCACAGACATAGCACATCACAGACATAGCATAGTTCCCCCTTAATCTTCTCAGCTCCATCCTCATCTATTCTATAATCAATTTCCCCCTTTTGGCATCATTAAAAAGATCAGCTAGTATGACAAAGAGCACACGCAGTTAATAAGCATAAAGAAGTCTAACACAGCTAGCTCATGCCACATATGTGCACACAGTCATGACAGAAAAGAGAAACCAGAGGAATACAGTGTTGTACATGCAAGAAAAAGGGGAGCTGTTTCATTAATGTTTACATTGGACTGAACAAGTCAGGAGCAGTAATAGTTAAGTTCAACATGTCATCACAAAACAAAAACAAGTAAACACAAGTAAAACAGTAGCCACAGGAAGTTGGAGCAAAAATAGCTAGATACTAGAGAGAATCCTAGGGAGCACTAAGGGAAGGAGGCTTGGAGGAAGAGACAACAATGGTTTAGAGAACCAGGTCCAGTCTAGCATTTGCGGCAGTTGTTCTTCAAGTAGTTGAGCCCGAAGTCTCTCATTTTCCTTTCTCAGTTTGGCAACCTCCTCGTATACAGAATTAGGTCCCTTAGCTCTTTGGTTAAGCTGAGTTTCTAGAATGGCATTCTGAGCCCTCAGCCTTCGTATTTCCTCAGAGGCTACATTTTGGGCGTTTATCAGCTGAGAAATGGTCGAGATGCTTCCACCAACTTTTTCAATATATTCACATTCTTCTAGAGTGGGCTTAGAAAATGTTTTCTTGCGTGTGCCCACTCTAGGATTTCCCAAGGGAACCTTATAGAATCTGAACACTTGAGTGAGGAGAAAGCCATAAGGTAACCCATGATTGCCACCCTTAAAATTTGCCACCTTCTGCATATGATATATCATGATTGCTGGCAGGTTGATTAGTACAAACTCATCAAATGCTTCCATCAGGACCAAATCTGACTTTGTGGCAATGGAGCGTCTCTCAGAGTGGGGTAGGAGTACTTTATTGACCAGTTCAAAAAGAAGTTGATACTCAGGAAGTAACACTTTCTTATGGACATGTTCCCCCTATTGAATAGCTTGCTCTTTCATGATGGTTCTCCGAAAGTTTACTCCACAACATCCTTGACTGAGGACACACCTTTACATGGAATTCTGAGAATTTTTCCCAATGTTGAAGTGTCGAGTACAATGTCCACTATGTTTACAAGTGCGTAGATGTGGTCCCCTTCAACAGTGAAGAGAGATGAGTAGAAGGTTTGCACTTCATCTTCATACACCAAAGGCATGCTCCCTTCAAATAGGTGTTCCCATTGTTGAAATTCGACAATCTCCAGAATTTGTCTCTTGCCAGCCATTTCCGAAATTGCTGGATCAAAAGTTCTGCCCCACAACACGTTTTGAGTTCTTAATATTTGCTTCCACCGAACACCATCACAGGTTAAGGACTTTGATGGACCAGGTTCATGAAACCATTCCTGGTTTCTGGTTCCTTCGACAGACTCTCCTTTCCATCTTATTACCTCTATAGTTTTGTCCTTTGACACGGCTATCTCAGTTTTACTCCGTTTAGACTTCCTGATGTGTTTCCCAAGTGACCCTTTCTGTTCTTCAACATTTTCCTTAATCGTCACAAACTGTTGCACTAAAGAACCAGGTTCTCTAGAAGCATTTTTGTCTATCTGATTCACTGGCACACTCTTGATGAAATCTTTTGGATTCATTTTCCTCTTTTTCCATGTCTTGACACTTCTCTTACTTTTTAATAATGAGGATTCAAAATTCTCTTGCTGTAGTGACCTGATGATGGGTGATTTTGAGGAAGATTTTAGGAGTTTGGAATGAGCAGAAGACATATGAGTGAGTTTGCATGGGAGTGAATCAGGTTCATCAGAAGGCTTTTCTGAAAATATCGTATGAGCCAAGGACTCGAGGAGTGCTGTGTTTCTTACATCTCCTAGGAGTGTTAGGTCTTCACCTTGATACTCTTAGGAGAGATAAGCTTCTTCATCCATCAGACTCTTTGCAGATATAGCCATGCTATGCGCTGCTTCCTTTTCAGGTGACTCCTTAAGAGTCACTGAGTCTAACATGGAGGTATTAAGGTACTGGTCAGAATCGTCCTTAGGGGCTTCTGATACTCGAGGAGTGAGACCTGCTGTGTGGTCTTTGATGAGATCATAAGATTGATTGGACATAGGATTCTCCAAATAGTGGTAAACAGGGTTTATCAGAAATGGAAAGACTGTAGGGGTGGAGGAGGACCTAGAAGTGTGTAAGGTGGTAGAAGGCGTGAAATAGTGAAGCTCTGGGAATGATTTCAAAGGTGATGAAGAAATGGGAACAGTGTTAATGACGGGGGAATGAGAAGATTTTTCAATTGCCATTGGATGAGCACTTAGTATATGAGTTGAAAGAGGAATGAGTAGATAGGGAGAGGATCCTAGCTATGCACAAGGGATGAAGGTTCATAACTTGCCATGAGAAAGAGGGGAAGTTTCTTATTGGGATAAGAACTAATGATGAGCGGGGATCGAAACAGGTTCTGAAACGTCTGAAAACGGCGGTAGATTTGTGGGGAAGTGTTATCGTGTAGAGGGGATGAAGGATTTGATTGACAACACATGGCACTTAGACATTGAAAAGTTGAATGACATGGCAGCTGAATTACAAAGTATTTATATGCCCTTTTTTGTTTGTAAAGGGCATGCAAAAATTAAGCACATTCCTACTAGCCTCAGATACGAGAACCTGATGCCAGAGCAATCTTTTGAACAAGATTTTAGCAGCTCCCCTCTTTGCAGTTCATAACTATACCTTTGGCTTCTATGATCGTCATGCATGTTTACCTATAGCAGTATTGATGTGAGTTAGGCCTGGTCAGAAAACACTTTAGCTATCTTTACCTGAAGGTGTCTTACACAGCCAACAGATGGAGAATCAGGTTCTTCATTAAATTTTTGTGACCCCGTCTTTGCCTTGATTTATACGAAATATTCTCTACTTGAGGCTTTGATGTAGATATCTGGAGTTTGATCTTCTGTTATGCAATCCTTTCCACTGATCAATCCCTTCTTCATATTTACCCTCAGAAGAGGATCTCGCCCTTAAATGTGTTTGCAATTTCTCTTCAAATGTTGATGAGGTCATTTCATCTTGCTTCCTTGTCTTTCAGAAGATAATGCATGAATCATGACAAGTGCACTTTGGTTTCCCAACTTGAGATAGAGGTTGGTTGGGAAAAAACATATGGAGGTCAGTTTGATTTCCTCACACTTTTTGTTCTGCTACTTGTGTAGTGCCATGAGTTGCATCTTTTCTTCTTCCTTCAGCTTCAGTTGTGGCAAATGACGTACAAGGTTCTTTGTGAGACATGGAAGATGATGTTGCGTTGTCTCTCACCAGTCTTCTTTCATTTTGCTCACTCTATCACCCTCATGATTTGAAGCCCTATGAGCATTTCTTGCCATTTTGTGCTTCCTTGTTGAAGACCATGTGGCCTTGTTTTGTGGATTGTTCTATAGAAGAAGTCCTTAGCTCGTCCTTTTGCATTGAGCTCCCCAAGCTGACCCTTTCTGTTGTCAAGCACAAGGCATTTTCTTCCAATTTTCGCAATTCCTGGTGAGTTTTGATTTAGGAGGCACCTGGTCCGACACTTGTTCTCCAAGTGGAGAGTAATGTTCATTCCTTTTCCCAGAGTTTCTTGGCGATTCCCTAGACGATGAGCACAGTTCATGCAGCAATTTCTAGATCTATTATTTCTTTCTGCTATGCCATTTTGGTTATGCAATCCCTGGAGTTTGAGAAATTGTGCAAAATCCCTTTTTCTCCTCCTCCATCAATTTTGTGAGCTCATGTCCAGGTCACGCTTGAGTTTGGCAGATCACGGACCAGGTCCGACTGAGTTAGTTTCTTCGGAGGTGAGAAATTTGCATATACTGCCCCTTCATCCCATAGTTGTGATTTCGCTCATCTCATTCTCCAATTGACGATTAGCAGAAGTGACTGTTCTTGCTTCCTTTGGTCATTGATACTACTTGGCTAGTTATCATATTGATGACAGTACCTTTTAGGTCATTCACATAGTGCTTGTCTCTACTCAAATGCCAAGAAGAACCTTTTCTGCCTTTTCATTCACTGAGAATGTACCCTTTATTTTCTTTTCAAGGATACATTCCCTTCCTGCATGGCTTTCAGTGAGAAGAAATTCATGATGCTGCTTGCTTTAAGCATCCACTGTCCATAGTCCATCGTAGTCTACTTCCTCTCACTACTCCCTGCACATACACATCAGGGGTTAGGTTTAGGAACCCAAACTAGTTTGGGTCCCTTGTTACTGTAAAAAGGATAAATAAGGGTTTTCTTGGTCCACGCAGGCAGCATCCGCTTTTTGTGAGTGGTACTTGGTCCTTTACTAGTAGTCACTCTATCAGTAAATATTTGTTTTTCTAAGCAGACTGAACCCTGGCCTGGCAATTTTCTTTAAAATGGCCATTGATTTTGCGTACATAGCTAGTTATTAGGTACAGTGACATACTTGTTGTGTGGGTTGTAGAGAGTTTTCTCCCTCTGGAACCCAATGCCCTGCTTGTTCCCACTATTATTGAGATACATGGCAGTGACTGCATCTGAGGACTAGGTCCATTTCAAGGATTTTTCAAGATCATTTCTTACTTTTTCCAACTCAGCTTGGAGTTGCTGATTTCTCTCGAGTTCATTGCAAAAACTGGTTTTTACAACCGTTAACTCCTTTTCAAGCAAGATTTGCGACTTACTGGCTACTTCCTTCCCTTTCCCAAGAGTTACATTCCTATGTTCTCTATTGAGTCCCTCAATGGTTTCCTCTAGATCAGCGCATATTACTAGAAGGTCATCTCTTTCCTCCTCAGTGGAGGCAATTTTTTCTTCTAAGGAGTGTTTCTCATTGTTAAGACCTTCTATTATTTCTTTTAGATCAACGACTACTACCATCAGGTCATCTCTCTCATTCTCCACACTGGTTATTTTTTTGTTTAGGGCCTCCTTCTCTAGTTCAAGATTAGCTATGGTTTCATTTAAGTCCACTAAACAGACCACTAGATCATCTCTAGATTGTTTGGCCTCCCCTAGTTCTACAATCAAGATATCCTTATCATTTACAAGACTATAATAAGCGTCAATTAGGACATTTGATAAAGACCTTAGTTTCTTAGAGGAATGGGATTTCAGATTTCTCTGAACATCCCTGAAGTTTACCTCATCGTCTCCATCTTCTTCATCATCATCATCTGACTAAGCCATCAGCGTGAACAGTGAATCGTACTTTGTTGCTTCAGTTTCTATTGCCATCATAGAACTATTTTCTGCATCTGATTCTCTTTCAGATTCAATTGAGGAGTCTCCCCAAACAGCAAGAGTCTGCTTAACGATACTGTCTGCAACACTTTTTCGATTAAATCTTTTCTCTGGAACTAGGTTCCTTTTTCCAGCTTTGTCGGATTTTGATTGTACTGCTCTTGTTTCGCGAGTGGGCAGTCTTTAATGAAATGCCCTGACTTTCCACATCCGTGACAGAGATCGTTGTTCCTTGTTTTACTTGAACTGCCCCACTTTGGTATGCCACCATTTCTTCGAACCATTTTTTGAAATCTCTTCGTAAGATAGGCCATGTCACTATCTTCATCACTTGAGTCACTCCTTTCAGCCTTAAGCACCAGGTTCTTTTCCTTCTAGGGCTCTCTTCTTTCACTGTCTTTCTTTCTTTTCATCTCGTATGTTTTCAGATTACCAATCAACTTATCCATGGTCAGAGTCCGTAGATCTTTGGATTTTGTGATGGCATTTACCTTACTTTCCCAAGACCCAGGTAGAACACCGAGAATTTTACTTACAAGCTTTTTTATGGGAATGACATCTCCAAGTGAGTGAAGCTCATTTATGATGGAGGTGAATCTGGTGTGCATATCTTGTATGGACTCATCATCCTTCATCCTGAAGAGCTCGTATTCAGTGGTGAGCATGTCGATCTTAGATTGTTTGACTTGAGTGGTTCCTTCGTGTGTAGTTTGTAAGGCTTCCCATATCTCCTTGGCAGTATCACAAGCTAATACTCTGGTGTATTCATCAAGTCCTATGCCACACATCAAGATTTTTTTGGCACAATAGTTCTTTTCTACATCTTTTCTATTAGTGTCATTGTACTCTCTTCTCCCTTTGGGCAACAATGGTCCTGTTTCTTCAAGTTTCTTCATGGGAACATATGGACCATCACATATGATATCCCACAATTCTGAATCTTCAGCCATTATGAAATCATGCATCTGAGTCTTCCACCAGCCGTAGTATTGACCATTGAATCTGGGAGGTCTATAGGTTGATTGTCCTTCTTCAAAGCTTGGTGGAACAACCATTTAGGATCCTTCCTAGGTGTTAGCTTGATAGGAGGAACCTGCTCTAATACCAATTGATAGCTTATATGAGTACACCAAACTATAGAGTACCTGGTCCCGTATGAGACCGATACGTAGAATGTTGTAAAGGCTGAAAGTAAAGAAGGCAAGAGATTTTTCTACGTGGAAACATCCCACACAAGGGGATCAAAAAACTACGACCTACTCTTGTAGGCTTTTAAGTCAACTAACTTGCAATCTACCTATTACAAGACACTTTGCAATCTCCCTATTGCAAAGACTTTAAACTAACTTGTGATACAACCACCACATGCCACTCTCTAACTCTCCTAGTTACAGAGGATTTAACTTATGACTATTTCTAGTCACAACATAAACTCTAAAATTTACGAATTTTGTTTGTTCCTAAAACAGCGCTTCTAAGAAAGCAAACTAGGAATTACAATATAGAACAATTAACAAGATTACAACTCAACTATGGATATACATAAGACTTCATTTAGAAACTGATCCTTAGTGGAGTTGTCTTCTTGTTCTTGACATACCAGTGATTTTAATGTCGGATCGATGTTTCTTCTTCTTGAAAGAATATCACTAAATGCACAAATCCTGGCATGTCTTGCACCAGGTTGTTTTATCACAAAAGATATCACAATAGGTAGTAATGTCAGCTCGTGGTGTACTTTTTCCCAAAGAGAAGTGACTACTACACTGTCTGCACAGCCACTACTGGGCAGTTGCGTTCCAGCTGGATAGTGGACTTTGTACTTCTATCAGAACCCACCAACGGACTAGGTCCTCGTTGTGTTTCGCTTCTGTAATAGTTACCAGATGGTCACTTTCTTCTGTCACATTCCAGCTGTGTACTTGACTTGTACTTCTGTCAGAGAACCTATAGGGAGTAGGTCCCTGTTGTGTTCCTCTTTATATAGATTACGTATAGTCACTGACTTCTTTGTGCCGGAGAACTCTAAGAGACCGGGGCACTAGGTCCCTGTGATGTTCCTCTCTGTGATCGTTTAGTTCCTTCCTGTTTCTGAATTGTTCATATGAGATGTATAACCTGCGCGACAAGGTTCTCTATCTAGTTCTTCATAATAAGTTTGTTAGATCATCAAAACATAAGAAGTATAAGGCTAAGACATTGAAAACCCATCAAAAGTAGCGAGAGTGTTCGAAGCAGCTTTTACCCGAGAAGGTCGGGATCGATTTCCATAGGGAGCTAGAAAGGGGAATTGGGTTTAATTGCACTTCTAATCATAGTCGGTCTCTTGATTACTTCTAATTTTATGCTAATAAGATTCTAAATTAAGCTAAGAGTAAGATACTTGAAAGGTTGTCTAAATAGTTAAGAAGGCACTAGGGAAGTGACTTTCTCCTAGGTGGATACTTGATGGGTTCTCGAGTCTAAGGCTAGGTTGTCATGTTGGAGATTACGATATAACCAATGCACTAAACTTCTCACTCTATACATCTCGGTAGTTTGAGTGATTTTGCCCTAATTGACTTTCTCAAGATCAATTGGGTATGATAATTTGTGCAAGCAATTAAGGTTCAAGTAGGGTATTACTATCTCTAGGTTTAACCCTTTAATCGGGGCTATCAATCTCTTGAATATGCCTCAATTCCTCGTTGGACTAATTTTCCTGGACTCAAGTTCTCTTTCTCAAGAAGAACCCAAGTCAAATAGGCACAAATTAGTATTTGCAACCACTAATTCAACATAGAAACCACAAATTAGTCCAAATAACAAACACCCATAGACATTCAAGCCTTAAAACTCAAGACCCATCAAATACCCACACTAGGGTTGAGCCACAACCCTAGATAATGGGTCTAGCTACTCATGATAATAGAAGAAAACTAAAAAATAGATGAAGATAAACCCATAATATTTAATTACAAGCTAATACTAGAAGATTCAATGATAAAACTACTCTAAAATTACTCAAAAAGGGTAAGGAACACTGTTCACGAGCGCAGCTGAGCGTTAAATTACAACTGATGACCTAAAAATGGAAAATAAACTATTTATACTAGGCCGAATTTTCTGGACAAAAATACCTCGACGGGTGTAGTGCGGTCTGCACAAAATCGAGTGCGGCCGCGGTGAGGCTTTTGGCTTCAAATATCTGCTCTCTGAACTTGGCCACTGGGGGCCGCATAAAATGCACCACGACCGCAATGGCTTTAATTGCGGTCCGCACAAAAAGGATCGTGGACCGCATTGGTGTCACCCTCAAAATTCCCAACTCTCTGAACTCCAGCTTTGCGGACCGTATAATATCGAGTGCGGCCACGGTGAGGCTAATGTAGTTCGTACAAACTGCTTTGCAGTCGCATTACTTGAATGTCCGAAATAGGCACCTCTTTGAACTTCCTCACTACGGACCGCACTAAATAGAGTGCGGCCGCATTGGACCTGTTGCACTATGCTTGGACTTGTTCTTGGTACTTGTGCATGTTTCACTCCTTTTTGAGCTGATTTTGACTAATTGTCACCTTTTTTACCAAACCATGCAAACAAGTACAACATGTAAGCCTTTGGGACTATTTTGTAAACATTTTTAATCAAAACTCAAGTAAGAAGGAGTGTAAAATGAAACATATTCCCTAGTTATCAACAATCACAAAGTTACAACTCAACTAAGGACAACAATATGCTAACTTTAGGAAGTGGTCTGTAGTTGCGTTCAACTTTGTTCTTCAAGCTCGTGAGGATTGATTTCTCTATTTTTGCAAAAATGCTTGAATGAGAAACTGAAACATTCAAGTGATGTTTTAATATAAACTTATTGTTGGTACACCTTGATCATATCACTTGAAATGATGTGAGCACTTTAGTTAGTCAAGGAATGAGTGGGCGCTGGAAACAGTGCAGTGAGGCAGAAACAGTGCAGGCAGTCACTTTATTTCCAGCTGTTTCCAATTGACTTTGTACTGCTATGAGAGAACCACAAGGGTATCAGGTCCTTATTTAGTTTCCTAGCTCCCGAAGATGTAGCAGTTCACCTTTAGCTAGAATCCGTTAAATGCAGTGTAGTCCAAGTGAGTTAGGTTCCCTATCTGGTCCTTGACATTAAGTTTGTTAGATCATCAAAACATAAGGCAAAGATATTGAAAACCTATCACAGTCTCTTATTTATTTATTCTATTAATTTGCAGGATTTGTATTAGGCAGTTCAGGAATATCTTCCTGAATGTGAGCATACAATGTGTACAAGACATATTCTAGCTAACTGACAATAGAAATGGAAGTGTATTAAGAGAAGAAATGGATTTTGGAGTTGTGCAAGGTCAACTTATGAAGCCGAACTTAAAACAAACTTGGACAATCTAAGTAAGCTAGGTCACAAGATCTGTGAAGACTTGGTAAATTATAATCCTGAGAAATTGAGCAAAGCAATGTTCAGAACTTCTTTCAAGTGTGACAGTATGGATAATAATATGGATGAAAGCTTCAATGCTTGGGTTTTGGGTCCTAGGTACAAGACAATCAATAGCATGCTTGAAAAAAGTAGAACAAAGGTAATGAATAAGTTCACTAGAATAAGGGTCTTTGCAGATACTTGGAATGAAGGCATATCCCCAATGGCAATGATGGTATTAGTTACAAATGTGGAGAGGTCAATAAAGTACATAATACATTGAAATAATGATTTTGGGTGTGAAGTTAAGGGGGCTACAGGGATTAAGCACTTTGTCAAGTTGACTGAGAGAGTGTGTAGTTGCAGAGCATGGCAACTGAAAGGGATACCTTGTGCACATGGTGTAGCAGCAATTCATCACAAAAGACTTAATCCACTTGACTTCATTTTCGAGTTGTACAAGAAGGATACCTACCTAAAGCTTATTCTCATTTTATACAGCCAGTACCATATATGAAGATGTGGCTTGAGTCAACAAATGCAAAGGTTGAACCACCTCCTGTTAGAATAATGCTTGGAAGGCCCACAAAAAAAAAGAAGGTTGGGGAGATAATAAGCAGTGGAAAGCTTACAAAGAGAGAACATCAATGAGTTGCTCACTTTGTAAGTCCACATCTCATAATAGAAGATCATGTCCAAATAAACCTCAAAGCACTTTACAGGTACTTTTTTTCCACTTCATAGTACATTATTTAGTTGTTACTTTACGGTTGTTTACTTGCTAAGTTAAAGTGACAATCATTAGTTGTTTTTTGTTTGTTTGTATCAGTTTGAATCACTTTGAATGAGTTATGTCTGTTAGTTTGAATCAGTTTGTATCAGCATTCTATCTGTTAGTTTCTGTTAGTTGTATTAACAGATTCTATCTGTTAGTTTATGTTAGTTGTATCAGCTGTTAGTTTATGTTAGTTGTATCAGCTATTTGAGACTGTTAGAAAAAGTTAGTTGTATCGGCTGTTAGTTTCTGTTAGCTCCACTTAATTTTACTTCTGTTAGCATCTGTTATTTTACCTTTGTTAGCTTCTGTTATTTTAGCTTCTGTTAGTTTATGTTTCACTAGGTAGTTTCTATTAGTTGGTATTAGATTGTATCAGTCTGATGAACACTAATGTCACGCCCCAAACTTGAAGAGGCGTGGCCGACACCCGGTGCCATACTCGGTCCGAGTGTACCACTTTGTAACTGTGAACTCTAGAGGGGTAACCCTCAACTTAGAGGTAAACATATCCAAAAGCTGATATATATAATTTTTCAAGCTGATGAAGCCACCATGAACATCTACTGATATACAAAATATACATAACTCGTCTACAAGCCTTTAGAGATAACAAACGGTATCATGGCAAGACTCTATTGGGCAACCTTTGATAAAATGGTAGGTTACATACCGAGCCTACTATGGCCAAGCGCCTATGAGCAAGCCAAGAAAGGCCGAGATACAGAGCCTAGTATGGTCGAGCGCCTATGAGCGAGCCTACTACGGCAGAGCAGTTACATGTTTCGAACTTTATAGGGTCGAACAACTATTTTGCTTATTATATTGAGAAAGTTGAGTCACTATCAGCAGGTAAGTATATTTCTAGATCATCGTTGACTCCCAGTTACTTTCAGTTATTATATTATCAGTTTAGTTTTGGCTTTTAGTTATTCTATTACCTTACATACTCGGTACATTATTTCATACTGACGTCCCATTCTTGGGGATGCTGCACTTCATGCATGCAGGTTCAGATAGACAGCCTGGTAGACCTACTCTGTAGGTGTTGTCCATGATCAGCTTGATTGGTAAGCTCCACGTCCTTCGGAGTTGTCAGCTCTAGGGTTGAGTACATATTGTGTGTGTGTGTGTGTGTGTCTATATATATATATATATATATATATATATATATATATATATATATATATATATATATATTATAGGTAGGTCGGGGCCATGTTCCGACCACAGTACATCCTTTAGTAGAGGCTTGTATATATCCTGTCAGTTAGTGAAGTATGTTGGGCTTGTAGGCATTGTATATATATTTTTGTTGGTTTGTCAACTGTAGTAGTTATGACAGCCTTGTCGGCCCAGTTTATATTGATGTTTAGTCAGAGCTAGTTTCCTTTCGGTTTTATATTTTGTTCATAAATTGTCTTGCAATGTGGCCCTGTGGTTAATGGATGACATTGTATGTTTAGAGTCCCTTAGTCGCAAGTTGGTACGCTAGGTTAAGTGAGGCATCGGATGCCGGTCTCGCCCCCAGGTTCGAGGCGTGATAACTAAGTTCTGTTAGTTTGGATCAACAGCCTTACAAAGTTATGTATGTTATTTCTGTTTCTGTTTATGCAAAGGGAGTGGCTCACTCACAAAAATTAACCTCTAAGAAGATATCAAAGGCTGACTCACAAGCATCTACTAGTAAGAAGAATGCCAATACTAAGGGTGGTAAAGGAAGAGGCAATAGCGAGATGGTGCAGAACTCACAAACCTCAGATGTGCAGCAATCTCAAGTTTCAAATGTGCAGCATTCTCAGGTTTTAGATGTGCAGCAATCTCAGGCAAGCATCAGAGGTGCTCTTACTGCATTTAAGAGGCCAAGGGTGGTGGGACTGGAGTATTTGTCAGCAAAAGTGGATATACATATGTTGAGGTAATGAGCAGTTTGGTATGCTAGTTTTGAGGTTGCTGGTTAATCTCTCTTGTTTGATATCTGTTTTTTTTCACTTTGTTTTCAGTAAGGGAGGTCTGTTAGCAGGGTAATCAATAGTGGAAGCAACAATGGAGCAGTTGAAAGTTCAACTATAGTGACTGGTGATCTTTGTTATAAACCAAGTAAAGACCTGGAATGGAAGGGAAAACAAACAATCATAACTAGACAACTTCAACACATAAGTGCTTTATTATAATATTTAAGGTCAAAATCACTAAAAGCTAATAAAAAACTAGAGGTGTTTGACCTTCGGCACTACTCTATTATGGTTAGGAACTGATGTATGTTGATACTCTGATTGTGGTTTGGATAATATTTTGTGGTGCAAGTTATGATGTAAACTATTAAACTTGTTTTACTTCTATGCTTTTGGGATGCAAGTTGTAATGCAAAACTGATTAATTATAGGCCTTTGAGCTCTAATACAATGTGTTATTTCTAGCTTTCAGTGTGGTCGTGCAACAGAAAATACACTAACTACTAAAGACTTCCATGTGTTATTTCTAGCTTTCAATGCATGCCCAGTTTTCAAAATGACTGGACAGTGGCAATCTCCTATCTTGTGTGTGGTTTGACTTTCAATTTTGGAAAGGCAGGTACTCATATTGGTTGTATGTATAAGGAAGAAATTATTGTTAACAAGGATTGGATTGATCACACGAAGCACAAATGCCAGCAACACAACAATACATGGAGGACACAATCAACAAACAAAATGCCACAGAACCTTTAATTCTAGATACAACAAACAAACTGCCACAACTTCAATACAAAAATAAGGTTCATGGTTACACAACACCTCCTAGCATTTGAACAGCCAAAAATACACATTGAAATATAAACTAATAATAAACAACATTTTCAAATTTTTTTCCTTCTTCAATTCAGCCTCAAGTTCCAGTTTATCCTTATGTAAGCCAAGAATTAAAACCTTTGATTGGCCAGGAAATTCTGGATCATACCACTGAAAAAACCCACAAGACACACGATCCTAAGCTTGAAAATTTTAACCAGACCAGTATAAATAAAATGAAATCTTAGCCATAATATATCACATAACATATGACGATTTGAAAGATGATTACCCCATAGTATTTACATCCAAAAATGCGTCTTCCTGGGTTAGCGTTTGTCGTTGACGGTCTCAAAGAAGCAGGCTTCCCACAACCACAAAAGACATTAAACTTCATGTTCTATAAATACGTGAAAGGGTATTCCTTATTTCAAATAAATTTGGATAAGAATGAAGGATGGATAAAACGAGAAAGATAATAAATAAACTCAATAATAACAACAGAGAGAGAATTTCAAATGGATTAAGGTGAAAAATGGAGAAGAACGTTAAAAAATTAGAGAAGAAAGATGTAAAAAAAGGACTATTAGTTGTTAGTTGTCGTAAGGTGGACTCATTTTAATGGTCATTGTCACCCTTCATGCGCTCTTATGCTACTTATTTCACATAATATGCCACATAAGCGACGGGTTTTTATTATGAAGGGGGATATAGTTCAGGGGGTTTTCGGGGACACTCGATAGTTTAGGTAGGAAACTGACAAATTAGCTATAAGAATAGCAGCCCATTCATTATATTGTATTGGGGAGAAATTAAAAAATAGCCAGATTTACAACTGGTCGTTCAAAAATAGCCCAGTTTCAAAAGTAATCAAAATTTAGCCACTTTTCATGTAAAGATAAATCTAAGCGAAAACACTGTTCAAAACCCGAAAAATATGCCAGTATATTATACTAGAGTTCCAGCATAAGTATGTTTGAACTCCAACATATTATACTGGAGTTTCAGGATAAGTATGCTGGAACTTCAACATAATATGGAGTTCCAACATAAGTAAACTAGAACTCCAGCATAATATACTGGAGTTTCAGCAAGTATAATTGTCCAGTATAATACACTGGAGTTTGGAGCACCGGTGCTCCAGTCTCCAGTATATTATACTGGGGTCAGCAAAGTATACCGGTCCAGCATAATATGCTGGAGTTCATACACAGGTGCACCGAACTCTAGTATATTATGTTGGACCGGTTTCTGTTGCAGCAAAATAGTGACTATTTTTCATTGACTTCGTAAATGCTGGCTATTTTTGAATGATCAGTCCGAAAACTGGTTATACCGTGCTATTTTTACGATTGTATTGTACGTGCCAAGAATGCATGTGCAAACATGATTGATTG
Organism: Nicotiana sylvestris; assembly: GCF_000393655.2. Lineage (NCBI taxonomy): Eukaryota > Viridiplantae > Streptophyta > Magnoliopsida > Solanales > Solanaceae > Nicotiana > Nicotiana sylvestris. The sequence continues at coordinate 34,202,671 of NC_091066.1, read as the reverse complement.
CTCGGGGAGTCATACTTTCCAAATGCAAGACATCTGTCTACCTGTAGGCACTTTAATTATTAATTATTACAATTAAATTATCATATAACGAGTAAGTATTCGAGCTAACTACAGTGCTACTATTTCTTCCAGGAATTATAAACGGCTTTTACCTAATATTTTTTAAACAGAGTAAAAAAGAAAAACCAGTAGAATGCACTGCCCCAAAAAGGATTTTCTATTTTTTCAATCAGCAGCGACAATAGGATTACTTTTCGCTTTCCACTTCAGTATGTATGATTGATTAAAATTTAGGAACTTGTCAATCATGCCAACGTAAATTTAAGAAGAAATTAGAGTGAGGTGGGTGGGGGTAATCATTTATCAATTTGTTAATTACTCTGTGTTTTGCTTTTACATTCCAATTTTTATCGTAAGCAGTACCCATAATTTAAGTCTCTAACACATAACTCGTTTGGTACGAGGGATAAGGAATAATTAATCTCGAGATTAAATTTGAAATGAATTTATCTTATATTTGGTTGAGATAAAATTGTAGTATAACTAATTCCGGAGTTGTAGTGTTTTTTATCCCTATGAAAGGATAGAATACCTAATCCCAAAATAACTAATCTCAAAATAATTAATCATGAGATAACTTATTTCCCAACTAAACGACCCTTAGTTACTTTTCTTTTTACTATCCAAGCCTTCCTTCTTCCATCTTAGGAGTAGTTTTTTCCGTTACTAAGCAGAAGTCAAATTTAAAGCCAGAAATTCTACTAAAGAAGTTTAACTTTTATTACTATATAAACTTTTTTTTATTTTTTATTTTTTATTTTAAAAGGATTCTAATTTTTTTCTATTACATTTTATAATTTTTGAATGAAGGAAATTCCCTTTCCTTACATGTGGACTCTCATTCACCATAGTGTCAGTGTCATGTGGATACTTTCATTACATGTGGACATTCTCATTCAGTCAGAGGCGGAGCCATGATTTATTTTAAAGTTTAAGATAGCAATATAAAGTATTAGTAACTGGTTCTAATTTTTTATTTTATTTTCTTCCTCTCGTTGTTTTAGAAATAAAAGTCCAATAACATTTTAACCCTAGAATAAATGGATTGATCGGGAAAAAAAATCTTTAATATTGAGGAGCAAATATGAGTTAGTCCACTCATGATAAAGGCATATTTAGTGCTAAAGTCAAATTGAAGGTAAATTGTTTCTATTTTTCATAGTTGACAAGTATATTTGAATCAATCCACTAAGATAAGTAAATATTTGAAATCAAATTCAAAATAAAGACAAATTTACTCTATTTTCCAGCGTGGAGAGGCATTTTTGGCCCTTTCCCCTTCTTTTTACTGTCCAAGGTTCCTTCGATTAGTTCTTTCCGCTATTAAGCAGAATTCAAATTTAAAGCCAAAAGTTCTACTAAAAAAGTTTTAACTTTTATCACTATATAAAAAGTATTCTATATGTTGGAAGGATTCTAAAGTGTGTATATATATATATTTTAAATTTTTTCTTTTGATCTTATTACACAATAGTATAACTTTCGGATAAAGGAAATTTCCTTTCCTTACACCATAGTGTCCGTACTATGCTCAGGTGTCTCTAAATACACAATCTGATTTTAGTCATACGGATCTACAATTAAATATCTTTAATAGAATAATTATACTGTAAATAAAGGAAAAAACGAGAATGGTTAAAAAAAGTCTTGTGATTTTGGAATCTTGTAGCAGTAGCTGAATAGTGACTGCTACTGGCAGCTTTTCTTTGAAATGGCTACTCACAAAAACATCAATCCCTTTACATGTTTGACCCTTTTCTTCTTTTATCTTTCACTAATTATATGTTACTACTATAACCATTCACTCAACTAGTGTTGTTAGTGGTGAGTGAAAGATGAGGTTTTTGCTACAGGTAATGGTGGTGGCGGTGGCACTGTTCTTCAGCTCGGCCAATGGTACTGAAACAGATCCATCTGATGGTTAGTCCCTTAATTCTTACTGCTTTTATCGTTCTCTTAATTTATCTCTCTGTGTTTTTCAGTGTGTGTCATATAAAGAAATAGATTTGAAGTAATTAGTAAAGGTTCCATTTTTCTCGTTCCTAAGGTGAATTTTAGCTGATAGTGGACTCGAGAACAGTTGCAAATAGATTAGTTACAATGGCTAAATACATATGCTGGAATGGGCAAACACCAAAATCTCTTTTGTTGGGTCGAGCAATAACATACCCAGTGTATTCCAACAAGTGGGGGTTTGGGGAGGATAGTGTGTACGCAAATCTTACTCCTACTCCGTACAAGTGGAAAGGTTGTTTTACATAGACCTTTTGTTTGGAGGGTCGAATGAAATAGAAAGAGGAAGCTCTCTTGCATTAGAAATTAAGAAAAAAGAAAGAGTATCTGAAATTGAATATGAGAAAGAATATTTGAAAGTTGAAGTTCTCTTGGTAAAAGTATTTTGAAGTGAAAAATCATTATTTCACTTGAAATACTCAAACAAAATTTTTAACAGCATTTCATATACTGATTGAAATATTATTTATGGCCATAAAGCTATCCCAACCGAATTTGTGATTTGAGTCATAGGTGGTGTAGTAGTTGTTGTATTCAATCTTGTCCTCACTTAATAGAAAAGATCAATTTTTGCACAATAAGTTTCTTTCATAAAAATTGAAGTCTGGAAAAAGGGTGCCTTCTTATGGGAAACTTGTGGTTTGTAAATTTGGAGCTTACACGCTCTAAATTGGTTTGTTTATTTACTATTTTCGGCATTATATAAGCAATTACTGGAAAATTGAAGTCTGGAAGGGGACGCGGGGGGGGGGGGGGGGGAGCACAAAAGAACAATGAGTTTGAAGTTGATCAAAGACTTGACAAAGCTATGTAATTTACTTTTGGATTGCTGCTGATCCAAAGAGTTTCACAGTAATGGTTTTGTTAAGTTGCTCACCACTTTGTACCATGCTGGTCAAGGTGTTGTTGCTGCACATTCTTTTAATAGTTTGTCCTATGTAAAATCCTTCTCTCGAGCTGTTCTCACTTTTCAGTTCATATGTATCTATTTTTTTATCATTAAATTCCTTTAACAGTCTATGTCTTGACTTCAAAATAATCTAGTTGGCGGCACTTTGATTTTCAGCATCTGTTCTGAGAGTCCTGTATACCAGCTTAAACTCACCAGCACAGCTGAAAAAATGGAGTGCCAATGGGGGTGATCCTTGTGGAGAGTCCTGGACAGGCATTACCTGCTCGGGCAATAGAGTAACTGAAATGTGGGGTTCAATTTCCCTTTTTATCATCATCTATCATGCTGTTTCAACCTCTTTAAATTATTGACTTGGTGTGCTCTGATGATTAGTTTCTTTTTGGTTTTTTTCCTTCAGCAAGATATCAGGTCTTGCACTCTCGGGTTCAATGGGGTTCCAACTAGATAGTCTAAAATCTGTGACCAATTTGTAAGATGAATGCCCTTCATTTGTTCCTTATTAATTGGATTTATGTTGAATTCTTGAATGCGGTAATCTCTGGTAATGTTGCAGTGACATAAGCAATAACAATATGGGGAGCCAGTTACCTTTCCAGCTTCCTCCAAATGTACAAAGATTGTATGTGTGATTATTTGCTTATCTTCCTCCGTTCCTAGTTCTATTTTCTTTCTCTTATCTTTCTTAAAACTTGCCTTGCAATGCAGAAACCTCGCTGCTAGTGGTTTTAGTGGTGGCCTCCCATATTCCATTTCACAGATGACCTCCCTACAGTACTTGTAAGTGAAATGTTTAAAGTTTGATATTTGTTTAAAATTAAGATACTTGGTCCTCTTCATTCTCGACGGGTATCAACGTTCTATCTCTGGTTGTAGAAATGTCAGTCACAATCAAATTCAAGGATCAGTGACTGTCGCGTTTGATTCGCTCTCTGCTCTCAACACATTGTAAGGCCTATTCCTCTCCTGTCATTTCATCAGAATTTTGGTATTGCCTTTATGACCTGAATGAGAGTAGTTTTCTGTTCTCAAATGCATTCATGGAAGTACACTTATTCTATTATTTAAGTTGTTGTCTCTATTTGAGAAAGAGGTTTAGACACATGTTGTTTCCTTTCCCACATTACTGCAGAGAAGGGAATCATGTCTTTCGTCTGATTGCAGAATTATTAAGTTATGCCAATTCAGCTAGTTTGCTACTTGTATTTGGCTTGTTCTTACCATATCATTCTCTGTCACATAGTTTTGATTGATTTTTTAATGTTTCAGGGATTTTTCTTTTAATTCTATGACGGGTAATCTTCCTCAAAGCTTCCAGTTACTAACTAGTGTGAATAAAATGTAAGAGAAGAGTTGTTATACTTCGTGTTTCTGTTTCCTGAGCTTCCTCCAAAGATGGAAGTTTCATTGTTGTATTATGCAGGTATTTGCAGAACAATCAGTTTACAGGAACTATTGACGTCCTCGCCAATCTTCCCCTTGGAGATCTGTAAGTTCTGTGTCCCAAATATGTGTAGATGTTATGGCTGATACCTATATCTCAGTTCTAGAATTTGAGTTAAATCCATTAGTTGAAAATCACGCTAATTCCTTCATGCTTTAGGAATGTTGAGAATAACCAATTTACTGGCTGGATTCCTAATCAGCTGAAAGGGATAGTGCAGTGAGTGTCTCAGATTCCAATAATTATTATTCATCTTTACAACTTCTTTGGGGGTTCTTTCTAATTTTTATCCATATTTATGAATCTTTCATAACAGATCAAATGGTAATTCGTGGAGCTCAGGAACTGCACCCCCTCCTCCACCTGGCACACCTGCAAACAACCCCAATGGAAATCGCAAATCCAGAGGGAACGGCAGCAATTCGGGCAGTGATGGCGGTGGTAAACCAGGTATAGGGGGTGGAGGTGTTGCAGGCATAGTGATATCCATTCTAGTTGTTGGAGCAATAGTAGCATTCTTTATTATCAAGAAAAGATCAAGAAGGTCGTCCACAGACATAGAAAAACTTGATAATCAGCCATTTGCTCCTCTTACTTCACAGGAAGTACAAGGTACTTTGCTTTAACAATTCTTGATTTTGTAAGAAATGTCTTGAATGTTCTCTCAACTATTTCTCATGGAGCAATAATAATCAATTATGATATTACTATGGAAAATGATGCCTAAGCCTCCATGCTTAGCTTGTTAATGGTTTATAAACCATGCAAGTAGTATCAAAATTTTGCTAGGGATTGTCGTTGATACAAAAGGACGCAGCAAAACAACAAATTTATCATCAAAGTGTCAAAACAGTATGGATTAGAAGGTCAAACTGATCTTTTGGAGGATGTCCTAAATTACCTGGTGCTTTTAAAGCTTATGATTGTTTTGACGAATTAACATCAGCTACCTTTGATGGTTTAACTTCCTGGAAAATATGTTTTTTAAGGATATAGTTGACCCGAAGAACTCGTGCTTCAGGTTGTAACTTTCAGCACAGTGAAGGAATTATCTTCAGGTGCATAGTTGGGAAGTTGCTTTCTCCTTTTTAATCCATTGAATGCCCCAAATTGAATCTTACAATACAAGTTCCTTCCACTTGCAACTTCATCAGTAATTTTCTGGTTCTTGCTTATATCGTTCATGCCTTATTTCAATTTCAATTTCAATGTTGTCATGGAATCTGAGTTGGAGCTTTTATTTGGTTATGTCTAACATTTTCATTGTTATGTTTCTTTTGTTGCTAAATTTCCTACTCGTCGTCTGTTTTTGGCTGCAGAGACGAAACCTTATCAAACCTCCTCCACAATAAGCATGAAGACATTTGAAACTCCCACTGCCATAAATCTAAGACCTCCACCTATTGAGCGCCTTAAGTCCTTTGATGAGGTTGACATATCACCGAAGCCCATTGTTCCTCCCAAGAAAATTAATACAGATCAAATAAAGGCTACACAGTATTCAATTGCAGACCTACAGATGGCTACTGATAGCTTCAACATTGAAAACCTTATTGGCGAGGGATCAATTGGGCGTGTTTATTGCGCGCAGTTTGATGATGGCAAAGTAATACTTCTCTCTATGAATACCCATAATAAAATCTTTTTTTCTTTCTTATGATTATAAGGTGATTTACCGATGCTAACACATGTTTAAGCAAGATGGTATTAAATGGTAGAGAAATATCTGATCAGAAAAACTACGTAGTTAGAAAAATGTGATAGAACTTCACTTCTTGAAGACTTTTGTTGTTCTGTTTGAAGCCATCGGTATCTGTGCTTATATAAGTTGTCCACACCCCCATAAGAGGGATATGAATTCTCTCTTATATTACAAACCAAAAGATGATCTCTATCTTATCAAAAATTAGAAAGTATTTATTTCCTATGATTATTTATTTTGAAGGTGCTTTAGTGATGCTTATGAATCAAACTTACATTTAAAAAGAAGTTTGATGAGAAAAACAACAATTTAAAGAAAGTTTACAAGGAAAAAAAAACTTCATTTGTTGACTAATTTTGTTTGGTTTGATTTATGCTCATGTGTTTTCTTTCTGTTATTTGAAATGTTGTAGGTTCTTGCTGTGAAGAAAATTAATTTGTCTGCTCTCCAGAATCCCGAAGATTTTCTCAATATAGTTTCTGAGATATCCCAGCTGCATCATCCAACTATAACTGAGCTGGTTGGTTACTGTTCAGAGCATGGACAGCACTTGCTGGTTTATGAATTCCATAAAAATGGTTCTCTGCATGATTTCCTACATCTGTCAGATGAGGAGAGCAAGCCACTAGCATGGAATAGCCGAGTCAAGATTGCACTTGGTGCAGCACGAGCACTAGAGTGAGTATTCGCAATTTTCAGAATTATTTTATGCTATACTATAAAACTCATGGAATGTGCAGCAATGCTACGTTATCCTTCTTGTTTTTTTGAAGGCTAATTACTAGTTGACATAAATCTTTTGTTATCTATAGCCAAAATTTACAGAAAAGGGGATTATGTGAAAGTCAACACCAAGCACTTAGTCGTGAGTCATGATGAACTTTACCAGTGGATCCATAGTATTATTGCATTTGGAAATCAAACTTGTTAGACTAAAAAGACCACTATAGATTTTTGGTCTTTCTTAAACATTGATGACCAGTAAGTTAACGTGAAGAAGAGTTCATTATTCCATTTAGTTAGAGTTTGATTTGCTAAATATGCTGGTCTTGCCAATAGAAAGCTGATCAAAACTTTATACTCCCTCCATTTCATTTTATGTGTCGGTCTAGGCACGAAGTTTAAGAAAGAAAGGAAAACTTTTTGGAACTTGTGGTATTAAACTTGCAATGACATTTATGTGGCTATAAAAGCATGTCATTAAGGGTAAAATCTAAAGTTTCAAGTCAAAATGTTTCCAAATGTAGAAAGGTCTTAATCTTATTGGAACTGACTAAAGAGGAAATACTGCCACATAAAATGAAACAGGGTGATAATAAATTTCCAACTTATGTGATTTCCACATCTCTTAATTTTCATGAGCAAGTTTCTTCACTAGCTAATATAAGCATCCTTTGCAGGTATCTGCATGAAGTTTGTTCACCATCATTGGTTCATAAAAACATTAAATCTGCAAATATTTTACTTGATATGGAACTCAATCCTCATCTATCAGATTCTGGATTAGCAATCCTTATTGATGATGCAGATCAGGTAGTGTTGAGCACCTTACTTTATGCATAGTCGCAAAGTATTTTGGTGGATTTGATATATAAGCATGCACATATGTGCGCATGTATATATATATTTTATAGGCATGTTTTGACATACTATTAGCTGCTTATGTGTCCTTTTCAAAGAGGTAAGAAATATCGACAAATCACGTGGCTGAAACGTCATTTGCTTCAGGGAAGTTTGTACTTTGTGCACAAACCATTAGAACATGGAATCTTTTACAAGTGTCTCTATGGTTCATAGATTCGGGCCGAAAGAGAAATTGTCACGTAGAAAACAGAAACTTTATTCAAGTCTTGGGCGTGAAATTCTGCAGTAGAATCTTATGAAGGAACACTTTACCATTTAACTGAGTCTTTTAATGGTTCCTGGTGCTTTATCTCTTGCTCCTCTACTATTCAATTGGTAGAAATTTTAGCTGTTTGTTCTTCCTAAAAGCTTCCCGATATTTGTAGGCACGAAACCATAATACAGGATCTGGATATGGTGCACCTGAGGGAGCTATGTATGGGCAATGCACCATAAAAAGTGATGTATACAGCTTTGGAGTTGTTATGTTGGAACTTCTTACCGGACGAAAACCTTTTGATAGGTAATGTAACTTAGTCACCATGATACTGTGGCAAATTACTTGAAAACAAATAGGAAGAAATTCAGATGGTATCAACTTTCTTGATCAATGTCTATGCTCTTGATGCAGTGAGAGACCAAGATCAGAACAATCTTTAGTTAGATGGGCAACACCTCAACTCCATGATATTGATGCCTTGGCTAAGATGGTTGATCCAGCGCTCAAAGGGCTCTATCCGGTTAAATCTATTTCCCGCTTTGCTGATGTAATTGCTCTTTGTGTTCAGGTAATATTTTGTATAGACAGTGAGCTGAATTCATAAATCTGCTGTGTTTATCAAGAACTTGGACATTATCTCAATGTCCTGTATGCTATTGTTGCAGCCTGAGCCTGAGTTCCGGCCACCTATGTCAGAAGTGGTTGAAGCCTTAGTTCGGCTAGTTCAACGAGCAAATATGAGCAAGAGAACATTTAGTCTTGATCGGAGTTCAAGGGGTGAAACAGATGCTCAAGACAACCAACCTTAGTTCCGATGTAATATAGCCTTTTCTATGAAATGTCTCTTTATTCTTTGCTGTTTATGGGATATAATGTTCTGCTGATCTGTTCAGCAAGATCTTGTTGATTGCATTGCATTGTACCACTGCTAGACACTAAAATTTGTTCATAGTGCATATTTAATTTTCATGACATGAATGAGTTGGTGTACCTTTGTTTCCAAATAATTTGGGAGACAATCTAGTCAGAAGTGTATAATAGACATCTGAACAGAATAAGTGCCACTTTTAGCAGAAACTGAAACTCGAAAGGGTCCATTTAGCGGCATTAAAGTTCTTGCCAAAAGTGGAAAGAGGCACTAGCATAGACAATCTTGGGAGCCAGCCAATATATTGCATCGCAGTCTTTCCTAAAAGTGCACCCAAAGAGTTGGGTCATGGGTTTTATATGTTTCCATCATAGACATTTGTCAGCATAGTAGCAACTTTATTGAAGAAATGGAGGACAACCCTGACTGCTCGCTTCCTGCATTTTTGCTTTTTCTCGTAACATAGTAATGACACAATCTTTCGTGAACTATATAATAAGAAGCAATAATTCAAATAACAGTGAATCATCTTCATGAAATGATAACATGTGGATAACCTTGTGACTCCTGCAGAAATCAATGCATTATCCAACATCTAACTAGTAAACGTAACATATCTCATGTGTACAAAATTAAGAAACTGAAGCTATCACAAACTTTAGCTTCGCACAACGAGCAAACACCAACTTATCAGGAATTGCAACGCGAAAACACTGCTGATCCTGTTTTTTACCCCAGCAGTAAACAGCACACCGGCTAAATATTCCTAAGATTCAATTACAGGAAACAAGAATGCTCAATTACCAAACAGTGTTATACCATTCCTGTCAGTGCCCCGTTTTCCTTTCTCAAGGAAGCAAAAAATAAAAGTAGCTCGATCAATTGTAGACCATGTACTTTGGCGTCGCACTGAATTTCTGATACCCTTTGATAACTTTGTTGACAGCATCTAAAAAGTCTTTCTCTGTAACAGTCTTCCTTCTTGCTCGAATAGCATACATTCCAGCCTCCGTGCACACACTCCTTATATCGGCTCCTGTAATTTAAGATTGAAAATATTTATTTGTAGAGGTTAAATTTGGCTAACATATTACCCAGGCATGGTAAGCGATATTTAAGTAGTTGACAATTAGGTTGATAAATAAAAAACAGAACATGGTTTAAATTGGATTGTGAAACAAATTTGATTCTTGAAACTATATACTACAGATTTTTTAATGTGCTGAAGATTTTGACAGATACTAAATAGAACGTTGGCCGACGCAGGGTTCAGGAAAGCGCCCGCTTCCTCGCTTTAAGCGAGAAGCGAAGCGGAGCGGGAGGCTGGTCGCTACTCCAATTAAAAGCGGCTCAGGTATAGATAAGCGCCCGCTTCTCTCTAAAAAGCAAGAAGCAGTGAAGCGGAGCGAAGTGGTCGCTTTTTTAATTAAAAGACCTAAAGTCTTTTTTCAATTAAAAGACCAAATCGCTGACTTCTGTTCCAGTAGTTTCTTCGACTTCTTCAGCAGCAAACTAGGGTTCTAAACCAGCGATTTCATCCTCACTAAAACCAGCAATTTCTTCAAGCAAACTAGGGTTCTTCTTTTCTTCTTCAACATTACAACAGCAGCTTTCAAGTTTCAACAGGTATATGTTTTGCTTTTGCACTTTTTATTTTCATTCTTCTTTTTCTTTTTCTTTTTCTTTTTCTTTCTAAACGTCCAAAAAGCGTCGAAATGCTGGCGAATTTTTTGCAGAAAAATTCTGCCCAAATTCTACCCAGTTTCTGCCCAATTATATATCTTTTATTCTTAGTTCTTATTACCTTTCTTATGTGTTATGTAGTTGTTCTTTTAATGGCGCCAAAAGAAGAAAGGAAAGACCCGACTTGGGCTTACTCTGCAAGAGTTAGCGAGACCAACAAGATGGCCATTAGATGTCTTTTTTGTGATAAGATTACAAATGGAGGAATCTATCGTCAAAAAGCGCATCTAATCGGTGGTGATCCAAATGTCGCATCTTGTCCTAAAGTTCCGGGGCATGTGAAGGAAGAAGTGAAAGCATACCTTCAAAAAAAGAAAGAGTTAAAGACTTAAATGATTCATGAACAAGAACTTTATAATCTTGATGATGATGATGATGAAACAAAAGAAGGTGACGATGCTTCGTCGCTTCCACCAAAATCACAAAAGCGGGGAAGGATGCTTCCACCAATGTCTTCTAGTTGTGGATCTACGGGCAAGACCAAAGGTCCTATGGATTGTTACTTCCCGCAAAAATTTGGAGATAAGGGAGGAAAAAGTGGTAATCCTCAAGTTGATGCCAAAGCGATTTTGAGGGACCGTGCAGTTACCTTTTTTGCATGGTGGATGTATGAGCAGGTCTTCCTTTTAATTGTGTTAATTATACTGACACTTTTGCTGCTTTTATTGATGTCGTAGGCCAATATGGCCCAGGAATGAAGCCTCCAATTTATTATGAAGTTAGTGGGCCATATCTAAAAAAGGAGGTGGCAGAGGTGAACAAAATCGTGGAGGAGCACAAAGTAGAATGGAACAAGTTTGGTCGTTCCATTATGATGGATAAGTAGACGGCGAGAAATGGAAAAATGATCATCAATATCTTGGTGAATTCTCCTAAGGGAAGCCTGTTTCTTGAGTCCGTTGATGCAAGCGACTCTTCGACTGATTCAACCACAATGTACTCCTTGTTCAAGAGTACAATAGACTCTATTGGAGCAGAAAATATTGTTCAAGTTGTCACGGACAACGCCAGTGAAAATGATAAAGCTGGTGATATGATGTCTGCTTACTACCCGCATATCTATTGGACTCCGTGTGCAGCACATTCTGTTAATTTGATCTTCGGTGATATTTTCAAGGAAAGACCCTTTCAGTACTGTCTTTAATCAAGCAATTAGGGTGCATTCCTATATTGTTCAAAGGCCTTTGTTATTGAACATGATGAAGAGATTCACTAAACAAAGAAGCTTGGTGAAACCTGCAAAGACAAGATTTGCTACTGTTTCTTGACTTTGGCTAGGATGTATGAGCAAAAAAGCAATTTGAAGAAGTTGTTTGTTTCAGATGAGTATACTAGCAGTGCCTATGGAAGGGAAGCTCGAGGGAGAGAATCTGCAGATATTATATTTTCTCCTTCATTCTGGAACAATGTGGTTCATGCATTGAAGATTGGTGGTCCTTTAGTTAAAGTGCTTCGCTTGGTGGATGGGGAGCAAAGGTCACCAATGGGCTACCTGTGCGAAGCAATTGATAGGGCAAATGAGGCTATTCAAGCCTCTTTTAGTGATCAAGGAAAATACAAAAAAGTCTTTGAGATCATAGATAAAAGGTGGGATAGTAAGCTTCATCGCCCTTTGCATGCAGCTGGACTTGTTTTGAACCCGGAACTGTTTTATGACAATGAAGAGAGGATTCTAGGAGATGAACCTTTGTGGAATGGATACTATGAATGTATTGAAAAGTTGATACCTAAAGAATCCGTGCAAGATAAAATCACAGAGCAATTTAGTATTTATAGGAATGCTGAGCAACTTTTTGGAAAATGGCCATTAGACAAAGAAAGACGAAGTCACCAGGTGAGCGAGTGCTTATATGTTGTTTTATAGTTAATAAGTTATTTCTTTATCAATATTATGTTTTGAAAATTTGTTCTACTTCTACAGTTGAATGGTGGAAGCAATATGGTCATTCCACTCCAGATTTACAAAAGTTTGCCATCAAGGTTCTAAGTCTAACATGTAGCTCATCCGGGTGTGAAAGGAATTAGAGCGTGTTTGAGCATGTAAGAACTAATAAGAAAGATTTAGTATATTGAGATAATTAAATTATATCTCAATTGTCCTAATCTTACTAATTACTTATTATTTGCAGATTCATACCAAAAAGAGGAACAAACTAACCTTGAAGCGTCTCAATGATCTAGTCTTCATTAAGTACAATAGAACATTGAGGCGTCGTTACAACGCTCGCAATGTAATTGATCCAATTAGTTTGGACAACATCGATGATGCTAATGAATGGCTAACTGGAGTCCCGGAAGATCAAGCAGATGAAGAAGTATTTGAGGATACTTCTGATTTCACTTGGGGTGATGTTGCGAGGCGCGTGGAATTGGGGAGAGGATTTATGGTTTGAGGGGGAGTACCTCAACTTCAAGTTCATGGAAGGGACTTTGTCCCTAGTTGACGAAGAAGATGAAGTTGAAGAAGATGACGAGCAATATAATAATGATAGTGGAATACAAGAATTTGACAATCTTGTAGAAGAATAGGATGCTCATTTTGTGCTTAAATTGATGCTACTCTTTAGTTTTTTAATTGAAGTATTGAACATTTGCTTACAATTACATGTGTTGTCTATGCCGTATTTATTTTAATTTTTTTTTTAAAATTCTGCTTCACTTAAAAAAAGCGGGTGCTTCGCTTCTCACTTCTCGCTTTTCGTGAAATGGGGGTTGTCGCTTTTCCTCGCTTCACGCTATTTTTAACACTGGGCCGACGAGTATGACATGTGTTCTTTTCTTTTCTTTCTTTTGACAAGGTAAGTGTGACATGGTATAACTTGAGCTGTTAGGAGAGTAGATGTTTTCTTGTGCTGACTGAAAAAGAAATGCAAGTATTCGGAGTCGGCCAGAGCAGTTAAATCAACATGTGCATAAGTCAAATAACAGCTACAACTACATCAAATAAATTTAATATGCTACTCATGGAGCAATGTAAACGAGAGGTTACCAGTAGAGTTTGGACAAAGACGGGCTAGAAGTTCAAATCGAATGTCACGCTCACAGTTCATCGTCCGCGTATGAATCTTAAATATCTGTGTCCTACTCTCTAGATCAGGCAGACCAAACTCAACTTTGCGATCCAGTCTCCCAGGACGCAATAATGCAGGATCAAGTGTATCAGGTCTGAAGATAATAGGAAAATGGAGTTATAACTTGAGCAAGAGGATATCAAGCTGTTCAATAGTATTTTAGCTATCAAAATCAATGAACTGAAATCACTTGTTACTAGTTACTACCATAAATCAACTTCAAACAAATGGAAACAATTCCGACCTCCAATTCCAGAAGAGCAAGAGAAGAGGACCGGAAATCCCCTCCGCAAGAGAGGAGTTATATTATATATCAGTCAGAACCACAAGGAACCTTGTAAGATTCATTCAGTAAGATGTGACCTTTCACTGCCAAATATCATATTAAAAGCTCAACTTGAAAATCTACACAAAAATAATGGACTTTTGGAGTGCAAGAAAATCATATATTTGAGGTGAGAGTCCATAAATATGAGAAAAGAAGAAAGCAGCAGATTTTGCTAAAGAGAAAGTAAAAGACAAAAAGTAAGCATATACCACCCACCGAGCTGTTTCACCAATAGCTGCATAATTACCCAAAGTATCCCAGAGTCTAGAACCCACAAGAGAAACTAGATGTATATACTGAGAAATAGTCTCTCGTTCCTAGTTTCTTTTTGGTGCAATCATGAGATTCCAGTTTGTATAGAAGATCGAGTATAATAACGGAGAATCTACTCTTCGGTATAGTGCTTGTATATGGAGATTTCCCCACTATTAATAATATTATTTAACTTTATAAAATAAACTAGATGTATGTACCAAAAACAACAGTTTCAACATAAGTCAAACTTAACCTATTGGTTGCCATGAGAACTTTAATATTCCCTCGGGCATCAAATCCATCAAGTTGGTTCACAATTTCAAGCATAGTTCGCTGAACCTCATTGTCTCCGCCTACACCATCATCAAATCGTGCACCTCCAATGGCATCCACTTCATCAAAAAACACAATGCAGGCCTTCTTGGAGCGTGCCATCTGCCATATGAAATCACTAGTCAGTAATCAATGCTACAAGAAGAACTCCCATTAGAATTTGACAGCAAGAGCGCATCTGACCTGGAACAGTTCACGCACCATCCTAGCCCCCTCGCCAACGTATTTCTGAACCAGCTCACTACCAATAACACGAATGAAGCATGCATCAGTTCGATTAGCTACTGCTCTGGCAAGCAGTGTTTTTCCAGTACCAGGAGGACCATAGCAGAGAACACCCTTCGGGGGATCAATTCCAAGTTTCACAAACTTTTCTGGGTGAAGCATGGGAAGCTCAACAACCTGTTGTTAAAAATCAAAATTTCCATGTCAAAAAGAAAGAATTCCAAGCAGCGGGATCAAGTCAGATACAAAAAAACCAATAACACAACCGAAGCATGTACAATCATGAGTACCTCTCGCATTTTTTCAATTTGCTCCTTGCATCCACCAACGTCATTGTATGTCACGTCCGGTTTCTCCTCAACTGTCATCATTGTAACGCTTGGATCAATTTTGGGAGGCAATGGAATCTGGATTTGATATTTATTCCTGTCAACTCTGCAATAATAATAAAACATGGTTAAGATTTACAAAAGAGGCAAGAGCTTGGACTTGTTGGTATCTTCCATACAGAAGATTTTCTGTTTAAAATACTTTGTTCTGCCTAAAAAGTTCACGAATCCTAAACTAGGCATAACCAACACAAAATGAAGGCAACACACCACAAGGCTTGACATGCTAACGTTGCAGAAAAGATATAAACGCAATGAAGTTCTATAACCAGCCATAACAAAAACGCAATGAAGTTCTATAACCAGCCATAACAAAAAGTGTACTTCATACTACATTTAATTAAGTGAAAATGAAAAATATAAACCGGTGTTATCAAAGGCGCAAAGCGCAAAAAAACTCCAAGGTCTGTTGGGGCTTTAAGCGCAAAGCGCAAATAAAGTGTGGGCTTTAATGAAGAAAGACACAAATGGAGAAAAACCTAAGTTGCTCGGACTCGGGTGTGGGTATCCGATACGGGGATGGATCCGAGTATCGAATTCGGCAAAATCTAAATTTTAAGATTCGGGGGTGCGGATCTGGATATGGATACGGGTGCGGGGATTCGGCTAATAAAAAATAGAGCTATAAAAATATTGTAAATTTTGAGAGATATACTGTGAAAAACTTACATGAATATTGTAGAATTCAATCTTTCATTCTCCAAGATGGACATTATTCTTTCATTCTCCTAGATTTGTTTTAGTTTTTATTTTGAGAAATCAAAATCTCAATTTTTCTCCCAAGTTTGTTGATGGTCTCCGGTCACAGTGTCCGAAGTCAGTTGACCGAATCCGGGACGTATCCCGCTCCCGTCCTCGTCTCGTATCGGGACAGGGACGGCACCAAAATCGAGAGTCCGCGCAACTTAGAGAAAAACTACAAATATATGTTTAGTCCAAGAATAATATCTATAAGCATGACTACCAAATATATGCACAAAGAAATTGAAGAAAATTTACGATAAAGTAAAATATCAATTATTTAGTGTCGCCTCTTTACGCTCATTGGCAAGGAAAAGTATGCCTTACATCCTTGATGACTACACTGAAGCGCCCGCTAAGCGAGGTGAAGCGCTCAACATGTTTTAAGCCTCGCTTTAGGGCTTAAGCGCGCCTTTGATAACACTGATATAAATAAGATAAATGCTTGCTAAATCTACAAGCCTTCTCCAACCATTCATTAGAAGATAATTACTCCACAACAACTCACACGCCAAAGTGGCATATGAGCGAACAAATATAAGTGTTGCAAAAGTTCTTTTATTGTCTGCAGGATGACAGCAAGCGATAGCTAGATGCTCCAAATCATTCTGATTTGTAGTTGATGAATCCTTACAAACATGTCTATAGGTTCTCTATCTTGGTACATTTCTTATATACCGGAAGCTTTCACATCAAATAAAGTATTACTGTATCAGAAAAAAGGTCCATTAACAAAATGCGCTGAGATCTTAATGTTATAACCCCCACCCCCTATTCCACGAGCCCATTATCTAGAAACCATCCTGTGTAATAGAATGAGTGTTATTATTTCAAGGAAATTATCATCCCGCCATACTCAGAACTGAAATTGCTTAAGATTGCAACTTCAGGAGGGGTAGGGAGGGAGAGAGAGAAAAGAAGAATCTACCCGACTCGCATGCCTTCTTCTATATCAGTTGGAGAAACTTTATCTCCCAGTCCAACAACAAACTGCAGATACAAAATGAGCGCAGTCAAATAAGTTATTTGTCGTCCTTCATGGAAGGCTATCGAACACACGATGTTGTGTAACTTCTATCATTTCTAAACATCATAACCAATAAATTCAAACCAAAAGAAGAAGGGTTAAACACCCTTCAGGCTAAAGACAAAACTTGTGAGAACATGTCCATTTCTTTAATCAATGTAGTTTCTAAGCTGAAAAAGACGAACTATAGGGCAAATAAGTCTTCTAATGTCATAGTAGTCAACTCTTTTCATATATCAACCATAGGTAAATTACCAATATATCTCCAAATTAGCAGGCTTCAAACTTCTTACTTATGTCTTGCTAACCCAAAAAGGAATAACAATGTGCCACAACTTAAGTCACACCTTCACAAACTGAAGTACATTACGACCGAAAGCAATGCCGTATGTGAAAGCCATGAGAACATACCTTTGCTATTTGCTTGACATTTATCATGTATTTTGCATCTTCTGTATTGGGACTAATTATCTTCGTACACCTAGCCACCTGCTCGAAAGGTTTAGTTATAGCTTGAAGGAATTTGACTAAATACAAGACCATGCATCTTTATTCTCATAAAACCACACCTGAAGAGGTTGCTCCTCCTGCATCATCTGTTTATCAGAAACAAGATCCCATTGACTTGGGGCAGCTAACCCAGTGTCAGACTCCTTAATACCTGCAATGAGTTGAAGACAGCCATATAATTAAGGAATATCCAAGAAAATAGTAACAAGAAACACATTACACATTCTGACAAATTAAAAAGGAAATAAAAAGATCCTTCTGTTTCCTTTACTCTCGTATCTAACCCTCTCCTACCTTCAAAAACAAATAGTCTCTCTATCCCATTTTATATGATGGTGTTTCCTTCTGAAAATTGTCTACGTGTGACCGACAGGTCACGGTTTCGACCCGTGGAAGTAGCCATTAATGCTTTCATTAGGGTAGACTGTCTACATCACACCCCTTGGGGTGCGGCCTTTCCCCCAACCTTGCGTGAATGCGGGAGACTTTGTGCATCGGGCTACCCTTCCCTTTTCTTGTTAGTCTGTTCTAAAAAGAATGATACATTTCTATATCTGGAAACAATTTAACTTTGAATTTTTTAGTTTACCCTTAATGAGATGATTAAAACACAAGTTTCAACATTTTCTTTGTTAAACTCTATGCCCAGTCAAACATCATTACATAAATTGGGACGGATGAGTATAAATAAATACATAAACAAACAAACAATTAAAACCTCGATCTTTTGCAGTAAACATTGCTGCATTATTACTTTGCCCTAACCCATCCTTAAATAGATAGGAACTTAAGGTGGAAAAGATAAAATATATACATATATAGGTAACACAAATTCAAACATTAAGAACTAGAATCAAAGACATAGAAAATCGTACCACACAAATCATTAATCTTTTTGGACATTTCCTTGAGTTCCTTTTCAACTTTCTTTATGCTTGTCGAATAGGGTCCCAAACCCTGCATAAATAATTTCCAAATACTTAGTAAAATTTCATCTCAATCTTAAGGAAATTCGTGATATTTCCCCAATAGCTGGCAATTAAACATGAATTATAGGAAAGACAAAGAAGAGTTACATAAGTCTTGAGAAGAGCAATATCATCTTCATCGAGAGGGGGAGGGTTCTTCTCGTCCTTTATCTCATCCTCCACATCCGCTGCTGTTGGTGCCATTGATTTTCGAGATGCACAGAAATGGAAGTTTCAGCTGATTGTCTACTCAGAGCAGTCCTTTTGTCAAACCCAGGAACGGGCCGTCTAATGCACCTGCTAGGTGGCCGTTTAGTCGGGGGAGTGCAAAAATAGCCACTTTTAAGGGCAATACTTAAAATCATATCCATACGTAAAAATGGCGTGTGGTAGCCACTAAATAAGGTGGTGTTTATTTTTTATCCACCAATTCTAATGCTGAGTAAAAATGGCCACTACTCTATTAAAATTAATATGAACAGATATTTTTACCCTTCCTTCTATTTCTTTTATTCCCAAACCCTTCCTTTATACGCTTCAGAGCCAAATTATCAGAGCCAAAATTTCAGAAGCAAAATTTCGCTCCCTCTGTATTAGTCGCGTTCCTTGCATGCAAATCATTATTCGATTTTGTTCCTGCCTAGCGATTCTCTGCATGTATTTTGTTGCACTTAATCTCTTCTCCTTTGTCATCTTCTCTACATGGAGCCAACGAACTAGTATGTTTTTTATTTTGCGTTTATGCATTTTCTTTTTGTATAACCGTAATGGTGGTCAATGTTGTGTTTGGCATCAAGTATGTGTGAAATTTCAAAAATATTGAATATAACTTGATTCATTGTGGAATAAGGAGCGGATTTTTGTTAGGAAGTTATTCAAAGCTTTTTTGTATTGAAATGTATTTGTGGTTCAATCAATATATCTGATTATGTAAGGATATTTCATAACAATAGTCGTATGAATTCATATGCTAACTGTTTATGAATTTTTAGTTAACTGTGCTTCTATAAAAGTTAAGGACCAAGTGTCCTTAACTTTTGACCGAGGAAGTCGAAGTTCAGGACCATGTATCCTTAACTTTTGAACTTGAAACTTGAAGTTCAGGACCAAATGTCCTTAACTTTTGAAAGTAGAACTCAAACTTCAGGACCAAGTGTCCTTAACTTTTTAACTTGGAACTCTAAGTTAAGGACCAAGTGTCCTTAATTTTTGAACTTGTAAGCCTTAACTTTAAGATGCATTTTACTTAGGTCCTGGATTTTAGTCCTAATTTTTTATGTTGTTTTTCCTTCTTTGTAGTGTGCTAATGGAAGGAAATCGTATTTTCAAGTTTGATGTTTGGCATAATTCGAATAGCTATTGGAAAGGAGATTTACAGTATAAGGAAACAATAAAAAGTTTCTTGTCGAAAAGGCAATGGAAGAAGTTGAGGGATAGTATTTTCGGAAACTTTTCCGATTACAAAGTGTGAAGTTCTGTTTTAAACTTATTCATTGTGTGTTGCTTTCAGAAATTGTAAGCAATGACCATAATTCAATGACATTCAAGGTTTTTGACCATGAAGTACAGTTTACACGTGATGCATTTCATATAATTACTGGTTTAAAATATTCTTCTTCAATGGACTTCACAGTTTTGCGTGAAAAAGAGAATAGGCTTTCGAAAGTCTACTTCCCTAGAAAGATAGAATTGAGTTAGGTGATTTGATTAATTTTCTTACTAGTCACCCAGATGGTACAGCTGCATCATTTGTAAGTAGCAATAATGATGTGGTGAAGTTGGCAACAATTTATTTTGTTGAATCTATTTTGATGGGGAAGCGGAAGAATCGGAATGTGTCCGAGCAGCTAATGAAAGTTGTAGATGACAATGAACTCTGCTCTTCTTTGTGGCTCTCTTTGTTATGAAACGTTAGTAAAATGATTGAAGAGTTGTTTGACGCCCAATGAGAAAGAGAAAGAGAAAGAGAAAGACAAGGACAGTTATACTATACTTGGCTTCCCTTTCGCTTTTTGTGTTTGGATTATGGAAGTATTCCCAATTTTCCAGGAAAAACAATTTGTGAACTTCACAGAATATGGGTATCCTCGGATGTTATGTTACTCAGATATGAAATCTCCACAATATGATTCTCTGTGTAAAAAATACTTTCATAATGAAAAGGTAAGTTAATCTAATTACTAGCTATTTCTTTTGTTTATGTGTTTTAGTTTTGAATACTTACGTTTTTTTTCTTATATAATAGTTGTATAAGTTGATCGAGGTGGCACCATTTGTTCCTATTGAAGAAGATGTGGAGCCTGTTAGTGTGCATGAGCCATTGACTCAAGATCAAAGTTCAATGCCTTCCTCCACATAATTTGATGAAGCCTTGCTTAAGAAAATTGTTAAAGTATGTTTTCTGTCTTTGAATAACATTAGTTTTTTATTTGATTATTTTTGCTTAAGAAACTTTTTTATTTTCATGGTTTTTGATTCAGAGATTATCAGAGAAGTTTAAAAAGGATATGCAAGCAGAAGTTACTAGAATATATCAAAAAATAGTTGTATCAGAAAAAAAAAATCGAAATGACATCAAAGTAATATCATTTATTCCAGTGCTTGTAATTCTAAGTTAAGGATACCATATCCTTAACTTTTGAGCTTGTTAGTCTAAGTTCAGGACCAAGTATCCTTAACTTTTGAACTTGAAACTTGAAGTTCAGGACCTAGTGTCCTGAACTTTTCAACTTGAAACTTGAAGTTCAGGACCAAGTGTCCTGAACTTTTAAACTTGAAACTCGAAGTTAAGGACCAAGTGTCATTAATTTTTGAACTTGGAACTCAAAGTTAAGGACCAAGTGTCCTTAACTTTTGAACATACAACTTAATGTTCAGGACCAAGTGTCCTTAACTTTTGAACTTGTAACTTGAAGTTTAGGACCACATGTCCTTAACTTTTTAATTTAATTTCTTTCACAGGATTTAAAGAAAGACTTAGGATCAAAGATTGATACTTTGTTGAAGATTCTTGTCAACCCTGATGAAAGGAACATAGAGAGAGAATCTATTATTCCGAGTAGTAAAGATGCAATTGATGATCATTGTGATGGTACAGAACCTACTGTTCCAATTAGCAAAGATGCAGGTGATGATCAATGTGATGATACAGATGTGCATGCAGAAGATCATTATGAAAGCGATTATAGAGATGCGCATCTAGAAGATGAAACTAATATTGGCACTGAAATTGGGAAAGGTTAGATATAAATTTGTTGTCATTGAAATTTATATACAATAGCGTAATATACATAAACTTTTTTGTGATTACAAATATATGTAGAATCTAATGATGGAGTGAAAGTTCAAGATGGAGTGGAAGTTCAAGATGCAGTAGAATGTCAAGACCAGGGAAATCCAAAAGAGACAGGAGTATCAGAAATAATTTGTAAATGTGGAGTGCAATCTCAGGATTTAGAAAATCCAATGGGAACAAGTGTAAGTGAGATTGTATGCAAATGTATTGAAGGAATATATGATCTTTCTACACCTCTCTCACTTAAAGAGAAATTTGGAATTCAAAATGATGTCAATCAAGGTTAGATGGAATTTTCATGATATGTTGAATGTTAGTTTTAGTAAACTATTAATTAGTAAAGGGAATTAATTGTAAATGTTACAGAATCTTTTGAAGATGCAAGGGAAGAAGATGGAGTGGACTATCAAGAGAGAAGTGGAGGACAATCTCAAGACTTAGAAAATACCCAAGGAACAAGCATAAGTGAGATTATTTGCAAATGTATAGAAGGAACATACGATCTCTCTACACCTCGCTCTCTTACCGACAATATTGGAAGCCAAGAAAATGCTACTGAAGATAATGATTTAACTGGCATGATC
The DNA here is from genome assembly GCF_000393655.2 of Nicotiana sylvestris. NCBI lineage: Eukaryota > Viridiplantae > Streptophyta > Magnoliopsida > Solanales > Solanaceae > Nicotiana > Nicotiana sylvestris. The sequence goes on along the minus strand of NC_091066.1, from coordinate 34,180,362 downwards.
TTGACAGCTGCAAAAGGTTAGACAGAGTTTTTTTTTTTAATTTTATACATGTTTGTTTTAATCAAAGATTAGTAACAAGTACTAATTGTGTTAGCTCTTGTAAATATTTTGCAGAATCTTGTGAACTTGCAATCGAAGATCATGGAGAACAGTTGCAAGATAAAGAAAATGCACAGTTGCAAGATGAAGAAAATGCAACCAATATGTCAGGTCAATTGCCTGTTGAAGAAGTACAAGAAGGTAGGGTAGACAACACATGTATTGATTGTATCCTAAATATTATATCCCTAATTGAAATTGCCCGTACATTTCAAAAATTATGTCCTTAGTTTTTGTCTCTTCACTTGACAATTCGTTCTAGAATTGACGACTTGCAGCAAACTAATGTATACAGTGGTATCTGCAGAGCAAATCAAAAATGAAGCCTCTAACCATTATACTAGGAAAAGGAAGAGAGATAGTATTGGTTTTAATGGTCCTTCATTTTCTATTCTTACTCCTACTCCTCCAACTACACAAATGAGCAATGATGAGTGTTTGTCTATGGAGGTTGAAGGAAATGTTGAAGAAGATATTGGTCGAGGGAAAAGGAATAAGAAGCTTAGTTGGCAATTGAAATCTCCTTTTGAGCAGGAAAGAAAAACAGGAACATCGATGGTGCACAATAAAAATACTCCTAAGAATACGGGCTAGATAAAATCAAAATATACTTGTAGATGTATTTTTCATTATGCCAAAGATGATGCAAACTTATTGAAGACATTCATTGGGTGGTTGGGCAAGGAGAAAAGGAAAGGTCGCAAAAAAACTTAAGCCCCTAAATGTATTTCATTATTTATTAATTGCTTAAAATCGTGTCTTGAACTTGTAATTTTAAATTCCTAAAGTTAAGTATCCTTAACTTTTGAAATTGCAAGTCTAAGTTCAGGACCAAGTGTCCTTAACTTTTGAACTTGTAAATATAAGTTCATGACCAAGTGTCATTAACTTTTGAACTTGTAAATATAAGTTCATGACCAAGTGTCCTTAACTTTTGAACTTGGAATTCAAAGTTCAGGACCTTTTGTCCTTAACTTTTGAACTTGTCAAACTGATTTGTCCTTAAGTTTTGAACTTGAAACTTGAAGTTCAGGATTTTGAACTTGAAACTTGAAGTTCAGGACCAAGTGTCCTGAACTTTTGAACTTGAGACTCAAAGTTAAAGACCAAGTGTCCTTAACTTTTGAACTTGGAACTCAAAGTTCAGGACCTATTGTCCTTAACTTTTAAATTTCTTAGCCTAAGTTCAGGACTAGATGTACTTAATTAGGAAATGAGGACTAACTTCTAACTTTGATATTTTCAAAATTTTCAGGGGAGAAACTGACATATATGCTGACAATAATGGTGTGAGAAAGAATCCATATAAATTGTACCATCAAAAAAATCAGTAGCAAAATGTTCTTCCTTGAGCTTTCAGATAGTAGCTTTATACTTGATAATAAGGTTTGATAATTCGCAAGACATTTATTTTCTTTATTCTTAATTTATTATTTTTTAATTATTTATGACTGATGGATTTGTTTTTTGTTTTTTTGCTTTTTATGAAGCATATTGACATTTTCCTGTATTATTTGAGAAAGAAGGAATGCTACCACCCTCGCGTCCATCATTTTCGTTGCACAACTACAGATATATTTTTTGAACTTGGAACTCAAAGTTAAGGACCAAGTGTCCTTAACTTTTTAACTTGGTATTCAAAGTTAAGGACCAAGTGTCCTTAACTTTTGAACTTGGAACTCAAAGTTAAGGACCAAGTGTCCACTTTTGAACTTGGAACTCAAACTTCAGGTCCAAATGTCGTTAACTTTTCAACTTGGAACTCTAAGTTAAGGACCAAGTGTTCTTAACTTTTTAACTTGGTATTCAAAGTTAAGGACTAAGTGTCCTTAACTTTTGAACTTGGAACTCAAAGTTAAGGATCAAGTGTCCTTAACTTTTGAACTTGGAATTCAAAGTTTAGGACCAAGTGTCCTTAACTTTTAAACTTGGAACTCTAAGTTAAGGACTGCTTGTCCTTAACTTTTGAATTTGGAACTCAAAAGAAACAAAAAACATGTAAGCGCAAAGAAACTTTGAAAATTCAGGACATCTGCTCAAATAAAAACAATCTAAATGAATCCAATTTATAGCAAAAACTTAAAAGAGTAGATAAACATAAGTGTATATACCTACTATTCTCTATGCTTCCTTGAAAATGGATGGACTGCCGGAGAATATATACAAGTTGTTTTATTATGACCAATTCTTCTGCAACAACCACATTTGAATGTTATTTTTGATGACTCGGTAGCTGGAATATGCCTTTTCTTCTGCCTTCTACCTGGTGGCACTTTGAAATCTGGAGGTTTAATAATTTGTGACTTAACACTCCCTGGTACAATCCATGAATTAGTATGTCCTACAAGATGCATTTGTCTTTTATATGTTTTCAGCCAAGATTCCTTTAAGTACCAGTGCGATCAAAAGCTGGACTTCTTGATGTTTCTCTTCTCGATAGCTGCAATTGCATGTATGCATGGTAATTCATCAAATTGAAACTAAAAACAATCACATGTTCTTTTGTTTAAGTCCACTAAGAAAGTAATTCCTTCTTCCTCAACTCTAGAACGCCATGAATCAACAGGGCAGACTTCAATGTTGAAAAATTATAAGTTAGTATATTATGTTAAATTATCATTAAAATAATAAGCTAAACAAAGAACATAATACTTACATTCAAAGTAAATGCTAAATCTATCATTTTCTTCAATTCCTCTTCTACCCAACAAGAAACGTCATAAAAAGTTCCTTCTGCTTCATTTCTTCTTTCATGAAACCAACGTTGTAGCTTCACTAGGATGAAATCCATCATTCTTAATATAGGCAGCTCCCTTGCTTCTAATAGCACAGAATTCATTGACTCAACTATGTTTGTTGTGAGCATGTTATATCTTCGTCGTGGACTACAAGAACGTGCCCACCTTTTCGGTGGTTCTTCCATCAAGTAGTCATAAGTCTTCTTATCTACTTTTGTTATATTGACATGTATAGATCAAATTCTTTGTGCCTGTATACTCTTGAAGCACTTTGGAAAAGTTTTATGGCCTCACTTTTCACTTTCCTTCGCTTTAGGTTCTGTTCCAAATGATAGATACAAATCCCATGGTGACTTTCAGGATATACCTTTGCAATGCCATATGCAATAGCTTGATGCCTGCCTGATAAAAAATTTAAATTCTCACGTCTGCCAATTGCATTGCGAAGCTCACTAAAGTACCATAGGAATTGTTATTTTCAGATTCTGCAATTCCAAAGGCTAGTGAAAAAATTTGGTTATTTGCATCCTTTGAAACTGAAATCATTAAAACACCACGAAATTTTGACTTCAAAAAAGTTGCATCAACAGCAATCACTGGTCTACAATGATTCCAACCAGTTATTGATGATCCATATGCATAAAACATATAAAAAAACCTGAAAATACAGTATAACATAAGGTTAACAGAAGTTAAGGATATGTAGTCCTGAAATTCAGGTTACAAGTCCAAAAGTTTAGGACATGTAGTCCTGAAGTTAGACTAACAAGCTCAAATGTTAAGGACACTTGGTCCTTAGCTTAGAGTTACAAGCTCAAAAGTTAAGGACAGGCAGTCCTTAATTTTTTAACTTGCAACTCTAAGTTAAGAACCAAGTGTCCTTAACTGTTTGACTGCACACATCAAAGTTAAGGACATCACGTCCTCTAACCTTTTCACTAGTGAAGGACAGCATATCCTAAATTTTATAAAACAGACTTATAATTTCTTTTTTGATTGTTTACCTGTTGTTCTCGTCTATCTTTATGTTAGTATATATTCCCGGGTTTTTACTTTTTATCATATACAAGTATGAAGACAATAATTTATAATTCTCTTCAGGAGTTCCTCTTATTAAAGCTGAAGCACGTTGAATAGCACGCCACGCCTTGTGATACCCAATGTCTAGTCCATGTAATTTTTGCATTTCTGCCATGACAAAAGCTGGTGTAACTTCAAACCTTGGGTCTCGAAGATTGTCAATAATGTAACCACTAATAAACTTTAAAGTTGTATGCCTTTGATTAGCTTTCATAGTGTTAACTGAGCAGTCATAATTTTTCTTAATCTTTATTATCTTGAACAGTGTTGAATCTTTAACTCCGAAAGCGCACACACACCACCCACACTATCATCATTGCATTTCAACGAATATCTTGTTGAGCTTAATCTAACAACCTTGAATTTAAAATGTCCTTTAATTGTTATATTCAAAAAACAGTTAATTATACTCTTCTTTTTGTCAAATATTGATCCCACTTTTATTTCATCCAACAAAGTATTTTCTCTTAATATCGTAGTTGGGGATTCTTTTTGTTTTGAATTTGAGCTTCATCTAGTTAGTTGAGTAGAGGTTTTTTAGCAACTTCTTCTATTACTGGTGCTCTCTCTACGACTTGAATACCCAAATCTTGTTCGTTGTCAATCTCTATAATGCTTTGTCCTTCCACTTGAATAAAATCAAATGTTTGAAGCACCTCTTCAGTTATTGGTTCAACTTCAACCATATCTATTTTCATTATCTGTTGGCATTTGTTTTGATTGTCATGTTGATTTTCTCTGTTGACATGTTCAAAGGAGCTTGTAGATCTAAAAACTCTTTCCGAAACATCAACAATGAAATGACAACCCTTGAAGAATGAATGACTTTTTAGTAACTCTATACATGTGTGAAGATCTAAATTTTTGGATACAATCATTCCCTTGCTTGTTCCCAGGTTGATATCAAACCATATCATTGCTTCAAACTTGTCTCTATCCAATTCAATAACTTCAAAGATCTGTTTAATGAAATCTTCAAATTGAATTGCCTCAGGTACTAGAACAAGCTTTGTTTGATGATCAAGATATTTATAGTCTTCAGTCCATCTACCATTAAAAGCAATTATAATACATATTATTTCCATCATTCAAGTCAAGAGAATGGGAAATTCAGGACATACTTATAGAGCAATCCTTGTATAAATTAAGGACAGGAACTGTAAGTTCAGGACCAAGTTAAGGACCAAGTGTCCTTAACTTTTGAACTTGGAAATCAAAGTTAAAGAAACTTCTTTAACTTTTGAACTTGGTATTCAAAGTTAAGGACCAAGTGTCTTTAACTTTTGAACTTGAAACTTGAAGTTCAGGACCAAGTATCCTTAACTTTTGACATTATTAGTCTAACTTCAAGACCAAGTGTCCTTAACTTTTGACCTTGTTAGTCTAACTTCAGGACCCAAGTGTCCTTAACTTTTGAACTTGGAACTCATACTTCAGGACCAAGTGTCCTTAACTTTTGACCTTGTTAGTCTAACTTCAGGACCATGTGTCCTTAACTTTAGAACTTTGTAACCGTAAATTAAGGATGAAGTGTCCTTAACTTTTGAACTTGGAACTCTAAGTTAAGGACCAAGTGTCCTTAACTTTTTCAAAATATTTTGCAAAACTAGGGCATTATGTCCTTAATATTCAGAACACTATGTGTTATGTTAAGGACACCAAATCCTTAACATTATGTCCTCAATATTTATAGAATAATCACAGGATGTGATGTCCTTAACGTTATCAATCTAGAAAAGCAAAAAAAATCAAATTCCTAGTAACGAAATAAAAATCAACAAAAACACACAAAAGCATAACTTACTGTAATTTTATGTCGATTTTTGGACGAGTAAATTGAATTCTATAGTTTGAAATTGGAAGAGAAGCTTCTGCAATTTTGGATGATCACAGTCGTTGTTGCTGCTTCGGAAGGTAGTTACGTACTGCTGCTGCTGATCGTTACTAAGGAGCGTAGGTATAAGCTTATAACAGAAGGGTATTTTCGTCCAGGCAGGTAAAATTTTATTAAAGCAGTGGCTAAAGACTAAAGATATTTAAAACAGTGGCTTAAAAATAAAGACATGTGCTATTAATGGCTATCTATGCACATCGCCCTATCCATAACCTAATGATTTAAAGATTAGCCATTGTGATAAAACAAAAATTGTGTATGAAATTTATCAGTTTGGTTCAGTTTTTTCTCGGTGTTTTTATAAAACCAAACCAAACCATATATTGTAGATTAAAATTTAAATCAAACCAAATATAGTATCGGTTTTCTTAACCGATTTGATTTGTATTTCAGTATAAATCTCTAATAATAGGAAGGAAAGAAAGAAAAATAAACGAAAAGAAAGGTATTCCATAAATGGTACTAGAAACTATGTAGTCAAAATAGCATGGGCTAGCCAGTTTTCGGACTAGTGATTGAAAAATAGCCGGTATTTACAAAATTATTGAAAAATAATCACTATTTTATGCGGAGATAAAATCCGGACAAAAATACCCTAGCTGAAATACGGAAAGGTTAAGCATAATATGTTGGATTATGGAGTTCCTGCATATAAACTTCTAGTATATTATATTGGAATCCCGGCACATTATGAAATTTTAGCATATTAGAGTGGAATCTCATATGTAAAAAATTTCGAACTCCAACATGTTATGTTGGAAATTTTTTAGATTTTTAAAGGTTATTTTTATTCATTTTCTATTTTTACACGAAAGAGTAGCTAAATTTTGATTACTTTTAAAACTGTGGTAAATTTTAAATAGCAGTTGTAAATTAGGCTATTTCCAATTTTTTTTGCGACTATGTAGTTTGCACGAGCAATCATAGCATAGTAACCTGAAATCGGGGGAAGTGCACATTTAGCCACTAATTAGAGATGTCTTTACTTTTTAGCCACTGTTTAAAATATATTTACTCTTTGGTCAGTACTTAATAAATTTTTACCCGTCTGCATGAAAATACCCCTGTGCTAGACATGAGTGTTGTGTAAATATAAAGGACAAAGTGTCATGTATTTGCACCTTGCGTTGTTAAACTATAGGACATCATGTCCTAAACTTCATATGTGCAATGTAAATGTTAAGAACATGACGTCCTTAACTTCATATGTGCACTGTAAATATTAAGGACATGACGTCCTTAACTTCATACTTGCAGTGTAAATATTAAGGACATAATGTCCATAACTTGTATTTGCACTTTATGTTGTTAATTTTAGGACCTCATGTGACGACCCGGCCAGTCGTCTCATGAGTTACCGCTCCGTTTTCCCCATTTCTGCTTCTTTATGCTTCGTTATCCGTATTTTATGTGGTCGAGTTGATTGGTTTGCGTTTGGTGTGATTTTGGTAAGAAATGAGACACTTAGTCTCTTTTAAGAAGGCTTAAGTTGGAAAAGTCAACCGGATATTGACTTATGCGTTAGAGGGCTCGGATGTGAGTTTCGATGGTTTGATTAACTTCGGAAGGTAATTTATGACTTAGGAGTGTGATCGAAATTGGTTTTGGAGGTCCGGTGTAGAAATAGGCTTGAATTGGCAAAGTTAGTATTTTGGCGAATTCCGGTTGATAGGTGAAATTTTTATCCGAGGGTCGGAATGGAATTCCGAGAGTTGTTGTAGCTTCGTCATGTGATTTGGGATGTGTGTGTAAAATATCAGGTCATTCGGAGGTGATTTGATTGGATTTTTTATCGAATGCGTGTTTCGTAAGTTGTAGAAGAACTTAGGCTTGAATTCAATGTAATTTGATAGTTTTGGTGTTGTTTGAGGTGTTTTAATGATTGGAACAAGTTTGGATGGTGTTTTAGCATGTGTTGGTGTTTTTGGTTGAGGTCCCAGGGGCCTCGGGGTGATTTCGGATGGTTAATGGGAAGTTTTGGACTTGTGCAACTCAGAATTTGCTGCTGCTTCTGGTATTTCCGCTTCTGCGGAATTGGGACCGCAGAAGCGGTGTCGCCCATGCGAAGAGGAGGCCGCAGAAGCGAGGGTTGGCCTGGTCAGCTATTTTCGCAGAAACGGACCAAGAGCCGCATCTGCGAAGCCACAGATGCGGGATTTCGACCGCAGAAGCGATTCAAGGGAGGCTAAGTGATTTTTGCGGATACAGAGTTTTGACCGCAGAAGCGGTACCGTGGAAGCGGTAATTTAACCGCAGAAGCGGTTATGTCTGGGCAGAAGGTATTTAAGTTCTTCTTCGCGAAATTTTGAAGGGTTAGTCATTTTCACTTCGGACTTAGAGTTTTTGGGCGATTTTGAAGAGAGATTTCAAGGGAACTTCGATAAGGTAAGGATTTTGGACTTAAAACACACTTATATGGTGGTATTTCATGAATTAGGACTGAAAATTTAAGGAATTAATGGACAAAAAAATGATGGTCTAGGGCTTGAACTTAAGAGAGCATAAATTAAGGATTTGAAGGGCTAATTGAACTCCGATTCTTGTGATTTTGATATGTATGAACTCTTGGGGAGATAAGGACTCTAATGATGTAAACATTTCTGAGTTTCGAGAAGTGGGCCCGGGGCTCGGGTTTTGCTAATTTCGGGAATTTTGATATTTTTTGATTGTTTTCGCTTGGGCTTTGTTCCCTTAGCATATTGTGACGTATTCGTTCTGGTTTTGGTCAGATTCGACGTGCAAGGAGGCCGATTTGAGAGGCAAGGGCATAGTGAGCTAGAGCTTTAGCCGTTTTGAGGTGAGTAATGAATGTAAATGGTGTTCTGAGGGTTTGAAACCCCGGATTTTCACATCATAGTGCTATATTGAGGTGAGACACGCGTTTGATGATGAGCGTGAGATCGTTTACTATTGGGGATTGTGACTTGGTCCATCCTGAGTGACGCTTTTATCGCGTATTTGATTAAAGCTTATTTGTTATCCTCATTAATTGGATTGATTGTCATATTTGGGCTTCGTGCCAACTATTTGAACCCTCCGGGGAGTTTTATCACTATTTCCTCACTATTTAGACTTACTACTTGAACTCATACGTACCGTTTTCCACTGTTTTACAACTCAACCACTTTTACTCGGTTTTTGAAACTAAAAAGATATATTAAATGATGTTTTGGGCTGAGAACTACTGTTTTACTAAATGCCCGAGAGGCTTATATGATTTTTGGACTGAGTATGGTCAAGGGCCAGATGTGAGGATACTATGGGATCGGGCTGCACGCCGCAGCAGTATTATGTTGATATTGATATGAGGCCGAGGGCCTAGTTGATGCCACGAGATGGCTTGATATTGCGCTTGGGCCGTAAAGGGCCCCTCTCGGAGTCTGCACACCCCTAGTGAGCGCCGTCGACGATAAATAAACAGATCGGGCTGCACGCCACAGCGAGTACTATAGAGTACCGTTCTATGTGTTGATTTTCGTTATATGTCTGTCATTTAACTGCTTATTTGTTGTAGCATCTCCATATTTCGTTTCCATTGGTTTATTGCTTTCATATTACTTGTTTAAACTGCCGCATTATAGATTACTCTGTGATTTCCGTGATTTCTTATTCTCAGTCATTATTTATGCTTATTACTCACTGGGTCGGAGTACTCACATTACTCCCTGCACCTTGCGTGCAGATCCAGGTGTTCCAGAGGCTGAGTGAGGATATTCAGTCGATCAGTTCATATCCGGGAGCATCGAGGTAGCTGCACGGCGTCCGCAGCCCGGATCTCTCCCTTCTATCCTTTCGTTTTATCCACATTTCCTAAACTGATTATGTATTAGGCTGTTAAACTTGTGCTAGAGGCTCGAGACTTGTGACACCAGATCTGTATGGGTTATGTAGTGGTATTATCATCTGAATTTCCGCATATTTGACTCGTTGTCCTAAACTTTTATAATGATAAACTAGCAATTTAACTGTGTTAGCTAATAATAAATTGTATAAGAAAAGGGTCGAGGTTGTTAGTTGGTCAGGCTTGCCTAGCAGTGTGTTGGGCGCCATCACGACCGGGGTTGGGGTCGTGACACTTCCTGTCCTTAACTTCATATGTGTAGTGTAAATATTAAGGACATGACATCCTTAACTTTATGTGTGCAGTGTAAACGTTAAGGACATAGTATCCTTAACTTTATAAGTATTGTGTAAATATTAAGGACATGGTGGCCTTAACTTCATGAATGCTGTATAAATATTAAGGACAAAGTGTCATATATATGCACCTTCCGTTGTTAAACTTTAGGACATCATGTCCTTAACTTCATATGTGCAGTGTAAATGTGAAGGACATGACGTCCTTAACTTCATGTGTGCAGTGTAAATGTTAAGGACACCATGTCCTTAATATTTACACAGCACTCATGAAGAAAGGGTAAAAATATTTTTTCGTATTAATTTTAATAGAGTAGTGGCTATTTTTGCTCAACATTAAAAATACTAGATAAAAACTAAATACCATATTAAAAAGTGGCTATCCCACGCCATGTCTACCTTGAAATCTTGAGACGACCCATATATAGCAGGAGTAATTCTTTTGCGGAAATGTCCCAAATTAGTCCTAACCTACCAACCTCTAGCCATTAATCATTGGCTTACCAAACCTAGCCAAGCATATACAAAACTTGAAAACCCAAATAACTAAGAATTCTTTCTCACCAAGAATCGCATGCAAAGATCTCCTTCCATGTTTTAAGCATGATTAGCAATACTTAATGTAAGACGGAAAGAAAAATTTATAAATGAAGAAGCGAATAGGGTGATGAATATATATATATATCAAAAAATCTAAGCAAAAACGAATCTTATTCAATGGATATGGTTGAAATTTATTGAAAACATATAGATGAGCCGATATATAATATTTGAGGAAGATTGGAGGTGATTTGGACTAATATGGTATAAATTCGTATTAAATCAAGTTAAAAAATTCTTCTGCGGCACATGTATCACACATTATCTCACACACAGGTATATATGGATATACATGTGATACACATTTGATACAAATATAATACATATGTGATACAGAAATGATACACTGTGTGATACACATCATCTTTTTTCATGTTCATCTTCTACAGTGAATTTTCAATTCAAACCACCTCAATACTTTATCAAATCATCCTAAAACTGATATTTAAACTCCTTAAGATGTATCTAATCTATTGCAACAACACTCACTCAAAATAAAGCAAAAGTTTGTCATTGTTTTTGGCTATAAATAGCTAACTGGCTAATATCAATAATATTTTATGAATTGATTAATTTCTGTATTAACTAAATTATGGATTGACATAACTGATAATTTTCCAATTTTGTTTGGCTTTCTCATCTCCAAAATTATTGGCCTTCTTGTTTGGGGATCGCACTTTCTTATACTAACCGCCTAAATTCAAGATCTCAACAACAAAAACAGAAACAAAATTATTTAGTGGAACTGTGGAAACGACAGATGAATCTTGTTAGAGGAGTGCATCGACTGAAATTATTTCCCCCTTGCGGGGAAGTGCACAATTAATCACTAATTAGAGATGTCTTTATTAAGGATATAATGTCCTTAAATTCACGAATTCTGTGTAAAAATATTAAGGACAAATTGTCATGTATTTGCACCTTCCATTATTAAACTTTAGGACATCATGTCCTTGACTTCATATGTGCAGTGTAAATGTTAAGGACATGGCGTCCTTAACTTCATGTGTGCAGTGTAAATGTTAAGGACATAATGTCCTTAGCTTGTATTTGCACCTTCTGTTATTAAACTTTAGGACCTCATGTCCTTAACTTCATATATGCATTGTAAATGTTAAGGACATGGTGTCCTTAACTTTATGTGTGCAATGTAAATGTTAAGGACATAGTATCTTTAACTTTATAAGTATTGTGTAAATATTAATGACATGGTGTCCTTAACTTCATGAATGTTGTGTAAATATTAAGGACAAAGTGTCTTGTGTTTGCACCTTCCGTCGTTAAACTTTAGGACATCATGTCCTTAACTTCATATGTACAGTGTAAATGTTAAGGACATGTCGTCCTTAACTTCATGTGTGCAATGTAAATATTAAGAACACCATGTCCTTAATATTTACATAGCACTCATGAAGAAAGGATAAAACTGTCTTTTCATATTAATTTTAATTGAGTAGTGACTATTTTTGCTCAACATTAAAAATATTGGATCAAAACTAAATACTAAAAGGGACTATCCCACGCCATTTCTACCCTCTTACCCCCACCACCAACCAAAAAGAAAAGCAAATCCAACTACTATGACTGAATTTTGGTTACTAGCGGATGATGATCAATAGATTTTCAAACTCTAGTTTGACATCACGAAGAGGGCTTTACAAAACCAACTTTACCGTTTTTATTCACTCGGATATCAACCCAAATTATTCTGTAAATGACTCCTCTGAGCTAAACCAAAAAATATAGAGTAAATATAGTATAAACTCTACCAATTAGATAGAAAAAACTCTGAAGAGCTATAATTGTGTGCGGATCCCGGGACAAATTTTCTAAATAACACTAACTTTTGATACATTCGACCAAGATAGCTCCTTACTGGGCCATTCCTTTCAATAACCCGATCGAGCTAAACCAATTGTCATCAATATATGATGCCGTTTCTCTTTTCTTTTTTCCTTTAATTTTATTTTCGTAATGTCAAACTTGACACTTTGGTCTGCCTAAGTAAAAGTCAAAGCAATATCTTTCCCATGACCTCAAACTTTCTTCCCATCCACGTACTTTCAGTAGAAAGAGTCGGGTCAAAGCAGAAGTCTCTTAGAAATGAACAAGGCGGGGGAGAAATTAATTTCTTGTTTGAATTCTTCTTCGTCGTCTTAGCCATCCATTCTAGACTCCTTACACCCAACTCATAAATATTACCACCTCTAATTCCACCTCTCATCCTATAATCCAAGCAAAAGTTGATTGTTATCTCTCTCTCAAAAACCCACTTTGATACTTGCTCTTTCCTTTAACAATTAGCTAGATCGCCTTGTTCAGATTCTTGTGTTACTGAATGGAAGACGCTTCGAGCAGTAATAGCAATAAACTAGATGAGTCAGGTGCGTTAGCTTTCATAGGAAAGATTATGTTGGGGGTAATCATATTTCTGTTCCTGGTTGTGATCTTCATATTCTTCCTTCACCTTTACGTGAAGTGGTCCAGGAGTCGTCGCCGGCAAGAAGACTCCAATGGCGGCACAGAGCGCCACCACAAAGTCAAAGTTCAGGGACTTGACCCGTCAATACTCAAAACAATTCCTGTACTTGCATTTGATGCTAAAGAATTCAAAGATGGAACACTGGAATGTACTATTTGTCTTTGTGATGTCACTGAGGGTGAAAAGACAAGATTTTTACCAAAATGTAATCATGGGTTTCATGTTGATTGTATTGACATGTGGTTTCAATGTCATTCCTCTTGTCCTCTTTGTCGTAACGCAGTTTCCACAACTGGGGATAAAACACTCGAGTCAGTGGAATCGGAGGTTGAGGCTTCAACAGAGTTGCCTAATTTTCCGACCAATGTGCTGTATTGGGGAAATGAGACTCAAGTTAGCACCTTGTGTAGTAATCCTTGTTTGGAGTCAACAGCATCTACGAGTAATAACCGGCCACATGGAATGTTGGTTATCGATATTCCAGGGCGAATTAATGAAGAAGAGTCGAAATCTGTAATGCCTGAAAGACTGAGGCGTTTGATGAGGCTTTTGAGCGGGGATAGAAGGGCGAATGATCCTGCTAGTTCGCGAAATGTAGATATAGAACAAGGAGGTGGTAGAAGCCCGAGCTAGCACGGACTCAGAGAGCGATTCAACAAGTCAGTTTGGTTCCCTTTATATTTATATATGCCTATTGTGTAGTACATAAAAAAGATACACTAACCTCCCGTTATGCGTGGGGTCCGGAAAGGATCGGACCACAAGGGTCTATCGTAGTACATACTATAATGTTAATGCAATTAAGGTACAAAGTTCATTGATTCTTGATGCAGATGAAAAGTTGACACTTTGGTGTCTGTATCTTTTAGGTGTATAGGTAGTGGATATATTAGTACATGTATAAACATATATATATATAGGCTTCTCTGTTTGAGAATAGAGGCAATCTATCTTCTCTTAAGAAGAGTGTTAAAATCATTTTTTTGTCAACGTGGGCAGTGAGCTTTCATGTATGCTACAATCTAGATAAATTTACACCTCACTTGAAATATCTTCGCATGCAATGCCTTGCAAGCAATTATTTAATTTTAGTGGTGTAGAAAAGGGCGGATCTACCTTATGAGGTCGGGGTGCCATGCTATCCGTTCGCTACGCTAAAAAATTTACTATGTATGTAATATATACGTAAAATAACAAATATATCAAAGTCGATGTGGGTGCCATTGGTTCAGCGTCCGTTCTGTAAGCTATCATTGACCTCGTGAATGCAAGGTCGATTCCTACAAGAGGGTTATTCTTTGTTTCTCTCCTTTTTCCTGGTTTTCCTTTATTTTCAATTGGGCCCTAGCCTCACCTCTTTTTCCTTTTTTTTTTCCCTTCGTTTTCTTTTCCTCTTTTTTCTTCCTTTTATTTGCCGAGTTTCTCTCTTCTTCTTTAAACTTTTGTATACCGGTCTTTATTTTGTTTCTACTTTCTATTATTATACCTTAATTCATGAACATTTTTTTCCGGTGGCTGAACTGCAGAGATTTCTATTGTTGAGCCGGGTGAGCCAGGCTGCACTCGCCTTTTTGAATTGGCTATGCCGAAAGAGTCCCCACGTCCGCTTTTCTCCGCTCGCAATCCAATAAGTTGGCAAAGCCAACACAAGATTAGGGTCGTCTCATTCATTCTATACTGACTCCGGCCCGGGCTGGCTTCTTGGGAAGCCCATTCGCATCATTCATCCGGTGCTAACGGGTCACGTAAGTTAGTTAGCATATAATGTCTTTTTTTTTTATGATACAATATTAATTTAAATATTAGAATATAATTGGAATCATCTTTTCTACTGGCTTTTGAAAAAAAATAACTTGATTAATAGTCATTTTGGGTTGATTATTATAGGTTGAACATTGGAGGTTTCACTTTAAACATATTATCATATAACTCGACAATTAACATGTAAAAAATAACCCAAGAATGATAAAGGTAAATTAATCTAGTCAAACAAAGAATATGTAGTATAAGCTATTCTTTAAGCAAAAAAATTCATTGGAGACACTCTTTCATGAATAAAAATGAACCTAAATCGAACTTATTTGCTTTGCGAATGAAAGACCTATTCGAGTTAACCATAAACTAACCGGACCGACCTTTCCTTCCAATTCGGTCATGTAGTTAGTTATAGGTAATACTTAGAGGCGTACGCATCAATTTTCATAAATAGTGTCAACATTTGAAGAAGTGAACGAATGAATAAATAACTATAGTGACAACGTCAATTTTTGTATTTATATCCAATATTTTTATTTTATTTTATTTTATTATTTATATATTATATATTTAGTAAAAGTTTTTGGAGAAGCGATGTCATGTGACACCGATTGGTGTCATGTATATTCGCCCCTGGATATACTATATGCATAAAGTAGTGGCACCTGCATCCTCCGATTCCTGGATCCGCCTCTGTGTAGAATTAATATTCCTTTAACGGTCAAAGAAATGTAAACAACTGCTACTTATTTGCTGAATTCAAGTTGGCTTAGGTCTGCTTTTTTTATTGGTTGCTTTTGCTTCTCTTTCACAAAAACACACACACGGAGAGTTGAATCACTTGATCAAACTCAAGAAGAATCTTTTGGTTTAAACATTATTGATCCTTCAATGATACAACTGAACCTTGTCGATACTACGTACCTTTGGTCATGGGAGGAGCCAGGGTAGTGGAAGGATATATAAGGAAAAAAGTTTTATTATGCTTATATATTAGTTGTTGAATCCCTTTGATTTCTTCAAGTATTTACTTTTGTTATTTGATAGAACCTCTTGGTGAAAATTCTGCTTCCGCTAATGTCTTTGGTATTCAACCAAGCTAAAGTGACAAGTGAGGCTTGCTCAATTGGTAAAAGCACCTCCACCCACGACCGTTAGGATTTGGGTTCGAGTCACGTTGGAGGGAAGTGTGGAAACACTATAGATCCTCCTAATTAGGGAGGGGTTAAAAAAACAAGCTAAAGTATGTTCCTCCATAGAACTAGCTAAGCGTTGGTAGATCATTATGTTGAAATTTTTTACATATGTAGAGCCGTCATAACAGAAATTAAACAAGGAACGTACCTTCAGTCATAGTTGTTCAAGAATATTATCTGATATATTATTTCCTTTGGGAGACAAGCTAAATAATTTATTACCTTATATGTGGGCCATACTAGAAGTCTCTAGAAGAGGCGGTAAATTTTTAACATTCTCCCACTTGGTCCACATATTAAAATCAGATAATCATTTATGAGAGATAAACATATAATATGGCCATAGACTTTATCACTCAATTAAAAGTTATGCAACAATCACTTTAACTAGAACATATCATTACATCATGGCGGTCATGCTTTTAAACAAACAATTCCTTCCATGTATTACAATGTACAATATGTTCTAACAAAGTGTCAACAACTTTATGAATGAACTTAATATAAGTCATTCAGAGTCCAACTTTATTGATCCAATGATCACAAAATAAAACATGAAAAACCAAGTATGCACTGTCATGTATATCAAAATAAGCATAATGTCTAGACAAACTGTTAAAGGGCAAAGCAAGACTAAATTGAGTTACTAAGCCCCATATGGGTTACATGATCCTTGAAAATATTAGCCGGCAGACCTTTAGTCATAGGATCAACAATCATCAAAGTAGTACTAATATGCTCAAAACTCACACCTTGCTTCTTCACATAGTCTTTAACCATCAAGTACTTTACGTCGATGCACCTGCTTTGGCTGCCACTTTTATTATTCTTAAAAAAGAACACTGCAGCTGAATTGTCACATAAGATTCTCAATGGCCTTGAAATGGAATCGATAATCCTAAGGCCGAAAATAAAGTTTTTCAACCCTAACGCCTATGATGTAGCTTCATAGCATGCAATTCAGCTTCCATTGTGGATGTTTCAACAATGGTTTGCTTGACACTTATTCAAGACACAACACCTCCACCAAAAAGGAAAATGTATCCTGAAGTAGATTTACCAGTGTCTTTGCATCCATCCAAATCAGAGTCTGAATATCCAATCATCTTCAATGAGTCAGAGTATCTGTATGTGAGCTTAAAATACTTGGTTCCTTGCAAATATCTCAAAACCCTTTTACCAGTTTTCCAATGGTCAAGACTAGAGTTACCTTGATATCTGCCAAACATTCCTACCGCAAAAGCAATATCAGGTGTAGTACAGACCTATGCATATATAAGGCTCCCAACAAGCGAAGCATAGAGAATATCTTTCATTTGCTCCTTTTTCAATGCATTTTGTGAACATTGATTCAAAGAGAATTTGTCACCTTTAATTATGGGTGCTGCTATAAGTGAATAATTTTTCATCCCAAATCTTTCCATAATTCTTTCAATGTAGGCCTTTTGAGACAGTCCAAGTAATCTTTGGGATCTAACTCTGTGAATCTCTATGCCAATGACATAAGAGGCTTCACATATATCCTTCATCTCAAAATTCTAGATAAGGAACTATTTAGTCTCGTGCAATAATCCCAAATCACTACTTGCAAGTAAAATGTCATCCACATATAGGACTAGGAAAAAATATTTGCTCCCACTTATCTTAAGGTATATACACCGATCAATGATGTTCTCCATAAACCCAAATGAAGAAACAACATTATGAAATTTAATACACCATTGGCGGGAAGCCTGGTTTAGTTTATAAATGGATTTATTCAACTTGCAAGCAAGGTGACTTTTGTCCTTATCATAAAATCCTTGAGGATGACGCATGTATACCTCCTCTTCAAGATCTCCATTTAGGAAAGCTGTTTTCGCATCCATTGATGTAACTCTAAATCAAAATGAGCTACTAATGCAATGATTATTCGCAATGAATCCTTCTTTGATACTGGCGAGAAGGTTTTATGGTAATCAATGCCTTCCCTTTGAGTAAAACCCTTGGTTACAAGTTTGGTTTTATATCGTTCGATATTACCAGATGAGTCTCTTTAAGTTTTAAAGGTCCACTTAGAACCTATGCTAGAGGATCCCTTTGGTAATTCGACGAGATCTCAAACTTTGTTTTTAGCTATAGATTCTAATTCTTCTTTCATGGAATCATACCAAAGTGTGAAGTTTTCTCCACTCATGTCTTGTGAAAACGAGCATGGATCATCTTTTAGTCCAATATCATAATCAGACTCTTGGAGATATGCAACATAGTCGCTAGAAATTGCTGGTTTTTGAACTCTTGAGGATTTTCTTACTCCCACTATTTCAGACACTTCTTCAGTGGGTTCAGATAAAGCAGGTTGATCTTCATGTGGCTCCTCAAGTGGTGGTGGCTCTTGAACTTGTTATTGTTTAGATAATTCATGAGAATTTTTCTGAGCAACATTCAAGTTCCAAATAAATAAAGGTACCACAGGTGGTTCCCTTATTTCTTCAAGTTTCACTTTTTGAGACAAACCACTCCCTCTTTCTTCATGTTCCTCAAGAAATTTAGCATTTCTAGCCTCAACAATTTTAGGAGAATGAGAAGGACAATAAAACCTAAATTCCTTAGAGTTAACCGCATAGCCTATAAAATAATCGCTTATTGTTCTTTCATCCAACTTTTTTAGTTGTGGGTTATAAATCCTCACTTCAGTTGGACATTCCCAAATATGTAAATGATTTAAACTAGGTTTTCATCCTTTTCATAACTCAAAAGGTGTCTTGGGGACAGTCTTGGATGAAACCCTATTTAAAATATAGACAACGAGTTTTAAGGCTTCACTCCATAAGGATAAAGGTAAACTAGATCTGCTAATCATGCTTCTTACCATGTCCATTATTGTCCGATTCCTTCTTTCTGCCACACCATTTTGTTGTCGTGTTCCTGGCATAGTATATTGGGTAATTATACCTCCACTTTCAAGGAACTCAGCAAATGGACCTTTAATTTATCCCTTATCTTTGTACCTACCATAATATTCTCTACCCCTATCAGATCTTACAATTTTGATCTAAGCACCAGTTTCTTTTTCTACTTCTGTTTTGTAAACTTTAAAAGCATCAAGTGCTTCTGATTTGTTAAACAGAAAATAGAGATACATATATCTTGAATAGTCATCAATAAATGAGATAAAATATCTCTCACCATTCAAGCAAGGGGTAGGAAAAGGTCTACAGATGTTTGTATGTATGATCTCAAGCAGTTGAGAACTTCTTTTGGAACTTTTAGTTGCTTAGTACCAATTTCTTTGCCATGCAAAGTTAAAACATTGCATTCAAATGTGGGGTCTAGCTGATGTTTATATAAATTCCCATTCAAATTTCCAAAACCAATAACTTTATTATCTTTCAAAAGTTTCACAGAAGGATAATGAAAATTCAAATCATATCCACTAATCGATAGTCTTGAAAAAGAAATTAGATTTCTAGAATAGTCTGGAACATAAAAAGTATTTTCTAAATCTAAGTGAAAACAATCCTTCAAAATGAGCTTATAAGCCCCCACGCCCTTCCACACGTGAACGCGTCCTATTGCCAAAATAGACATATTGTTCACTTTCTATCAGCTTCCTCTAAGTTAGAAAGCCATGCATGATTTTAGCAGTGTTAATTGTAGCGCCAGAATCAATCCACCATGTATTATCAGAAACTTCAGTAAAATTAGATTCATAATATAGAAAGATGTCACGATCCCAAACCCAGACTGGGTCGTGATGGCGCCTTTCGTGAAGACAAGGCCAGCCGATACTTATCATTTCCAGTTATTAAACCATTTAACAAAAGTTTTAAAGTCTAAACCATGATTAAATATAAAACATAACCAACAAACCAAGGTTTAAGCAACTAATAGTATAAATCGCGGAAAAATAACCCAACACAGCCCGATACTGGGGTGTCACTAGTCATGAGCATCTATAAATCCTACTACAAGTCCGATAAGTCTATAACTACTAAAATTTCTGAAAAGAGATAGAAATGACAAAGAGGGAGAAACACGGGACTGCAGACGTGTCACGACCCCAAACCCGAATCCGGTCGTGATGGCGCCTCTCGTGAAGACATGGCCAGCTGACACTTTCCATTTTCCAATTTTTTACAGTTAAGCATCAAGAAACAGTCTAAACATGATAAAATAATCCAAAGTAGCCGATAATATCATAAATACGCGGAAGAATAACCCAACACAGCCCGATACCGGGGTGTCACTAGTCATGAGCATCTGTAAGTCATAATACAAATCTGCTAAGTCTATAAGCTAGTACAAATGTCTGAAAAGAGATAAAAATGATAAAGGAGAAGAAACACGAGACTACAGACGTCAAGCAGCTACCTCATGGACTCCGATATCCGCCGGGATCCGCAACGCCTGAATCTGCACACATGGGTGCAAGGAGTAAAGTGAGTACTCCAACTCAGTGAGTAACAAATGTAAATAAAGACTGAAAGTAAGAAATCATGTAAGGCACAAAGCATTCTATAATGAAGCAGTAAAACAATTAAAAAATAAACCAGTGAAAGATAGGTAAAATTCTTTAAGTCAAAACGTAGTTTTATGAAAAGCCTTTTTCAATAATTAAACAGGTAATTGACAGTCAATTATGAAAAGTAAACACATAAAGGTTTGCCCCTCGGGCACAATATCAACAAATCTGCCCCTCGGGCAATATCTCAAAACAGTACCAGCCCTTTAAGCAATCACATAGAACAATATCAACCCCTCGGGCTCAATCTCACATCACAATGGGTACCCGCGCTCACTGGGGGTGTACAGACTCCTGGAGGAGCCCCTTACGGTCCAAGCGCAATATCAAGCCACCTCGTGGCATCATCACTAGGCCCTCGGCCTCATATCAATCAATCACCTCGTGGCGTACATGTCTCACGCCCTCGACCTCATAATCAGTATCAAATGTTTCCTCACAACATAGGCCCTCGGCCTTATTCAGTCAAAATCCTCACAAGCCACTCTGGCAATAGTAAAACAGTGTTTCTCAGCCCAAACATCATTTAAAATATTATTTAAGTATTAAAACTGAGTAAACATGGCTGAGTACGAAAACAATGGAAAATAACATGACTGAGTTCAAGTATAAAAATTAAAACAGTGAGGAAATATCAATAAAAATCCCCGAAGGGTTCAAATAGTTGGCACGAAGCCCAAATATGGCATTCAGCCCAAATAATGATGATAGCAAATAGATTCCAGTCAAATACGCGGTAAAACCATCAATCGGGATGGACCAAGTCACAATCCCCAATAGTGCACGACCCCACGCTCGTCATGAAGCATGTGCCTCACCTCAATATAGCACTACGATGTGCAAATTCGGGGTTTCAAACTCTTAGAACATCATTTACAATCATTACTCACCTCGAACCGGTCAAATCTCTAGCTCGCGACGCCTTTGCCCCTCGAATCGGCCTCCACTCGCATCGAATTTGTCCAAAATCAGAATGAGGACGTAAAAATATGCTAAGGAAACGAAGCCCAAGCAAAAATAATCAGAATATGACACAAATCCCGAAATTACCAAAACCCAACCTCCGGGCCCACGTCTTGGAATTCAATAATTTTTACATCAATATATTCCTTATCTCCCCACGAGTTCATACATATCAAAAGTTCTGAAATCCGATCTCAATGGCCCTTCAAATCCTCAATCAAAGTTTTAAATTTCCAAGCCCTAGTTCTTTAAGTTTTGGCTTAATTTCCATGATTTTCTAGGTGGAATTCACATTAGAATCGAGTTTTAAGTCCAAGAATCTTACCTCCAAGTGATTCCCCTTGAATCCCTCTTCAATCCCCTTCAAAAAGCTCCAAAAACGACCAATAATAGAGGAAATAAACCCAAAATCGCGGACAAGACGAGTACTTAAACATTCTGTCCAGGCCTAAATTTCCTTCTTCGCAAACGCGGTCAAAGCCTCGCGTTCGCGAAGCACAAAAAATTCGTTGACCAAAATTCTTCTTTGTGATCGCGACCATCCCATCGCAAACGCGATGCTTTACCTAGTCAGACCTTCGCGAATGCGCTCCCTCGCCCGCGAACGCGATGAACAAAATATCTCAAAACCCAGCTGGCCAATTCCTTCTATGCGAACGCGGAGCAGACCTCGCGAACGCGATGCATCGTTTCCCACTCCTTCGCGAACGCGAAGACTCCATCGCGAACACGAAGGTCAAAGTCTCAGCCTTCTCCAGCTAACGCTTCATGATCGCGGCTCCCCTCTCGCGAACGCGAAGAGTATTTGTCTGCAACACTGAGCAGCAGATTTCTGCAATTCTAAACTTCATGAAATGGTCTGATTGACCACCCGAAACTCACCCGAGGCCCTCGTGACATCAACCAAACATGCCAAAATATCTCATAACCTCATTCAAACTTGTTCCAACCTTCAAAACGCTCAAAACAACATCGAAACACCAAATTCGCATCAGATTCAAGCCTAAGAATTCCAAAATCTTCTAAATTACGCTTTTGATCAAAAACCCAACCAAACCACGTCCGAATGACCTAAAATTTTGCGCACACATCCCAAATGACACAACAGAACTACTGCAACTCTTGGAATTCCATTTTGACCCCTAGATCAAAATCTCGTCTACCAACCGAAAATCGCCAAATATCAACTTCGCCAATTCAAGCCTAAATCTACTCTGAACCTCCAAAACTCATTCCGATCGCGCTCCTAAGTCTCAAATAACCTCTCGAAGCTAACCGAACCATTGAAACTCACATCTGAGCCCTCTAACACATAAGTCAACATTTGGTTGACTTTTCTAACTTAAGCTTCCTCGAAAGAGACTAAGTGTCTCAAACTTTACCAAATCATTCCGGATTCGATCCGACCAACCCGATATCACATAACACGGATAAACAAAGAATAAAGAATTAGAAATAGGGAAAATGGAGCAGTAACTCATGAGATGACTGGCCGGGTCATCACAGGATGCCAAACTACTACCTCGTGAATTCCGAATGTCTGCCGGGAGCCCTCAACTCGCACTAGCAGATCAGCAACGCCTGAATCTACACACGAGGTGCAGGGAGTAAAGTGAGTACTCTAACTCAGTGAGTAACAAATGTAAATAAAGACTGAAAGCAGGAAATCACGTAAGACACAAAAGCATGCTATAATAAAGCAGTAAAACCATTTAAAATAGTAAGTCAGTGAAAGATAGGTAAAATCCTTTAAATCAAAATTTACTTCATGAAAAGCCTTTTTCAACAATTTAACAGGTAATTAGCGGTCAATTATGAAAAGTAAACACATAAAGGTTCGCCCCTCGGGCACAGTATCAACAAATACGCCCCTTGGGCAACATCTCAGAATAGTACCAGTCCCTCGGGCTCAATCACATAGAACCATACCAGCCCTTTAGGCTCAATCTCATATCACAATGGGTACCCGCGCTCACTGGGGTGTACAGACTCCTGGAGGGGCCCCTTACAGCCCAAGCGCAATATCAAGCCACCTCGTGGCATCATCACTAGGCCCTCAGCCTCATATCAAACAAGCCATGTTGTGGCGTACATATCTCAGGCCCTCGGCCTCATAATCAGTATCGAATGTTTCCTCACAACATAGGCCCTCAACCTTACTCAGTCAAAATCTTCACAAGCCACTAAGGCAATAGTAAAACATGATTCTCAGCCCAAAAATATCATTTAAAAGATCATGTAAGTGTTTAAAACATAGTAAACATGGTTGTGTACGAAAACAGTAAAATATAACACGACTGAGTTCAAGTATAAAGTCAAAACAGTGAGGAAAATACCAGTAAAAATCTTCGAAGGGTTCAAATAGTTGGCACAAGGCCCAAATATGGCATTCAACCCAAATAATGATGATAGAAAATAGATTTTAGTCAAATACGCGGTAAAATAGTCATCCGGGATAGACTAAGTCATAATCCCCAATAGTGCACGACCCCACGCTCGTCATCAAGTGTGTGCCTCACCTCAATATAGCACTACGATGTGCAATCTAGGGTTTCAAACCCTCAGAACATTATTTACAATCATTACTCACCTCGAACCGGTCAAATCTCTAGATCGCAACGCCTTTACCCTTCGAATCGGCCTCCACTCACGTCGAATCTATCAAATATCAGAACGAGGATGTCAAAATATGCTAAGGGAACGAAGCTCAAGTGAAAACAATCAATAAATGACACAAATCCCGAAATTACCAAAACCCGACCCCCGGGCCTACGTCTCGAAGTTTGATAATTTTTACATCAATAGATTCCTTATCTTCCCACAAGTTCATACATATCAAAAGTTCTGAAATCCTACCTCAAATGGTCCTTCAAATCCTCAAGCAAAGGTCTAAGTTTTCAAGCCTTGGTTTCGCCAATTTTCACCCTTAATCTCCATGATTTCTAGCTCTAATCCATGTAATAATACCATAGGAACGAGTTTTAGGTCCAAATTCCTTACCTCAATGAAGTTCCCTTGAAATCCCTCTTTCAAATCGTCCAAAAAACTCCAAGGCCGAAGTAAAAAATGGTGAAATAGCTCAAATTTAATGAAGGCCACAATTTATACTTTCTACCCAGTCATTTTTGCATTTGCGGCCAAATACCGCTTCTGCGGTACCGCATATACGGCCAACTATCCGCTTCAGCGGTTCCTTACTTAATGGCTAAAACCGCTTCTGCGATCAACCTTCCGCACCTGCGGCTTCGCAGGTGCAGTCCCACAACCGCATCTGCGGTCCCTGACAATCCCTCATGATTCCGTTTCTGTGTACACTCTTCCGCTTATGTGGCGCCGCACCTGCGGTCCCCAATCCGCAGGTACGAAAATACCAGAAGCAACAAATTCAGCAGCTGCAACAAAGTCCAAACTTCTCCATCAACCATCCGAAATCACCCCGAGGCCCCCGGGACCTCAACCAAAATCACAAACATATCCTAATACCTTATTCAAACTTGTTCCAATCATCAAAACACCTCAAACAACATCAAATCACCCAAAACACATCGGATTCAAGCCAAACTTTCTAAAATCTTCCGAATTCCGCTTTTGATAAAAAAACCAACCAAACCATGTCCGAATGACCTGAAATTTTGCACACATATCCCAAATGACATGATAGAACTATTGCAACTCTCGGAATTCCATTCCGACCCCTATATCAAAATCTCACCTATCAACCGAAAATCGCCAAAATATCAACTTCGCCAATTCAAGCCTAAATCTACTCCGAACCTCCAAAACTCATTTCGATCACACCTCTAAGTCAAAAATCACCTCTTGAAGCTAACCGAACCATCGGAACTCACATCCGAGCCCTCTAACATATAAGTCAATATCTGGTTGACTTTTCCAACTTGAACTCACTCTAAAGAGACTAAGTTTCTCAAACCTTATCAAATCCTTTCCGAACTTGATCCGACCAACCCGATACCACATAACACGGATAAAAAAAGCATAAAGAAGTAGAAATAGGGAAAATGAAGCGGTAACTCATGAGACGACTGCCTGGGTCATCACAAAAGGTAAAATTACCTTTCTTCTTAAGCCATTTCTTGTATTTCAGGCAATCCTTCTTTCAGTGTCCCTTCTTCTTACAGAAACGACAAACATCTTTGTCAAATGTGCTTTTCTTCTTCATGGGAATACTTTTGCCCTTCTTTGCATTTCTCTTACCATGAGTCACTATATTAACACTTTCAGATGTCTCATGCTTCAACCTCTCTTCTTCTTGAACACACATGGTCAAAAGTTCATTGATTGACCATTTATCCTTATGTGTATTGTGAGAAATCTTGAATGGACCATATTCTGAAGGAAGTGAGTTGAGAATGAAATGCAAGAGAAATGGTTCAAACATATTAACCTCCAGGGACTTGAGTTTAGCAGCAATGCCTTTCATCTCCATAATGTGCTCACACAGTGTACGACTTTTGTCAAAAGTTATACTTGAGAGCCTCTTCATAAGGGTGCTGGCCAATGCCTTGTCAGAGCTTACAAATTATTTATCAATTGCCTTCATGTAAGCTTTGACCTTATCGCTATTAGGGATAGAACCCCTAATACTTTGGCTTATGTGGGCTTTAATGAGCATTAAACTTAAGCGATTAGATCGCTCCCACCGCTCATAATCAGCCTTAGTCGCTGGCGTACTTGATTCCGTAGGAATATGTGGTTCATCCACACGGAGTGCTAGGTCCAGATCCGAGCACCCTAAAGTGACAAGGACTTTCTCTTTCCATTCAATATAATTGTCACCAGAAAGCATTGGAATTCGAGCATTCTCATTAAAAATAGCGGTAGGAAAAGCGGTAAAAATTGCAAAACAAGCATAAACATACATAAGCTATGAGGTACAATTCATCAAAGTAAATAGAGTAAAATACCAATTCTAAGTAAATTCTTGACCTTCTTGTGGGCAGAGGTTGCAACCCATACATAGAATTTACTTTAATATATTAGACTAGTAAACTAAAA
Organism: Nicotiana sylvestris; assembly: GCF_000393655.2. Lineage (NCBI taxonomy): Eukaryota > Viridiplantae > Streptophyta > Magnoliopsida > Solanales > Solanaceae > Nicotiana > Nicotiana sylvestris. The sequence continues at coordinate 34,153,898 of NC_091066.1, read as the reverse complement.
CACATAGAAATTAATCTGTACCTGTGTGCATAAGATAATTTTCAATTTAAAGGTTTACCTTCTCATTCCAATTAATCCTACCAAAATGGTTACCTCCCTGTAGGGTCGGGTTACTATTTTAATAAGATAATTGGACGATATAGATGTCATTATAAATTTTAATCACTATACTTTATGTGATTAAATAACTTAATTTCTTTTATATCAAGTACTCAAGATATTGTGGCTACTCCCAAATACATGATACAAAAGATAACACAAAATGACATCTCAAAATAATTAACTTTAAATATCAACTTAAGCAAAATATTGATTGGTTTTTTTTTTGAACAATAAGGAAGCATATATATTAATATAAGCAAAAACTTACACAGAAGTTACATAGTCCCGTACGACATTACTATTGTTTAAAGTTACTAGACTATTACAAACACTGATACTTAGTTTTTCAACTCCAAAACAAAGACCTTGCATGTCCTTTTCCAAAATAGTTTCAACAAAAAGAGGTGGGCGTGCAAGGTGATAGCATTTATCAGGCTTGAAGTTCTTGACTGCTTCCTTAGTAGACGATCTGCTACTGCATTTCCCTCCGTAAAATTGTGCCTGATCACCGGGGATTTCAGATGGTGCATCAATGATCTGCAATTAAGTAAACATATATTAGTAGTGGCATTCTCATCCTTAATCATATTTATTATATCCGTTGAATCTGATTCAATTTCTACAGCAACATATGACATCTCCACAACTAATTTTAGTCATTGCTCCAGTGCTAGAAGTTCTGCCTTCAAAGAGCATGTTGTATAGCAAGATTTGGAAAAGCCCATGATCCAATTACCAGAGCTATTTCTGAAGACCCCTCCTATACTTGCATGAAGCTTTTCTTTCAAGAAAGCCCCATCAATGTTAAGTTTTATAGTGTTTGGAGGTGGTTTTTCCCAATGGATTCTAATTTTTATTATTGATTGTTGTATGAGATTTTTTTCAGTAAAGAAGAGATATTCCCATATTTGATGGAGAACCTGGATAGGATTAATATCTAGGTCCAGATTATTCACACTGTTGTTATTTCTATTTTTTCACAGATTCCGAATCGAAAATGGTAGAATATTTCCCAAGCATAATAGTGATCACTGTCTTGGAGATGAGAGTTCTTTAGGATAGTTAAATAGTGGGACGGAACATTACTTTGACTGACTATTAGACCAATGCTTGACCAAAAACGGGTAGCTATGGGGAATTTGAGAAAGATGCGAGAGGATCCTCAGGCCCTTGTTTGCACATAGGGCAAGTTGGATCAATATTAATGCCAATATAGTGGAGGTAGGCTCTACATGGAATTTATTGTGCATGCATTGCCAAATAAAGAATTTTATTTTATTAGGATATTGGAGATTCCAAACCCAATTAAAATTAGGCTCTTTATCCTGAGTGTTCATGTCGTTGTCCTCTAGATGTTTGTAGCAAGACTTGGAGGTAAACATGCCATTGCTATTCATGTCCCATGACATGATATCTTTACCTATTGAGCATAAAGGTATAAGAGTAGCATTGATCTTATTGATTAAGTTGGCAGGAAGATCAAAGGATATTTGTGAAACATCTCAGTGATCATTATTTATAAGTTGATGAAGAGAGATGGAGTGAGTGATCAGATTTTTGGAGAGGACCGTTTATACTACTTCTAAGGCTAGGAGCATTATGAATCCATATAGAAGTCCAAATATCAATTTTAGAATTTCTACTCGGATGCCACAAGGTTCCTTTCATTAAAATTTTATAGCCTTTCACTAGGGCTGCCTAGATATAGGAACAATTTGTGGAAGGTTTTTTATGGGTATATTTACTGACAATTAGTTGAGCCCAAGGGTTTTTAGGAAGATTGATAAGGCGCCAACTAAGGCTAGTAAGGAGCACAATATTTTTTTGGAAGGTTGAGTGAATTCCTAGGCCACCTTCTGATTTTTCCTTAGTGACAGTCTTCTAATTAACTAAATGGAGTTTTTTCTTAGTATTAGTGGTACCCCATATGAAATCTCTTTGAATTTTATCTATTTGGCTTAATATTTTTTTAGGGAGCATAGTATATCGCATTACATGAGAGGGTATAGCATTAAGGGTGGAGGATGATAAGGTGGTTCTTCCAGCAATAAGTAGAAGATTATTTTTCCAAAGAGAGAATTTTGCTCGCATTTTATCAATGACAAACTGAAAATCCTTGGGCTTGAGTTTGAGGTTTAAAATGGGGAAACCAAGGTATTTTCCAAACTCGACACTAGACTTCATGTTAAATAAGTTTACAAAATGGGTAGAAATGTCTCGTGGACATTTTTTGGAGAACACACTCCTGGATTTAGAATAATTGATGGACATACCGGTTTCTTCCATAAACAAATTGAGGCAGTGATTAATATAATTACCCGTCGTATGGTTGGCTTTACCCATTAAGGTCAAATCATCGGCAAAAAACAGGTGCGAAAAATAAGGACCCCTAGGGTTAATTTTAATAGGATCCCACATCAATGTGTCTACTTGATTATCTATTAGCCTAGACATAAGTTCCATACATAGAATGCATATGTATGGAGACATAGGGTCACGTTGGCGAATTTCTCTACTAGGGCTAAAGTAATTCGTTTTGGTTCCATTGACAAGAATTCCAATTTGACTAGTGCAAATACATTGCATAATGAGTTTAGAGATTTTTGGAGGAAAGTTAAAAAAATAAGAGTTTTATGAATAAAATCCCATTCTAGCTTATCAAAAGCCTTCTCAAGGTCAATTTTTAATAACATATCATATTTAGAGCTATTAGAGGTGCACATATTGTTGATAATCTCTTGAATAACAATAGCATTATCGCTAGCTCTCCTATTTTTAAGAAACTAGATTGAGTAGGGCTAATAATGGCTGAAAGGAATTGTTTTAGTCTATTAGTAATTATTTTGGTAATTATTTTATACACCGTATTACAAAGCCCAATTGGTCTAAATTTTTTTAGATCAGTAGCATTGACAATTTTGGGGACGAGGCACAAGTACGTATCATTAGTGCCCTTAGGAAGAGATTGGGATTCAAAAGCTTCTTGACAAAATTTTATAACGGAATCTCCAACTATATTCCAATATCTTTGGTAAAAGAAAGGGTGAATACCATCCGGTCCCAGGGCTTTAAAGGGCTTAAACGAAAAAATAGTTTTTCTGATTTCTTCCTTAGCAAGAGGATTATCAAGGGTGATTAAATAACTGGTTTTGAAATAATTATTTTGATTTTTAAAAGTAGCCATCTTACTAACAGTTTTAGAAGTCTTGTAGAATTTTCAAAATAGTTAAAAGTATGTTCTAAAATGAATTTTGCATCCGTAATCCAATTGCCTTCTTCATCTGTAAAATACATAATAGAAGAGTTAATACGTTTCCTATTAGTAGCCATAATGTGGAAGAAGCGAGTATTAGCATCTCCTTCGTTACACCAACTTATTCTTGAACGAAGCTTCCAAAAGTCTTCTTCCATTTCTAGAAGGGCATTATACTCTTGTTGGAGAGTAATTTCCAGATTCATTAGGAAAGAACTAGTTTGGTACTTTGGCGAATTTTGAATCCCATCTAGGCACGCCAGAAGTCTTTTTTTCTTTTTAAAGATATCACCAAAGGTGTTATTTTTTCAAGGAATAATTTTTTCTTTAAAAATCTTTTGTGCTTTAGGGAGGTCATTTGTTTGCCAACTAGCCCAAACTATGTTAACAAAGTCGGGATGCCTACACCAAATAGATTCAAGTCTAAATAGTTTTCCATTATGGAAGGTATTATTAGGGAATAATTGGAGTAATAAGGGGTTATGATCAGAGTGGTATTTTGGAAGGTGGAGAACCACAACCTTTGGGAACAGACTCATCAATTTGTCATTTACAAATATTCTATCTAAACGTTCCATAATTAATTGGTTAGATTTTCTACGATGGTTAGACCACATATATTTGCAACCTTTAAAACCAATATAAAAAAGGTTATAATGATTAACACTAGACCAAAAACGAGAACTATGTCTACGATTAATTTTTTTACCCCCAAACTTATCATCCATACAGAAAGTGTCATTAAAATCACCTCCAAAAAGCCATGGTCCTTTGTAAGTTTCATAAATTCCTTCAATATTACTCTAAAGATATTTCTATTTGCTACTTTAGTACTAGCATAAATGGATGAAAAAAGCCAAGAAATATTTAAAGAACATACCTCAATATTAGCATGTATCTCTTGGTTCCTTCTCACAAAATCTTTCACTATGACCACATGTGAATTCCATAAAATGACCATTCCTCCAGACTATCCCTCTGCTGGGACTTCGATCATTTGAGTGAAGGGAAAGTCATTAAGGAGAGAGACGTGGTTTTCCATTCGAGTCTCCAGTAAGGTGACAACACTAGGTTTATGAGTATCAATCATTTCCCTAAAGTTTCTTCTAAAAGCATCGTTATTACCACCTCTTATGTTCCAAATGATAAAGTTTATTGGATGAGGCATCATATCAGGGATTAGGGTTGTGCATGCTACCATTATCCCTCATTCTCCGTGGAAGGGAAGTTGGGTTCCTCCTGATCGAGGGAACTAGAATCATTGCATGGCTCCCAACAGTGGGATTTTGTGGAGTCTTGACATCCATCGAGAATTTGTAGAGTGTTGGAGGACAACTGAGAACATATCTCTTCTCGCGCATTCCCCTTAATAGATAGACTTTTACATCATTTAAACTTGACTCTAGGATTTGGTCTGACCCCAGCAGGTTCAACTCCTCTGCATCCTCTATTGGATGATCTTCTAGTTCTGTTTGATTGGGAGGTGGTTGTTGTTGTGGAGCATTATTTTGATCTAGAGGACTATTTGGTTGAGGATCATATGCATGTGGAGGATTTTGCATTTGGTTGGTCATCTGATTCGTTGCATGGCGGTTTGGCATTGACCATGGCATGAATATTGGATTCATGTTTGAGATCTCCCCGGTGGAAAGAATGGGAGATCCGCTTGCATGTTTTGTGTTTGGATTAAGTTGTAGTGAGGTGGTAGACTCCATTGGTTTCTCATGGTTTGGGCTAGGTTGGAGTTCATCGATGGAGCTAGAGGGTGTAATATGTTGTTCAACCAGACATGGTTGAAGTAGTTACTCATTGCAATATATATCCCTTCCGATACCAGCTGGGCTAGGAAGTGTGAATTTTGGAGAACTATCACAGTTTCCTGCCCGTCTAATATCATGTTGAATGATATGGCATGCCCCATTAACGCTTGTTCTATCCAGGAGAGGGGTTGATGATCTTGAGGGAGAGGTGGTTGAACAAATAAGATTTGGTTGTTTGTTTGTGATGACTAGGGGATTGGAGGATTGGACATTGTGTGGGTTCCTTGGTGCCTTAGGATTTGGACTAGACGATATCGCCTTCGTTGAGATACTGGAATTTTGGGCATGTTTACTAGTTGAGAGATGATTTATATTAGGGGAGTTAGAGGAGTCTTTTGAAGGAGTAACAAGGTTTTCTAGTGTTCTAGGGGGTCACTACTTATTACCTCTATTTGCATGCTTTGGGGATTGCTTGAGCCGATGGTTTTAATAGGATTTTGTTTAGATTTTATCTCTAAAACGTGTTTGGTTACTTCAGCCATTTGTGGGCCAGTGGGAGAGTCTTGGGAAAGGTGTTGTTGTATTTTATTGTTCATGCAAGGTTTAATTAAGTTGGATGGGTGGTTTAAGAGGCCAGGAGGGATTAAGGTGTCTTTGGGAATTTTTTCTGGCATGATAGAATTGGTAATTAGATTAGTTAGGGGGCTAGGCAGTGAATTAGTGCCATGCATGGGATTTGGTTGGTCCTTAATAGAATTTGCCACATAGCAATTAGAGTTGGGAGATGGGGCCACGTCCAATACCTTGCAATCTAGCTCAGGCGGATTAACCAAAGCTTGAAATTTGTTTCCAGACGTAGGGGAAAATGATGAGCTAGGATTTTTGATAATGTAATTTTTAGAAGAAATTCTATTAGGAACATTAAGAGGCAGTTGTTTATCAAAGGATTTAACAGTTAATGAGGGAGAAGAGAGAGTACATGACAAATGGTTGTTTTGATCATTGGATTTACCTGAGATGTTCTTGTGATTGGCCTTCTTTCTTGTTGGGAATCTCACCGTTTGCCACACTTCTTCCTTGGTGGGTTGAACTTAATCTTCAATTATACCTTGAACCTCTTTATGAACCTTGAATTGGTTGGTAGAAGAGTCCAATTCAGTTGGAGAAGAGGCATTAACAACAATTTTATATTGGCATTTGGACTGGGCATGCCCAAGTCTTCCGCATTTAGTACATAAAAAGTTCCCATCTTCATAGTGTATAACTTGTTTGTGTTTTCCAATGAAGATAAAAGGTATTACTGGACATCCAAAAGCAATTCAACACATAATCTAGCATATCTTCCTTTAAGAGTTGAGGAAGTACATGCATCAATTTTTAAGAGTTTGCCAATTTTGTTACCAATCTTCTTTAAGATTAATCCATCATAAAATTCCGTAGGTAATTGGGGAAGACGTATCCATACTACAGTTTTTGATATTCTTGCTTCCGATGCTAGGAAATTTGGCTCCCATTTCTGGACCGATAGGAAATGACCAAAGATGAACCAAGGTCCATTGTGTAGGGCTTTTTGCATATTTTCCTCATTACTGAATTTAGTGATGTAGTAGTCATACCCTAAATCAATCAAGGGAAAGTTTTCCTTAGTTTTTCACATTTCATGTAATTTTTTTTAAGCAGGTGGTGTTGGATTCTCCTCCCTTGTAGCTTGACTATAGTCAAGAATTTTCATGGTTGATATATTCGCTGGATATCCTCTTGAGTTAACTGGACTTGTTGGATGTTTGAAGAACAGTTGAGGTCTTCTTTCCCAACATCCTGTGATTCAGTTGGATAATGCATATTTGTATCAATAATCATATTAATTGAAGCATCTTGATCACCTTGCACCAACTTATCTTTGAAACTAAGGATGAGCAGTTTGGGTTTATCAGGTGATTGATTGATATTGATGTCCGGGGGTTTAGAAGGAGGAATTTGATGAACTTGATCCAAACCCATTTGAGTGTTAATGCGTTTTGGACAGGAATTATAGTGGCAAATTCTTCACGTTGCTTATGTTCCTGAAATTCGTCGCTATATTGATTGGCTTTAAATATAAGCAAGATGCTATATTACCCCAAAGGTTAATTCTTAGAATTAATATTATAAGAACTTAAACAACATCATAGTTGTAAAATATATTTTAATTTAAAATATTTAACTACCCATTTTCTCATATTTAAAGACAAAAACCAAGCAGATTTGGTAAAAATATGAGAAGGGAATATTCAGAGTGTTAATTTAAGAATCATGGGCATTAAATAACGTACACAAAACATGATAACCAAAGCAACTTAATTTATGCACCCTTTAATAGCGAAAAACACTTGTGATTCATAGAAATTGATCGGGATTACATGAATCTTTAACATTGTTCAGATTACCAACACCTCTTCACAATTTAGATTCATAAACACATTCAAGAGAAAATTGCCTTTTAATAATAAACATAACTTAGATCCAAACGAAAGGAAATAAGGCAACATCAGTTAAAAGACAACTGTAGTTACTTCCATGATTGATTACGTGGGTTTAGCAACCCTTTTTGTTCATATAACATTAATTGATCTCTAATTTCCATACAATGCACAAAGTTCATTCAAACTTGTAGGAAATATTCTTACAATAGATCTATACTTTGAGATTCAAAACAGTGAACTAATAAGACAATTCAATTAATTGTCAATATTTATTCTAGAAGACATATTGTAACCAAGTAACTGCTATTACAGAAAAGAGAACAACTAAAACATGTATAGATCAATCATAACAATAGAAGCACCCACCAAGTAAATTACCTAGATCTATCTTGGACCACCAGAATAAATAAAGATTTCTCCCCTTGTTCTTAAAACGTGAAATCAAAAGTTCATATATAAGGCAGTTAACAACAATATAGTCGGAACCAAAACTAAAGATTAATCTATCGACAAAAATTTAGTTCTATGTTACGAATTAATTGTTGTAGAAACCTAACAGTATAGGATGGTAATTATATTCTTAATCATCATCAACGAAATTAGATACTGACCAGCACAGCTAAAGAGGCTTCTGATACCACATGTTGAAATTTATTACATACGTAGAGCCGTCGCAACGGAAATTAAACAAGTAACATACCTTCAGCCATAGTTGTTCAAGTATAGTAGAGTGTCCTTGGAAAAACCTTAACAGAAAACCTTGGGAGCCTTCTAGCCTGTGCCTATCGTTGGATGCCAGACTGATGGAAACAGGCGTATTTATAGGTAGGCTAGGGACTCTTAGTCAAAAATTTTAGCCCTAGGGACTTCTCCATAAATTATAATTACCCTAGGGACTCCTAATATATGGTAATTTCTTTCTATAAAAAAAATTACCATATATGCATAACTACAGAATATTATCTGATATATTATTTCCTTTGGGAGACAAGATAAATAATTTATTACCTTATATACAGACCACACTAGAAGAGACGGTAAATTTCTAACACGTTAGCCTATCTAGTAAACAAGTTACATTTTTATGGACTAAATTTGACACCCCCTAAATAACCAGGGGAGAGGAACCAAAGGCAACAGTATGTCCCTCCACAGAACTAGCTTGCTTTGCTAGATCATAAGTGTTTACCCTTAAAATTGGATAACAATTAAACATATAATGTGGTTTTAAGGCCACGTGATTTTACCTAATACCAATTGGTGAATATAAAGATTAGAAATAGAAATTAACAATAAGATAAAGCAAACCAGTGTTTAAATGGAATCCAGCCCCCCAGCTCGGATACCCTCAAGCTGATTGGTATAAGAACAGTTAAAAATATAAGCAAGCTGATGAACAAGTGAGTGTGCGCACGTGATTTTTGCCCCACATGAATTACTCCTACAGAATCCCAAAGAATTAGATTTTTCTTTTAATTGTTTGTCATTTTAGGAATTATTGTAGAATTTTCTTAATTATTTGCATTTTTCTATGCATGCTTAATTTCATTTAATTCATGAAAATACAAAAATACTTTGCATTTGCATTTAGGATTTAATTCTACATTTTTAGGTTAATTAGCAATTTAGTTGTCTTATAAAAATGATTAAAATCACAAAAATAATTCTCTTTGCATTTTTAACTTTTTAATTTTAAATTTGGTAGTTTTTCTTTTAATTTGGGAATTAATTAATTGTTGTAAATGCTATATTGAGTAATTAATCTAATCTGGTAAGTTAATTTAGTTTAAAAATTAATTTAGGTTTTTATTTTTAATTTGAAAAGGAAAAGACATTTGAAAAATAGAAAAAGAAAAAGAGAAGAATCAAAAGGCTACTTTGACTTTGGGCCATTTTGCTAGCCTAATTGAATTTCCCCCAAAATATCGTCTCAGACCCATTCAATCCAGCCCAAACTCACGTCCCTAACCCGGTCTGCCCATTTAATTAACCAAACGACGCCATTTGGAGTTCAGCCCTTTAGAATCGATCCCAGCCCTCCGTCCTATCTCATCCAACGACCACGATCACTTTCCCCAATTTAATTATATATGTCCGAAACCCCTAAAGACAACCTAGTCCAAACACCCCTCATCTGTCTCTCTCATCTCCTTCGATCAAAACCCTAACACCACCTCCAAATTCCGCCATTCCCACCGGTTTAAAGCTCCAATCAACCCCAAACTTCAACCATACAACCCTCATTCACCCTGATTCCTAATCTACCCCCATATCCTTTCAAATCCTCATCAAATAGAGCAAATCTTGGATCTGAAAAGAAAAAGCAGAAGACAAAGAAAATCACCCGAGTTTTTGCAGTTTTGACGAGTGATTAAGAGTCAAAACTGGCTTTGTTCGTCTGTTCTCAACAAGAACACACGATTAAGGCCAATTTCAGCTCAAAATTGAGGTTCCAGGAGTCCTTTCAAGCCATTGTCCGCCTGTTTATTCTAGGTATTTCGGTGTTTTCCTCGTTTTTTCTTTGTTTATTCTTATTCTCATCTTTTTCTGCTTCTTTCCTTTTCTTTCTTATTTTTTCCATTTCTTCAAATCATTTTGTATGCATGTTAGTATTAGAATTATCTTTAGTCAGCACGTTTTTTAGTTTATTTGATATTTGTTGTTTAACTTTACTTGAGTTTCCATCTATTTCTTTTTGTTTCTTTGGATTACTGGCTTCAGAAGCTCCTTAGAATTCTGTTGACCCAGTTTATGGAGTGGCCTTCTTTTGGTTTTGGAATCAAACCCTTGGTTTTTCGTAGGATAAAGGCCCAAAGAAAAAGGGGGTCAGTCCGGGTGGCAGGCCCAGGTTTGGGGTTAAGTCTTGGGTCAACTTGACCCATATTTGGTTTGATGGTAAATAATAAGGGTTACAAGGGCATTTGGGGGATTTTAAGTAAGGGAAATCTTGTTTAACTGATTTGGAAACTTCCTGGAATGTGGGGTTTGGGTGTAGTTTAACAAGCAAGTTAGGAATTCTGGGTAAAAGTGAACAAAATAAAAATCAAAAAGGGATAATGGGTAAAATCTTGAACCTTTTCTGCTGCCCTAGAGTTTCTCTATAAAAGGTAGATTTCTTCTTTTTCAAGGGAGATTTTTAGAGATTAAGAACACTGAAAATTGAAAAACGGATGAGCTAAAAAGAAGACTGAAAATCTCTTTGTATTTTGGGTCGAAATCAGTTTGGTTTTGCTGTTTAGTTTCATAGCTTAAAGTTTTTTTAAGAATTTCTAGTCCATTTTGGAATTCAAAGAATGGTTTAAAAGCTGGTTTGGTCGCTGTACTGTTGTTGCTGACTTACTGCTGCTGCTACCTCTTAACCTCAAGCTATTTTTCCTGTTTATTTGCTGTATTCAGGTACACATCTCGAATTCTGAAAGATGTAAAGTTTGTCTTGTTGGATTTGAAAAATGAAGATCCTCAGATTTTTACTTGATACTTTCTTTTGTTTTCTTTTCATGTGACTTGTTAGTTTATTTCCTTTGTTTCAACATATTAAGCACTGATGTCATACCATGGACATTATAACTTGTATTGGGATTTATATTTGGACTTTGTTTTGTTGGTCTGTTTCCAGCTTGTTCTTAAACTATTTCTGCCAAGTTTTTTTTCGGATGCCTGTACTGTCATGTTGAGGATTCAATTGGGATAAGTAGAACTACTTTGGGCTTTGACTAAGTTAGTTCAATCTCAGTAATGTTTAATTTCAGGTTGATCTTCATTAATAATTTTGACTGTTTAGAATTTTCCTTTTAATTGAATCAACTCAAGGGCTATGGAGTCATTGTTGAGGACTTTCAATTGAATCCATGTTACCAAGCATATGCACATGTTTTGAATTCTTATTAAGTATTCTGATGAAAACTGAAGTGAATCTTGTTATGTTTTGATAGTAAAATCAATTGTGTGTGAATGGCTATAATATTTAGATGTTGCACATTTCAGCATAGCATTAGGATTGGGCCTCAGTTTGTGTTTAAAATGTGTAAAGCAACTTGGGTGGCCTGAGGCAATGTGGCTGTTGGGCCTCGAACGATGCCGGATATAGGCCCAAGTCGCATAGCCCAGTCTCAAGTTGGGCATTTCAGTTTAGGCATGTTTGTTTCATTTCCCCATGCATAATTATATGTGATGAGTTACCTGAACTTCAGACGTTCTTGTGATCATTTGGGTTTCAAGCTCTTGCAATAGACCTCACAGCTGGGTCATTGTCTTATCCCATTTAGGCTAAAATGCTCTCGTTAATACTGCTCTCAATTTAGGCTTCTTGGGAGCCGAGCTCTCTTTTGGTTTTTGCCATGCAATTTCGTAAGTGGCACTTGGGCCTGCGGCAGGCCTAGGCCTTCCAAATAACTGAACATTCGACTCCTTTTAATGCTAATTCTTTAATGATTAATTTAGCTTGAACCATTCGCCTAAAAATAAAATTCAAATTCTCTTAGTCTTTAATTAATTAGATTCCTTTAATTAGTTTGAGGTGTGCTGTATTAGCCAAATACATAATTTATGGCCCTCAAAAAATTAGTTCAAACATCCTTTGAAAAATAGACTTGAGGTGTGCCATTTTCATTAAATAACCTATGACCCTCATTTAATTAATAATAACTCTTTTAGAATCGAGGTGTGTCATTATTAAATTTTTCATGGCCCTCACAAACTTTGCTATTAATCTGAGATTTCGCAATGGCTTTAGGCGCGCTATTTAATTTGATTTCCTTTATTTATTAAACTCGGGTGTGCATTTCATGTGACCCAATTTTAATTTTCAGCAACGTTAAATAAAATATATTGTGGATCGCGGGTGCATTTCATGTGGCGTGGTTCAAGGCGTGTTTTAAATAACGTTGAATGCTTCCTAAAATAATTAAAAGCGGTTAAATAAGTTAAATATACCATAGGCTAAAACATGTATTAAAATAAGATAATAGGCCAATTATATTAGTTCAAGCGACCGTGCTAGAACTACGGAACCCGGGAATGCCTAACACCTTCTCCCGGATTAATAGAATTCCTTACTTAGAATTTCTGGTTCGCAGACTTCAAAAGGAAAGTCGATTTTTCTCGATTTGGGATTTTAAAATAAACCGGTGACTTGGGACACCAATTAAAATATTCCAAGTGGCGACTCTAAAAATTAAATAAATAATTCCATTTCGAATAATGTCACTTTAATTAGAAAAACTCTCTTATATACATTCGGGTGTTAAAAAGGAGGTGTGACAGCTCTGGCGACTCTGCTGGGGATCCAAACTCAGAACTTCGGTTCAGGGTTTAAGAATTCGAGCTTAGAATAACTATTTTAGTTGGCTTGTTTTATCTGATTTTTACATGTTGAGTCTAATGTGCTAAATGCCACTTTTACCGCTTTGATATTGTTTGGATTGTATATAAATTGCTACGAAACCCTCTTCTCTCTGAGTCTTCTAAATCAACTGGGAAGTGTGCACTTCGTGTGACTTCTTTTCTGTTAGAGTCTTATCCCAAATTTAGAACGAGGTTCGGATAAGTTTCAAAGCCGGTGAAGCTTCTGTATTCCCGGTACGCTGCCCCCTTCGGCTCGAGCTGTCCACTCGGGTAAGCTAGGTCTAGAACAATACACCCAGATTTTAAACCTAGTATAATAAAACTTTATGCCGGATCCCTAGTAGGAACTCTTGTTTGCATCACGTGCATTTGACTTTGGAGACTCAACACAGGGGTTGGGTCTGTCTAGGACAGGTGTACCCGAAATAAAAAGACCATCCTGATGCATTCTACTTGCTACTTGTGCATTTATTTGCTTCGGATTGCATGTTGGCTGGCTTATGAATAATGGAGAAAAGTTAGAAAAAAGAAAAATCAATTTGAGGGTTGAGAGAGATAATCACTTGTTTTTGAAAAAAATCGATGTCCAAAAAGTACCGAAACTCTGTCTAAATTTTGAAAAAAAAATTGTTCTAAAAATATTTAGTATTGTTTTTATGCTATGTCGAATCTGCCCGAACTACGCCAGTTTGATTCCCACCGGATGTGGGATACATAGGCAACCCCCATCGGGTCCAACTTCATTTTTGCAAAAATAACCCAAAAAGAACAAAAATTTTAGTGTTTTGTCAGGTGATGCCATTCTTGCCTAAAATAGCCAAATGTCCCCCAAAAGGGCGCCAGAAGGTTGTTTTTGCAAGAACAGCCACCTATGGTCTCTTTTTCAAATTTTTGGGCATTTAGCATACACAACCCTAAAATCTTCTTTTCTGAAGTGCTGAAGGGCCGTATTTGCAAGGCCGGGCTTTTGTTTTGAAATGAAAAATTTTGAAAAAAAATTGATAACTTTTCTTGAGTCAAAATGAATCATGATCTTTTTAACTAAATCACCCTAATAAATGTGCAGGATGAGCACAAATGGAAATGAACCCTTTGCAGTTCTTGAGAAAATCCCTTTACAACTCCATATGTGGTGGAACGACTTAGGAAAAGTCAGTAGAGGAACTGTGGTGAAAGTTTTGGGGTGGTCTCGTGGGACTTCTGAAAATCAAGCCGAGGTTGGGTGTGATTGAGGCCTTGATACCTTTTTGGGACCCAACTCACAATGTGTTTCACTTTTCTGATTTTGAGCTCACCCCCACGTTGGAGGAAATTGCGGGCTATACCGGTCTTAGTGGGAACCTCAGAAGTCGGTACCCGGTGTCGCTAAGAACAATGTCTCCTCACAAGTTTCTAGATATGTTGAGTATTAGTCGGGAGGTTCAGGATGAGAATTTATCCGAAGGGTTTTGCACTTTCCACTTCTTATACCAGCGCTATGGAAATCCCTACGATTTTGAAGCACCGGATACTGGTCTGACCCATGCAGGAAACAAAGATAAATGGGAGGCATGACGGAGTTTGTCCTTTATAGTAGCATTCTTGGGTGTCATAATCTGCCCAAGAAAAGATGGCAACATAGAATTGGGTCTTGTGGGAATGGTCGACGTCATGATTAAGAAAGCTAACGACACTCTTGTTCCAATGATCTTAGCTGAGATTTACCAAGCCTTAATCATCTACCGAGCAAGGGGAAGATTCTTCCAGGGTTGTGCTACTACAACTTTGGATACAAGAACATCTTTGTCACCGTGTGAGGTATATGAACTACGGCATGACTGATCTGAATTGCATAGAAGAGTACGAAAACTGAGTGGCGGGTGTTGAATTTCCAAAAGGTATAGAGGCTTGGTTTGCGCACTTGAGTTCTTTAAATTCGGACAAAATTGAGTGGACTTTCAGATGGCTCCCTGTCACTGAAGTCATCTATATGTCAGTCGAGGTGTGCTATCTTCTCCTAATGGGTCTCCGGAGCGTTCAACCATATGCTCCTCACAGGGTGTTGCACCAATTGGGCAGGTTCCAAACTATTCCTCATGACAAAGATCTGAGCCAACAAGTCATATAATTGGGTCCAAAAGCTGTATTCCCAGAAGGAAAAATTCGTCAAATTTCTAGAACCAAAGATTCTGGTGCAGGATCTATCTAAAGGCGAGTTAGACCCTAATTACATGAATTGGTTTAGTAAGAAGTTTCAAATCCCTCGAGAGCCTGAAAGGCCTGCTAAAAGACCCCACGTCCAGCAATTCACTGATGATTCGCAAGAACAATGGGGCTAGCTGGCGAAAGAGGCAAGCTATAGGGCCAAGATAAGTAAATTGGAGGGACAAATCAGGGACCTCAAATTTGACAATAGTGTACAAGCTGCTGCCGACGAAGGGGAAAAGAACAAGCTGGCTCAAGAAAACAAAGCCCTTAGAGATCAAATCCAGAAAATGAGAATAGCTACTAAGAACCAGGAAAGAAGCCAAGCAGATGAAAGGCTTATAAGTGGTCTTAGAAAGAAAGTAATCGAGCGTCAAAATGACTTGGAAAAATCTGAGGCTAGTCTAGCAAGAGCCCGAGCACAGCTGACAAAGAATGCAGAAGGATGGGCGGAGTTTGTACGGATGTTGAAAAGAAAATATGAGGGAAAAGTCACAGATTTGAAGAGGAAGCTCACTACCTTCGAAAATGAGATAGCCAAACAAGCTAAGAACTTTAAAGCAGAAATGGAACATTGCTACGAATTGATATCCCAGCTGGAGGAAGATATGCAACAGTTGCAAAGTCAAAACCATCATGACACCCAAGTGCTAGAACCTAGGACTCAGTAAATCGGGCGTTTTCTCCAAGAAAAAGGTATCATCCGGGAGAGGGTTAGAGCAATTGCTGACTACATCGTTATGAAGTGCCATGAGTGTGAAGACATGACCAAAACCACTTTCTTTGCTGCAGTAACGACATTTGTTTGCCAAATAATGAGTGATCTGGAGCGTCTTCAGGGGGTCTTGCACATAGGACCGTGGCAAGACCGAATGATGTCCCACGTGCCCCAGGAGTAGAAGCACTTATGTACTTTTGATTTTTATTTATCAAGTCTGTATTTCAGTTTTTAGTTTAAAATATTGTTTTGAGTCTGTTTGTAGTTTTTAAAATTCCAAGAAATGAGTATGTTGGATTCTTTTGTAATAGAAAAGTTTAGGAGTTTTATAATGAAAATTGAAAACTCCCAAAAAATTGTTTCCTCATTTTTCGTACTTATTTCTTGAACTATGTAATGATCTGATTCACGCGGCGTTGTGATACATAGGCAATCCTCATCAGATCCGATCATGATTTTGTAAATAACTCAAATAAAAAGGGAACGTGGGAAGGAAAGAACCTAAATAAAAACCAAAAAGAAAAAAAAGAGAGAAAAGAGAGCCAAAGAAAAACCAAAAGAAAAGCGAGAAGAGCAAGAAAAGAAAGGAAAGAAAAGAGAGAGAAACAGGAATAAGAGGAGAAGCATCAAAGAGCCAAAGTGGAAAGAAAAGAAAATTGGGGAAATAAGCAAGAGGTGGGATGAAACATGCAACCATTTTGAAACATATAGAAACACATTTAACTGTTTAGGTGCATCACACCCCAATGTGCGACTACCTATGTGTTAATTGCTTCAAACTGACCGGTTTGTTGTCTACTGTTAAGTATAGGTTCTATATTAAGGTGGTTGGTTTTGTAGTAATCTGGCTTCACATCCGTACTTTACAAGGTCAAAAGGAAGTGTTGAAATGTCTTCGGAAAGTAATCTGCCAACAGTTCCTATCTTGGAGGATAGCCCGATCTCGGCCATCCCAACTTCCGAGTCAACAACTGCTGAGAAAAACAGAATTCTGCATCTCCGCATGATGGAAATATGGGACGCCTCGTCCAATGGCAGAGAACCACCGAGTGTGATACCTGGATTCCCTGAGCTACTTCCCAAGGCAAGTGGGACTTCCAACGTCCCCATAAGTTATCCAAATACCCTACTGGGATATCCTACCATCTCAACCCACTTTGCTGGAACACCTTCTGAGGCTTGCCCCCAAGTGTTAATTTTAGGTGCGACCTCAAACATATTTACTGCGCCACCTCGTTCAGCTACGACACAACCCACTCTACCCAAGCCTAGCTTTGATCCATCATCCTTCACCTTTCAAGTACCATCTTTCCTACTGGAACCTACCCAGTTTACTACTAATTCCTACCCTCAGCAACCCGGTACGAGTTTACTGCGGGACAGGAGAAAACCATAAAGAACCCTGAACAAGAGGAGATTACACGAAAAATGAGGAGTATGGAGCAGAGTCTAAAAAATATACATGGTTTGAGTGGGCAAAAGAGCGTATCCTACGCTGATTTGTGTATGTTACCACACGTACACTTACCTTTGGGTTTCAAAACCCCGAAGTTTGAAAAGTATGACAAGCATGGGGATCCTATAGCCTACCT
Source organism: Nicotiana sylvestris (assembly GCF_000393655.2). Lineage (NCBI taxonomy): Eukaryota > Viridiplantae > Streptophyta > Magnoliopsida > Solanales > Solanaceae > Nicotiana > Nicotiana sylvestris. The sequence continues at coordinate 34,136,484 of NC_091066.1, read as the reverse complement.
CAAGAGGTACTGCAACCAATTGCGGGGAACAGGTGGAAAAGAGGAGTTTCTCATGGCTTATTTTGGAGAGAGCCTGGTCGGCATTGCTTCTGAATGGTACATGGATCAGGATATATCCCGGTGGCATATTTGGGATGACCTGGCTCGGGATTTTGTCAGGCAGTTTCAGTATAACATTGACATATCCCTTGACAGGAATTCGTTGTCGAATCTCAAGAAGAAGTCCTCGGAAAGCTTCTGAGAGTATGCTGTCAAATGACGCGAACAAGTGGCTAGAGTCAAGCCTCCAATGGATGAAACAGAGATGGTTAGTGTTTTTCTTCAAGCCCAAGAGGCTGATTATTTTCAGAATATGATGTCCTCGATGGGGAAACCATTTGCCGAGGCCATCCAAATTGGTGAAATGGTCGAGAATGGTCTAAAAACAGGGCGCATATTGAGTCAATATGCTATAAGGGCTACCTCTCAAGCAATTCAAGGTGGGTCTGGAGGTGTAGCGAACCGAAAGAAGAAGGAAGAAATGGCAATGGCAACTTCAAGTGTAAGAAAACCCCGTCCACCCAGACCTTACTTCCCTGCAAGAACCCCACAACATTACTATTCCTATCAAGATGTGGCCTATGCTATGATTCCTCAGCCATACGCAGTGATGAATGCCCAGCCCTACGTTAGGCCACAACCATAGTTCAACCAAAACCGAGCTCCATTTTGCATAAATCAACCTTCTCTCCAAGCTCAGTATAATCCCCAACCTCCATAAAATAACTTCCCCTACAATGCCCGTGCCCGGGAACCACCCAGGATGGCAAACTTCACGCCCATTGGTGAATTATATTCTAGCCTTTTCCCTAAACTTGTCCAGATGGGTCTGTTGCAGCCCGTACCCCAAACCAAGTAGAACCTAGAGTCGCCCTCCTACAGAGCCGGTACTCGATGTGCTTACCATTTGGGAGCGGAAGGGCATGATACAGACGACTGTTGGACCCTGAAAAGGGCTATTGAAAACCTTATAGAACAAAAGCGGATAGTGCTAAAGGACGAAGACATTCCTAATGTGACCAACAATCCATTACCAGCTCACAACAACAGACCGGTTATTGGAATGATTTGCGAAGATAAGGAGTTCGATCCTGCTTTGAAAGCCATAATTGCAATCACTGATGTTGAAAAGAAGCTAAAGGCTATCACAAAACAAGACAAGGGGGAGAAGAAGAGTAAACCTACCCCTCAAAATACAGAAAAGAAAGTGGAAACCAAAACTGGGGCAGCGCCCTCAAAAGATGTCGTTCTCTATGTTCCCCGGGGTCGCAGGAAAGGACAAGTGACATTGAGCCCTCCAAGAAGGTTTGAGCTGAACAAGGGATCTAAAATGTATGTGCCTAAAGGGACCTATGTGGTACGGGGGCTAGTAATTTCACCAAGGCTGAATGAGCTCGTGGTTATTGGCCACGCATCGCAGAAGCCCATGACAGATCCCACTGCCGTCCCATGGAATTGCAATAAGGTGGTAGTAACCTACAGGGGGAAAAAAGATCTCGGAAGAATCAAAGGAAACTAACCCGGCTGAGAAATACCTCAATCTGGAGGAAGTGAATGATGCCATGAAGAAGCGTTTCCCACTCAAGAAGCCAGTTAGTGCCGAAGAAGCAAAAGAGTTCTTCAGGAAAATGAAAACTGCGAACTATGGGATAATTGACCAACTCCGAAAGTCTGCTACTCAGGTCTCTTTGTTGTCTCTGTTAATGAATTTAACCGAGCATCAGAAGGTGTTGATAAAAAACCCTCAATGAAGCCTATGTCCCAATTGAAACCACTGTTGAGCAACTGGAAAGGATGGCAGAAAGATTCTTCGCGATCAATCAGATCTCCTTCAGCAAGAATGATTTGCCCCCGGAAGGGGCCGCCCATAACAAAGCCCTCCATCTGACAGTTGTCACACCTCCCTTTTTGCCAAGCCCTAGTTTCCCCAATTTTAACCCTTAAATTCCATTAATTATAGCTCTAATCTGTGAAATAATACCGTAGGAACACGTTTTAGGTCCAAAATCCTTACCTCAATGAAATTCACTTGAAATCCTTTTTCAAAATCGTCCAAAAAGCTCCAAAGCCGACTTAAAATGGTGGAATAGCTCAAAAATCGCGAAGGAAACAATTTATATGTTCTGGCCCAGGATTTCGCATCTGCGTCCCAATTCCTGCTTCTGCGGTACCACATTTACGGCCAATGAACCGCTTCTGCGGTTTTCACTAAAGCGACCAAAATCGCATCTGCGATGCTGACTCTGCATCTGCGCCTTCGCAGGTGCGGTCCCACAATTGCATCTGCGGTTCCTGCCTTCCTAGGCATTTTCCGCTTCGACGCCCCCCTTCACACATCTGCGGCATTGCACTTGCGGTCCCCAATCCGCAGGTGCGGAAACACCAGAGGCAGAAAATCTGCAGCTTCTCCAAAAATTCCAAACTCTCCGTCTACCATCCGAAATCACCCCGAGGCCCCCGAGACCTCAACCAAAAACACAAACATATCCCATAACCTTATTCAAACTTATACCAATCTTCAAAACACCTCAAACAACATCGAATCAACAAAAACACATCGGATCCAAGCCTAAGTTTCCAAATTCTTCCGAATTACGCTTTTGATAAAAAACCCAACCAAACAATGTCCGAATGACATGAAATTTTGCAGACACATCCCAAATGACACAACGGAACTTCTGCAACTCTCGGAATTCCATTCCAACCCCTATATCAAAATCTCACCTATCAACCGGAAATCGCCAAAATACCTACTTTACCAATTCAAGCCTTAATCTACTCCGGACCTCCAAAACACATTCCGATCACGCTCCTAAGTCCCAAATCACCTCCCAAAGTTATCCGAACCATCAGAACTCACATCCGAGCCCTCTAACACATATGTCAACATCCGGTTGACTTTTCCAACTTAAGCTTTCTCAAAAGAGACTAAGTGTCTCAAACTTTACCAAATCCTTTCCGAACTCGAGCCAACCAACTCGATCGCATATAGAACCGATAGACAAAACAATAAGAAGCAGAAATAGGGGAAATAGAATAGTAACTCATGAGACAACTGGCCGGATCGTCACATCCTCCCCAACTTAATCAAACGTTCGTTCTCGAACGAGTCAAGAAACATACTTGAAGCCTCAAACAGGTGAGGATATCTGCGCTGCATCTCCTGCTCGATCTCCAAGGTAGCCTCCTCCACGAGCCAACCTCTTCACTGCACTTTCACTGAAGCTATATCCTTTGATCTCAACTTCTGAACCTGATGCTCCAAAATAGTTGCTGGCTCCACATCATAAGTCAAATCACCATCCAACTGAACCGTGCTGAAATCCAGAACATGAGACGGATCCCCAATATACTTCCGGAGCATAGAAACATGAAATACCGGATGCACACTCGACAAACCGGGTGGCAAAGCAAGCTCATAAGCCACCTACCCAATCCTCTGAAGCACCTCAAAAGTCCCAATGAACCGAGGACTCAATTTACCTTTCTTCCCAAATCTCATAACACCCTTCATGGGTGAAACCTTCAACAGAACCTTCTCACCAACCATGTAGGTCACATCCCAAACCTTCTTGTCAGCATAACTCTTTTGCCTCGACTGTGCGGTACGAAGCCTCTGCTGAATCACCTTCACCTTTTCTAAAGCATCCTGCACCAAGTCTTTCCCCAATAGCCTAGCCTCACCCGGCTCGAACCAACCAATTGGAGATCTACACCGCCTCCCATACAAAGCCTCATATGGAGCCATCTGGATACTCGACTGGTAGCTATTGTTATAAGCAAACTCTGCAAGCGGTAGAAACTGATCCCATGACCCTCCGAAATCAATGACACAAGCATGCAACATGTCCTCCAATATCTGAATAGTGCGCTCGGATTGCCCGTCCGTCTGAGGGTAAAAAGTTGTGCTCAACTCGACCTGAGTACCCAACTCTCGCTGCACAGACCTCCAAAACTGCGAAGTAAACTGAGTGCCCCTATCTGAAATGATGGAAACTGGGACACCATGTAAATGAACAATCTCTTAGCTATAGATCTATGCCAACTGCTCTGAAGAATAGGTAGTACACATAGGAATGAAGTGTGCGGACTTGGTCAGCTGATCCACAATCACCCAAATAGCATTGAACTTCTTCAAAGTCCGTGGAAGTCCAACTACAAAGTCCATAGTGATCCACTCCCACTTCCACTCTGGAATATCCATCTGCTGAAGCAAACCACCCGGTCTCTGATGCTCATATTTCACCTGCTAACAATTGAGACACCGAGCTACAACTCTCACAATGTCTTTCTTCATTCTCCTTCACCAATAATGCTGCCTCAAATCCTGATACATCTTCGCGGCACCCGGATGAATGGAATACCACGAGCTATGGGCCTCCTCTAGAATCAACTCCCGAAGCCCATCCACATTGGGCACACATAACCGGCCCTGCATCCTCAACACCCCATCATCACCAATGGTCACATCTCTGGCATCATCGTGCTGAACTCTGTCCTTGAGGACAAGCAAATGCGGATCATCATACTGGCACTCTCTAATGCGATCATATAAGAAAGACCGAGAAACCACACAAGCCAATACCCGACTAGGCTCCGAAATATCTAACCTCACGAACCGATTGGCCAAGGCCTGAACATCAACTGCAAGAGGTCTCTCCCCAACTAGAATATATGCCAAACTTCCCATACTCATCGCCTTTCGGCTCAAAGCATCGGCCACCACATTGGCCTTTCCCGGATGGTACAATATAGTGATATCATAATCCTTAAGCAACTCCAACCACCTCCGCTGCCTCAAATTGAGATCCTTTTGCTTGAACAAGTGCTGGAGGCTATGATGATCAGTAAACACCTCACAAGACACACCATACAAGTAATGCCTCCAAATCTTCAATGTTTGAACTATGGCAGCCAACTCCAAACCATGAACGGGGTAGTTCTTCTCATAGGGCTTTAACTGACGAGAAGCATAAGCAATAACTCTACCCTTCTGCATCAATACACAACCAATACCAACTCTCAAAGCATCACAATACACGGTATATGAACCTGAAGCTGATGGCAAAACTAACACTGGAACTGTGGTCAAAGCTGTCTTGAGCTTTTAAAAGCTCTCCTCACACTCGTCCGACCATACAAATGAAGTACCCTTCTAAGTCAACTTGGTCAAGGGCGATACGATAGATGAAATTCCCTGAACAAACCAGCGATAATAACCTGCCAAACTGAGAAAGCTGCGAATCTCTGTGGCTGAGGACGGTCTTCGCCAACTCTGAACCGCCTCTATCTTCTTTGGATCAACTTGAATACCCTCGCTGGACACTACGTGCCCCAAGAAAGCCACTGAACTAAGCCAAAACTCACACTTGGAGAATTTTGCATAAAGCTTCTCCTCCCTTAATCTCTGTAACACAACTCTCAAATGCTCCGTGTACTCCTCCTAACTACACGAATACACCAGACTATCATCAATGAAGACTATGAAAAACGAGTCGAGATATGGCCAGAACACGTTGTTCATCAGATGTATGAACGCTGCTAGGGCATTGGTCAACCCAAAAAACATCCCCAAGAACTCATAATGACCATATCGGGTCCTAAAAGCTATCTTAAGAATATCCGAGTCCCTAATTTTCAACTGGTGATAACCTGAACGGAGATCAATCTTAGAGAAAAATCTCACTCCCTGAAGCTGGTCGAATATATCATCAATGCGAGGCAAGGGATACTTGTTCTTAATTGTTACCTTGTTCAATTGCCTATAATCAATGCACATCCTCATAGTGCTATTCTTCTTCTTCACAAATACTGGCACACCCCAAGGTGACACACTAGGCTGAATGAATCCCTTATCAAGGAGTTCCTGAAGCTGCTCCTTTAACTCCGCTGGTGCCATACGATACGGCGGAATGGAAATGGACTGAGTGGCCGGCGCTAGATCAGTATCAAAGTCAATAGCCCTGTTTGGTGGCATGCCCGACAGGTCTGTAGGAAACACAACGAGAAAATTCCTCACAATTGGAATAGAATTAATACTAGGAGTCTCTGCACCGACATCCCTCACAAAGGATAGATACGAAAGACAACCCTTCCCAATCATACATCGGGCTTTCAAGAATGAGATCACCCTACTTGAAACATAATTAGTCAAACCTTGACACTCGATCCGTGGCACACCCGGTATAGCCAAGGTCACTGTCTTAGCATAACAGTCCAGAATAGCATGACATAGATATAACCAATCCATGCCCAAAATGACATCGAAATCTACCATACACAATAGTAAAAGATCCACTCGGGTCTCCAAACCCCCAATAGTCATCACACACGACCGGTACATGATCTACAATAATAGTATCACCCACCGAGGTAGATACATGAACAGGTGAAATAAGAGACTCACAAGGCATACCCAAATAACGAGCAAAGTATGATGACACATAAGAAAAGGTGGAATAGGGATCAAATAATATAGAAGCATCTCTGTGGCAGACTGAGACAATACCTATAATAACAACATCAGAAGCAATAACATCGGGTCTAGCTGGAAATGCATAGAAATGGGCCTGATCGACCTCCCCCTTTAGGGCGACCCCTAGCTAACTGACCTCCACCCCTAGCTGACTGGGTGGGTGATGATGAAGTAACTGGCGCTGAAGCCGATGACTGACCCCTCTGCTGAGATGAACCCGTAAGACGACGAGGAGACTGCCTCCACATATGGGCTATCTCTCCACACTCATGACAACTCCCAGGTGTTGGAGAATGGGACTGAAGGGAAACCCTAGCACCAGAATAACTAGCAAATGCACCCGGCATAGAAGAGCCTTGAACTGATGGAGTACGGGATGAACTCTAAGCTAGAAGGGCATTAACTAATGACTGGCCCTGATGAGAACTGTGAGAATCATGACCCGATGATGCCCCACGATAACCTAGGCGAGCTGGCTAAGCATGCCTAAATGGACGGCCTCTACCGTGCTGAAACTGACCTCTCGAAGGAGTACCACTTTAAGTGCCAGATCCTCGAGGCCTCTTAGCCTCCCTCTCCTCTCGCTCCCGGCGACGAAAAGACTCAATCTCATGGGAAATATCCACAAGATCCTCGAAAGTAGCACCAGTCACCCTCTCCCTGGTCATGAGAATACAAAGCTGATAAGTGAGGCCATCAACAAACCTCTTAATCCTCTCTCTATCTATCAGAACCAACCAAATAGCATGACTAGCTAACTCGGAGAACCTCATCTCATATTGCGTCACATTCATCTCTCCCTGATGCAACCACTCAAACTCCCTACGCAGCTCTTCTCTGCGAGACTGCAGCACATACTTCTCTAGAAAGAGAATGGAGAACTGCTGCCAGGTAAGGGGTGCTGCACCAACAGGCCAACGCCTCTCAAAAGTCTCCCACCAAGTGAAGGCAGCTCCATAAAACTGATAAGTAGTGAAAGCGACGCCGCTGGTCTCCAGAATACCCACTGTATGAAGCATCTTCTAACACTTATCCAAGAAACCCTGGGCATCCTCACCCTCTGCACCACTAAAGGTCGGAGGCTGAAGTCTACCAAACCTCTCCAACCTACGCTGCTCGTCCTCTGGCATGGAAGAAACTACATAGTCCTGAGCAGCTGCAACCGGCTGGGCTGGATGCGCCCCTAGTGTCTGAAGTCCCTGCACGACCTGCTCAAGTGTGCAAGCGGCGGGAGTCTGAGTGCCTCCCCTGGCCTGAGAAGTAGTTGCGGCTGTAGTGACTGAACCCGCCTGAGCTAGGCCAGTGCAAACTGATAGGATCTGAGCCAAGGCCTCCTGAAGACCCGGAATCACAATGGGCACAGTTGGTACTTAAGCTGGTGCTGCTGGAGCGTCTATAACTGGGACCTGATCCTGAACTGGGGCTGCTGGTGGATCTGCAAGTGCCGCCCTAGCTGTTGTGCGGGCCACACCTCTACCCTTACCGCGACCGCGTCCTCGGCCTTTAGTGGCCACAGCTAGTGGTATTGGTAGTCGTCCATCCTGACCGGTAGCTCGTGTCCTCACCATCTGTGAGAGAATAGAATAACAGAAGTTTAGTTATCAGATCAACTAATTCGCATGACAAGAATTTCAAGAATATGAAATTTTTCCTAAAGGTTCTGCAGCCTCTTGAGGATAAATACAAACGTCTCCGTACCGATTCGTGAGACTCTACTAAACATGCTCATGACTCATGATACCTATGTAACCTAGGCTCTGATACCAACTTGTCACGATCCCAAACCCGGACCCGATCGTGATGGAACCTCTCGTGAAGACAAGGCCAGCCGACACATTTCTAATCTAGTTTTAAGCAATTTAACAATACGCATTTAGTCTTAAACATGCTATAAATCCAAAAGTAAGCAGTGACAATACAAACAATTTGCGGAATACAGCCCGACACCGGGGTGTCACTAGTCATGAGCATCTAAAAATTCGGAATAAGACAAGAAAGTCTACAGAGGTAAATACAAATCTAAAACAAAGAGAATTAAGATAAGGGAAGAAGCTCTGGGCTTCGAACGCCGACAACTACCTAGAGAATCTTTGGATCCGCCCGAGCTGGAAAGATCAACATTCACTAGCAGGATCAGCAACTCCTGAATCTGCACATGAGGTGCAGGGAGTAAAGTGAGTACTCCAACTCAGTGAGTAATAATCATAAATAAACGACTGAGAGATATGAAAATACGTAAGACACATTACAGGCTATAATGAAGCAGTAAAACCAGTAGAAACAGTGAAGTAGTGATAATGTGTACAGTCATTTTTAATTCAGTTCAAACTTCATGAAATGCCTTTTTAACAATTAAGCAGGTAAATGATAGACAAATAAGACAGATAATCACATAAAGGATTTCCCCTCGGGCACAATTTCAACAATACCAGCCCCTCGGGCTATCTCTCACATCACAATGGGTACCCGCACTCACTGAGGTGTGCAGACTCCTAGAGGGGCCCCTTTCGGCCCAAGCGCAATATCAAGCCATCTCGTGGCATCATCACTAGGCTCTCGGCCTCATATCAATAAGCCATCTCGTGGCATATAAATCCTAGGCCCTCAGCCTCATAATCATAATCAGTGTTTCCTCACAACATAGGCCCTCAGCCTTACTTAGTCAGAACCTCACAGCCACTCGGGCAACAGTAAAACATAGTGCTCAGCCCAAAATATCATTTAAAACATCATTTAAGTGTTAAAGAAGAGCAAACATGACCGAGTTATGAAAAACAGTGGAGTATAGTATAACAGAGTTCAAGTATAAAGTCAAAACAGTGAGGAAATATCAATAAAAATCCCCTAAGGGTTCAAATAATTGGCACGAGCCCAAATATGGCATTCAGGCCAAAACATGATGATAACAAATAGTTTTCAGTCAAATACGCGGCAAAACTATCATTCGGGGCGGACTAATCACAATCCCCAACAGTGCACGACCCCACGCTCGTCATCTAGCATGTGTGTCACCTCAATATAGCACTACGATGTGCAAATCCGGGGTTTCATACCCTTAGGACATCATTTACAATCATTACTCACCTCAATCCGGTCCAAACTCTAGTCCGCAATGCCTTTGCCCCTCGAATCGGCCTCCACTCGTGTCGAATCTATCCAAAATCAGAATCATTGCGTCAAAATATGCTAAGGGAACGAAGCCCAAGCAAAAATATTCAATTTACAACATAAATCCCGAAATTACCAAAACCCGACCCCGGGCCCACGTCTCGGAATTCAACAAAATTCACATCAATAGGTTCCTTATCTCCCCACGAGTTCGTACATATCAAAAATACAAAATCTGACCACAAATGGTCCCTCAAATCCTCAAGTCTAGGTCTCCAATGCCAAGCTATAGTTTCCCCAATTTTAACCTTTAAATTCCATTAATTATAGCTCTAATCCGTAAAATAATACCATAGGAACGAGTTTTAGGTCCAAAATCCTTACCTCAATGAAGTTCCCTTGAAATTCTTCTTCAAAATCGTCCAAAAAGCTCCAAAACCGACTTAAAATGGTGGAATAGCTCAAAAATTGCGAAGGAAACAATTTATATGTTCTGGCCCAGGGATTTCGCATCTGCAGCCCAATTCCTGCTTTTGCGGTACCTCATTTCCGGCCAATTAACCGCTTCTGTGGTTTTCACTAAAGCGACCAAAATCGCATCTGCGATGCTCACTCCGTATCTACGCCTTCGCAGGTGCGATCCCACAACCGCATCTGCGGTTCCTGCCTTTCCAGGCATTTTCCTCTTCTGCGGCCCCCTTCACGCATCTGCGGTCCCCAATCTGCAGGTGCGGAAACACTAGAAACAGAAAATCTGCAGCTTCTCCAAAAATTCCAAATTTTCCGTCAACTATCCGAAATCACGCCGAGGCCCCCAAGACCTCAACCAAAAGCACAAACATATCCCATAACCTTATTCAAACTTATACCAATCTTCAAAATACCTCAAACAACATCGAATCAACCAAAACACATTGGATCCAAGCCTAAGTTTCCAAATTCTTTCGAATTACGCTTTTGATAAAAAACCCAACCAAACCACGTCCGAATGACTTAAAATTTTGCACACACATCCCAAATGACACAATGGAACTACTTCAACTCTCGGAATTCCATTCCGACCCCTATATCAATATCTCACATATCAACCGGAAATCGCCAAAATACCAACTTCGCCGATCCAAGCCTAAATCTACTCCGGACCTCTAAAACACATTTCGATCATGATCCTAAGTCCCAAATCACCTCCCGAAGCTATTCAAACCATCAGAACTCACATTCGAGCCCTCTAACACATAAGTCAACATCCAGTTAACGTTTCCAACTTAAGCTTCCTCAAAAAAGACTAAGTGTCTCAGACCTTACCAAATCCTCTCCGAACTCGAGCCAACCAACCCGATCGCATATAGAACCGATAAACAAAGCAATAAGAAGCATAAATGGGGGAAACAGAGTGGTAACTCATGAGACGACTGGCCGGGTCGTCACATATTTGATCTTGGAGACCGAGTTGTTCTACAACCCTTGATCAAATAATGTTTGCCGAGCTACCTAGATCAATCAACACATGTTTAACTTGAATTTTATTCATAAGGCTAATATTACTAGTGCGTCATTGTGATGTTATTTGATCCCTTCTGCATCCTCGTCGTTGAAAGACAAGGTTTTTTCCGGTGATTAGTCTCGATTTTGCTTTTCCCTTGTGATCGTTACCTTGTTGCGTTTAAATATCGACCCTTGAGGAATATCAACCCTCCAACGATCATATGAATCACATGTTGTGGCTCTTCCTGCTCGTTCTGCCTGTTCGAATCCCTATTTTTGAAGTGATTCTTGGCATGATCACTTAAGAATTCTTGAAGATGATCCTCGTTGAATAAACGAGCTACCTCCTCCCTCGACTGTCTGCAGTCTTCGATTTTGTGTCCATGGGTGCCATGGTATCTGCATATTTAATTAGGGTTCCTTTGAGCTGGATCGGTCTGTAGGGTCTGGGCCGTCTAGTATCCTTGATCCATCCAATGACTGATACAATACTCGATGTATCGATGTTGAAGTTGTATTTTGATAGTTGTGGTGCTTCTGTGGGCTCGACATGTTTATCGAAACCACTTTTACTCATGAGCCCTCAAGAGCTCTTTCCTCGATCATTCCTTCGATTATTTCGAACGGATTATGACCTGGGCTGCTACTTTTATGATCTGCGCTGATGGTTGGTACCGATCTCTGTTCGATCGGGTTTCTCTGTCGATGTCCCTTTGAATTCTACCAACGGGCCTGTTAGAATAGACGGAACCGGAAGGGGTTCCCAATTGATCATCCTTGACCCTGATCTTCGACTGGTATCAATTATGTACATCGGCCTAGGTCACCGCTGGATATTCAATTAAGTTCTTCTTTAGTTGTCGTGACTCTATCGAACTTAGTTCGTTTAAACCTTGAGTAAAGGCTTGAACAACCCAATCATCTGTGACCGGGGGTAGGTCCATGCGTTCCATCTGGAATCGAGATATGAATTCCCTTATCATTTCATTGTCCTTTTGTCTCACTTTGAAGAGGTCTGACTTCCTAGTCGCAACCTTTATTGCTCTGGCGTGTGTCTTTACGAAGGAATCTGCAAGCATGGCGAAAGAGTCGATTGAATTGGGTGGCAAATTATGGTACCATATCATTACCCCTTTATATAAAGTTTCTCCAAATTTTTTCAATAGAATGGATTCAATATCATCATCTTCTAAGTCATTCCCCTTTATTACGCATGTATAAGAAGTGACATGCTCCTCGGTGGTCCCATTGTATTTGGAAATTTTTGTCATATGAAATTTCTTCGGGATGGGCTTCAGAGTCGCACTTGGAGGGAAAGGCTTCTGCACGAACTTCTTCGAATCCAAACCCTTTAAAATCGGTGGTGCCCCCAGTATTTGGTCAACCCGGGAGTTGTACGTTTCTACCTTTTTGTCATTAGCCTCGATTTTCTTTTCACCTAATTCAATCCGTTTAATGAGCTCATCGAGCATTTTCATAATGGTGGGGTCAGTCCCCGATTCATTGACGTTCGGTCTCTCCGGTACAGGTTCGGCTCTACGAATAACTTCTTGTGATGTTTCGAGCTCAATTCTGCTTGGTGCTCGATTCTGATTTTGGAGTTGTGCTATCGCAGCTTGTTGAGTCTGCAACATCTCGAATATCATTCGAAGGCTAATTCCGCCTTCTTCACCGCTCTGTGCATTTTGATCGGCTGCTCGAGCATCCCTGCAGATGCTATTTTCATAGTCAACGCCCAAATTCCCATTAATGGCAATGCGAGAGATGATATCGAGTGGGTTTACGGCTGACGGTCCATCGGGGTTGACTGGAGGAACTTCGTTTCCCGGGGCGACAACGTTTTCGTTCTCGCCATGGAGACCAAGGCCGTTATCCGTGTGAGTGGGTGCTACTTGAGAGTTTGATATGTTGATTCTTGAAATCAAAGACACTCATGAGAACAAGCGTAAAGCAGTGTGTATTACGAGAATTAATACCAGGCAATCACTATTATTCTTAGCCCCACGGTGGGCGCCAAACTGTTTACCCTTAAAATTGGATAACAATTAAACTTATAATGTGGTTTTAAGGACACGTGATTTTACCTAATAACAATTGATGAATATGAAGATTAGAAATAGAAATTAACAATAAGATAAAGCAAACCAGTGTTTAAATGGAATAGCCCCCGAGCTCGGATACCCTCAAGCTGATTGGTATAAGAACAGTTAAAAATATAAGCAAGCTGATGAACAAGAGAGTATAAGCTAAAGAGGAGGTGTTATATCACTTTGATATGCGTTACTCCAAGTGTCTTACAAATGATTGGAACTCCTCTTTATATAGTAGAGTAATCCTAATTATAGTATAACTCTAATTACAGAAGGAAATCTCATGATTAGCTAATTAACCATCCTTGATTTGATCTGTTCCGAGATTTCCACCATGATCTTCGATCAGTCACGGATATCTCGCTTTTCTGTTATTATGCTACCTCAGATCTTGCTTGATGTCTATTTTATTCGGTCTCAATCACTACCGGTATCGCTCTTGACAGGTACCTCGAATCTTCGAACTTGGCACCTTGTCCTCATACCTCGATCTGATCTATTAGGGGATCGATTTTTGATACTTCACACCGATCTTGATAAATCAGTAAAATCGGATGGACCCGATTTTAACAGTATACAATAAGCTACACTATCTCGACTTACCTTTCTGTAAAGACTAAAGAGAAGTATATCCCTTGCTATGACTTATGATCCAAAGTTTTTCACATCTGTGTCTCTGTAGCAACTCTTGTTGGTTTGTACGTTGCCAGTGAGTCATCCTCTTCTCACATATAGAGTAGCACAAGTTATCTATTCGCATATAGACAAAAATGCTACAAAATGAAAGCTCAATAAGTGCACTCAGGTTTTGGCTGGTATTTGTTGATTACATTATTCGTTATCACGCTTTCTGATTGAGTTTCATTTTAAATCCATAAAAAAGGTAATTGGTACGCTAAGCTCCCGCCGGAGAAGGGATGGACCACAAGGATTTATTCTATGATGCATCTGCACTTCTCAAGTCATACTATTTTCAGGACTCTCACTCCCACCCCACCCCTATCTCTCTCTCCGTCTCAGTTTTTCTTCCTAAAATATAGTATTACTATAATCATCATCATTATATAGCCAAATAACAAGTGAGTTACATTTCCAAGACTGCAACCGCAGAATTTAAAATTAAGAGCATCTTTTGACTCACTAGCACTCTTAATGTGTTAACACCTATTCACTCTCACTATAATTTCAAAACTAGTACTTAGCACTGTTAGCAGATATTATAAATAATAAGCTAAAAAGATTTCGCGAAGTGATGAGGAGTTCTAAGTCAGAAAACCGTAGGTATCATTTACCAAGAGCAACACATTTTTCTTATAATAATTTACTAGCCGAATAACTTGATTCGGGATAGGGGCGGAGCTAGAGGCAGATAAATTATTCTTTTTATTTATATATATACACACACACACACACACACACACACATATATATATATATATATATATATATATATATATATATATATTAAATGATGAATTACTTTGCTGCTTTGTGTGTTAATTTTTTAATTTTCGAAGTAAAACAAAAATAGAAGCACACAATTTTAGCTGGGTGAAAAACTACCAATTAGCACAAAACCTTCCTCTAGATTTTAGTAGTATTAGTTAGCTCTAAATGGATTGCAACATAACTAAATAAATTGTTAATGCAAGAATACTGATGTTTGGCTTAATGTATGCATAGTTTGATATGTATTGTCTCACATTATGCTCATGTCTTAAAGATTTCGGATGTATAATATGATGGTTTGTGCTTATTTGTGGTATTTCTATGTGTAAGAATCATTCGGATACAATTTAGGACGAAATGGCGCGAATTGGAGTGAAATTGGGAAGAAAAGGCAAAAAGTGAAATTTGAGGGCCACATCAAGTGTGGGGCGCTGGCTGTGGCGCAATTTACAGAATGTATAAAATTTGAGCGCCAGGGCCAGCGCCCCATGCTGGCCTGGACGCTCAAAATGTAAACATGTCCTATTTCGATTAGGACTCGGTTATTTTGACCCTAGGACGCCTCTAACTCATATAAAAACCAATCTAAACCTATTTTGAGAGACGATGACATTTTTGGAGAGGAAAACACAAGCACAGAGCCGCCACAGAGGCCGGTTTTATCTTTTCTTCCATCAAACTTAATATTTTTTATGTTTATTTGTATGATTTGTTGTTTGGCTACCATGTCTATGTGGAGCTAAAACTTCACGTTCTAGGGTTGTGGTTCTTTCATGACTATTGTTATTCGGATATTGATTTTAATATCTTGAATTATCATATTAGTTTATTTATTCAATCTTGCACTTAATTATTTGATTGTTTTATCACCAATTGAATACTATCTACGAATCTAGAATTGAACTCAAAAGTGAGAATTCTAGATTGCACATAAGATTGAGTAGGCAAGTTCTTGAACCTGGGCATCGGAGAACGGATTCGCGGTTAAGATAGACATATACTTAATTGCCTTGCTTGGTTGATTTACAGGAATTATAAATGCATTCTTGTTAGTTCTAATTCCATAGACATAAGTTAGCTTGAATAGGCGAGTAAGAACTCGACAAATTCTTATGAGCAATATTAACCCTGTCAACCAATAAACCAGATAAATTAATTAGTCAATTAAATTGAAGAATACAATATGATTGTTAGATAGCCCATAACCCTAGATCGTTTTCATCGCATTGATAATATAAAAATCTATTATTCTTTTGTTCAGAGTTCACTATTTGTTTTTCTTTATTTTAATTAGTTTAGAATTAAATACTTCTAGGTTTAATTCTTGTTTAGATAGCTAAGATAGTCTAATTCAGTTAATAGTTACTCATAAATCCTTGTGTGTTCGATATCCGACTTTTAGTCACTTTATTACTTGATGACCGCGTATACTTGCGTGTGCGTTTGGCCGCAACAAGTTTTTGACGCCGTTGCCGGGGACTTAAAATTAGCTATTTTTCTAGATTAGACTTTTAATTTTATCAATTTTTTGTATATATTTTTATTTTTATAAATATTTGATATTTTCTCTTAGTGTGTTTCTAATTCTCTCAACATGACATATGGGGATGAAATATATGGAGGTAAGCTTATTGACAAAGACGCTTGGTTGACGGAAGACTTTTATGGCCCGAATTTTTGGGCTTGTCATGGCATGACCTCTTGGAGATCTAAATTTGAATATGAGAGTAAGGGTCGATTAGGCGAATATGCAGAACGACGTTGTCTTCTAACAACGTTGGTTAATGATTGGTCTATGGAGAGAGATGAACTTGCACATAAAATTAATAATTTTGGCTTGGCTGTACATAACTTAGATGCAGATTTGAGTGCAAAGGTTGATGTGTGTAACGCCCAACAATTTAATAATGAGTTGTGTGAAGCTGGAAAAAATCTTTTAGACCAAATTGAGGAGCGAAAACGAGAATACCAATCATTAGACCATGTTTTTCTTGAGGATGTCAATATTGAGAAGAGTGTTCTAGAGTCCTATGAGGGAGTAGATAACATCACTTTGGGAGACTTGAGTGTGTGTAAATATGGGGATGCAAATAGTAGTAAAATTTATGAGTTAGGGCGCATTAAACCTCATTCCAATCATTTTCCACATTGTGTTTAGATAGTAAGATAGTAGTCGAGCCATCAGAGCCTATGAGGGAGTCAAAGGGTGAGTATGAGAGTGTTTATATTTTTGAATTTGTTGTGCCAAAAAGCGAAAATTACATTCCTCATCTAAAGGCCGAGAAGTGTAGAGTGAAAAATTTATTATTTGGCCTGGTTATCTTTGTAGCCCCACCAAAAGAGCAAAGCCATAGACTGGATGCCCTATTAGGGGTACAATTCATAAGTTCAAGGTGGAGGCAAAAAGTAGTTCAAGTCGTGCCACGACTTTAAATTAGGCGTTTGTTGGGAGACAACCCAGCTTTACTGCTTTCTTTTAATTGTGTTTATTTTTTTATTTTGTTATTTTTCTATTATTTTTGTAGTGTTATTTTATTTTATAGGATTATGAGCATAGGAAGAAAGCCATTGGAAGTGTGCAAAAGTGAGCTAGTCGGTTGGAACTAGTGTGATGTACCGGCACAAAGGACCATCCTTAGGAGAAGTCTAAGTATCCCGTGAGCTGCTATTGCTTCGGCCTTTATCCTTTTTGTTATTTTTGTTTTATTTGTGCATTTGGAACATTGCACTCTTTTAAGTGTGGGGTATGAGAATTCCTTTAGATAATTAGTAGTAGTATGTTAGTAAAAATATTAACTCCTTATTTTTTATTTTAGCTTCTTGTTTTTGTTTTTGTAGTTGTATAGTAATTTAGTAGTAGTTTTAGTAGCTTAATTTTTTAATTCTTTTTTAAATGTGAAAAATCAAAAAATAGGAAAAAAAGTAAAAATAATAAATAAAATTTGGACATTTTCCCGACGATGGATCTCCTAGACAGTTTTCTTGAGGGATCAAAGTCTAACAAAAAACACAAAAAAAATAAAAAAATAAAAAAACACAAAAACATGTCTTTTAGCTGTCTTGAGGTAGTAATAATCCCGCGTGATTTTTCTTTGTGCCTCGATTCTTTTCCATGGGATGTAGTTTGAATCGGGTAGTTTTTTTCTTTTAGAGTAGATTAAGAATTTAAGGAATAAAAGGAGGAAGAATGATGAACCTATGCGCCCTTGACTTGTTTGATAGTAGCATATTTAGGCTTTGGCATTGTAGTATCTTCCCTATGATTTGAAATTGTTGATGATGTCTTGCTTAATTAGACAACATGTAATTGACGCCTATGTCTCATTTTTTGACTTGTGTTCACTTTGTGCTTAATGCTTAATATCTCGTGGCTACGTGGATACTTGCATTGTTTGAGAGTCGGAATGAGACCGTCCTTAGTGAGTCATGTGCCATGTGCCATGTGCTGTGAGATTTTTGTGTAGTCCATGTATTGTACTTATGTCTAGAACTTGCCCGATATGTAAGTTGAAGTGAAATTTGAGGTGATGCTCGATTTGAAAAATGATTTGGGCTTTCTTTGATCTTTTTGAGATTTAATGCGTATCACAAATAAAATCTATCCCTACTTAACCCTTTTGAGTCTATAGACTTTTATTTGGCACCCACATTATAAGCCTATACTCTTTTTGTTCTTCATTGACATTGTTTTGATCCTTTTAACTCTTAACGCACTTTAATTGTAAAATGAGCGCTAAAAGAAGTAAGAAGGGACTAAAGTGTGGGGTGGCTTTTGAGCGAAACTAATGAAAGCAAGAAAGGTTCACTTGTTTTGTAAAAGAATACACCACTGGTGGAAATTGCAAAAGAGGAAAAAGTAGTTGAAAAGAAAAAGGAAAATATATATATATGAATAAATATCTTATTCTTGCTAGTGAGTGTAAATGATGATACTGCTTATAGAAAAAGAAATATTTTTATGGGTGATATTATTTGTGAAATTGAAGTGGTATTGAAAAATTTGCGCTTAAGTTATTTGGTGATGTGTTAAGGTGCTTAGGAGGGTAAACTACTATTCCTATATATATCATACCTGTCCCTTAGATCACATTACAACCATGAAAAAGTCCTAATTGATTTTAGATCGAGCGAGGTTACATTAGTAGAGATTTACATTAAGGACAATGATATAAGTTAAAGGGAAGTGTGTGGTGATTGCATATGCTAGAGTTTAATTGTTGCTATCAACCATGCTCATTGGTGTAGAGTGCTCAAAGATAGAGTTATTTGTTGGTTGACTCGAGGACGATCAACGTTTAAGTGTGGGGTGTTGATGTTTGGCTTAATGTATGCATAGTTTGATATGTATTGTCTCACATTATACTCATGTCTCATAGATTTCGGATATATAATATGATGATTTGTGCTTATTTGTGGTATTTCTATGTGTAGGAATCATTCGGATGCAATTTGGGATGAAATGGCGTGAATTGGAGTGAAATTGGGAAGAAAAGGCAAAAAGTCAAATTTGAGGGCCACAGCCAGCGCGACGCTAGCTATGGCGCAATTTACAGAATATATAAAATTTGAGCGCCAAGGCCAGTGCCCCACGCTGGCCTGGATGCTCAAAACGTAAACATGTCCTATTTCGATTAGGACTCGGTTATTTCGACCCTAGGACGCCTCCAACTCATATAAAAGCCAATCTAAACCTATTTAGAGAGATGAGGACGTTTTTGGAGAGGAAAACACAAGCACAGAGCCGCCGTGGAGGTCGGGTTTCATCTTTTCTTCCATCAAACTTAATATTGTTTATGTTTCTTTGTATGATTTGTTGTTTGGCTACCATGCTATGTGGAGCTAAAACTTCACGTTCTAGGGTTGTGGTCCTTTCATGACTATTGTTATTCAGATATTGATTTTGATATCTTGAATTATCATATTAGTTTATTTATTCAATCTTGCACTTAATTATTCGATTGCTTTATCACCAACTGAATACTATCTACGCATCTAGAATTGAACTCGAAAGTGAGAATTTTAGATTGCATATAGGATTGAGTAGAGCAAATTCTTGAACCTGGGCATCGGAGAACGGATTCGCGGTTAGGATAGACATATACCTAATTACCTTGCTTGGTTGATTTACAGGAATTATAAATGCGTTCTTGTTAGTTCTAATTCCATAGACATATAGGTGTTAGGTTAGCTTGAATAGGCTAGTAAGAACTCGACAGATTCTTATGAGCAATATTAACCCTGTTAACCAATAAACCAGATAAATTAATTAGTCAATTCAATTGAAGAATACAATATGATTGTTAGATAGCCCATAACCCTAGATCGTTTTCATCGCATTGATAACATAAAAATCTGCTATTCTTTTGTTCAGAGTTCACTATTTGTTTTTCTTTATTTTAATTAGTTTAGAATCAAATACTTCTAGGTTTAATTCTTGTTTAGATAGTTATGATAGTCTAATTCAGTTAATAGTTAATCACAAGTTCTCGTGGGTTCGATATCCGATTTTTAGTTACTTTATGATTTGACGACCGTGTATACTTACGTGTGCGTTTAGCCGCAACAAATACAAATGTCTCGAGATAGAGTTCAAAACAATATAGTAAACCACTTCACTAGTAATCCAGTTTATAAAACTATTATCACGTGGCACACCACATGATCTCTCTGAAACTGTCACAACTAATCTGGAAATATCAGTCTCAATATATTAAAACAGTCAAATGAGCAACCATCACATGATCCCACTAGCATCGGATCCTTCACTAAATTTAATTAATTTCGACATACAAATATAAATCTCATCACCAAATTACCTTAAGCACACTTGATATTTCTTGATCTGCTATTTCCCTTGTATGTAACTTACTTCACACATTATGAAGTGCCATTTAAGAATACTGGCAACTTTAGTTGTAGCTCTTATCTTGATTCTGCATTCATGGCCTAATGCTGCAGAAGCAGCTCGCTTCGTCTTATCAGAAACTACGCTCAAAGTTCAGGATGCAAGTCAGAAGCAACCATTCAAGAAAATTAAATCAAGCTTTCGAAGAATACCGCGAAGCAGATCCAATCCTACACAAAATAAGTAATTTCTGAGACCCCAAATGTTCAAGATTTGCCTATACAAGCAAAGCAGTTCTTCTCATATATCGCGCATTCTTGTACCAGGTCCAAGCCTCTATAGCCATAGGATAGGATCACAGGGCAAAGAAGAGTGTCAGTTCTTTCATTCAATTTTCTTATGTAGTTTGCAGCATTAGATATTAGTCTCATCTTAGAATAGCCAATAGTGGCACCACTTAGCATCCAGTTTTTGTTCTTTTGTAGCAACAATATATATTTGCTGCTAGATGTATTTCCTTAGTTTTATACAGATGTGAATGTTATAAACTTTTCGTATCAGGGTGCATTTATGTCCCAACTCTTTCTAAATTCTAACTAAGCAATGAGCAAAAATAGCAACGAAAACAAGAAACAACTTAAATTGCATGCATTGGGCATCCCAATACATGAATCACTTGTGATTGTACCTATCTACTACTACTAAATGGAGATTCAAAATTAAAAGACAGATCATAACAAATAGAATGGAACTATCCAAATATTGTTCCTTTACCTTTTTTATCGATAGATAGTGAGGCCTAGCATTTGGTCCAACAAGATTTGTCGAATTCACTATATCTTCACATTTTGAATTTAAGCAAATATCTCGAGGCAGAGAACTGAAAGCTGTCTGGGTTCTTAATATGTAGCAATTCTGATGGATTTACATATATACAAGGCCCGATTGCAAAGTATAGCCTATGAAGGCAGACAGATTAAACATTTTCCATAATTTAGAGGCAGCTAATCATGAAAAAGGGGCAACTGTACATATAGTCATTCTATTTAGAATTTAGACAATATTTATTTTGTCCCGAAAATTTAAACTAAAAAACTAAAATCTCTAGCTAATTTCTAAATAACAGCACTTTAGAATGGTTACTTAGTGTCAATTCTACCATGAAGAACGCCTTGGAGCCACATAACGCTCAGTCCAATATAATTAGCCTCTAAGGCTCACACAAAGCGTTGAAATTATATGGGTTGGCCCTTTTTTTCACCTGGCTATAGTTGTTACAAATTCATTAGGCTTTTGTCCGGGAGAAATTTAAAAATAGTCAAATTTATAAGTGGTCATTTAAAAATAGCCACAATTTCAAAAGTAATCGAAATTTAGCCACTTTTCATGTAAAGATAAATCTGAACGAAAATGCTGTTCAAAATCCGGAAAATACTCCAGAATAATATACTGGAGTTCCAGCATAAGTATACTCGAACTTCAGCATATTATAATGGAGTTCCAACATACGTATACTGGAACTCTAGCGTAATATACTGGAGTTCCAGCATAATATATCGGTCCAGCATAATATGCTGGAAGTTCATACACAGGTGCTCCAATCTCCAGTATATTATGCTGGAACTTTCTGCGTGTTTGAGTTCCAGCATAATATGCTGGAAGTTCATACACAGGTGCACCGATCTCTAGTATATTATGCTGGACCGATCCCTGTTGCATCAAAATAGTGACTATTTTTGAATGACCAATCCGAAAACTAGCTAGTCCATGCTATTTTTACCTTTTGTCCATGTACATTAAATCGAAGCCCATTTATCAGAAGTCCATCAATGAATCAGCCCAAATGATTTTTTTTCTTGGAAATTTTACCTCTCATATAGCAAAGGTATACATCTTATTTATTTATTAGGCCAAATATATAGACAGCCCCTTAAAGTTGACACCAAATTTCATTTTAACACTCTATCTTAAACACGTTTCATTTGAACACTTTAATATTTAAAGTGTACCAGTTAAGCCACTCACAACTAACCTGTACATAACACCCCCCCCCCCCCAAAACAACCCACATACTACTTTAAATTTTTTTGCCAAATATATATATATATATATGAAGCCAAAAATTCCGAAGAAGAAAATGGGGAAGTTGAATGCGGAAGCTAAATGTTAGATTTTGAAGACTTGGACATCATTTTATGCAAAAAATGGGTTACGATGTGCCGCTGGATGATATTGATAAAGCTAAGAGAATGAGAAAATTGTTATTCAAGCTACTATTCTCCAGATATATATTTTCTTTTCACATCCTTACTCTAGTGTATAGAAGAGATGTCATCCAATTACAATGACTTGGTGACTCATAGCCGAATTATCGTCATGAATTGTTGCTTTGTTTTGTTAATATGATCATCTGATCTGACTTTTATGATTAATTCAGTGACCGAAAAAAAGTTAAAAGTGGGGTTGTTCATGCTGTGAAGAAGGGAAGTTTGCACTGCTATTTCCATAGCCCCAAGGTCTAACAAAATCTTAATCCAAAAAGAACTATGATAACTGAGAAAGGGTGAAGTGGGATTTTTATTTTTTGCAATAATGTTTGGTGGAGAAAATGTCGCCGAGATGCGGTGGTAAAAGATCAGTGCTATAGTGGTCTATGCATGGTATAATAATAATTGAAAAGTAGTGAAATGGAAAAGGTATTTTAAGGGGGGAAATCTGATAATGGAAAATGGGAGTCAAAATGGTATTAGAGATGAAGAATGGAAGGTTCAGGTGGAGAAGAGACGGTGTTATTTTGGAAAGGTGCGTAACGGTGATTGAGAGCAAAGGAGCAAGTAGAAAGAAGAAAAAGTAAAGTAAAGACAAGAAGAAAAGTTTGTATCCACGCTCTCCCAAGAAGTCATATACACACACAACACTATGACATGTCAGCATTACGTGTTTAATTGAACCCTTTTAACAGCTGTTAGAGTGTTCAATTAGAACATCCGAAGTGTCAAAATGAAAATCGATGTCGTACTTTAAAGGGTTGTCTTTTTGTTTGGCCTATTTATTATAAATCAGAATCATTATAAAATATTATTTTTTATAGCTACTTTTTATATTTTATTGCAAAATAATTTATGGTATATATTACTATTGAAGCATGAAATACGCTATTTATGTTTTTTCTCTCTCTTAGACAGCTAGACATACTTATTTTTAAGGTGATTGTCGTTACTGTATTCATGAATACATGACGCGAATACATGTGAATACATGTACTTATAACTGGACTGCCTGATTTTAGGCATTATTTATTGCTGTATTCATGAATACAACAACGCGAATACATGTGAATACATGCGCGTATAGCTGGACTGCCCTGATTTTAGGTGCTTTTTGCTGCTGTATTCATGAATATATGGCGCAAATACATGTGAATACATACACGTACAGCTGGACTGCCCTGATTTTTAGGTACTTTTTGCTGTTATATTCATAAATACAATAACGCGAATACACTACCGTAACAACTGAATAGTAACTGTAGAAAGTAATTATGTATTTGATAGCTATAGGAAATTAATAGCCGCTAAACAATAGTAGTTTCTGAAAATACTTTTTTTTCTTTACAAAGTTTATAAAGAGAATCCAGTTGGATTAGTAGAGTAGGTAACAAGTAGTAATATACATGACCTTTGGACCCACACATTCGTTACTGGATTCCTCTATCAGATTGGTAGATTATATGCTTTATATATTCTACCTATATTGTTAATTTTTCACAAATTCTACTAGATTGACACGACTTTGTGACTGTTTAATCATTCACCAAGCTTTACCATCTTAGCATGACTTTATGTTTTTTGCATTCAACCTACTTGTTGAATTATTTACAAACTCGCCTAGTTCGCATAATTTTGTGCTTATTCAATTACTCATGTCACGACCCAATTTTTTCTTCGTTGAGTGTCGTGATGACACATAGTCTTAGGGACTAGGTAAGCCTAACATTAACTGAAATAACAACAATATTTAACTAACATCGAGCAATTTCAAAATAGAAATCTCTATGCAAATTTAAAATCCCAAAACCATAGTACCAGTCATAAGCTCTACAGAGTTTTTGCTAGAAACCTCTAAATACAACTATTTCGAAATAAGGATAAACAGTGCAATACAAAAACTAGAAGGTGACTCCTAAGCATGCGAACGCAGCAATAGATTTACCTTGAGTCTCCACAGCAGCAATCCGCACAGCTAGCTAACGATTAACTGACTTTGAAATACCTGGATCTGCACAAAAATTTTGCAGAAGCGTAGTATGAATACACTACAACGGTACCCAAGACTAACTTCAGTGGAGCAGTGACGAGGGACAGTCAATACACCTACTGGACTAGATAAGCTGAACAAGTATAAGTGTAGGAACAACATAGTACAATATCTATATTAGGACTATGCCTAATGACACAATAATACGATAATTGCAGCAAGGAAAGGAAAGCAACAACTAACAACGGAACACCATAATAATGACATAGTAGAATGAGCAGAACACAGTTTAAATTTGGTGATCACGGATAATGGAAAGGCAAGTAGCAACTCAACAAAAACAACCGCTTTTGCACCAGGTTTTAGCCAATAACCTTCACGAGGTACCAAACCTCAGAATATTCACAATTCTCGGGTCCCAATTTTCGAAACCCTAAACACTTGGCATCTTGTGCCCTCATTACAAATTTATAACCGCACTGATGACTCACGTGCCAATAGAGCCCTTCTCACATAGAAGGCAAGTAAACAAGAGTGTGCATCAATACTCAACAATATCAAGATCCAACTTCTTAACTGATATGAGTGATTAACTACGTGTATGCTTGTGAAAGTGTTCTAACATAGTTTATGCCAACTAGTAAGTATAGAAAAAATGGACAGTACGAAAAATATTTTCCCACAATTTCCACAAGATAAAACTCACACAGGTAAGTGCGCCATTACACAAATATCAACAATAAGAATGCCCCCAGGCCATCACAAGTTATCACAAATTAATCCCTGACATAACCACCTTGTCTCGCCACGCGTATAATAATAAAGTAAATGCCCGCCTTGTCTCGCCACACGTGCATAATAATATTCCCACCTTATCTCGCCACATTCGCAAACACACAGATATAACCCGCCTTGTCATGTTGCATGTGCATAATCAATAGAAACAATAGCACGACAGAAACCCCGTGCAACACAACCCCAACCACATGGCAGAAACCTCGTGCATCACAAAAGCAACCGCATGGCAGAAACCTCGCGCATCACAATAATAACCGCACGACAGAATCCTCGTGCACCACAACACTGAGTACCAGAGCCACAATGACAATTACACAAAAGTACGGCAAGTAAATCAATTCAAGATCTTTTGACCACAAAGAAATAGTAGAACTAGTCCACAATGGATTACCACAATAGAGAATACTAGTCATAATAAGAATAGCTCAATAAGGGAGAAAATAATATGTAGCCACGATCCCACAAAGTACAGTTCAACAACAAGGAGATAACACGAGTCAATAATTCCAAATAAGGATAAGTCAACTAAGATATAAGATATCTAAACTTCTTTTAAGGTTGAGCAATTACGAAAGAGATACAATAAATTCAATTAAAGATAAACAGTGGAAAGATAATTATAACCTCAATTAAGGATGAGCAATTTCAGAAGAGATAATTATAATTTCAATTAAGGAGAAACGATTAGGGAGGGATAGCATGGCAATAGAAGAGGTAACAACTTCAGTTAAGTCATATAGGAGTCAAATAGGCAATAAGAGTGGATCATGAAGCAATTAATTTCAATTAAAGTATGTAGAGGTGAAACTAGTAAATAGAAACTTAATCATAACAAAAACAACTTCATACTCAGTGAATATAAGGACCTAAGAACCCTAAAAGGCCAACTTTCCACAAATAATCCCGAGCACGTACTCGTCACCTCGCGTACACGGACTTTACATGATACAATTAGAATAGAAGACTCAAATCCTAAGGGGTAATTCCCCCACACGAAGTTAGGCAAGATACTTACCTCAAAGAAGACAAACCGATACTCTTAAATGCCAAAATAACTTCAAGGCATAAATAAAATTCATAAAAACTATTCCGGATCATAAAGCCTCAATATATATCAAAAACTAAAAATCAACCTAGAAGTCGACCCCCGGGCCCGCACCTCGGAACCCGATCAAAATTCGAACCCTACTCTGATACGAGTTCAACCACACCAAAATTACAAGCCCAAAACCGCTCATGCGCTCCCTCTCGCTTCTACGTCCAAGAATCCGCTTCTGCGGAGCAGCAGATGCGTACCAATTCTCCGCATCTGAGGAGACTACCAAGTTCAACTCTTCTTGCACCTGCGTCTCCATCTTCACACCTGTGACCATCGCACATGCACCCAAGGTCCGCAGGTGCGATTACACCAGAACTCAGACCTGTTCACAACCATGAAAACCATCCAAAACTCATCCAAAACACACCCAGGACCCCCGTAACCCCGTCCAAGCATACCAACAAGTTCCATAATCTAACACGAACTTGGTCGAGGTCTTAAATCACATCAAACAATGCCGAAATTACGGATCACACCATGAATCGAACTTATGAACTTTCTAACCTTCCAACTTCTAAAACTCGCGTCGAAACCTATCAAATCAACCCAGAATGGCGTCAAATCTTGCAGGAAAGTCCCAAATAACATAACGAAGCTATTCCAACTCTTAAAAACGTATTCCGACCCCGATAAAACCAAAGTCAACCCTTGGTCAAACCTCTCAACCTTCCAAACTTCAATTTTCCCAACTTTCGCCAAAATGCGTCAAATTACCCTACGAACCTCCAAATCAAATCCAGACGCATGCCTAAGTCCAAAATAATCACCATACGAAGCTGTTGAAATTATCCAAAACCCATTCCGGAGTCGTTTACACAAAAGTCAAATTCTGGTCAACTCTTGCCACTTAGCTTCCAAAACTAAAATCCTCTTTCCAATTTGACTCTGAATCATCTGGTAATTGAATTCGACCATACTCGTGCATTGTAACACATAATACGAAGCTGATCAAGACCTTATACCGCCGAACGAGTCTTAAATTCTCAAAACGACTGGCCGGGTCGTTACAGTTTACCATACTCTACCAGATTGGCATGACTTTATGTTATCTGCAAGCGGTCGTTCATCAAAGTTTACTCGATTGGCATAATTTTCTGTGTTGCTCAACGAAGTATTCTTCGAATTTGAATTTAATTTCGACCAAATTACATCAAATCTGTTCCAAATAATCTCAAATTTGAAAGAAATTCCCCAAATACCATCATGAATGATCCCCAATACTAATTAGTGAAACGACACCAAATCAAGAAGACCCACTTTGTTTTCTTCAACATTTTCTAAGGACCAACAATGGAGTTAGTTTAATCATTAACCTTTTGTTTTTTCCCCAATCAAGAATTTCAAGCTTCTAATATTGAAGAATTATAATGTTCTTGTTAAAGAAAAAGCCTATTTTTATAATAAAGTTAAAAATAGGAACAATATTTAAAACTAGTCTCTTAGGAGGGGGTGAAATACAAAAATAGTCAGATTTACAAGTGGCAATTGAAAAATAGCCACAGTTTCAAAAATAATCGAAATTTAGTCACTTTTCATGTAAAGATAAATCTGAACGAAAATACTGTTCAAAATCCGAAAAATATTCCAGCATAATATACTGGAGTTCCAGTAAAGTATATTGGACTTCCAGCATAATATACTGGTCCAGCATAATATGCTGAAAGTTCATATACATGTGCTCCAATCTCCAATATATTATGCTAAAACTTTATGTGTGTTAGAGTTCTAGCATAATATGTCGGAAGTTTATACACAGGTGCACCAATCTCCAGTATATTATGCTGGAACTTTCTGTGTTGCAGCAAAATAGTGACTATCTTTCAATGACTTTACAAACGCTGGCTATTTTTTAGTTACCAATTCGAAAACTGCCTAGCCCGTGGTATTTTCACCTTAGGAGGGCAATCGGTGCAATTTTCTGGTAGAGTAGAGGTCAGACGACTAGCAAATTCAAACTCGTCGTATCGGCCGAGTTGCAACTTCTTGGCTAATGAATTATACCAACAGGTTAACTAAAGAACTAGTCATTGATGAAAGAGACAAATCCATAGTTACAATAAGTGGATTCAAAGGTGGTGGTTTATTATTTACTTATTTTGGTTCGTATTAAATTGTTTTGAGATTTTACACACCCCTCGACAAAGACATTAAAGGCTATAATCATTAACATACTTATATCAATTACCCCTTATTTCTTCCTTAAACATCTCATTGTATTAAGACTACCACACTCTCTAAAATATCAAAAACTTTCAAACAAATTCAATTACTTGCCAAAACTATTAAGTAATATTTAAGAGTACCGTAGAGAATAATTGTTTTTCTTTT
Source organism: Nicotiana sylvestris (assembly GCF_000393655.2). Classification (NCBI taxonomy): domain Eukaryota; kingdom Viridiplantae; phylum Streptophyta; class Magnoliopsida; order Solanales; family Solanaceae; genus Nicotiana; species Nicotiana sylvestris. Next base: position 34,107,511 of record NC_091066.1, on the reverse strand, counting down.
TAACTTTTTCATTACCCATACAAAGTTCAGACTGAATGTAGCAAATACGTACGCGTCCGCTTTCCATAGCTCTATGAATGCATGGCGTTTTGAATAATGGAGGATGACAACTGTAACGACCTGACTGGTTATTTTGAGCTCTAGCGCGTCGTTCAGCAGGTTGAGGCCTTGAATAGCTTCATTTCAGGTATTATGACTTGTACGTATAGCAGAAATTGAATTTCGGGAAGTTCGGAGTTGATTTGGAAAGAAAATTCTAATTTCGGAAGCTTTAAGTTGGAAGAATTGACTAAGGTTTGGCTTTTGAGTAAACGACATCAGAATCGGGATTTGAAGGTTCCACTAGGTTCGTTGATGATTTCGGACATGAACGTATATTCGGATTGAATATCGGATCACCCGGGAGCATTTCAGCGCTTATTTTGGAAGATTGACATTTTTAAAGTTTAAGAATTTCCCAAGTTTGGTTTGAAGTGGGTTTTGGTGTTATCGATGCCTGTTTAGAATTTCAAGCCTTGAAATAGGTTCGTATTGTAATTTCTGACTTGTACGCAAAGTTTGGCATCATTCCGGAATGTTTTAGTATGGTTCAGGCGCGTTTGTCGAAGTTTGAAAGCTAAAGAAGGATTTCTATGGTCGATTCGTAGTTTCGATGTTGTTTGGCGTGGTTTGAGACCTTGACTAAGTTTGTAATGTGTTTTGAGATGCGTTGGTATATTTGGTCAAGGTCCCGGGGGCCTCGGGTGGATTCCGGATGGTTAATGGATTGAATGTTGGACTTAAGGAAAAGCTGGAGGATTCTGGTTACTGGTGCAACGGCTTCTACGGAGGTTTCATAACAGAAGTGGCCTCGCAAAAGTGAGACAGTGGACCGCAGAAGCGGCTAGAAGGGAGCTAGGTTAGAGGTGCATGTGCGAGGTTTGTGCCGCACCTGTGAGACAGCAGAAATGGATCTCTGGTCGCAAGTGCGACTCCGCAGAAGCGGAGTCTGGTCCGCAGATGCGAAGGCAGGAGGGCTGAATGGGGACCGAAGAAGCGGTATGTTTTGCAACACCTGTGGAACCGCAGAAGCAATCAAGTGGCCGCAGGTGCGATGAATGCTGGGCAGAGAGCTTGGTTTTATACGGGATTTTGGCTCATTTTCTTTCATTCTCTCTTGGTTTGGACGCTTTTTTGGAGAGCTTCAAGTGGAGGTTTTCATCATTTATGGCAAGGTAAGTTATTCCCACCTATTGTGAGTTAAATACATGGATTCTATAAGGATTTAAACATGAAAATTTGTAGAAATCGTGGGATTTTGGTATAAAACCTAGAATTTGGTATTTTTGAAATTTGACCACAAAATTGGACATGGAAATTTGAATAAATTATATATTTGAGTTCGTTGTGTTATGTGTAAAGTTTATCTTCAAATATTTTCGTATTCCGAGCACGTGGGGCCGAGAATTGAATTTATTTGACTTTTCAAGCGGAGTTGGAAATTATTATGAATTGATTTATTATGAGTATTAGAGTAATTTTTATTGGTTTGCACATTGTTTGACTAGTTTTGGAGCGACGGACATCGGTTTGAGGTGTTAGAGAGGCTTTGGGACCAATTATAGAACTTCAGAGCGAGGTAAGTCTCCTATCTAACTCTGTGAAGGGGAAACTACCTCTAGGTGATGTATTTGATATTTGCTACTTATTGCAGGGGCTACGTATGCATGAGGTAACGAGGGTCCGTTTGTAGTTAGATTCATGTTATTGTCCGGGTAGATTTAGGTTCACACTATGCTATAATTGTACTATAGAGGTTATCTTTGCTCATTTAATTCCTTTATTTCGCATTTACGACTTGAGACTAGACTTGCGTAGAGTGATAGACTTTCTATTGTAGAGATTTGACGAGATTCATGATTAGCTGCGGAATAATTGTACTCTCCTTAAGAATTTCTCCCGCGTTGTTTGTCTTCATCGAAAAGCTTCCTTAAAGTTCATAACTCACACATTTATTTGTGAGCGGGGTCAAGGACCCGTTAAAGCTTCTTATTCTAATGGGATCGGGTCGTTTGCCTTGACAGTGTAATAGATATATCTATGATTTGTGCCGCTCGATCCTCGGCATTGCGCATATATTTATAGGATCAGTCCATTCACCTCGGCAGGATTATGTACCACACTCTCATGGGAGCGGGCGTTCGCCTCGGAAATATAATAGATGTATCTATGGTTATATACCAAATTATGATGGGATCGATCTGTATGCCTCGACATTTATATAAAATACTCCTATGGAATCGTGCGTTATATTTGTCAAGAAGCCAGTGTATCTGGAAATTTTCCTGATTTGAATCATGATAATCTATCTGGTGAGGTCCATTAAATATATATTCTCCGGTTGAGGAGGTAACTGCAAATCGAGAGTTAAAGTTTGTGGTTGAGAGGAGGATTGTACCACGTATTTACACTTGTTTATTTTATTTGTTTACTCTGTCTCGTATCTTTTTACTTCTTACTGTATCTGTCTTATTGGACCACAAGTGAGTGTCGATGTCGACCCTTCGTCGCTACTTGTCTGGGGTTAGGCTAGATATTTACTGGGTACGCGTTGATTTACGTACTCATGCTGCACTTGCTGCACTTATTGTGCAGGTATACATATATGTTTCTGGTGGTCCTTGGGGTGCAGAGGCGCGGCTATTGCAGGGACTTTTACAGTGAGCTGCACTTCCTTGTTATGATCCGCAACATACAGAGTCTCCATCAGAGTTATTTATATTCCCCGTCTAGCTTGTATTTCAGATGGATGTTGTATTATTGTTATACTCATTAATAGATGCTCATGCACTTGTGACACCGGATTTTTGGGATTCCTACTAGATTTTTAGCATGATAGTTGTCACGACCCAAAACCTAACCCGTCATGATAGTGCCTATCGTGCTACTAGGCAAGCTGACATTTTCAAAATACTTCGATATTTCATAAATTAAATAAACTAAAAGCTTCTTCATAACAGAGTTTTCATAAAAATAGGAGTTAAACTCAAAGTACAATGCGGAAAGATAGCCCCAAACATCGGGGTGTCACTAAGTCATGAACATCTAACAACCAGTCTAGAAACAAAGTCTACAACAGTCTGTGCCAAATGCCAATACAAGAGAGAAAAGATAATAAGAAGGAAGAGACAAGGATTGCACCAGCAGCTACCTCATAAGTCTCTGGCACTCAAACACGCATGAGCTCAACGTCCTCTATGACCGGACACACCTAGATCTGCACATTGAGTGTAGGGAGTAATGTGAGTACAACTAACTCAGTAAGTAATAGAAACAATTAAGGGAAGTGAGAAGCAGTAACGGGCTATACAAATATGGTTCATTTCAGTAATTTTAGTAAATATTAGGCATGCTTTCAAATCCGGCTGTTTAAGTCAAATCAGTTTTATACAGTTTCAAGTTCAAGTAAACCGAATATAAAATCTTCTAGAAATTTCACAACAATGTCAGATATCAACTAAGTACAACAACAAATGAAATTGAGTACAACCTCGCAGGGCAACAATCACTCAACTCATCTCAACAACTCAATCACTCGGCTCTCAGCCCTCAGTACTCATAATCAATAGGTACCTGCGCTCACTGGGGGTGTACAAACTCCAGAAGGGCTCATACAGCCCAAGGTCTATAATTCGCACGGATAACTCACGTGCTGCACGGACAACTCACGTGCTATGATATCATATCAAGATCCGCACGAACAACTCATGTGCTACAGTATCATATCAGGGTCCGCACGGACAACTCACATGCTACAATATCAATACCTCACTCTCAGGCCATCGGCCTCACTCAGTCATCAACCTCCCCAGTCTCTCGGGTTCTCAGAAATCATATAAATCAGCCCAAACAGAGATAATAACATGTATCAACAAGTAACAAGAAGAAATGGAGGTATGATAAGCAATTAAAGTCATGACTAGGTACAAGACAGCAAATAGTAGCTAAATCAACAAGTGCACGACCTCTGCGGGTCCCAACAATGATATCGTATGGCCTAAGCATGATTTTTAACATGAATTTTAGTCAAATCTCCATAAAACAAAGGGGACATGTAGTTAACAGTAAGTTATTCGACATTACAATCTCACGGGACAGACCAAGTCACAATCCCTTTGGTGCACGCCTACACGCCCGTCACCTAGCATGTGCGTCACCTCCAATATAATCACACGATACGAAATTTGGGGTTTCATACCCTCAAGACCAGCTTTATAACTGTTACGTACCTCAATCCAAGAAAAATGCTACTCCAAAATGTCCTTGCCTCGTGAGTCGGCCTCCGAATGTCCCGAATCTAGCCACAAGTAGTACAATACAATTAATATAGGCTAAAGGGATCAATTCAACAAGAAAACTACTAAATTAGAGCGAAAAATCCGAAATTGTCTTAACCTATAACATCTCGCGTTTTCATAAGTTAAAGTTTCGTCTTCATTAAATTGACATAAACTCAGGGATGAGATTATGTTGATGTTAGCATATTTCTACTATTTATACCAAGAAATAAGTAAGTTCCATGAAGGAAAAGGTACACGGATTAAAGAAAATGAGTTTTGTTGAAGGTTGTCGAATTTGGATAAAATACAGTCTGAGATATAATACCCAATACTGATGGACTAGTACCATGCAAGGTACCATATGACCACGGTAGTATGATGTATAAAGTATATTAAAAATATTTTAAGTAATTTAAGATAATTTTTAATTATGCGGGTAATTGGTTAATTACCGGGTAACATGACATTACCTAATTACCTAATAAGTGGATAAAAATTAAAATTAACCCTCCCACCCCACGTAGTAGTAAGCCACTCCATAAAGAGATGACTATTAGTCATTCTTGATGGGTGGCAAAGTGATGTGTTCAAAACACTTCAGTTCCAAAGATTGTTCAAAACAAAACCACTCTATAATCACATCATAAATCTCACTTCCTAATATTTCCAATTCCAAGACCTTACAACTAGAAGTAAACATTAGTAATTCCCCTTGCAACCAATTCCAGCAAGATTTTTTTTAGTTTTAGCAACAGATATATTTTGCGGTTCTAAAGAAGTACAGTGCAACCTTTTCCAAGAATATCATACAAATTTTTTCCTACTCCAGCTATGTTAAGGCTAAACTCTTCCTTTATTTTGCATGATCTCATAATTACACGAGTTTGACAACGTGACACGAAGAAAAAAAAATTCATATCCCGGAATTGACGTATATTTTGCTAGTCTCGCAAGTTACGTATATTTTCTAGTTTTGTAAGTAAATACCATGTATTTTTGGAGATCAACCTCTACAAGCATGAACCTCTACTGGAACAAAAGCATGAAGGCACCTTTCTGATTAATGTCATTTTGTTGTTCTTAAACACTAGAAAAACACTTACCTTATTGCCCCTAATTTTTTTGCGCCTACTGAATTTTTGATCACTGTTATGGTACTAGCCATCCTTCTTTTAACCAAACGACGAGTATTTTATAAATTGAGTATTTCCTTCTTCCAGTCAAGAGAGCAAAGAGTTTATATATACAATATTAAAATATTTTTATTACCATCGAGCTATAATGAATGGGCAGGCCCCTATTGGGCAACCTCTAATCAAATGGTAAGTTATATGCCGATCCTACTGTGGCCGAGCGCCTATGAGCGAGCCCAGTTAGTCAAGATACATAGCCTAGTATGGCCGAGCACCTATGAGTGAGCCTACTATGGCAGAGCAGTTATATATATATATTTATCGAGCCTTATAATGCCGGACATCTATTTTACTTATTATATTGAGAGAATAGAGTCAAAATCAGCAGGTGAGCATATCTTCAGATTATCTTTGACCCCCAGCTGTTTTCAATTATTATATTATCAGTTCAGTTTTAGTTTTCAGTATATTATCTTACATACTCGGCACATTATTTTGTACTGACGTCGCTTTCTAGGGGCGCTGCATTTCATGCGTGCAGGTTCAGACAGATAGGCGGGTAGACCTCCTCAGTAGGTGTTGCCCGAGTTTATCTTTATCGGTAAGCTCCCCGTCTTTCGAAGTTGCCGGGTCTAGTAGTTTGGTGTACATATTGTGAATATATATAGACAGGTTATGGGTAGGTCGGGGCCTTGTTCCGATTACAGTACATCTATCAGTAGAGGCTTGTAGACATATCCTGTCAGTTAGTGCAGTATGTTGGGCTTGTAGGCCCTGTACGTATATTTTGTTGGCTTGTCAGTTGTAGTAGTTATGACGGCCTTGTCGGCCCAGCTTTATGTTAACATTTAGTCAGCGTTAGTCTCTATCCAGTTTTATATTTTGCATCGCACATTATTTTATAATATAGCCCATGGACAAAGTATGACATTACATGTTCAGAGTCACTTTGTCGCAAGAGGTACGCAAGGATGGGTGAGGTACTAGGTGCCAGTCTCGCCCCCAGGCTCGGAGTGTGACAAAAGTGGTATCAGAACAGTTCTGTCCTAGGGAGTCTACAAGCCATGTCTAGTAGGGTCTTCTTTATAGATGTGTGGTGCACCACATTATATAAGCAGAGGACTACAAGGCATTTAGGAGTTGGTTACCATTCTTTCAAATCTAAATCGTTCTTTAGAACTAAGTTATAGCAAATTTGAGTTAAACTTACATGTTGGCATTTGCATGCACAGATGACGATAACTAGAAAGACTACAGCTAGCCAGAGGAGGGAGACAACAGTAGGTGAGGGGACTAGCAGGGTACCCCAGTAGATGGGGCCCAATCGGAGGCCTAGAGAGAGACCCCTACCCAGCAATTACCGGATCCTCCGCCACTTGAGGAGATTCCTAGGGAGACCGCACATCCAGTTCCACCTCCGCTTCCATCAGATCAGGACTTAAGGAGTGCGGTGCACTTGTTGGCACAGTTGGTAGCTAACCAACAACATGCTAGGGCATCCTCTAGTGCAGGACCTTCCGAGGGATCTGGGAGTTCAAGGGTCCGAGAGTTTATTTCTTTGAGTCCCCCAGAGTTCACGAGGATAGATCAGATGGAGGACCCGCAGGATTTCATAGATCAGCTTCACAGGATCTTTCGGGTTATGCATGCCACAGAGAAAGAGGCAGTTGAGTTAGCAGCTTTTCGACTCCGAGATATAACCATCCTTTGGTATGAGGGATGGGAAAGGTCCAGGGGACATGATGCACCTCCAACTATTTGGGAGAATTTTTCAGATGCCTTTCTGACCAGTACTTACCACGGGAGATCAGATAGGCCCGAGTCGATCAGTTTTTAGCCCTCAAGCAGGGCAATATGATTGTTCGGGAGTATAGTCTCCGTTTTGACTCATTGACCAGATATGCACCATCCATAGTTGCTACTATGCGGGACAGGATCCACAGGTTTATAGCAGGGTTGGCCCTAGAGTTGACTGAGGCATGTGCCACCACTGCATTACAGGATAGTATGGATATCTCCCAGATTCAGGCATTTTCCCAGAATATAGAAAGGGGTATGCGTCGATAGTAGGGTATGGAGAGGACTAGCTCAGGGCAGCGTAAGAGGATGAGATTTTCCAGGTCTCTAGAGCAGTCTTAGGGCAGTTATAGGCCCAGTACTTCGAACGACCACCTAGACCTCTGCCACCTCAGCTACAGGGTTACAAGTATGACTGCTATACTCAGTCAGGACGAGGTGAAAGCTCCCAGGTGTCAGGTTTGCAGCGATAGCGTGGTTCGGGGCAGACATGGCCATTTCCGCCGCGGTGTGCCATCTATAGTAGAGGACACTTGGGCCAATGTTGAGTCGGTTCCGATGCTTGTTATACATGTAGACGTCCAGAGAATATGATGCGAGATTGCCAAATAGAGATTCTGGGAGTATGGTGCAACCAACGAATTTAGCAACAAGATCAGCTATGTCCGTGCATCCTTCAGGGTGCGAGTCTTAGTCTTCGGCTGGTAGAGGTCGAGGCAGAGGTAGAGGTTCCAGTTTAGGTAGTAACCAGAATCGTAGCTATGCTCTAGAGGGTCGACAGGACCAAGAGTCCTCACCAGATGTTGTGACAGGTATGTTGACCATTTGTTCTCACGATGTTTATGCCTTGATAGACCCAGGATCTACTTTATCATATATTACCCCATTTGCCGCGAGGAAATTTGGTATAGTGCCTGAAATACTAAGTGATCCTTTTGTGGTATCTATACCGGTCAGAGAATCGATTATCGCTAAACGGGTTTACCAAGGTTGTACAGTGATAGTTTGTGGTCGTCAGACCTCAGCCGACCTAGTTGAGCTAGAGATGTTGGATTTTGATGCTATCATAGGCATGGACTAGTTGGTAGCTTGTTATGCCATAGTTGATTGTCGAGCAAAGACAGCCAAATTTCATTTTCCGGGTGGGCCAGTCCTTGAATGGATAGGTAATACAGTGGCACCTAGAGGTAGGTTTATTTCCTATATGAAGGCGAGTAAAATAATTGCAAAAGGGTGCATTTATCATATTGTACAAGTTAAAGATGTAGATGCTGAGATACCTACACTTTAGTCTATTCCAGTAGTAAGGGAGTACGTAGATGTATTTCCAGATGAACTTCCAGGTATTCCTCCAGAGCGAGATATTGATTTTGGCATCAATTTGCTTCTAGGAACGCAACCAATATCCATTCCTCCGTATAGAATGGCACCTGCCAAATTGAAAGAGTTGAAGGAGCAGTTAAAAGATTTGCTGGACAAAGGTTTCATCTGGCCCAATACTTCACCTTGGGGTGCACGTACTTGTGCGGAAGAAAGCCAGCTCGCTAAGGATATGTATCGATTATAGGCAACTGAACAAGGTAAGTATTAAGAATAAGTATCCACTTCCAAGGATAGACGACTTGTTTGATCAGTTGCAAGGAGATAGATGCTTCTCAAAGATAGATTTGAGGTCAGGGTTCCACCAGGTTAGAGTTTGGGAGAGAGATATCCCCAAGACAGCTTTCAGGACCTGATATGGCCACTTCGAGTTCCTCGTTATGTCCTTCGGGTTGACGAATGCACCTGCCGTATTTATGGACTTGATGAATAGCATATTCCAGCCATATTTAGATATGTTGGTGATAGTATTTATTGATGATATTATAGTTTATTCACATTCAGAGATGAGCATGCGGACCACCTGCGATCGGTGCTTCAAACCCTCCGTGATAGTAAATTATATGCTAAGTTTTCTAAATGTGAGTTCTGGTTGAAGTCTGTAGCATTCTTGGGACACATTGTATTCGATAGAGGTATAAAGGTAGACGCTCAGAAGAGTGAGTATGTAATATCCTGGCCTAGACCTACCACTCCGATAGAGATTTGTAGCTTTCTAGGCTTAGCAGGATATTACCGAAGGTTCGTAGAGGGTTTTTCTTCTCTTTCAGCACCATTAATGAAGCTGACATAGAAAGTGACTAAGTTTCAGTGGATAGAGGCCTGTAGCAGAGTTTCCAAGAGCTTAAGAACATGTTGACCTCAGCGCCAGTTCTAGCACTTCCGTAGGGCCCAGATGGTTATTCCACATATTGTGATGCCTCAGGTGTCGGGTTAGGATGTGTCCTGATGCAACACGGGAAGGTAATTGCATATGCTTCAAGGCAGTTAAGGAAGCATGAGCGGAATTATCTGACCCACGACCTCGAATTAGCTGCGGTTGTCCATGCACTTAAGATATGGCGGCATTATTTATATGATGTTCATGTTGATGTGTTCACAGATCATAAAAGCCTGCAATATATCTTCAAGCAAAAAGAGTTGAACTTGCGATAGAGGCGATGACTTGAGCTATTAAAAGATTACGATGTTAACATTCTCTACCATCCAGGGAAGCTAATGTTGTAGCAGATGCCTTAAGTCGCCGATCTATGGGTAGCTTAGCACATGTAGAGGTCGAAAAAAGACAATTAACTAGAGAGATTCATCAATTGGCTTATTTGGGGGTTTAGTTAGTAGACTCTAGCAATGGAGGATTTGTACTTCAAAATACTACAAAATCATCTCTCATAGCTAAAATAAAGGAGAGGCAGTACGAGGACCCAAAGTTGGTCGAGTTGAGAGAGCGAGTTCCGTAGCAAAAGACGCCGTTGTTAGAACTCAAGGGATATGGGTTTCTCAGATATAGGGGCTTCTTGTGTGTTCCAGATGTAGCAGGGCTACGAGACAAGATTATGTTAGAGGCACATTATTTGTGGTACTCCATTCACCCTGGGTAGACGAAGATGTATCATGACATTAAGGATGTATATTGGTGGAACGATATGAAGAGGAACATTGCTGAGTATGTCGCTCAATGGCCTAGTTGCCAACAGGTGAAGATAGAGCACCAGAAGCCCGGAGGGCTAATGCAGACTATAGAGATCCCGACATGGAAATGGGAGGCGATAAACATGGACTTTATCACGGGTTTACCTCGTTCTCATTGTATGTTCGATTCCATATGGGTGATAGTCGATAGGCTCACAAAATCAGCTCATTTCCTACCAGTCAAATCTACATATACAGCAAAAGATTATGCAAAATTATATATTAAGGAGATAGTGCGACTACAAGGAGTACCAGTATCTATTATATCTAACCATGGGACCCAGTTTACAGCACATTTTTGGAGGTCATTTCAGAAAGGTCTAGGAACTCAGGTAGATCTCAGCACAAATTTTCATCAACAAACTGATGGACATGTCGAGCGCACAATTCAGACACTCGAGGATATGTTACGAGCATGTGTGCTGGATTTTAAAAGAAGTTGGGATGAACATCTACCTCTTATCGAGTTTGCATATAATAACATTTACCACTCCAGTATCCAGATGGCTCCATACGAGGCTTTGTATGGGCGTAAGTGCTGATCTCCTATAGAGGTGTTTGATGTTGGAAAACCTGGGTTACATGGGCCAAACCTAGTTCAGCAGGCCATGGAAAAAGTAAAGCTTATCCGGGAGCGACTGTTGACAGCTCAGAGTCGTCAGAAGTCATATTCTAACGTGCAACGATGAGATTTAGAGTTCGGGGTTAATGACTGGGTATTCTTAAAGGTATCACCTATGAAGGGTGTGATGAGGTTTGGCAAGAAAGGCAAACTTAGCCCACGGTATATTGGGCCATATAGGATCATTCGGAGAGTGGGCCAAGTAGCTTATGAGTTAGAATTTCCCTCGGAATTGGAGTCTGTCCATCCGCTTTCCATGTATCCTTGTCGCGGAAGTGTATTGGCGATCCTACCCGAGTGGCACCCACGGATGATGTACAGATTACAGAGGACTTGTCATATGAGGAAATTTCAGTTGCCATCCTAGACCGACAAATCTGCAAGCTACGTAATAAGGAGGTAGCCTCCGTGAAGGTTTTATGGAGAAACAAGAATGTGGAAGAGATGACGTGAGAAACGGAGGAAGAAATAAAGACTAAATACCCCCACCTATTTCAAACAGGAGATATGGCTCGAGGTGGGATACCTCAACATAGCCCTATTTAGGCCAGTAGATTCTCCGGTAAGCTTTTATTATTAACTTTCCGAATTCATAATAAACAACTGTGTGAGGCCAAGTGTGGCATATATAGCATGTTTTCTGGCTGCGCGCAGGGTGGTCGTAGTCTAGTATATGGAGGAGACTCTGGCAAAAAAAATTTCCAAGGTATCTCAGAGTAAACATTCGAAGATGAATGTTTCTAAGGGGGGAAGGATGTAACATCTCGCGTTTTCATACGTTAAAGTTTCGTCTTCAGTAAATTGACATAAACTCAGGGATCAGTTATCTTGATGTTAGCATATTTATGCTATTTATACCAAGTAATAAGTAAGTGCCATGAAGGAAAGGATACACGAATTAAAGAAAATGAGTTTCGTTGAAGGTTGTCGAATTTGGATAAAATACGGTCCCAGCTATAATACCTAATACTTATGGACTAGTACCATGCAAGGTACTATATGACTATGGTAGTATGATGTACAAAGTATATTAAAAATAAAGGAATTTTAAATAATTTAAGATAATTTTTAATTATGCGGGTAATTGGTTAATTACAGCGTAACGGGACATTAACTAATTACATAATAATTGGATAAAGATTAAATTAACTCTCCCTCCCCACGTGGCATCAAACCACTCCATAAAGAGATGACTATTAGTCATTCTTGATGGGTGACAAAGTGATGTGTTATCAAAACACTTCATTTCCAAAGATTGTTCAAAACAAAATGCCTCTATAACAAAATCTTAAACTCACTTCCTAATATTTCCAATGCCAAGACCTTACAACTAGAAGTAAACATTAGTAATTCCCATTGCAACCAATTCCAGAGAGATTTTTTTTGTCTTAGCAACGGAGAATTTTTGAGGTTCTAAAGAAGTACGGTGCAACTTTTTTCAAGAATATCATACGAATTTTTCCCTACTCTAGGTATATTAAGGTTAAGCTCTTCATTCATTTTGCATGATCTCGTAATTACACGAGTTTGACAACATGACACGAAGAAAAAAAATCATATCCCAGAATTTACATATATTTTGCTAGTCTCGCAAGTTACGTATATTTTCCTAGTTTTGTAAGTTAATACCATGTATTTTTGGAGATCACCCTCTACAAGCATGAACCTCTACTAGATGTAATTTTGGAGATCACCCTCTACAAGCATGAACCTCTACTGGAACAAAATCATGAAGGCAACTTTCTGATTGATGTCATTTTGTTGTTCTTAAACACTAGAAGAACACTTACCTTATTGGCCCTAATTTTTTACGCCTACTGAATGTTTGATCACTGTTATGGTACCAGCCATCCTTCTTTTAACCAAACGACGAGTATTTTATAAATTGAGTATTTCCTTGTTTCAGTTAAGAGAGCATAGAGTTTATATATACAGTATTAAAGTATTTTTATTACCATCGAGCTATAATAGATGGGCAGGCCCCTATTGGGCAACCTTTGATCAGGTAAGTTATATGCCGATCCTCCTGTGGCCGAACACCTATGAGTGAGTCCAGTTAGTCAAGATACACATCCTAGTATGGCCGAGCACCTATGAGCGAGCCTACTACAACATAGTAGTTATATATATTTATCGAGCCTTATAAGGCCGGACAACTATTTTACTTATTATATTGGGAGAATAGAGTCAGTATCAGCAGGTGAGCATATCTTCAGATTATCTTTGACCCCCAACTATTTTCAATTATTATATTATCAGTTCAGTTTCAGCTTTCAGTATATTGCCTTACATACTCGGTACATTATTTCGTACTGACGTCCCTTTCTAGGGGCGCTGCATTTCATGCGTGCAAATTCAGACAGACAGACCGGTAGACCTCCTCAGTAGGTGTTGCCCGAGTTTAGCTTTATCGGTAAGCTCCTCGTCTTTTGGAGTTACCAGGTCTAGCAGTTTTGTGTACATCTTGTGCATATATGTAGATAGGTTATGGGTAGGTTGGGGCCTTGTACCGATCACAGTACATCTATCAGTAGAGGCTTGTAGACATATCCTGTCAGTTTGTGCAGTATGTTGGGCTTGTAGGCCCTGTACGTATCTTTTGTTGGCTTATCAGTTGTAGTAGTTATGAAGGCCTTGCCGGCCCAGCTTTATGTTGACATTTAGTCAGCGTTAGTTTCTATCCAGTTTTATGTTTTGCATCGCACATTATTTTGTAATGTGTCCTATGGCCAAATTATGACATTACATGTTCAGAGTCTCTTAGTCGCAAGAGGTACGCAAGGATAAGTGAGGTATTAGGTGCCGGTCTCGCCCCTAGGCTCGGGGCATGACATAACCCGACCCTGGTCCTATGTCTTGAAATCCGACAAAAGTCACAAAACCCGAAAGTCCATTCTCACACGAGTCTAACCGTACTAAATTTATCAAAATCCGACACCATTTGGTCTTCCAAATCCCCAAAATTCACTAAACAAATTCTCAAGCCCTAAACTCCCAAATTTCACTTCAAAATCTCACTAATTAGGTGCAAAATCAGTGGGGAAACACCATTATTGAAGATAAATAGGTACAAGGAATTTACCTCAGTAATTACTTCAAAATCCTTCTCAAAATCCTCTAAAATTCGAGTTCCAAAATGGTGAAAAGTTTCGAAGTCCCGTATTTATATGTTCTGTCCAGGTTTTTGCACCTGCGGCCAAATGTATGCACCTGCGGAACCGCTCCTACTTAACAATTTCATCACCTACGGAATTCAATTAAATCCCCTGGGCTCGCACCTGCGCTCTAGGTCCTGAACCTGCGGAGTCGCTTCTGCGACCCTTCGTTCGCTTCTGCGAAAATGACCAAGCTCCACTTTTTTGCATATGCGGATCATCCTCGCATCTGCAGGCTCGTAGATGTTCTATCTTTCTCGCAGCTGCGCATCTTTCCCAGCTTGGTCTTGCCTGCATCTGCACCCTTCCTGCCGCACCTGCGGCTAGACCCCTCACAGGTGCAATTACACCAGCAACAGGCCATCTTTGGCATTTCTTCAAATATCCAACTTGATCCGTTACCAACCGAAACGCACCCGAGGCCCCCGGGATCTCAACCAATCATATCAACAAGTCATATAACCCAATATGAACTTAGTCGAACCCTCGAATTACCCCAAATAACCTCAAAAACACGGATTACACCCGGATTCAAGCTTAATAAACTTCTAAACTTTCAAATTCCACAAGTGACGCCAAAACCTATCAAACCACATCTGATTGACCTCAAATTTTGCACACAAGTCATAAATGACACCACGAACATACTCCAATTCCTAGAATTCAAATCCAACCCCAATATCAAGATTTTTAGTGCCGGTAAAATTCACAAAAATTCCAACTTTTGCCAATTCAAGCCTAATTCTGCTACGGACCTCCAAATCACATTCTAGTCGTGCTCCTATGTCCAAAATCAACCAATTGAGCTAACAGAACCATCAAAATTCAAATCCGAGGTTGTTACACATAAGTCGACATCTGGTCGACTTTTCCAACTTAAACTTCCAATTAAGAGACTAAGTGTCTCAATTCACTCCGAAATCATTCCGGACCCAAATCAACTAACCCGATAACTCATAATACAGTTATAGAACACAAAACAAGCAGAAAATAGAGGAACGGGGTTATAACTCTCAAAACGACCGGCCGAGTCATTATATCCTCCCCCTCTTAAACAAAACATTCATCCTCGAACAGGTCTAGAAACATACCTGGAGTCTCAAATAGGTGTGGATATCTGCTCTGCATCTCCCGGTCGATCTCCTAAGTAGCCTTCTCTACGGGCTGACCTCTCCACTGCACTTTCACTGAAGCTATATCCTTTGACCTCAACTTCCGGATCTGCCGCCCTAAAATGGCCACCGACTCCACATCATAAGTCAAATCACCATCCAACTAAACTGTGATGAAATCCAAAACTTGAGACGATTCGCCGATATACTTCCGGAGCATAGAAACATGAAATACTGGATGCACACTCGACAAGCTAGGTGGCAAGGCAATCTTGTAAGCCACCTCCCCAATCCTCTGAAGTACCTCAAAGGCCCAATGAACTGAGGGATCAACTTTCCCTTATTCATGAACCTCATGACGCCCTTCATGGGTGATACCTTCAGCTGAACCTTCTCCCCAACTATGTAAGACAGATCATGGACTGTCCTGTCATCATAACTCTTCTGTCTCGATTGCGCTGTACGAAGCCGCTCCTGAATCAATTTCACCTTGTCTAATGCATCCTGGACCAAGTTTGTACCCAAAAGCCTAGCCTAACCCGACTCAAACCATCCTACCGGAGATCTACACCGCCTCCTATTTATAGCCTCATAAGGAGCCATCTGAATGCTTGACTAATAATAGTTGTTATAAGCAAACTCCACGAGTGACAAAATCAATGACACAAGCGTGTAGCATGTCCTCTAATATTTGGATAGTGAGCTCGGATTGTCCATCTGTCTAAGGGTGAAATACTGTGCTAAACTCAACCTGAGTGCCCAACTCTCGCTGCACGGCTCTCCAAAACTACGATGTAAACTGTGTGCCTCTATCTGAAATGATGGAAACTAGCACCCCATGAAGGCGAACAATCTCTCGAATGTAAATCTAAGCCAACCGCTCTAAAGAATAAGTAGTACCAACTGGAATGACGTGCGCAGACTTGGTCAGCCAATCCACAATCACCCAAATAGCATCGAACTTCCTCGAAGTCCCTAGGAATCCAACTATGAAATCCATGGTGATTTTCTCTCACTTCCACTCCGAGATCTCTAACCTATGAAGCAAGCCACCCAGTCTTTGATGCTCATACTTGACCTGTTGACAGTTGAGACACTGAGCTACAAACCCAACTATATCTTTCTTCATCCTCCTCCACCAATAGTGCTGTCTAAAATCCTGATACATCTTCGCGGCACCTGGATGAATGAAATACCGCGAGTTATGGGCCTCCTCAAGAATCAACTCCCATAGCCTATCTACATTGGGCACACATATCCGGCCCTACATCCTTAATACCCCATCATCACCAATAGTCACATCTCTGGCATCACCGTGCTGAACCCTATCCTTAAGGACAAGCAAATGAGGATCATCATACTGGCGCTCTTTGATGCGATCAAACAAGGAAGACCGAGAAATTGCACAAGCTAGGACCCGACTGGGCTCCCAAAATATCCAATCTCACGAACTGGTTGGCCAAGGCCTAAACATCAATTGCAAGAGGTCTCTCACCAACAGGAAGGAATGCAAGACTACCCATACTCATTGCTTTCCTACTCAAGGCATCGACCACCACGTTGGCCTTTCCAGGTGGTTTAAAATAGTAATATCATAGTCCTTTAGTAGCTCCAACCATGTCCGCTGCCTCAAATTGAGATCCTTCTACTTGAACAAGTGCTGGAGTCTACGATGATCAGTAAACACCTCACAAGACACACAATAGAGATACTGCCTCCAAATTTTCAATGCGTGAACAATGGCAGCCAACTCCAAATCATGAACAGGGTAGTTCTTCTCATGGGGCTTCAAATAACGCGAAGCATAAGCACTCAGTGTACCCTTCTGCATCAAAACACACCCAATACCGACCCGATAAGCATCACAATATACTATATAAAAACCAGAAGCTGATGGTAGATTTAGAACTGGAGTTGTGGTCAAGGCACTCTTGAGCTTCTGAAAGCTCGCCTCACACTCATCCGACCACCTGAAAGGAGCACCCTTTTGGGTCAATTTGTTCAAGGGTGATGCAATAGACGAGAAACCCTACACGATTCGACGGTAATAAATGGCCAAGCCAAGAAAGCTCCGAATCTCTATAGTTGAGAACGGTCTTGGCCAACTTCGAACCGCCTCTATCTTTTTCATATCTACCTGAATACCCTCACTGGACACCATGTGCCCCAAGAACGCCACTAAACTAAGCCAAAATTCACACTTGGAGAACTTGGCATAAAGCTTCTCCTCCCTTAGTCGCTGCAATACCACCCTCAAATGTTAGGCATGCTCCTCCTGGCTACGAGAGTACACCAAGATATCATCAATGAATATGATAACAAACGAGTTGAGATAAGGCTGAAACACTGTTCATCAAATGCATGAACATTACTGGGGCATTGGTCAGCCCGAAAGACATCACAAGGAACTCATAATGACCATAACAGGTCCTAAAAGTTGTCTTAAGAATGTCTGAGTCCCGAATCTTCAACTGGTGATACCCAGACCTCAGGTCGATCTTGGAGAACACCCTCACTTCCTGAAGCTGGTCAAATAGATCATCAATACGAGGCAAAGGATACTGGTTCTTGATTGTGACTTTGTTCAACTGCCTGTAATCAATGCAAATTCTCATAGTACCATCCTTCTTCTTCACAAATAGAACTGGTACGCCGCAAGGTGACACACTAGGTCGAATAAACCCTTTATCAAGGAGTTCCTGAAGATGCTCCGTCAATTCCTTCAACTCCATTGGTGCCATACGATATGGTGGAATAGAAATGGGTTGAATTCCCAACACCAAATCAATACCGAAGTCAATATCCCTATCTAGGGGAATGCTCGACAAGTCTGCAGGAAACACATCCGGAAAATCTTGCACTATCGGAACAGAATCAATAGTAGGGGTCTCTGCACTGACATCCCTTACAAAGGCCAAATAATAAAGTCAACCCTTCCCAACCATCTACTGGGCCTTTAGGTACGAAATCACTCTTCTGGAAACATAGTCTAAAGAACCTCGCCACTCAATCTGTGGCAACCCCGGCATCGCCAACATCACAGTCTTAGTGTGCCAGTCCAGAATAGCATGACATGGAGACAACCAATCCATACCCAATATCACATTAAAATCAACCATACTAAGCAGCAACAAATCAACTCTAGTCTCTAATCCCCCAATAGTTACTACATACAACCGGTATACGCGGTCCATAACAATAGTATCACCCACCGGCATAGATACACGAATAGATAAAACTAAAGACTCATCTGGAATGTCCAGATAATGAGTAAAATATGACGACATATATGAATAGGTGGAACCAGGGTCAAATAATATAGAAGCAACTCGATGGCATACTGAGATAATACATGTGATCACTGTGTCTGAAGCAATAGCATCTGGTCTGGCATGGAGTGCATAGAAACGGGCTTGACGGCCACCTGATCGACCTCCCACTCTAGGGCAACCTCTAGCTGACTGGGCCCCACCCCGAGCTGACTAAACGGGTGGTATAGCTGCTGGTGCTGGTGCCATCGGCCGAGAACTCTATTGTGGAATCCCGCTGAACAACCTGGGGCAATCTCTCTTGATATGACCAAGATCCCCGCACTTGAAGCAACTCCTCTGGTAGTACACTGAATAAAGGCTGGTCTGAGCAAGCAATGTGAGAATTGTGGTTGACTGACGCACCACGATGAACTGGTCGAGTCGTCTGAGCATGCCTATAAGGACGACCTCTGCCGTGGTGGAATTGACCTCCAGAAGGAACACCACCAAAACTACCTGATCCACGAGGCCTCTTAGCCCCCCTCTCAATCCGCTCCTGGTGGCAGACATACTCTATCTCCCGAGCAATGTCAACTACATCCTCAAAAGTAACACCAGTCACCCTGTCTCTAGTCATAAGCACCCGCAGCTGAAATGCAATGCCATCAATGAACCTCCTGATCCTCTCTCTATTAGTGGGAACTAGCCAACCGCATGACGGGCCAACTTAGAAAACCTCATCTCGTACTGCGTCACAGTCATATCATCCTGATACAATTACTCGAACTGTATACGCAACTCCTCTCTATGAGACTGAGGCACATACTTCTCCAAGAAGAGAACAGAGAACTCCTTCCATGTAAATGGCACTGCACCAACCGGCCCGCACCTCTTATAAGCCTCCCACCAGGTGAAGGCAGCTCCACTGAACTGAAAAGTAGTGACAAGACCTGACTGGTCTTTAGAATACATGTCATACGGAGGATCCTCTGACATCTGTCCAAGAAACCCTGGGCATCCTCTCCCTCTACATCGCTGAAAGATGGGGGCTGGAGCCTCCCAAACCTTTCCAATCTGCGCTGCTCATCATCATGCATGATAAGAACCACAAAGTCCTGAGTAGTTGTAACCGGCTGGGTTGGTGGTACCCCCGGTGTATAGAGTCCCTACATCACCTTCTCGAGTGTACGGGTGGCGAGAGTCTGAGCATCTCTCCCAACCTGAGAAGTGGCTGCTATGGCCGGAACAGAGATCGCCTGAGCAAGATTGGTGCACATGGTCAAAGTTTGAGCTAAGGCCTCATGAAGGCCTGAAATAACAATGGGCACAACTGGTGCCTAAGCTGGTCCCGTTGGCACATCCACAACTGGGACCTGATCCTGAACTGGGGCAACTGGTAGATCTACAGGTGCTGCCCTAGCTGTTGTGCAAGCTGCACCTCTGCCCCTACCACAGCCTCTACCGCGACCTCGCCCTCTCGCGACCCCGACTAGTGGTACTGGTGCCTGTCCGTCCTGCCTAGTAGCATGTGTCCTCACCATCTGTGAGAGAATAAAATAACAGAAGTTTAGATCAGAATCAACATATTCGCACGATAAGAAATCAAGAATGTGAAGTTTCCTAAGGGTTCTGCTGCCTATCGAAGATAAGTACAGATGTCTCCGTACTAATCCGCAAGACTATACTAAACCTACTCATGACTCGTAAGACCTATGTAACCTAGGCTCTAATACCAACTTGTCACGACCCAAAAGCTAACCCGTCGTGATGGCGCCTATCGTGGTACTTGGCAAGCCGACATTTTCAAAATACTTCAATATTCATAAAGTAAATAAATCAAATGCTTCTTCATAACAAAGTTTTCATAAAAACAGGAGTTAAACTCAAAATACAATGCGGAAAGATAGCCCCAAACATCGGGGTGTCACTAAGTCACGAGCATCTAACAACCACTCCAGAAACAAATTCTACCATAGTATGCGCCAAATGCCTATACAAGAGAGAAATGATAATAAGAAGGGATAGACAAGGACTGCGAACGCCAGCAGCTACCTCGTAAGTCTCTGGTACTCAAACACGCACGAGCTCAACATCCTCTGTGACCGGACATACCTGGATCTGCACATTAAGTGCAGGGTGTAACGTGAGTATAACCAACATAGTAAGTAACAGAAACAAATAAGGAACTAAGAAGCAGTGACAAACTATACAAATATGGTTCATTTTAGTAATTTCAGTAAAGATTAGGCATGCTTTCAAATCTTGCTATTTAAGTCAAATCAAGTTTATACAGTTTCAAGTTCAAGTAAACTGGATATAAAATCTTCAAGGAATTTCACAACAATTACACATATCAACTAAGTACAACAACAAATGAAAGCGAGTACAGCCTCTTAGGGCAACAGTCACTCAACTCTTCTCGACAGCTCAATCACTTGGCTCTCAGCCCTCAGTACTCACACTCAATAGAAACCTGCGCTCACTGGGGGTGTATAGACTCTGGATAGGCTCCTACAGCCCAAACGCTATGATCCGCACGGACAACTCACGTGCTGCACGGACAACTCACATGCTATAATATCATATCAAGATTCGCACGGACAATTCACGTGCTACAGTATCATAGCAGGGTCCGCACAAACAACTCACGTGCTACAATATCAATACCTCACTCTCAGGCCCTCGGCCTCACTCAGTCATCAATCTCCCTAGTCTCTCGGGATCTCAGAAATCATATAAATCAGGCCAAATAAAGATAATAACATGTATCAACAAGTAACAAGAAGAGATGGCGGTATGATAAGGAATTAAAGTCATGACTGAGCACAAGACAACAAATAGTAGCTAAATCAACAAGTGCACGATCTTCGCGGGTCCCAACAGTGATATCGTATGGCCTAAGCATGATTTCTTGCATGAATTTAAGTCAAATCTCCATAAAACAGAGGGGACATGTAGTTAACAATAAGCTATTTGACATTACAGTATCACGAGACGGACAAGGTCACAATCCCTTCGGTGCACCCACATGATGTCACCTAGCATGTGCGTCACCTCCAACATAATCACACGATACAAAATCTGGGGCTTCATACCCTCAGGAACAGATTTATAATTGTTACTTACGTCAATCCGAGCAAAACGCTACTCCAAAATGTCCTTACCTTGCGAGTCGGCCTCCGAATGTCCCGAATCTAGCCACAAGAAGTACAATACAATTATTATAGGCTAAAGGGATCAATTCCACAAGAAAACTACTAAACTAGAGCCAAAAATCCGATATTGGCTTAACCTGACCCCCGGGCCTACGTCTTGAAATCTGACAAAAGTCACAAAACCCGAAAGCCCATTCTCTCACGAGTCTAACCATACTAAATTTATCAAAATCCGACACCATTTTGTCCTCCAAATCCGCAAAATTCACTCTACAAATATTCAAGCCTTAAACTCCCAAATTTCACTTCAAAATCTCACTAGTTAAGCGCAAAATCAGTGGGAAACACCATTATTGAAGATAAATAGGCACCAGGAGATTACCTCAGTAATCACTTCAAAATCCTCCTCAAAATTCTCCAAAATCCGAGTTCCAAAATGTGAAAATGGTGAAAAATCTCGAAATCCCGTATTTATATGTTCTGCCAAGGCTTTTTGCACCTGCGGCCAAATTTACGCGCCTGCGGAACTGCTCCTGCGCAACAATTTCCTCTACTACAGATTTCACTTAAATCCCTTAGGCTCGCACCTAGCTCCAGGTCCCGCACCTGCGGAGTCTCTTTTGCGACCCTTCGTCCGCTTCTGCGAAAATGACCAAGCTCCACTTTTTCACACTGCGGGCTCGCAGATGCTCCCTCTTTCTCGCACCTGCACCTCCTACCCAGCCTAGCCTTGCCCACATCTGCGCCCTTCCTGCCGCACCTACGACATCGCACCCGTTGCTAGACCCCTCGCAGGTGCGATTACACCAGCAATATGCCATCTTCGGCAATTCTTCAAACATCCAACTTGATCCGTTAACCACCCAAAACACACCCGAGGCCACCTGGACCTCAACCAATCATACCAAGAAGTAATATAACCCAATACGAACTTAGTCGAACCCTAGAATCACCCCAAATAACCTCAAAAACATGGATTACACCCGAATTCAAGCTTAATGAACTTCTAAACTTCCAAATTTCAGAAACGACATTGAAACCTATCAAACCACGTCCGATTGAACTCAAATTTTGCACACAAATCATAAATGACACCACGAACCTACTCCATTTCTAGGAATTCAAATACGACCCTGATATCAAAATTTCCACTGCCGGTCAAATTTGCCAAAATTCCAACTTTTGCCAATTCAAGCCTAATTCTTCTACGGACTACCAAATCACATTCCAAATGTGCTCCCAAGAATCACCCAACGGAGCTAACAAAACCATCAAAATTTAAATCCGAGGTCGTTTACACATAAGTCGATATCCGGTCGACTTTTCCAACTTAAACTTCTAATTAAGAGACGAAGTGTCTCAATTCACTCCGAAATCATTCCAGACACGAACCAACTAACCTGATAAGTCATAATACAGTTGCAAAACACAAAAGAAGCACAAAATAGGGGGAATGGGCTATAATTCTCGAAACGACCGGTCGGGTCGTTATAGTAGTTTACATAATTATTATCATTTCACCATGAAAAATTCCATTTTGCATAATTTAATTCATGAAAATTATGATTTCAAAAGTAATAAAATGAGTAAATAAGTTGATAACGTTGGTTTGTCTGACGGTGGCGTTAGGCCCATTACGACCTATAGTGGATTTTGGGTCATAACAGCTTGATATCAGAGCATTAGTTCACTTAGGTCTCACGAGTCATTAGCAGGTTTAGTAGAATCTTGCGTATCGGTACAGAGACGTCTTTACTTATCTTCGATCGGCTACAGGGCTGTCTGGAGCACTTCCCTTCTTGATTCCTCATTGTGCGATTTGATTCCTTTGAGTTATGCTTTTATTTCCTTCCTACACAATCTTATGCGATGTGAAACGCTTGTTATCAATTGGGTATCGAGGAGTTGTAGTGGTACTGAAGATGTGGTGCAGGATGTTTTTCCCTACATATTTAGGCAGGCTATCATCGTCGCCTTGTGGAAGGATGTTCTGTCATTCAGCTTAGTATCTGTATTTCCTATGGTTTTGAGGCTATGCACATATTGCTATGATGTTCATGGATTGTTATCTCACAGTGTTGGTGTTATGGTAGGGTGCTTAGTTATGTGTCGAGGTAGTGAATGACTTGAAAGGAGGATTTCTCAATGCATGATTTAGAGGTTCGGTATTTAATTCCAACAAAGGAAAGGTAATCAGACTATGGATGTTCAGGTTTTGATTGATGTAGTAACGAGACTTGTATTTTTGAGCACGATGAAGATGTTATTCCCGTCGTCAGCTAGTCCATGTAATAATCTATTGCTCCATGTGGGTTATGAGACGGCTTGATTATCCGCACATGTTGTGGTCCCCTGTAACTTGTGGTGATATATGAGCAGGATGGCTCTCGGGATACAGGTCATTTATCGCACCTTTGTTGAGGTTGGGTTTTGTGGCGTATGATGCTATCTGTCTCCCCAGGGTTGTATTTTTTCACTTGGTACGCTTGTGGTTGATATTCGGTATTTCGTGGGTATAAGGATTATGGCTTGATAGATATCATGTTTGGATCAGGTTGCACGCACGGTATCATGTGTGGATCGGGTTGCACTCCATAGCAATGGGATGTTGAGTACGGTTCCCCATATCTATCCTTGTGTATTTTCTTTCTCATTCTCTGAGAAGGGTTCATAGCGTCTGTTCGACCATTTTATTCCTTACGCGGGCTAGGTAGTTCTTTTCCAGAGTTCATTCTTCCTTATGTGTCATATTCAAGTTGTAACTGTTAGCGCATCGATGGCGTCATATGAGGTTTTGGTTAGTATTTGAGGTGGCTCATTGCTGGAGCAACTTGTACTAGGTGAGACAAGGTTATTTGACCTGAAATCGGTGCAATCATATTTATATAAGGTATATTAAAGAGCAAATATCGTTATTCAATTCAGAATGAGGTAAGGGTCCTTGTCAGGGGGAAAGACTCAATGATTCGTTGATTCGGCAGGTGGTTTTGAGTTTCTACACATCTTTCCATCGTGGTAGTATTACAAGTGTTAGAACATGGCATATATGTGTTATGAGGTATATTGCACGCACCGAGTTTGTGAGATTACGACCATTGAGGTCGGAGGATGTTATTATAGTCACGAGGACGAACGTATGTTTAAGTGAGGGAGAATGTAATGACCCGTCAAGTTGTTTTGAGTTGTAGCACATTTTTAGCGGTTTGAGGCCTTAAGTAGCTTCCATTAGGTATTATGACTGGTACGTGTGGTTGGTGTCACACCTCCTTTTTCCGCACCCGAGAGGGTGCAAGGGAGTTTTTTCCAATTAAAGGACAATCGAAACGGGATTGATTTATTTATTTCAGAGTCGCCACTTGGGAGATTTAGGGTGTCCCAAGTCACCAATTTTAATCCCGAATCGAGGAAAAGAATGACTCTATATTACAGTCTGCGTACCAGAAATCCGGATAAGGAATTCTGTTAACCCGGGAGAAGGTGTTAGGCATTCCCGAGTTCCGTGGTTCTAGCACGGTCGCTCAACTGTTATATTTGGCTTATTTATCTGATTTTAAATACAATATGAACTTATGTGCAAATTTTATCTTTCAACCGCTTTTATCATTTACTGTTATTTTTATCAAGAATTGCAACGTTATAAAAATATATCTCGAACCACGTTACAATCAATGTACCCGTGGTCGTCGACACACTTTGACTCCGTTGAGATTTGGATTTGGGTCACATCAATGTGCACCCGAGTTTAAGGAAATTAAATTATTAAAGGCGCGCCTAAAGCGACTAGCGTATTTATTTTGGGTAGGACCGTGGAATTTTACTAAACGGTCCATCCCGAAGTCTAAACAATTTTTAAAGCAAATATTTACTGAGGGCCCCGCAATTTGTATTTTATTTGGCGAGGCTCATCTCATTCTTATTTTTTTTAAAATGAATTTGCAACGTCATGGACACGCATCTCGAACCACGTCACAATCAATGTACCCGTGATTAGAAACACATTTCGACTCCGTTGAGAATTGGATTTGGGTCACATAAATGTGCACCCGAGTTTAAGAAGGTAAGATTTATTAAGGCGCGTCCTAAAGAGTCTAACGTATTGTTATTTTAGGAAGAGGCCGTGAAGGTTCATTAAACGGCCAAATCCAAAGTCTAGTCAATGGTTATGTATTTTATTGAGGGCCCCGGCGGTTTGTGATTTATTTGGCGAGGCTCGTCTCATTTTTATTTTAAAAGGATAAACCTATAGCGACTACATTTTTCTATTAAGTTCGTCTCTAAAATAAAAGAAAAATCTCCTAATTATTTACATGCTGAAAAACGCAACTTATTAGTTATTAAGTTACGGCTAATGTGAACGGAAAATTGCGATCGCGTTTGTACAATTAAAACTGTTTTCATTCCACATTTTATTATTTGCTAGAACATGAGATAAATACACAATAATATCAAAACAGATTAACTATTCTTCGATTAATGTAAACTAACATTATTAGATGAAGAAGTTATACATATGCGACATCATTGCTCATTTAATCAATCAACTACATTTTTATACCAAGAGAGGGAAATTAATATTCAAACACAAATCCAACAGGAGGAATTCAACAGGAACAAAGCCTGATTAATATTTCATTTTTCTCTTCAAGCCGAGAGTGTACAAATGTGTACCTGGGAACAGCAGTACAGGAACAAAAGAAGTAGGAGTCAGCAGCAGTAGTAACACAGCAACAGCAGGTTCAGCAACACCGCAAAACCAGTAACAACCAGTAGAATAACCCAGTAACAGACTGAAAACTCAGCAGTGAAAAAGTACAATCGCAGTCAAAGCAGAAGAGAGAAAAGATACGAGATGCAGCAGCTTCAGATTTTTGAATAACACTCGAGAAAAGACAAACGGAATTTATTCAAATAGAAGTTCAAGTTGTCTTTCTCTTTTACTTTCTAACACTCTTGAGATGTTTTCCAGAATCTATTACCCTAAAAAATGTTCTCCCAAATAATAATCTCTAAATCCTCTCAATAATATTCAAGTCCTAAAAACTCTCCCAAAAAATCCTCCCATTTCAAGTCAAGAATGACTCTATATATAGCAAGACAAGTCTTCCATTCCCAACCCCAAAATTATTCCCCCAATGGCATGCTTTGGCCCACTATTAAATGTCTTCTTTATTTTAAATTTTGTCCCCCATGCCTACATTAAACAAGTACAAGATTCCCAACCCATTACAATATGTCCCCCATGCCTACATTAAACAAATACCACATTCCCAACCCATTACAATATGTTCCCCATGCCTATATTAAACAAGTACAAGATTCCTCCCCATTATGTTTTGTCTTGTCCCCCATTATATTAAACAAGTACATCAAAAAACCCACCCCATTATATTTGTCCCCCATGCTTAACATAAAGAATCAAAATAATGTTCAATTACCAAACTACCCCTTCCGACCTTATTGCAATTACACATCTACCCCCGAATGCAATGCAATTTACCAAATTACCCCTCTGCTCTAAACAATCAATTAATCATAACTCAACCAAAATATAGTCAAGATGACCAATTTCTCAACAATCTTCAACAACAATTTACATGAACATGATGAACAACACAAACTCCAAATTAATGGAAATAAATCAACCATATCGGGAACCAATCCTGGTTAATTTAGACCATTAATGGATGAACAAAGAGACAATAATACCAACAACAATATGCATGATTCAAATTAAATCAACAAATCACAAACAAACATAAACTCACATTAAATCACTGGATTTAAACATGAACTTCAAACAAAGATGAGCATGAATTAAATCTGTTTTTTAAGCAACAAACATGACGGATTCTAACGATTCAAACAACATTAACATTTTCTGGAAAATTCATAACAAACATGAAACAAATTGAAGAAATGATTAATTAAATTTCAATTTGAATCTAACAAGCATTAAACTAACAAATATTCACTTAAACAACAATACAAACATGAAATAAACATGAAAAATAACTAATTAACTTCCATTTGAAATCTGAAAATTAATTCAACAAAAACACATGAACATGAACAAAACAAAAAATCAAATACCTAACCATAGACATGAACAAACATTTGCCGATTTTAGATTCGAAAATATAAAAACAAAATACGGACAAAAATAAAACTCAAGAACTACTAACCAGAGATGAACAACGACGAACTCGATTGTATGGACTGTTTCGATGACCAAAGCTTAGAACAAATGACGATGAACTTGGATGAAAAACAATCTGTCCGGAAACGAGTATCGCACCAAGATAACTTCACGCCGACCACGAACGGACGACAAACGAGAAGGCTGTTCTGTGCAGCCCTTTTCTTCTTCTTTTTTTTTCCATTGGTGAAGAAGGCAACGGGGTCGACAAAACAGAAGCAAAAAAGCGTGGTCTGGGGGTCGTCCATGGCGATGCTTTGGCTGGTCGACGAAGCAGTATCGATGGGGGTTTGGTTTGGACTCAAGCTGAAAGCAGAAGAAACAGCTACGGAGCAACTCGGACATGGCGAGCTCAAGCTTTGAAGAAGATGAAGTGCAAACAGCAACGCGACAACAACCAACGACGAAGAACTCCACAGCAGCAGCCCGCAACACGTTTGGAACGGGAAGACAAAGCAGCAGCAACTGAGAGATGAAGCAGACGAACTAACGAACACGAGCAGGCGACAGTAGCAGCAGCTCGATGGGTCTGCTTGGCTTAAGGACGTCGAGCAGCTGCTCGGAGGTGACACAGAAACTGTGCACGCGTGGGGGACTGGAGGTTGACGGTCAGTAACAGCTGGAGGTCGGAGGGTTGTTTGGACGTGATGGTGGTTGACGACGACGCAGCAGTGGCAGGTTGCTCGTCAATGGCAGACGCGAGGGGGAAGTTGGTTTTTTCGGCGACTGGAGAGGTCATTTGGAGTTGAGGAAGAAGATGAAGGCGTGGGGGGGTCGTTTGGTGTAGCTAAGGAGGGGTCGTTTGGTGTAGCTAGGGAGGGGAAGCTGGGCAGCCATGGATGCTTGGTTGGAGCTTTGGAGGAGTTTTTTGAGTTTGGGGAAGAAGAAGATAGGGAAGGGGCGGATGGGTTAGTTTTAGGTTTTTAGGGTTTTTGTTTTTTTTTGTTTTTTCTTTTGTTTTGTTTTTTGAATGAAGAGGGGTGTTGGGTTAATGGGTTAATGGGGCGGACCGGGTCGACCCGTGTGAAGTGGACTGGGTCATGGACAATTGTTTGGGCCTGGGGTTGAAAATTGAAGAAGTGGCCCAATCCGATTTTTATTTGTATTTTTGTTATCTTTTCTTCTTTTATTTTCTAAAACTAAATTATAAAAATACTTAAATTATTATTAAGAACTAAATTAAGTTATAAAAGCGCAAATTAACTACCAATAACAATTAACGCACAATTAAGTAATAATTAAGCATAAAATTGTTCATTTGGACATTAAATGCTAAAAATGCAAAAGGTGCCTATTTTTGTAATTTTTAATTTTTGTAAAACTAATTTAATTATTAACAATTGTAGAATTAAATCCTACATGCAAAATGAGACATATTTTTATATTTTTTATTAATTTAACAAATAAGCAAACACAAACAAATACAAATAATTATCCAAAAATATCACAAAAATACTCAAAAATTGCACACCAAGGAAAATCATTTTATTTTGCATTTTTTGGGAGTATTTCTCATATAGGGCAAAAATCACGTGCTTACAGCTGCCCCTCTTTGCCCGGAGACACGAAGGGTTTTCGTGCAAAGATAAAGCGAGCGATTTTTGCCTATCCGAGTACTCCGTGTGAAGCATTTTTTGAAAAAGATTTAACCGAACCTTTGCTTCAAAGGTTTCCTACATATCCCTGGCTAAAGGGGAATCAGGTTAATGTAGTTCGGGAAATTTTGGTAGCTGGGACTACCGTGGGATTGCAATGTTACTGCTGTTGCATGCTGTTATCACTGCTTACCGATCTCCTTGTTACACCGTGTTTTAAAAGAAAACAAGAAGCTAGGCTAGACTGAAATTTGTTCTTATTGCCTTGCTTTCTTGTCGGCTTGTGTTTCCTCCGGTGCTTTTCTTCCTTGAACTTGGGAATGATACTGGCCCTTTGCTTTTCTGAATACCAGTTTTCATCATTTGGCTTGGTCCGCAGGGGACGTGGCTTTCTTCATTAAGCTTTTTGGCGGTTCCTCTGGTGGGTACGACTCTCTTCATCAGTCTTGTTATGCTGGGCATGATTTAATGTTCACCAGCTGCTTCTTTCAAGACGCGTCTTTTCTTCCTTTTGACTCATGCGCTTGAATTTGTGCTGGGACCTCTTGTTGCAACCTTCTGTTTCCCGGTGCTGGGGATTTTATTGTTTCCTGCTGGGGATTCTTGTTGTAACCCTCTGTTTTATTGTCTTCTGACTTGATCTTGAAATGTATGCCTCTGTTATATGGGCGGGCTCCCAATTTCAATACTTGAAAATTAAAGACTGAAATGTATGCCTCTGTTATCTGGGCGGGCTCCCAACTTCAACACTTGAATTTAACAACCTCTATTCTCCAGGAGGGATCCTACAACCAAAGCAAACAAAACAAACGAAAATTTCCTAACCCAGTTTGCACTGGGAATATATGTGAGTCGTTAGCAAAATTGTAACCTATTTATACTACTGATGCAATGATGAGAGTAAACTAAAGACTAGACTAGGATGTGCATCTCCTATGAGTAAAACCAAAAACTCTTGCTAGCAAATGCGTCTGCTAAAATAAACCTCAATGACTCAAACTATAAAGTGCTTCTTCTATGGTTGAATCGGAATGAGCTAAACTAGGAAGTGCGTCTCCTAAGGGTGAAAACTTCAGTGACTAGAACTAGGAAGTGCGTCTCCTATGAATAAAATCTCGATTTAGGAAGTGCGTCTCCTAAAAAAACTTGAAAGACCTTGATTAGGAAGTGCGTCTCCTACGGGTAAACTTCAAAAAAACTGGACTAGGAATTGTGTCTCCTATGGTCGAACTTAAAATGAATCAAACTAGGAAGTGCATCTCCTAAGGGTGAAAACTCAATTCCGGAAGTGCGTCTCCTGAAATAAAGTATAACCTGAAAAAGCCAAACTAGGAAGTGCATCTCCTTAAAGCAAAAGTATAACCTGAGCGAACCAGACTAGGAAGTGTGTCTCCTAATAATGAAAATTTAATTCAGGAAGTGCGTCTCCTGTGCATGAAATTAAACCTAGGAAGTGCGTCTCCTAGGGGTAAAATAGTCTTAGGAAGTGCGTCTCCTATGGGTGAAACCTTAATGATTTTGAACTAGGAAGTGCATCTCCTATGAATGAAAATAATTTAGGAAGTGCGTCTCCCATGCGTGAAATCTTAATTTAGGAAGTGCGTCTCCTATGGGGTTAAAAGTAAACTTAGGAAGTGCGTCTCCTATGGGCAAAACTAAACTTTAAGGAAGTGCGTCTCCTATTGGGTACAATAAACTTAGGAAGTTCGTCTCCTGTGGGTACAATAAACTTAGGAAGTGCGTCTCCTATTGGGAAAAACTGTTCTTAGGAAGTGCGTCTCCTATTGGTAAAACTTACTTAGGAAGTGCGTCTCCTATTGGTGAAACTATTCTTAGGAAGTGCGTCTCCTTAGGAAGTGCGTCTCCTATTGGTGAAATTATTCTTAGGAAGTGCATCTCCTTAGGAAGTGCGTCTCCTATTGGTGAAATTATTTTTAGGAAGTGCATCTCCTATTGGTGAAATTAACTTAGAAAGTGCGTCTCCTATTGGTGAAATTAACTTAGGAAGTGCATCTCCTATGGGTAGAATGAACTTAGGAAGTGCGTCTCCTCTTGGTGAAACTTAATCTTAGGAAGTGCGTCTCCTATTGGTGAAACTAAACTTAGGAAGTGCGTCTCCTATTGGTGAAACTAAACTTAGGAAGTGCGTTTCCTATTGTAAGCACGTGATTTTTGCCTCACGGACGATCGCTCCAAAAGAAAATAAAAATAGTGACAAATGGTTTCGCTGTACAATTTTCGATCTTTCCGTAACATGTGTTGTTGGTCATTTGTGTGTCTGCCCATTTTGCATCCAGTCACTATCAAACAAAATACAAAACTATGTGTCGGTAAAAGAAAATTCAAAAAAAAAATATATATATATATATATATATATATATATAAAAGAAAATTCAAAATATATATATATATGTGTGCATCGTTCGTTCTAGGTTTTTAGTTAACTTACTTAAATATTTTTGTGATAATGGTGTTAAAATGTTACATTGTTGTTTAGTTTTAATTTCGTTGTTTTATTATCTATTATTTTTATTTTTTGTTTTAAAAGAAAAATGAAAAAAAAAGAAAGAAAGCAAAAGAGTGAAAGAAAACCGGTTTGGGCCAAAGAAGAAATGAAACAAAGCAGGCCCAAACCAGCACCAAAACCCAGTCCAAATCAGGCTGCCCCAACAGGACCCCCAAACGACGTCGCATCAGTACCCCTGATTAGAACCATTGATCTGACTCAAACGAACGGTCCCGATCAGGCCACTCGTTCGACCCCAAACGACGTCGTCTAAGGAAGGTGATCTGAGCCGTCCAACCCCTTGATCCAACGGACCTAGGCCATTCCCCTAAACCCGCCCAGTTTTGACCCGATCCAACCTTACCCGGTCTCACCCACTACCAAAACCCAAACGACACCGTTTTCCCTAAGTGAATAGATCCTGGCCATAGGTCTCGTTTGATCCAACGGCCAGGATCTAAGCCCCTAGATCGTATATAAGCCTGACCCCTTACCCCCACGCCCCAAACCAAACCCCCCTAGCCCCACTGTTCACCTTCGTCCCCGAACCCCCCTCCTCTCAAAACCTAAGAAACCTTAGGTTCCTCCTCTGTAACCCCGGCCACTCGGATTCCGATGACCACCAAAATAACATCCCCGATGCACCCAGCCACCCTGAACACAAATCCGTTAACCGCTCACCTCGAATCAACCCGTAGCCTCTCGAATCTTCAAACGAAGATTCGAGCAAAAACTAGATCTACACCGATTGACCCCAAACTCACACCACAGCCCCTCCTGACCTCCCTCACCCCCTGAGTGTCTTTGGTTCCGTTCGAATCTGACTAGAATTGAACGGTTCCCAAATCGAACCTCAAGAGCCCTAGGATTCAGATCTATGGGTTTTGTTCGAATCAGTGGCAGGATCAGGGTCTAGCAGACTTTTACCAAAGTGTTCTCAGTTGAGAACACTTCGGTTAAAGTCCATTAGACCCCAAAATCACCTGGCCCGAGTTCGAATTTGAATCGATCTTAGTTTCATTTTTCTGAGGTATTTTTCCTTTTTCTTTTGCCCTCCTAAAATCTATCTGTCGTTCGTGTTCTGGTTTGTTTGTTCCGCGACTCATCTGTCCATGTGTGTACGTTTTAAGTTAATAATGAGTTGGTTGTTGGTTTATTGGTTGCTTGCTGTGTATTATAGCTTGTATAGTCATCTAAATAAGCGTCGTCAACTGAATTCACTTGAAAGATGTTATAGCTTGTGTAGTCATCTAAATGAGTCTACATTTCAGTATTGATTACTATGCCTGTTTCTTGTTGGCGCTACTTGTATCGGCATGACCAACTTGTACCCTTTAATTGACACCCTGTTTGCTTAAAGTTTGAATCATTGCCTGAATTTGGGCAGAGAATTGGCAATTAGCTTCAGAAATCTAACAAATCAGCCTGAAAACAGTTTGAGTTTAATTAGCTAGTAGTCAGGTATTGGCTGAAATTAGTGAGGTCTATATACTAACTATTAAGAGTTAGGGTAATACAGTAATATGCAAAGTGTAAGGGTAATCTTGGCATAAGGCAGGGTCTGATTAGGGGATAATTTCAGAATGTGTCAAGTGGTAATTAAAATAGGATTAAATTAATGCTAATGGGGGACCAGACCTAAGAGTATGGGAATTAATTGAATACTTAACTAAACCCATAACCCTTGATTAGAGTAATATAGACAGGGCATGGGGGCTGTTTAAGGATTCCAAG
This sequence comes from Nicotiana sylvestris, assembly GCF_000393655.2. Taxonomy (NCBI): domain Eukaryota; kingdom Viridiplantae; phylum Streptophyta; class Magnoliopsida; order Solanales; family Solanaceae; genus Nicotiana; species Nicotiana sylvestris. The sequence continues at coordinate 34,073,867 of NC_091066.1, read as the reverse complement.
AAAGATGCCTTTAGGCATGGGGAGTTAAGGGGTATGGGCAGTCTGCAAGTAGGAGGGAGGCAGCTTAGCTGCCCTTGGTCATGTGGCTTATAAATAGGCCATTTGATAACTTAAACGAGGCTGGACATTTCTTAGTCTTCAGAAAAGAAAAACAAGAAACATAAAGTCTTAGAATATTGTAATCAAACACTGTCTGAAAATTACATAAGAGTTTATGTTGGTTTAGCTGTCTTGGCCAATCACTGTTAGTTGCCTGTTTGAGCTGCTTGTGGTTGTTGAATTGCTGGGGTGTTTACATTGAATACTCTGCTGTCTCTGCTGGTTCATACTCTGTTTCTGGGATTGTTGTTTGTTGCTCGACTACTCGGGAGCTTCATTTTTGTTGGTTGATTTTGTTGCTGTGTTGTTGCTGTGTATCTGCTGTTGCTGTGTTTGTGGCATACTGCCCGACTGACTATTCCTTTCTTCTATTGTTCTCCATACCAGGTACACACCTAATACACTGTCAGATGTAATCGGAAAATTGAGGATGAATACAGAATGAGAAACTTGAAGAATGTCTTTTTATACATAGATTGTTGCATTAAATATCATATAGTGTAGAAAAATGTTATTCTTGTTTGGATGCTGGAAGTAGTTTGCAAGCCTAGTTGATGTCAATGTAGGGTATCGAATGATAATCGTATATGTATGCTGTTAGATAAAAGTGGTCTCAATGAATTAGTTTGCATCTCAGATTTAGTTTACTTTGCCATAGATGCTGTAACGTATGCCAAACATGAAACTGTACACAAGGGGTTAAGTTCGTCTTTTCTGATCAATGGTCCTATATAACTAACAAACCATCTGTTAAGACAAAAATATAAAATTTGTAACATAAATCTCATGAAGGTCGAGCCCAAACCGAAGCAAACCCAGTAGGCCCATATCGAACAAGCAGAGGCCCAGGTCTGGCCTATCACGCATGGGCTGGATTTGGGCCCGAGATTATTTGTTCGGCTGGCTGTATGTGCAGCCTCATTTCTGATTTTTTTGCTTTTCTGAATGTCATTACAAACAACTTGCAAGCACCTAATTAATTAGGATTATCTACTATTTTCAATTGATAAAGACAAACACGACAAGAAACGTAGTTGTTATAGGATATCCTTTTAAAAATAAGAACGAGATGAGCCTCGATGAAAATAAACAAAACGCGCAGATGCGGGGCCCTTGTTTAAATGTATATTATCGAAGCATTTAGGTTCCAGGACGGATTGTTTAGCAAATTTCACAACCCTCCTAAAATAATAATATGTTAGACTCTTTAGGACGCGCCTTAATAAATCTTACCTTCTTAAACTCGGGTGCGCATTTATGCGACCCAAATCCAATTCTCAACGGAGTCGAAAGGTGTTTCTAATCACGGGTACATTGATTGTGACGTGGTTCGAGATGCATGTCCATGACGTTGCAAATTCATTAAAAATAAGAACGAGACGAGCCTCGCCCAATAAACATACAAATTGCGGGGCCCTCAGCAAATATTTGCTTTAAAAATTATTTGGACTTCGGGATGGACCGTTTAGTAAAATTCCACGGTCTTACCCAAAATAAATACGCTAGTTGCTTTAGGCGCGTCTTAAATAATTTATTTTTCATAAATGCGGGTGCACATTTATGTGATCCAAATCCAAATCTCAACCAAGTCGAAATATATCAATAACCACGGGTGCATTGATGTAACGTGGTTCGAGATATGTTTTCATGACGTTGCAAGTCCTATAAAAATAACAGTGAATGATAAAAGCGGTTAAAAGACAAAATTGGCACATAAGTTCATACTTGTATAAAAATCAGATAATCAAGCCGAATATAACAATTGAGCGACCGTGCTAGAACCACGGAACTCGGGAATGCCTAACACCTTCTCCCGGGTTAACAGAATTCCTTATCCGGATTTCTGGTGCGCAGACTGTAATATGGAGTCATTATTTTCCTCGATTCGGGATTAAAATTGGTGACTTGGGACACCCTAAATCTCCCAAGTGGCGACTCTGAAATAAATAAACCAATCCCGTTTCGATTGTCCTTTAATTGGAAAAACTCCCCCACCCTCTCTGGTGCGGAAAAAGGAGGTGTGACAGCTCTGGCGACTCTGCTGGGGATCTGTAACCCGGAACCACTGGTTCAGGGTTAAGAATTCGAGCTTGAAATAATTGTTATTATTTGTCTTTATTTATTATCGGGTTTTTTTACGTGTTTGAGCCTAATGTGCTAAATGCTGCTTTTACTGCTTTGATATTATTTGGACTGTATATATAAACTGTGCCGAAACCCTTCTCTTCTCTCTTGAGGAGCGCACGCTGGTCGTGGCTTCTTTCTGTTAGTGTCATATGCCAAAATAGAACGAGGATTCGGAGGAGTTGCAAAATCGGATGGCCTTTTGGTTACCGGTACACAGCTCCCATCCTCGGCTCGAGTTGTCCGCTCGGGTAAGCCAGGTCTAGAACAAACACCTAGGCTTTACAGCTTAGCATAACATAGCTTCATGCCGGATCCCTAGTAGGAACGCTTATTTGCATCATGTGCATTTGACTTAGGGGACTCAGCACAGGGGCTGGGTCCGTCTAGGACAGGCAACCTGAGAATAAAGGCCATCCTGCTACATCCTGTTTGCCTTATGCATTTACTTGTTTCAAGGCTTGCATGCTGACCGGTTTCTGAATATCGGGAATGTTTGGAAAGGGAAGAGGAATAACGGTTAAGGGGTTACTTATTTATTCTTGAAAAGTCACAAAAATGGTCAAAGCTCTGCCAGAATTTTGAAAAAAAAAATGTGTGTCTTATTAATTTGTTTTAAAAAAAAGAAAAAAGGAGTCTTTGATTCATTTTTAAGAGAAAAATAGGGTGTCCCCAAAATTCGATTTATGCCCGAACTACGTCAGTTTGATTCTCGCATGGTGCGGGATACGTAGGCAACCCCCATCGGGCTCAACTTGTTCTTTCAAAATAGAGGTACAAACCAAATAACGAAAGTTTTAAGGTAACATCGTACTTTTCAGAAACAACCAAAATTTCGTTTTTCTAGAAAATAGTGTGTCGATTTGTGTATTTGAGTCTAATGAGTCTGGATCTTCGCTTAATCACCCCAATAAACATGCAGAATGAGCATGAGTCCAAGTTTGCCGATGACAGTTAGAAGCAAAATTCCCCTGGAGGTGCGATTATGGTGGGAGGATTTGGAAAGGCCAGAGCAAGACAAGGTCAAACTGCACCTGGGGGGTTTGGTTGATTTGTTGAAAGTCAGGCCTCGGTGCGACATCATAAAGGCTTTGGTTACATTCTGGGATCCGGCCCACAACGTGTTCCGTTTCTCAGATTTTGAACTCACCCCAACCTTAGAGGAAATGGCGGGTTACATGGACGTCACTGAAGGTTTGAGACACAAATACCTGATCGCTCCAAGGGCTGTGAATTCACACAAATTCATGGATCTGTTGAAGATAAGCAAAGGAGTCCCATACGCTGAACTGGATAAAGGTTTTTCTACCCTACAATTCATATACCAGAGGTACGGGAGCATAGGAGGATTCAATGATCCAGAAAGTGGTGTTTGCAGCAGGGGAAATCTGGTAAAATGGAATGAGCATAGGCGGTTCGCTTTTATGGTGGCATTTTTGGGCCTTGTGGTGTTTCCCCGAAAAGATAGAAATATCGACCTAAAGGTGGCTGGAATCGTCAGAATCCTGATTACCAACGATAAAAGCATCCTTGCTCCCATGATAATGTCAGAAATATACCGAGCCCTCACGGCTTGTAAGGCTGGAGCAGACTTCTTCGAAGGGTGCAACTTGTTGTTACAGATGTGGATGATCGAACACTTGTGTCACCACCCTCAGTATATGCGCTACATGTCTACAAATGGGGGCTGCATCGAGGGTTATAGCCTAAGGGTTTCAGGTTTCCGATCACCGGGAGGGTTTGAAGAATGGATATCCTATCTCCGGATCATCACCGCAGACCAAATAAACTGGACTTTGGGTTGGCTTTCTGTGGAAGAAATCATATACATGCCCGCCACTGGTCCTCACTTCCTCTTGATGGGACTCAGGGGTATTCAACCTTATGCCCCTTACAGGGTAATGAGGCAGTTGGGAAGATGTCAAGTACTACACCCGGACGAAGATCTCAGCACTTATGCAGTCGAGGTCAGCAGTGACGGCCAATTTCCTGAAAAGACAGTTCGTTGCATATGGAGTGAATGCCAGTACTTAACGGCGAATACCCGAGTAAATGATTTGTCTAGGGGTGAAGTCTCGCCGGCCTATATCACTTGGCAGAACAAGAAGAACATCGTAAAACGGCCAACCAAATGGCCTCACCTCCGAAATTTTGTTGAGTCATCGCAAGAACAATGGGACTGGCTCGCAAAAGAGGAAGGTTACCTGGTTGAAATTAGGAAGCTGAAGTGACAAATGGAAAGGATGGTATTCGAAAACAACGTACAAGTCACCCAAGAGCAGGCTGAAAAAGACAAGTTAGCCCAAGAAAACCAAACCCTGAAGGCCCGGCTTCGCCAAGCCAGTAAGAATAACATCGACCGACAGAGGCGTTGCTCCGACGAAAGATTGATAGCCAGTTTGAGAAATCAGGTCATCCAGAGCCAGGTAGAATTAGACCTATCAGAGGCTTGCATAGCAAGGATGAGGGCCAAATGGGCAGAAGGTACAATGGCCCGGAGAAAGCGCCTACAGCAAGTCATGAGGAATTGTGAACTGAGCGTCAAAGCAGCAAAGGAAACAAATTCCGCTTTGCAAGAGCGGATCTTCAAGCAAACACAAGATGCCCAGGCCGACCGGAGACGCTATTACAATGCAATGACAAGGATGGAAAGGCAAATGGATATATTCCAGGATCAGCTCGCCGCCAATGCACAAACGCTAGGATTAAAGAGCCGACAGATAAGGCAATTGTTCGCAGAAAGGGACAACATTCGGGCAAGAATTGACGAAGTCGGGCATTACATCTACCTAAAATGTTTGGCATGCGAGCAGACACCTCGGGAAAACCTCATTGCTTCCATCATGGGCTGCGTCCATCGGATTATGAACGAGTTGAAGGGCTTGCAAAGAGACCTTACACCTAGGGCCGCGAAAGGGCCGAAAGATGCCTCGTGGGTCCCTAAGTTGGAAAATTAGTTGTTGATCGAGTCCTGGTTGTTTTGTTTGTTGTTTCCCCAATGTTGTTTTCTTTTCCTCAAACCAAGTTTAAAACCCTGGAGTCTGTACTGTTGCTATTTTGTTTGAAGTAATGTGTAATAGCAAATTTTGATAATGAAATTAAGTGACTCCGGAAGAATTTCTATGTGTCTTTACTTTAAGGCAGAACTACGCCTGGTCTGATTCACGCGGGGACGTGATACGTAGGCAATCCCCATAAGATTCGACCGCTTTTAATAAATAAAGAAAAGAAAATGTAAATAAAATAAAACGCAGAGTTTCGCAAAATACTTTAAAAAGAGACGAATGAACAAACCGGGATGACGCATGTGGTTTGAAGCAAAGCATGTAGAAACGGTTAACTGCCTAGGTGCATTGCATCCTCTATGCGTTACGATCAAATCTGTTAAGCTCTAACACTAACAAAGTTTGTTGTTGTCTGATATCCAGACAGTTAGTTGTTAAAGAATTCTGGCAACACATTCATACCAAACCAGATCCAAAGGACCGGTAGCAACAAGCATGACTACTTCAGAGAATAGTAATGAGGAAGAAAGGCCGATGAGCCAGTTGCTAAAAGAGGCAATGGAAAAGATTGAAAGGATGGGACTAGAGATGCATGCAATGCAGCTAGCCCTGGCCAAAACGCAAAAGAGCCCTGAGACACTGGGACACGTGCCGGAGTACCCTCACTCTGGCCCTTCCACAAGCCGCCCAAATCCCCTCTATCATCAAGAAAGAAGCCCTCATGATTCCCAAGCTCCACCACCCCATCAACCTCTCCCAACACCCAATATTCCCATTTTTGTGGGACCTGCATCAGCCCCTTTGCAGCGAACGACCAGTGAGCCATTGTTTCAGGCTCACGATACACAATACTATCCCCCTGAGCCTACATTCCACGCACCGGAACCACAGGCTTACAATCCCCATCTGGAAGTACCGGCAGAAGATGAGAAGCCGGTTAAGGCCCCTGAACAGGATGAAGTGTTGAGAAAGTTCAAAAGCCTGGAGCAATCCTTCAGGAACTTACACGGGCTGGGCAATCAAGTCAGCGTGGCATACAAAGATCTGTGCCCTTTCCCAGATGTCCAACTCCCGGCTGGGTTCAAGATGCCCAAGTTTGATTTATATGAAGGGCACGGTGATCCCATGGCACATTTGCGGGGATTCTGTAGCAAAATGAGAGGGGCAGGAGGCAAGGATGAGCTTTTGATAGCTTATTTCGGCCAAAGTCTGAGCGGATCTGCACTGGAATGGTATACCAGGCAGGATTTCAGCAGGTGGTACACGTGGGATGACCTGGCGCAGGCTTTTGCAGGTCATTTCCAATACAATCTGGAGATAGTCCCTGACCGTCTCACGTTATTGAGAACTGGGAAGAAACCCGGGGAAAGTTTTCGCGAGTTCGGGTTCCGCTGGAGAGAACAAGCAGCTAGGGTCGATCCTCCCATGAGAGAGGGAGAGATGGTAGACTACTTTTTGCAGACATTGGATCCAACCTACTTTGGTCACTTGGTGACAACGGTTGGAAAATCTTTCAACGAGGTGGTCAAAATAGGGGTCATGATAGAAGAAGGTTTGAGGTCGGACAAGATCTTAAACTATTCGGCACTTAAGGCCACAACCCAGGCTATTCAAAGCGGCACGGGAGGTGCGCTAAGAAGAAAGAAAGAAGAGGTTGCCACGATCGAGGCAGGCAGTTGGCCCAGGGCTGGCAGGCCACACTACAACCAACCCAGGCCTCACAGGTCAAACTACCCATACAACCCACCACAAAATTTCTATCCACCTCGAGAACCACATTGTTCCGTACACCAAGCCCAGGTATACACTCAGCCTCCGGTTCGCCCACAATGGCGCGCACCGGCTCCCCAGAACATATATGCACCACCACAAAACACTTACCCTCCACCAAGGGCATATAGAAATCCTTCAGGGGCAGGTTTCCGGGGAAATCCAGATGCCAGAAATGACAGGTTGCGGAAGCAAAGAACCTTCACCGAACTGGGAGAAACCTACACCGCTGTGTTCCACAAGCTGCGGCAATTGGGTTTGGTTAGTCCTGTCCATACTCGGGAACCAAATCCCCCGCCTCAGAATTTGGATCGTTCAATCAGTTGTGAATACTGTTCAGGGATGCTCGGGCACGATACCGAGAAGTGCTGGAAGTTAAGGCATGCCATACAGGATCTTATTGACACCAATAAGATCGAGGTCCAGACACCGGAGGCTCCTAACATCAACCAAAACCCACTGCCAGCGCACCACGAAGCTCACATGATTGAGTTGGTGTGTGAGGGAGGAGAATTAAGAAAACCCTCACAAACAGTGATGATGATCCAAGCTGCCCCAAAAGAAGTCTTAACCAGTGGAGGAACAAATGTACAGTCGCAGGGAGAAGGCGTCAAGCCGGTAGTAATATGGGGGAAGAGCCCGTCCGTCATAGCAAGCAAACCCGAGCCAAGCAAGTTGGTAATACCAGGGATCCTGCCCACACCGGCAGTCATGTTGAAAGGGGTATGTGGAGAACGGGTGACCATAAAGCCGGTGGTCCAACTGCCAATGCTTGACAGCAGGGCTGTGCCCTGGAAATATGAAAAAGCAGTGGTGACGTACCAAGGAAAACAGGTGGAAGAAGTCAGTTGTGAAGCGCAAGGGCTGACTCGATCAGGTCGATGTTTTGCTCCGGTGGAGTTAAGAAAAACCAACCCAGTGGCAACCAAGAAGCCAGTGTCAGAAGAAGAGGCTGAAGACTTCCTGAGGAAGATGAAAGTACAAGACTATTCTGTGGTTGAGCAGCTGAGAAAAACACCTGCCCAGATCTCACTATTGTCATTACTCCTCCATTCCGAGGAACATCGTCGGGCCCTGTTAAAGATATTGAACGAGGCCCATGTACCCAGTGAGATTTCTGTAAACCACCTGGAAACCATTGCCAGCAAGATTTTCGAGGTGAACAGGGTAACATTCTCAGATGATGACCTGCCAGTGGAAGGTACGGAGCATAACAAAGCTCTATACCTAGTTGTCAAATGTGAAGACTCGGTGGTAACTCGAGTATTGGTGGATAACGGCTCAAGCGCCAACATTTGTCCATTGTCCACCCTGGACCAGTTAAAGATTGACCGTGGAAGAATCCGGGAGAATAGCATCTGTGTCCGGGGGTTTGACGGAAACGGAACAGCCACTATGGGGGATGTCGTACTTGAACTGACCATTGGCCCGGTCCTGTTTACCATGGAATTCCAGGTATTGGACGCCAAGGTATCTTACAACTTGCTGTTAGGACGACCCTGGATTCATGCAGCTAAAGCGGTGCCTTCCACCCTACATCAGACAGTGAAGTTCGAGTGGGAAAGACAAGAGGTCGTGTTGCACGGCGAGGATACAACATGCACCATGGGCGGAACCATTGTGCCTTTCATAGAGACCACTGATGACAAGGGTCCCTGGGTCTACCAGATTCTCGATACAGGGTCGGCCAACAAAATTTCTGAAGGAGAAATCATCCCGCACCCTAGGGTGACTGCCGCAACAGTCATGATGGTATCAGAAATGCTGGGTAATGGGTTTGTGCCGGGAAAAGGCCTGGGAGTTGAACTTCAAGGGATAGTCCAACCTGTCTCCCTTCCTAAGAATCTGGAAACTTTCGGGTTGGGGTTCAAACCAACCGCAGCAGACAGGAAGCAAGCGCGAAAAATGAAGAAGAGAGTCTGGTTTCTGCCTAAACCAGTGCCACGCCTCTCAAGGTCTTTTGTTAAAGCTAGTGCCAAGGGGTCAGCGATCCCAAAGATTCGAGGACCTTTGATCGGCATAAGTGAAGACCTGAATCAGAGTTTTGAGAGACTATTCGCGGATGTCAGTATGGTGGAAGCTGGAGAGGGTTCCAGCAGAGCAGAGATACAATTTGTGGGGCCTGAGGCCAAGACCAACAATTGGACGGTTACTCCTCTTCCTGTCCGAGGGGAGTCTTGGTAGTAGGCTTTGATTAATGTTTTGTTTGTTTGTTTGTTTGATCGGATTATTCAAGGGTGTAATCCCAATTTTACTTTCGTTTTGTAAAAGTGTGAACCCTTTTTATCCTGCAAATTTAATAAAGTTCTTTTCTTTTGTCCCGTTTTAATTTCTTGTTTTGTTCTTTTTCTTTCTGAACAGTTCTCTTTTTACTGGTCCTAATGACATGGCATGCACAGCGGATCTTCGACCTAGTCTAATAAATCAATCTGAATCTGACTCAATGATGCAAGAGGTCGTTTGTGATAATGAATCCGAATGTGACGAAGGGGAAGCCTTCGAAGAAATAAACCGAGAACTGTGCCAATTTGAAGAGAAACCCAAGCCTAACCTAAATGACACTGAGGCTGTGAACCTAGGAGACGCTGATAACATCCAAGGAGACCAAAATTAGCATCCACATTGAGCCGAATGTCAAAGCAGAATTGATCGAAACTCTCAGGGAATTCAAAGATGTTTTTGCATGGTCATATGATGATATGCCTGGATTGAGCACCAATTTAGTGGTTCACAAACTACCCACTGACCCGGCATACCCTCCGGTCAAGCAAAAACTAAGGAAATTTAAAACAGAAATGAGTGTAAAAATCAAAGAAGAAGTGATCAAGCAGTTGCAATCGAAGGTCATTCGGGTCACTCGATATCCCGAGTGGCTGGCCAATGTGGTACCAGTCCCAAAGAAGGATGGAAAAATCAGGGTGTGCGTCGACTACCGCAACCTCAACAAAGCAAGTCCCAAGGACAATTTCCCGTTACCCAACATTCATATCCTGATCGATAATTGCGCTGGGCGCGAGATCGGATCCTTTGTGGATTGCTATGCGGGTTATCATCAGATCCTAATGGATGAAGAGGATGCTGAGAAGACAGCGTTTATTACGCCATGGGGAACCTACTGCTATCGGGTAATGCCGTTCGGGTTAAAGAACGCCGGGGCAACGTACATGCGAGCAATGACTGCTGTGTTTCATGACATGATACACAAAGAAATAGAGGTGTACGTCGATGATGTGATCATCAAATCTTGGCGTCAGGAGGACCATGTGGCAGACCTAAGGAGATTTTTCCAAAGACTCCGGAGGTATGATATCAAGCTTAACCCGGCCAAATGCGCATTCGGGGTTCCATCAGGAAAGTTGCTAGGATTCATCGTCAGTCGACGGGGGATTGAGTTAGACCCATCCAAAATTGAATCCATCCGAGACTTGCCACCGCCAAGGAACAAAACAGAGGTAATGAGTTTGCTGGGTAGACTCAATTACATCAGCAGGTTCATCGCTCAGCTCACAGCAACTTGTGAGCCCATATTTCGGCTACTGAGAAAGGATGCTGCAGTAGGTTGGACGGCAGAGTGTCAGGAGGCTTTCGACCAAATCAAAGGGTATCTGTCTAATCCACCCGTATTGGTCCCGCCTAAGCCCGGGAAACCCCTAATCCTTTACCTGACGGTCTTGGAAAATTCATTTGGTTGTGTACTGGGGCAACATGATGACACAGGGAGGAAGGAGCAGGCCATCTACTATCTTAGCAAGAAATTCACAGTGCATGAGGTCAAGTACACTCAACTCGAGAAAACATGCTGCGCCCTAACTTGGGTAGCTCAGAAGTTGAAGCACTACCTGTCTTCATATACTACTTATCTCATATCCCGTTTGGACCCATTAAAGTATATCTTTCAGAAACCTATGCCCACGGGAAGGTTGGCAAAATGGCAAATTCTGCTCACAGAATTTGATATCGTCTACGTAACAAGGACGGCCATGAAAGCCCAGGCACTGGCAGACCATTTGGCAGAGAATCCCGTTGATAAAAAATACGAGCCCTTAAGAACGTATTTTCCTGACGAAGAGGTGATGCATACGAATGAGTTGGAATTACCTGAGGAACCGGGTTTGAAGCTTTTCTTCGATGGAGCTGCAAACGCAAAAGGGGTTGGAATAGGAGCAGTACTCATTTCTGAAACAGGACAGCATTATCCTGTTACGGCTCAACTGCGCTTCTATTGCACCAACAATATGGCCGAATATGAGGCTTGCATTCTGGGTCTGCGTTTGGCTGCTGACATGGATGTCCAAGACGTCTTGGTCTTGGGAGACTCGGACCTCTTGGTACATCAAATTCAGGGTGAATGGGAAACACGAGATCTAAAGCTCATACCATACCGATAATGCTTGCATGATCTGAGCAAGCAATTTCGATCGGTAAAGTTCAAACACATCCCGAGAGTTCACAATGAGGTTGCGGATGCCTTAGCCACCTTAGCATCAATGCTGCACCACCCTGACAAAATGTATGTTGACCCTCTACACATCCAGGTTCGTGATCAGCACGCCTACTGCAATGCCATAGAAGAAGAAGCGGATGGCGAACCCTGGTTTCATGATATCAAGGAATACCTCAGGATGGGGATATATCCAGAACATGCTTTTGGGGACCAAAAAAGAGCCCTTCGGCGTTTGTCGAATGGTTTCTTCCTCAGTGGAGGAGTATTGTACAAAAGAACCCCGGATTTGGGATTGTTGAGATGCATAGATGCCGGGCAGGCAACGACGGTTATGGCGGAAGTACATGCCGGAGTTTGTGGGCCACACATGAGCGGATATATATTGGCAAGAAAGATCCTTCGAACAGGGTGTTATTGGCTAACCATGGAACACGACTGTATCACTTTCGTAAGGAAATGCCATCAGTGCCAGATACATGGAGATTTGATTCATTCTCCGCCAACAGAGTTACATACGATGTCAGCACCCTGGCCGTTTGTGGCATGGGGCATGGATGTCATTGGGCCCATCGAGCCGGCAGCATCCAACGGTCATAGGTTCATTCTAGTGACCATTGATTACTTCACCAAATGGGTTGAGGCTAAAACCTTCAAATCAGTAACCAAGAAGGCAGTGGTGGACTTTGTTCACTCCCATATCATCTGCAGATTTGGGATCCCAAAAGTGATCATCACGGATAACGGTGCGAATCTTAATAGCAGCTTGATGAGAGAGGTATGCCAACAATTCAAGATTACACACCGCAATTCCACCCCATATCGTCCTAAGGCAAATGGAGCAGTCGAAGCAGCCAATAAGAATATCAAGAAGATACTGCGAAAAATGGTGGAAGGGTCCAGACAATGGCACGAGAAATTACCCTTTGCCTTGTTGGGTTACCGCACTACCGTCCGGACTTCCATAGGCACAACTCCTTATTTGTTGGTGTATGGAACTGAGGCCGTGATACCAGCGGAGGTCGAAATTCCGTCCCTCCGAATTGTCGCTGAAGCCGGGATTGATGATGATGAATGGGTCAAAGCTCGATTGGAACAGTTGAGCCTGATAGATGAGAAAAGATTGGCAGCAGTGTGCCATGGTCAGCTGTACCAGAAGAGAATGGCAAGAGCGTATAATAAAAAGGTGCGCCCCAGGAAGTTTGAAGTAGGGCAGCAGGTATTGAAGAAGATCCTCCCACATCAGGTCGAGGCGAAAGGCAAATTCGCCCCAAATTGGCAAGGGCCTTATATCGTGACCAGAGTCTTGGCCAATGGTGCTTTGTGTTTGACAGATGTCGAAGGTAGATGTGTCGACATGGCTATCAATTCAGATGCAGTCAAGAGATATTATGCGTAATTTCTTTAAATTATGGCAATTTTGGTTTATTTGTTTGTATTTGGCATTTGTTGAATAATGAGATGACGGAGGCAATTCTTTCTTCTATCCAAACACTTTTAACCCTCGCTTCCCCCTTTGAGCCTTGAGCAAATTCTTTCAATACCCCTCTTTTGGAATCACTAATGGGAAAGATACGAAAAAAAAAGAAAAGAAAAGAAAGGAAAAGAAAAGAAAAAGAAAAAGAAAAGGAAAAGAAAATGAAAAGAAAGAAAAGAAAAATCAAGGAATATAAAACCGTGGGAACTACGTTTGACCTGATTCCTCAAAGAGGATACGTAGGCGCCTCACGGCTCGGTCATAGTATGCATCATAGCAAATATAGGATGCATAATGTACATAGTGTGCATAATAGGCACAATGTGCGTAACGCACATAGCTCAACATAAGCATAAAAAATAAATTCCCCAAGCAAGAAAACTGGGGCAGAGGTTATGTTTTAAGTTCCAACAAAGGTTTGATTCCAAAAGTTGTAGCACATCACCCTTCAAATTGTTTTCGTTTTTTATAGCCCTTCTTCAATCCCACAACAAAACCAACATCAACATCCAAAAGACCTCCCGATCAACGTTCGAGAGAGGCCAAATCCGGCAAATAAGACCGAGAATAATACACCGATCCCCAGCAAAGAAGAGGATCGTGAGACTGAGAATGAATTGATAGTCAAAGGAATCTCCAGAAGAGAGGGTCGTATCTACAACGCCCCGATTCATCAAAAGAAATAAAATGAGAGAGTCTCATCGGTGAAAACCTTCGCAGGCACCGAGAGGCGATGTAAGATGAGGGATATGAAATGAGAGAGTCTTATTGGTGAAAACCTTCACAGGCACCATAAGGCGCCGGGAGATGAGAGAAAAGAGAGAGTCTCATTAGTGAAAACCCCTCGAAGGGCACTATGAGGCGACAAGATAGAGCAGCAAAAGCTACCACATTCGCAACAAGATGAACATCCATTTATCATCCCCAGCAAGTCAGACCATCGGACAAATCGATTGATACAAATAGACTGGGTCGGGAATCTATGGTGCACGCCATGATCACGGGGACCAGTCATGTCCTCCAGATAAGTTCTTTTGATTAGCTCCTCCCACAAAATATTGGTTCACAAAGTTTTTCTCTTTTCCATATCTTTATTTTCTTTTCCTAAAATTTGTCTTGAAAAGAATGATTCAAAGCTTACTACCAGGAACCGGGGGGGAATTCACCCAATGCAGGGATCGTGCCCGGCAATTTTGGAGGAAGTGAGCTCCTAAAGGGAGTGGTTTCGGGAGTTAAATGCAGACTCCCACAGAATATGCTTAAAGAGAAAGCAGAAAAGGGGATTAATTGAGAGCCAATCCACAGCAGGCTAGAGGCCCCCAACAGGCAACTTTGCCTACTAATCAATTGGGACATGGAGCAAGAAAAGAGAAGAAAGGAAAAATCATCCGCCAGAAAGGCACCCTCTACCACCACGATTAAAACTGACTAAATCCTTTTGTCTGATGCGGGAATACATTTAAGTTCTAGGTCGCCCACCAGTATAATGCGGGAATACATTTAAGTTCTAGGTCGCCCACCAGTATAATGCGGGAATACATTTAAGTTCTAGGTCGCCCACCAGTATAATGCGGGAATACATTTAAGTTCTAGGTCGCCCACCAGTATAATACGGGAATACATTTAAGTTCTAGGTCGCCCACCAGTATAATGCGGGAATACATTTAAGTTCTAGGTCGCCCACCAGTATAATGCGGGAATACATTTAAGTTCTAGGTCGCCCACCAGTATAATGCGGGAATACATTTAAGTTCTAGGTCGCCCACCAGTATAATGCGGGAATACATTTAAGTTCTAGGTTGCCCACCAGTATAATGCGGGAATACATTTAAGTTCTAGGTCGCCCACCAGTATAATGCGGGAATACATTTAAGTTCTAGGTTGCCCACCAGTATAATGCGGGAATACATTTAAGTTCTAGGTTGCCCACCAGTATAATGCGGGAATACATTTAAGTTCTAGGTTGCCCACCAGTATAATGCGGGAATACATTTAAGTTCTAGGTCGCCCACCAGTATAATGCGGGAATACATTTAAGTTCTAGGTCGCCCACCAGTATAATGCGGGAATACATTTAAGTTCTAGGTTGCCCACCAGTATAATGCGGGAATACATTTAAGTTCTAGGTCGCCCACCAGTATAATGCGGGAATACATTTAAGTTCTAGGTCGCCCACCAGTATAATGCGGGAATACATTAAGTTCTAGGTTGCCCACCAGTATAATGCGGGAATACATTTAAGTTCTAGGTCGCCCACCAGTATAATGCGGGAATACATTTAAGTTCTAGGTCGCCCACCAGTATAATGCGGGAATACATTTAAGTTCTAGGTCGCCCACCAGTATAATGCGGGAATACATTTAAGTTCTAGGTCGCCCACCAGTATAATGCGGGAATACATTTAAGTTCTAGGTCGCCCACCAGTATAATGCGGGAATACATTTAAGTTCTAGGTCGCCCACCAGTATAATGCGGGAATACATTTAAGTTCTAGGTCGCCCACCAGTATAATGCGGGAATACATTTAAGTTCTAGGTCGCCCACCAGTATAATGCGGGAATACTTTAGCTCTAGAGTTTGGAATCAGTAGCCCCACCTGAAGACGGAAGGTTACAACAGAGAGCCCCAAGCAGGAAAAATAATAAAATCCCCAGCGCCAAGAAGCAGAAGTCTGCCAAAGCAAGCGCACATTCAAAAGGAAGGAAAAGCGCGTCTCAGAAGAAGCAGTTCATAAACATTATGGCCTGCCCAACATAACAATTCCGATGAAAAACCATACCGATGAAGAAACCATTGAAAGATTTAAGGAAGAAAGCCATGTTCCCAGCAAATCAAGCAAAGTGATGAGAACTGACATTCAGAAAAGGTGAAGGACCAACATCATCTCCAAATGCACAAAATAAAGGCGTCAGAGGAAAGCGTTAGCCGACAAGAAAGCAAGGCAACAAGAACAAGTGGAAGATGGATAAGATCTCATGATCCTCAGTCTAGCTTAGCTTCTTGTTTTCCTTTTAGAGCAATGTAACAGGGAGATCGGTTGAGCAGTAGCATCCTACAGCAGCATGCAACAGCGCACCACAGCAGCAAGCAATACAGTCACACGGTAGTCCCAGCAACCAAAATTTCCCGAACTACATTGACCTGATTCCTGTTCGGCCCAGGATATGTAGGAAACCTCTGAGGCAAAGGTTCGGTCAAATCTTTTTCAAAAAATGCTTCACACAGAGTATGCGGACGGGCAAAAAATCGCTCGCTTATCTTTGCGCGAAAACCCTTCGTGTCTTCGTGCAAAGAGGGGCAGCTGTAAGCACGTGATTTTTGCCTCACGGACGATCGCTCCAAAAGAAAATAAAAATAGTGACAAATGGTTTCGCTGTACAATTTTCGATCTTTCCGTAACATGTGTTGTTGGTCATTTGTGTGTCTGCCCATTTTGCATCCAGTCACTATCAAACAAAATACAAAACTATGTGTCGGTAAAAGAAAATTCAAAATATATATATATATGTGTGCATCGTTCGTTCTAGGTTTTTAGTTAACTTACTTAAATATTTTTGTGATAATGGTGTTAAAATGTTACATTGTTGTTTAGTTTTAATTTCGTTGTTTTATTATCTATTATTTTTATTTTTTGTTTTAAAAGAAAAATGAAAAAAAAATAAAGAAAGCAAAAGAGTGAAAGAAAACCGGTTTGGGCCAAAGAAGAAATGAAACAAAGCAGGCCCAAACCAGCACCAAAACCCAGTCCAAATCAGGCTGCCCCAACAGGACCCCCAAACGACGTCGCATCAGTACCCCTGATTAGAACCATTGATCTGACTCAAACGAACGGTCCCGATCAGGCCACTCGTTCGACCCCAAACGACGTCGTCTAAGGAAGGTGATCTGAGCCGTCCAACCCCTTGATCCAACGGACCTAGGCCATTCCCCTAAACCCGCCCAGTTTTGACCCGATCCAACCTTACCCGGTCTCACCCACTACCAAAACACAAACGACACCGTTTTCCCTAAGTGAATAGATCCTGGCCATAGGTCTCGTTTGATCCAACGGCCAGGATCTAAGCCCCTAGATCGTATATAAGCCTAACCCCTTACCCCCACGCCCCAAACCAAACCCCCCTAGCCCCACTGTTCACCTTCGTCCCCGAACCCCCTCCTCTCAAAACCTAAGAAACCTTAGGTTCCTCCTCTGTAACCCCGGCCACTCGGATTCCGATGACCACCAAAATAACATCCCCGATGCACCCAGCTACCCTGAACACGAATCCGTTAACCGCTCACCTCGAATCAACCCGTAGCCTCTTGAATCTTCAAACGAAGATTCGAGCAAAAACTAGATCTACACCGATTGACCCCAAACTCACACCACAGCCCCTCCTGACCTCCCTCACCCCTGAGTGGCTTTGGTTCCGTTCGAATCTGACTAGAATTGAACGGTTCCCAAATCGAACCTCACGAGCCCTAGGATTCAGATCTATGGGTTTTGTTCGAATCAGTGGCAGGATCAGGGTCTAGCAGACTTTTACCAAAGTGTTCTCAATTGAGAACACTTCGGTTAAAGTCCATTAGACCCCAAAATCACCTGGCCCGAGTTCGAATTTGAATCGATCTTAGTTTCATTTTTCTGAGGTATTTTTCCTTTTTCTTTTGCCCTCCTAAAATCTATCTGTCGTTCGTGTTCTGGTTTGTTTGTTCCGCGACTCATCTGTCCATGTGTGTACGTTTTAAGTTAATAATGAGTTGGTTGTTGGTTTATTGGTTGCTTGCTGTGTATTATAGCTTGTATAGTCATCTAAATAAGCGTCGTCAACTGAATTCACTTGAAAGGTGTCATAGCTTGTGTAGTCATCTAAATGAGTCTACATTTCAGTATTGATTACTATGCCTGTTTCTTGTTGGCGCTACTTGTATCGGCATGACCAACTTGTACCCTTTAATTGACACCCTGTTTGCTTAAAGTTTGAATCATTGCCTGAATTTGGGCAGAGAATTGGCAATTAGCTTCAGAAATCTAACAAATCAGCCTGAAAACAGTTTGAGTTTAATTAGCTAGTAGTCAGGTATTGGCTGAAATTAGTGAGGTCTATATACTAACTATTAAGAGTTAGGGTAATACAGTAATATGCAAAGTGTAAGGGTAATCTTGGCATAAGGCAGGGTCTGATTAGGGGATAATTTCAGAATGTGTCAAGTGGTAATTAAAATAGGATTAAATTAATGCTAATGGGGGACCAGACCTAAGAGTATGGGAATTAATTGAATACTTAACTAAACCCATAACCCTTGATTAGAGTAATATAGACAGGGCATGGGGGCTGTTTAAGGATTCCAAGAAAGATGCCTTTAGGCATGGGGAGTTAAGGGGTATGGGCAGTCTGCAAGTAGGAGGGAGGCAGCTTAGCTGCCCTTGGTCATGTGGCTTATAAATAGGCCATTTGATAACTTAAACGAGGCTGGACATTTCTTAGTCTTCAGAAAAGAAAAACAAGAAACATAAAGTCTCAGAATATTGTAATCAAACACTGTCTGAAAATTACATAAGAGTTTATGTTGGTTTAGCTGTCTTGGCCAATCACTGTTAGTTGCCTGTTTGAGCTGCTTGTGGTTGTTGAATTGCTGGGGTGTTTACATTGAATACTCTGCTGTCTCTGCTGGTTCATACTCTGTTTCTGGGATTGTTGTTTGTTGCTCGACTACTCGGGAGCTTCATTTTTGTTGGTTGATTTTGTTGCTGTGTTGTTGCTGTGTATCTGCTGTTGCTGTGTTTGTGGCATACTGCCCGACTGACTATTCCTTTCTTCTGTTGTTCTCCATACCAGGTACACACCTAATACACTGTCAGATGTAATCGGAAAATTGAGGATGAATACAAAATGAGAAACTTGAAGAATGTCTTTTTATACATAGATTGTTGCATTAAATATCATGTAGTGTAGAAAAATGTTATTCTTGTTTGGATGCTGGAAGTAGTTTGCAAGCCTAGTTGATGTCAATGTAGGGTATCGAATGATAATCGTATATGTATGCTGTTAGATAAAAGTGGTCTCAATGAATTAGTTTGCATCTCAGATTTAGTTTACTTTGCCATAGATGCTGTAACGTATGCCAAACATGAAACTGTACACAAGGGGTTAAGTTCGTCTTTTCTGATCAATGGTCCTATATAACTAACAAACCATCTGTTAAGACAAAAACATAAAATTTGTAACATAAATCTCATGAAGGTCGAGCCCAAACCGAAGCAAACCCAGTAGGCCCATATCGAACAAGCAGAGGCCCAGGTCTGGCCTATCACGCATGGGCTGGATTTGGGCCCGGGATTATTTGTTCGGCTGGCTGTATGTGCAGCCTCATTTCTGATTTTTTTGCTTTTCTGAATGTCATTACAAACAACTTGCAAGCACCTAATTAATTAGGATTATCTACTATTTTCAATTGATAAAGACAAACACGACAAGAAACGTAGTTGTTATAGGATATCCTTTTAAAAATAAGAACGAGATGAGCCTCGATGAAAATAAACAAAACGCGCAGATGCGGGGCCCTTGTTTAAATGTATATTATCGAAGCATTTAGGTTCCAGGACGGATTGTTTAGCAAATTTCACAACCCTCCTAAAATAATAATACGTTAGACTCTTTAGGACGCGCCTTAATAAATCTTACCTTCTTAAACTCGGGTACGCATTTATGCGACCCAAATCCAATTCTTAACGGAGTCGAAAGGTGTTTCTAATCACGGGTACATTGATTGTGACGTGGTTCGAGATGCATGTCCATGACGTTGCAAATTCATTAAAAATAAGAACGAGACGAGCCTCGCCCAATAAATATACAAACTGCGGGGCCCTCAGCAAATATTTGCTTTAAAAATTATTTGGACTTCGGGATGGACCATTTAGTAAAATTCCACGGTCTTACCCAAAATAAATACGCTAGTTGCTTTAGGCGCGTCTTAAATAATTTATTTTTCATAAATGCGGGTGCACATTTATGTGATCCAAATTCAAATCTCAACCAAGTCGAAATATATCAATAACCACGGGTGCATTGATGTAACGTGGTTCGAGATATGTTTTCATGACGTTGCAAGTCCTATAAAAATAACAGTGAATGATAAAAGCGGTTAAAAGACAAAATTGGCACATAAGTTCATACTTGTATAAAAATCAGATAATCAAGCCGAATATAACAATTGAGCGACCGTGCTAGAACCACGGAACTCGGGAATGCCTAACACCTTCTCCCGGGTTAACAGAATTCCTTATCCGGATTTCTGGTGCGCAGACTGTAATATGGAGTCATTATTTTCCTCGATTCGGGATTAAAATTGGTGACTTGGGACACCCTAAATCTCCCAAGTGGCGACTCTGAAATAAATAAACCAATCCCGTTTCGATTGTCCTTTAATTGGAAAAACTCCCCCACCCTCTCTGGTGCGGAAAAAGGAGGTGTGACACCTATTGGTACAATGGATCTAGGAAGTGCGTCTCCTATTGGTAAAACTTAACTTAGGAAATGCGTCTCCTATCGGTGAAACTTAACTTAGGAAGTGCGTCTCCTATTGGTGAAACTTCTTAGGAAGTGCGTCTCCTATTGGTACAACTGAACTTAGGAAGTGCGTATCCTATTGGGTGAAATAAGCTTAGGAAGTGCATCTCCTATTGGGTAAAATGAACTTAGGAGGTGCGTCTCCTATGGTAAAACTGAACTTAGGAAGTGTGTCTCCTATTGGTGAAACTAAACTTAGGAAGTGCGTCTCCTATTGGTACAATGGACTTAGGAAGTGCGTCTCCTATTGGTGAAACTTATCTTAGGATGTGCGTCTCCTTAGGAAGTGCGTCTCCTTAGGAAGTGCGTCTCCTATTGGTGAAACTACAACAAACTTAGGAGGAAATGCATCTCTTATGGATGAAACTAAAACAAACTTAGGAGGAAATGCATCTCCTATTGGTGAAACTACAACAAACTTAGGAGGAAATGCTTCTCCTATGAGTGCAACTAAAACAAACTTAGGAGGAAATGCATCTCCTATGAATGAAACCAAAACAAACTTAGGAGGAAATGCATCTCCTATGAGTGCAACTAAAACAAACTTAGGAGGAAATGCATCTCCTATGAATGAAACTAAAACAAACTTAGGAGGAAATGCATCTCCTATGGGTAAAGATGTGGAATGTATTCCCTTGTTATACAGGTGGGCACCTAAAGTATGAAATGCACAGACAAAAGTATTCCTCTCGTTATTCAGGTGGGCGCCTGTCTTCAACAATAATCTTGAAAATAAGATCCTATTTGAGGGCGGATGATCCCAACATATCCTATTTGAGGGTGGATGAACCTGACATATCCTATTTGAGGGCGGATAAACCCAACATATCCTGTTTGAGGGCGGATGAACCCGACTTATCCTTAAAACTTGAAAATGTCTTACCTCAACACTTGCTAGGGATTATTTACTTACCTGCTGGGGGATAAGTGTTATGAGCTGGGGATAACGCTGTTGAGGATAACACTGCTGGGGTATTTGCATTCCTTCAAAATTGGTGATCCCCTCTTTTGAAACCTGTTGGGAGTGACACTGGCCCTTTGCCTTTCCAAACACAAGTTCCAATCTTTTGTTCGGTCTGCTGAGGATTCAGCTTCCTTTATTAAACTTAGGGATAACACTGGTTCAAAGATCAGCTCCCTTGAGACTGGTTTTATCTTTCTTCTCCCCTAAATGGGCACATGCCTTCAAGAAAATTTTCACAATGAGAAAATTTTCTGCCCCGGTTTGATGATTTTCTTTATGGCATGTCTTTCCGCCATCAATAACGTTCATTTTCCCTGTTTCTAAATCAAAGAAAATTTTGTTAGTTTAAAAACATGGTAAGCGGTCATGCCACTCTTGTTGTGGATGGTTTCCTCTTTCTCCTTTCCCAGCTTTGTGTTCCATTATGCTATCAAAACTTGCTGGGGATGATATTAATTGCTGACACTGGCCCATCCCTTTTATCAATCTCATCTTGATGGGGATACCCTTCTTGACACGGGTTTTGCGCCTGTTCCTTGTACCACTTGGGTGTACTAGTTGATGGCCTATTTTGAAGTCATTTCCCACTGGTTCTGACCAAACAGACTCTACTAGGGAAGTTTTCTATGAAAGGAAAAAGATAAAAGAGAAACAAAATAAAAGACAAAGGAAACGATGACTCTTTTACAAAAGAAACTATAAATAAAAATCTATCAAACGCAGATACCGACTCTAATGGCCATGACATGCGTATGTGGCCTATCCTCTACCGTCAATCATCTTTCAAGATCTTCAATTGGCGATTCCCCATCTGATTCTTAATCTTATTTGACTTGTAGTGCCCGAAGGGTTTTCACTATCAAGCCTCTCTCATTTTGGTTTTCTCTCAGCTTTCATCGCCTTATGGTGCCTGTGAAGGTTTTCACCAATAAGACTCTCTCATTTGTATCACTTTCCAGCTGGGGATTTGGAGTGTTGCCGGTATGACTCTTTTTGTTGGAGATTAGAGTCCTTTCTGATGTGGAACAGAATGTTATGTTCGCCGGTAAGACTCTTCATTTGTCTGACTTGGCATTTTTTGAAAACTGATCAGAAGGTCTTTCTTTGGACCGTAATGTGGGTTTTGGATAGGGCTAGAAAAAAGGGTATTAAAGGCTCAAAAAATGCATTAATTTTGGGTTATTAATTACAACCTTCGGAATTAGATTTATTTACATCAAACGCAATATCTGCCCCAGTTTCTTGCTTGGGGATATTTAATTGATTGATTTTTTTTTCAAAACTATGACCGAGCCGTGAAACGCCTACGTATCCTCTTTGAGGAATCAGGTCAAACGTAGTTCCCAATTCCTCTTTTTCATTTGACTTTCTTTTGTTTTTTTTGTTTTTGTTATCATTTTTCTCTTCTTTTCTCTTTTTTTTCATTTTGTTGTTTTTTTTTTCTTCGTTGCTACTGATTCCGAACGAGGGGTATGAAAGAAGATAAATAAGGCTCAAAAGGGGTTAACGAAGGATAAAGTATTTAGGTAGTAGAACAAAATGCCTTCGTCATTCCAATCTTCAAAACATGCCAAGTGCAAACAACACAATTTAAATTTGTAGTCTCTTCTGATGGTGCTTGACTTGACAATTATATTCAACATCTGTTTGTTCATTTGTCACTTCTAAAGCACCGTTGGGCGACACTCACATTCTCATTACTATGAACGACCCTCATGCCAATTTAGGGGAATCTTTCTTTAACGGTTTTCTTTGTGTTTAACTTGCCCCAGTTCCACATGACTCGGGCTCCAAATAATCTCAAACCGTTCTTATTTCCTTTAAATGCTTTGATCACCTTCCCAGGGTTTTATGATTAACTTTTAAGACTAGGCCCAAACTGGGTGCGCATGTCATGTCCCTAGAATCGGCATTGAACAAAAATGATAAAAGGACTAAACAAAAAGATGACTGGAAATAATAAAAGACCGGATTTTGTATTAGACTACCGGTGAAATGGTTTAAATAACAAAACAAACAAAACAATCCAGAACAAAATCCTAAAACAAACTGGACAAGACAACATCCGACTTATAACCCTAATAATCCGAACAACAGAAATGACAACAAAATGAGCCACCACAAGCTTCTCTCTTGCTGACCAAGGAACGAAACGTCCTCCCACTTTATCAAAATTGGCATTTTAGCCACTGAGCTTTGCATCAATACTGCCGAGACCATTACCAGCTTCAATCTCATCAACCTCCGTCGGCAAGTTCTCGAGGGGGTTCGAGTGCTCCATGTCACTGTTATTAATCACAACCCGCCCTTCTCGGATCATTTTCTCTACTTCCCTTCTCCAACTATGACAGCTCTCAATGTTGTGCCCTATGACATTGGAGTGGTAGGCGCATCGCGCTGCCGGATCAAAGCTCCTTGCAAGTGGATTTAGAGTACATGCGGGGAGTGGCTCAATCGAGCCAGCATGCCTTAGCCTTTCAAACAGACTGGCATAAGATACCCCGATGGGGGTGAGAGCCTTTCCTCGTTTCAGCAACCTCTTCATTCTTGCATGTTGACAGGGCCGGAAACCTGATCCAGATGGCTTTTGGTGGGCTTGTATGGGTGGGTAAGCATTTCGTGGAGTCGGGTACCTGGGAAGTGAGGTATGGCTTTTGAGGTCACGAGGAAAGAAGTGGTGTTGGGGAGTGGAGAAGCATTGAGGAGTGATGGAGCTACTCGGATAGCTGGGAAAGCTGCCATAAGTGGGTTGGGATGGAGAGTATGGGGGATCTTCCATTATGGTGTTGGGTGCTTGGGAAATGACCGAGTTCAAGAGACTTGGCGGTGGAGGGGGTGGTGCTTTTTCCTGTTATCCATGCCTGATACATGTCTGCCACATGCTGTCTCAGCATTTTCACTTCTTCTACCAACCCGTTGTTCCGTTCGACCAATTGTTGTCGGTCATCAGTACCGACCCACTCGGTTCTGCGGTTCTGAGCCATTGTCCTTTGATTTTGCTTTGCAGGGAGGAGTTACCACAACCAACCACTTTCTATATATGGACACATCAAAGGGAAGCCATCACGTTAGTGTTAGGGCATTGGACAGACAATCATATATCAGAGATACAATGTACCTAAGCAGTTAGACAATTGTGCCCCCTGAAAATCTTCCACACTCTCTTTTATTTATTTATTATTATTATTATGTTATTATTATATTTTTTATTTTTGTTTTATGGTGGAGGTCGAATCTTATGGAGATTGCCTACGTATCATGACCCCGCATGAATCAGACCTTGCGTAGTTCGGGCAAATAAACGATAAATAATAATAAAATATTTTTTGAATTTTCAATTTCATAATAAAACAAACTTGATTACAAAAGTTTAAAAACTAACAATACTAACAGATTTTGACAAAAGACAACAAACGGTCTCGAAAATCAAATAACCCGCATACTCTAAAAATATTATAAACTCAAAACAAAAGGCCAGCTTCCTTTCTCCGTTTGACAAATGCAACCAAATGGTTATTTTTGCAAATGTGGCCCCTTCCAAATTTCACATGAATTTTGAGGCCGGGGAGGATTATTTTGACACTTTACAAACTTGTCCATTCTTTTACGAAAATAACCTTTCGACAACTGAAAGATACTCTAAGGCTATTTCGGCAAGAACGGTTTAAGACGCGGCCGAAGCTGGCTCGGCTTATTATGACAAAAGACGGTATTCACATGACCGCTGACTCTTTGATTTTTTTTTTCTTTTAAAAATTACAATAAAAAACCTGGTGTTGCAAACACGGCCCTTCAGCGCCTCGGGGACGAAGATATTTAAGGCTGTGTGGGTCAACTGGACCAAATCTTTAAAAAAATGACCCGAAGGTGGCTGTTTATGCAAAGTCAGCCTTCCGACGTCCCTTTCGGGAACATTCGGCTATTTATGACAAAACAACATCACCTGACTTATTTATGACTCTTTTTATCGATTTTCAAATTAGAAAACTCAATACTGCAAACACGGCCTTTCAACGTCTCGGGGACGAAGATTTTTTAAGGCTGTGTGGGTCAACTGGACAAAAAATCCTAAACATGACCCAAAAAGTGGCTGTTTATGCAAAGTCAGCCTTCCGGCGTCCCTTTCGGGAACATTCAGCTATGTCTTGATAAAACAACGTCACCCGACTATTTAGAAATTTGACATATATATTTTTGCTATTTTTTTTTTGTAAAAGGGGAAGTTGGACATCACCCGACATATTTATGACAAAATTAAAAATCTTGACATGTTTTTTTTTAAAATTTGTTTTTGGCTTTTTTTAGCAAAAGGTGGGGTTGGACCCGATGAGGGTTGCCTACGTATCTCACATCCGGTGAGAATCAAACCCGCGTAGTTCGGGTCAATAAACTATTTTTGAGAAGACCCTTTTCCATTTTCTATATATATTTTTTATTTTTTTATTTTTCACAACGATCAAATAGACTATTATTTTTCATTCATAACAAACAAACAAATTAACAAAAAACATAAAACATTCCTTCTTTTTTTCAACATACAAAATCTTTTTGAATTTTCCAATGCTCTTTTTTATTTATTATTATTTTCAAAAAATGTGGCATGGGGGACATGGGAAATTCCAAGACTTCTTGGATTCCACAAATGTTCCTCATGTGCTTTTTCCCAAAAATGAAGCATGGGGGACATAGTGGATTTCAAGACTTCTTGGATTCCACAAATGTTCCTCATGTGCTTTTCCCAAAAACGAAGCGTGGGGGACATGTGGAATACCAAAGCTTCTTGAATTCCACAATGTTCCCCATGTGCTTAATTAATATAATAGCATGCTTATCAAAAATCGTGCAACTTTCTTATTTAACGTGATCAGCATGATAACGAGCGTTATTTGTTCTCAACTATCATTGGTCCGCCAAATGACCCATTCACCCTTGAATAAATACAACATGTAGCACATAGGATGCCAAAAGATGGTCTATTATTTTCAGGTTGCTTGTCCTAGACGGACCCAACCCCTGTGTTGAGTCCCCTAAGTCAAATGCACATGATGCAAATAAACGCTCCTACTAGGGATCTGGCATGAAGTCACGTTATTCTATGTTCAAAACCTGGGTCAGTGTTCTAGACAGTGTACCCGAGCGGACAACTCGAGTCGAGGAGGGGGCAACTTACCGGGAACCAAAAAGCCGTCCGGCTTCATAACTTATCCGTCCTCTTTCTTATTCCGGGTATTGACACTAACAGAATAGGGAGTCTCGACCAGCGAGCTTCTCCCCGGAGGTAAGAAGAGAAGGGTTCCGACACAGTTTATATACAGTTCAAATAATATCAAAGCGGTAAAAGCAACATTTAGCACATTAGGCTCAAATATGTAAAAATCAGATAACCAAATATAACAATTTATCTAAGCTCGAATTCTAACCCTGAACCAGTGGTTCTGGGTCGTGATCCCCAGCAGAGTCGCCAGAGCTGTCACACCTCCTTTTTCCGCACCCGAAAGGGTGCAAGGGAGTTTTTTCCAATTAAAGGACAATCGAAACGGGATTGGTTTATTTATTTCAGAGTCGCCACTTGGGAGATTTAGGGTGTCCCAAGTCACCAATTTTAATCCCGAATCGAGGAAAAGAATGACTCTATATTACAGTCTGCGTACCAGAAATCCGGATAAGGAATTCTGTTAACCCGGGAGAAGGTGTTAGGCATTCCCGAGTTCCGTGGTTCTAGCACGGTCGCTCAACTGTTATATTTGGCTTATTTATCTGATTTTAAATACAATATGAACTTATGTGCAAATTTTATCTTTCAACCGCTTTTATCATTTACTGTTATTTTTATCAAGAATTGCAACGTTATAAAAATATATCTCGAACCACGTTACAATCAATGTACCCGTGGTCGTCGACACACTTTGACTCCGTTGAGATTTGGATTTGGGTCACATCAATGTGCACCCGAGTTTAAGGAAATTAAATTATTAAAGGCGCGCCTAAAGCGACTAGCGTATTTATTTTGGGTAGGACCGTGGAATTTTACTAAACGGTCCATCCCGAAGTCTAAACAATTTTTAAAGCAAATATTTACTGAGGGCCCCGCAATTTGTATTTTATTTGGCGAGGCTCATCTCATTCTTATTTTTTAAAATGAATTTGCAACGTCATGGACACGCACCTCGAACCACGTCACAATCAATGTACCCGTGATTAGAAACACATTTCGACTCCGTTGAGAATTGGATTTGGGTCACATAAATGTGCACCCGAGTTTAAGAAGGTAAGATTTATTAAGGCGCGTCCTAAAGAGTCTAACGTATTGTTATTTTAGGAAGAGGCCGTGAAGGTTCATTAAACGGCCAAATCCAAAGTCTAGTCAATGGTTATGTATTTTATTGAGGGCCCCGGCGGTTTGTGATTTATTTGGCGAGGCTCGTCTCATTTTTATTTTAAAAGGATAAACCTATAGCGACTACATTTTTCTATTAAGTTCGTCTCTAAAATAAAAGAAAAATCTCCTAATTATTTACATGCTGAAAAACGCAACTTATTAGTTATTAAGTTACGGCTAATGTGAACGGAAAATTGCGATCGCGTTTGTACAAGGAAAAACTGCTTTCATTCCACATTTTATTATTTGCTAGAACATGAGATAAATACACAATAATATCAAAACAGATTAACTATTCTTCGATTAATGTAAACTAACATTATTAGATGAAGAAGTTATACATATGCGACATCATTGCTCATTTAATCAATCAACTACATTTTTATACCAAGAGAGGGAAATTAATATTCAAACACAAATCCAACAGGAGGAATTCAACAGGAACAAAGCCTGATTAATATTTCATTTTTCTCTTCAAGCCGAGAGTGTACAAATGTGTACCTGGAAACAGCAGTACAGGAACAAAAGAAGTAGGAGTCAGCAGCAGTAGTAACACAGCAACAGCAGGTTCAGCAACACCGCAAAACCAGTAACAACCAGTAGAATAACCCAGTAACAGACTGAAAACTCAGCAGTGAAAAAGTACAATCGCAGTCAAAGCAGAAGAGAGAAAAGATACGAGATGCAGCAGCTTCAGATTTTTGAATAACACTCGAGAAAAGACAAACGGAATTTATTCAAATAGAAGTTCAAGTTGTCTTTCTCTTTTACTTTCTAACACTCTTGAGATGTTTTCCAGAATCTATTACCCTCAAAAATGTTCTCCCAAATAATAATCTCTAAATCCTCTCAATAATATTCAAGTCCTAAAAACTCTCCCAAAAAATCCTCCCATTTCAAGTCAAGAATGACTCTATATATAGCAAGACAAGTCTTTCATTCCCAACCCCAAAATTATTCCCCCAATGGCATGCTTTGGCTCACTATTTAATGTCTTCTTTATTTTAAATATTGTTCCTCATGCCTACATTAAACAAGTACAAGATTCCCAACCCATTACAATATGTCCCCCATGCCTACATTAAACAAATACCACATTCCCAACCCATTACAATATGTTCCCCATGCCTATATTAAACAAGTACAAGATTCCTCCCCATTATGTTTTGTCTTGTCCCCCATTATATTAAACAAGTACATCAAAAAACCCACCCCATTATATTTGTCCCCCATGCTTAACATAAAGAATCAAAATAATGTTCAATTACCAAACTACCCCTCCGACCTTATTGCAATTACACATCTACCCCCGAATGCAATGCAATTTACCAAATTACCCCTCTGCTCTAAACAATCAATTAATCATAACTCAACCAAAATATAGTCAAGATGACCAATTTCTCAACAATCTTCAACAACAATTTACATGAACATGATGAACAACACAAACTCCAAATTAATGGAAATAAATCAACCATATCGGGAACCAATCCTGGTTAATTTAGACCATTAATGGATGAACAAAGAGACAATAATACCAACAACAATATGCATGATTCAAATTAAATCAACAAATCACAAACAAACATAAACTCACATTAAATCACTGGATTTAAACATGAACTTCAAACAAAGATGAGCATGAATTAAATCTGTTTTTTAAGCAACAAACATGACGGATTCTAACGATTCAAACAACATTAACATTTTCTGGAAAATTCATAACAACATGAAACAAATTGAAGAAATGATTAATTAAATTTCAATTTGAATCTAACAAGCATTAAACTAACAAATATTCACTTAAACAACAATACAAACATGAAATAAACATGAAAAATAACTAATTAACTTCCATTTGAAATCTGAAAATTAATTCAACAAAAACACATGAACATGAACAAAACAAAAAATCAAATACCTAACCATAGACATGAACAAACATTTGCCGATTTTAGATTCGAAAATATCAAAACAAAATACGGACAAAAATAAAACTCAAGAACTACTAACCAGAGATGAACAACGACGAACTCGATTGTATGGACTGTTTCGATGACCAAAGCTTAGAACAAATGACGATGAACTTGGATGAAAAACAATCTGTCCGGAAACGAGTATCGCACCAAGATAACTTCACGCCGACCACGAACGGACGACAAACGAGAAGGCTGTTCTGTGCAGCCCTTTTCTTCTTTTTTTTTCCATTGGTGAAGAAGGCAACGGGGTCGACAAAACAGAAGCAAAAAAACGTGGTCTGGGGGTCGTCCATGGCGATGCTTTGGCTGGTCGACGAAGCAGTATCTATGGGGGTTTGGTTTGGACTCAAGCTGAAAGCAGAAGAAACAGCTACGGAGCAACTCGGACATGGCGAGCTCAAGCTTTGAAGAAGATGAAGTGCAAACAGCAACGCGACAACAACCAACGACGAAGAACTCCACAGCAGCAGCCCGCAACACGTTTGGAACGGGAAGACAAAGCAGCAGCAACTGAGAGATGAAGCAGACGAACTAACGAACACGAGCAGGCGACAATAGCAGCAGCTCGATGGGTCTTCTTGGCTTAAGGACGTCGAGCAGCTGCTCGGAGGTGACACAGAAACTGTGCACGCGTGGGGGACTGGAGGTTGACGGTCAGTAACAGCTGGAGGTTGGAGGGTTGTTTGGACGTGATGGTGGTTGACGACGACACAGCAGTGGCAGGTTGCTCGTCAATGGCAGACGCAAGGGGGAAGTTGGTTTTTCCGGCGACTGGAGAGGTCATTTGGAGGTGAGGAAGAAGATGAAGGCGTGGGGGGGGGGGTCGTTTGGTGTAGCTAAGGAGGGGTCGTTTGGTGTAGCTAGGGAGGGGAAGCTGGGCAGCCATGGATGCTTGGTTGGAGCTTTGGAGGAGTTTTTTGAGTTTGGGGAAGAAGAAGATAGGGAAGGGGCGGATGGGTTAGTTTTAGGTTTTTAGGGTTTTTGTTTTTTTGTTTTTTCTTTTTTTTTGTTTTTTGAATGAAGAGGGGTGTTGGATTAATGGGTTAATGGGGCGGACCGGGTCGACCCGTGTGAAGTGGACTGGGTCGTGGACAATTGTTTGGGCCTGGGGTTGAAAATTGAAGAAGTGGCCCAATCCGATTTTTATTTGTATTTTTGTTATCTTTTCTTCTTTTATTTTCTAAAACTAAATTATAAAAATACTTAAATTATTATTAAGAACTAAATTAAGTTATAAAAGCGCAAATTAACTACCAATAACAATTAACGCACAATTAAGTAATAATTAAGCATAAAATTGTTCATTTGGACATTAAATGCTAAAAATGCAAAAGGTGCCTGTTTTTGTAATTTTTAATTTTTGTAAAACTAATTTAATTATTAAAAATTGTAGAATTAAATCCTACATGCAAAATGAGACATATTTTTATATTTTTTTATTAATTTAACAAATAAGCAAACACAAACAAATACAAATAATTATCCAAAAATATCACAAAAATACTCAAAATTGCACACCAAGGAAAATCATTTTATTTTGCATTTTTTGGGAGTATTTCTCATATAGGGCAAAAATCACGTGCTTACAGCTGCCCCTCTTTGCCCGGAGACACGAAGGGTTTTCGTGCAAAGATAAAGCGAGCGATTTTTGCCCATCCGAGTACTCCGTGTGAAGCATTTTTTGAAAAAGATTTAACCGAACCTTTGCTTCAAAGGTTTCCTACATATCCCTGGCATTTCGGCACATATTTCGGAAGATTGGCATTTTTAAAGTTTAATAATTTCTCAAGTTTGGTTTGAAGTAGGCTTTGGTGTTATCAATGTCCATTTGGGATTCCGGGCCTTGAAATAGGTTCGTATTGTGATTTTTGACTTTTACGCAAAGTTTGGCGTCATTCCAAAATGTTTTAGTATGTTTCGGGCGCATTCGTCGAAGTTTGAAAGTTTGAAGGTTAAAGAAGGATTTCTATTGTCGATTCGTAGTTTCAAAGTTGTTTGGCATGGTTTGAGACCTCGACTAAGTTCCTAATGTGTTTTGGGATGCGTTGGTATATTTGGTCAAGGTCCCAGGAGCCTCGGGTGGATTCCGGATGGTTAACGAGTCAGATTTTGGACTTAAGGAAAAGCTGGAGGATTTTGGTTGCTGGTGCAATGACTTCTATGGAGGTTTCATGTCACGCCACAAACCTGGTGAGGCGTGGCCGGCACCCGGTGCCGTACTCAGCCCGAGCGTACCACTCTGTAACTGTGGACTTTGGAGGGGTAACCCTCAACTTAGGTAGATGAGGCCAAATTCTGAATCGTGTGAGAATAACATCTCTCTTATTTGTGGGGTAGACATACCCAAAAGCTCATATATATATATATATATATATATATATATATATATATATATATATATATATATATATATATATATATATATATATATATAACTGTGGAGGCTGACGAGACCGCCATGAACATCTGCTGATATTCAAACTATACAAAATTGTCTACAAGCCTCTAGAGATAACTGAACTGTACCATGGTCGTGACCAGGGCCTCAACCTACCCATCAAACCTGTATGTATGCAATGGACCCCAAGGTCTAGACGTGGCAACTCCGAGAAAGTGGAGCTTACCAACAAAGCTGATGTATGACTCTGTCTGTTGGGAGGGCCTATCCAACTATCAATGAGGACCTGCATGCATGAAATGCAACGTCCCCAAAAAAAGGGACGTCAATACGAAATAACGTACCGAGTATGTAAGGCAACAGAATAACTGAAAGCTGAAACTGAACTGATAATATAATAACTTAAAGTAATTGAGAGTCAAAGATAATTTGAAAATATGCTTACCTGCTAATACCGACTCAACTCTCTCAATATAGTAAGTAAAATAGTTGTCTAGACCTATAAGGCTCAATATATATATATATATATATATATATATA
The DNA here is from genome assembly GCF_000393655.2 of Nicotiana sylvestris. Taxonomy (NCBI): domain Eukaryota; kingdom Viridiplantae; phylum Streptophyta; class Magnoliopsida; order Solanales; family Solanaceae; genus Nicotiana; species Nicotiana sylvestris. Next base: position 34,041,141 of record NC_091066.1, on the reverse strand, counting down.
TATATATATATATATATATATATATATACTGCTTTACCATAGTAGGCTCGCTTATAGGCGCTCGGCCATACTAGGCTTTATATCTCAGCCATGCTGGGCTCGCTCATAGGCGCTCGGCCACAATAGGCTCGGTATATAACTTACCATCTGATCAGAGGTTGCCCAATAGGGGTCTGCCCATCGATTATAGCTCGATGGTAATGAAAATACTGTAATACTGTATATATAGGCTCTCTGCTCTCTTTACTGGAAGAAGACAATACTCAATTGAATATGATAAGGGAGAATACTGTAACTTATGAGACTAGAAAAATGTACATAAATTTAGGAATATGAATTTCTCTTTATGCCTCGTTGTAAAACTTGTGTAATTACGAGATCATGCCAAAATGAAGGAAGGGCTTAGCCTTAACATACCTTATCACAATCTGTCCAAAAACCATAATAAACTCGTCTCATTGCACCTTAATCTACAACAACGATAACAATACTATCATCATATTATGGAAGGTACAACTATCACACAACGAACGACAAGCTTATTTTATAATAAAACGGACAACATCTCCCCTATAATCTTTACTTCCTCCCAATTCCACATAACACCAAAAACAACAAGAACACAACAATAAAAAAACACATACATCATTTTCAAACCTTATATCCATCTCAAAATACCACAAAATAGCCCAACATAACCCTATCACTTCATACACAAAATGACAACCATAATAGTGTCAAACAATCCAAAAATATTACGATGAACGACCAGCTGAGCATCCTGCCATTATGTGGTGTTTCTCCACACCCTTTCTCATCCAAAACTCCACAAAAACGCAGCAAAATAGACAACCCAGCAGCAACTTGAAGCAGCCCACAAAACAGTCCACCACAAGTGTAACAACTCGAACTCACGGCTTCCGATCGCCGTCCCGTGAGTTCTTACAATTATTGAGTAAATTTATCTACTTTTACAGCAGAAAAATGGAGAAAAAAGGGCAGTATACTTACCATATTTGGTTAATATCTCAGCTCCTATCTTGATTCTTCAACCCTTTGGTTTTTCCTCCAACTAGAACTTGAAAAGAAGAGAAGATTCTTTAGAGTTTTGTGTTGAATTTTTGGGAGAATTTTGTTGGGGTGTACATATGATTTTTTTTGCTCTATTATAAGTGTAATATCTGAAGGAAATCATCCCTTAAAATGGCTCTTTGGCCGACCTTGAAGCTTTTAATTGAGGCCTCTCCTTTTGGCAAGTAGGTGATGCACCTACTTGTCACCTACCAGTCTGCGAAGTCTTGCTAAAACGTGAATATCTCTCAATTCCACTGTCGTATGGACAAACGGTTTAATGCGTTAGAAAGTAGACTCATATAGATTAAATTTGATGGGTGGAACACCCCATAAATCTATGTGTATTGGGAGAAAACCGCAGTTACATTGGACCCAAAATTTCAGTAAAACTTATGAATGTAACTTGTGATGACTTTCATCGACTTTTGTTCCACAACTCACTTGACTTCAAAAATAACACACGATTATCATACAAATAACATTACTCATAACATAACCTTCTTATCAAGTTAAGAAACTTATTCTCACCCCAAAAGTACATGTTATCACATTCCCAACTTGTCGACTTATGACAAAACATTGTTTTCTTCAATTCCTTAGCTTCTAAACCTTCCAACCTTCTTTGTGCTTGTTGTTCATGATCTTCAATATATGTAACATCTAAGGTAAGATGATAACTTACTTTATATACTTCCAAAGATAATCTCATTTTTGGTGTTACATCAATTGACTTAAGACGTACTCCTACGTACGAAACCATGGGGTGTAACATCATTCCCCCCTTTGGAACATTCGTCCTCGAATGTTGACTGATGCACTTATCAGTTTCATAACTTATAGCTTTTAGGAATATCTTAATATTGTGCTTGTTCTCTAGGCCCCTGCTCTATAAAAAAATCTGAAGGCCACGACATTCTCCCCTTTAGGCCTCTTTCTCACACCACCACTTATGGTCGGAACTCTTCTGATCTCGTAATTATTCTACCTTCTTTCATGCAGCCTGTATGACTATGTCCTTGTACGGGCGCCTATGAAACTCCTCTTTCATATTTCCTCCAGCTTTTAGCTAATCTATAAGCCCACTTTTGTGAATATATAGAGAACTATGACAAGTTGTCCCTCTAGGCATATGTAGGTGTACTGAAGTTTGTCATGCCCCGAACCTGGTGAGGCATGGCCGGCACCCAGTGCTGTACTCGGCCCGAGCGTACCACTCTGTAACTATGGACTCTGGAGGGGTAACCCTTAACTTAGTCCTATGAGGCCATATTCTGAATCATCTAAAAATAACATCTCTCTCATCTGTGGGGTAGACATACCCAAAATCTCATATATATATATGTAAACATAACCCAAAGCTCATATATATATATATATATATAACTGTGGAGGCTGACGAGACCGCCATGAACATCTACTGATATACAAACTATATAGAATTGTCGACAAGCCTTTAGAGATAACTGAATTGTACCATGGTCAGGACAGGGCCTCGATCTACCCATCAAACCTGTATATATACAATGGACTCCAAGGTCTAGACCTGGCAACTCCGAGAAAGTGGAGCTTACCAACAAAGTTGATATTTGACTCTATCTGCAGGGAGGGCATGTCCAACTATCAATGAGGACCTACAGGCATGAAATGCAGCATCCCCAACAAAAGGGACGTTTGTACAAAATAATGTACGGAGTATGTAAGGCAATAGAATAACTGAAAGCTGAAACTGAACTGATAGTATAATAACTGAAAGTAATTGAGAGTCAAAGATAATCTGAAGATATGCTTACCTGATGATACTTACTCAATACTCTCAATATAGTAAGTAAAATAGTTGTCCGACCCTATAAGGCTCGGTATATATATATAATTGCTCTGCTGTAGTAGGTTCGCTCATAGGCGCTCGGCCATACTAGGCTCTATATCTCGGTAATTTTGGGCTTGCTCATAGTCTCTCGGCCACAACAGGCTCGGTATATAAATTACCATCTGATCAGAAGTTGCCTAATAGGGGTCTGCCCATCGATTATAGCTCGATGGTAATGAAAATACTGTAATACCGTATATATAGGCTCTCTGCTCTCTTGACTGAAAGAAGACAATACTCAATTGAATATGATAAGGGAGAATACTGTAACTTATGAGACTAGAAAAATGTACATAAATTCAGGAATATGAATTTCTCTTTATGCCTTGTTATTAAACTTGTATAATTACGAGATCATGCCAAAATGAAGGAAGGACTTAGCTTAACATACCATATCACAATCTGTCCAAAAACCACTTTAAATCATCTCATTGCACCTTAATCTACAAAAACGATAACAATACTATCATCATATTATGGAAGGTACAACTATCGTGCAACGAACGACAAGCGTATTTTATAAAAAACGAGCAACATCTCCCCTATAATCTTTACTTCTTCCCAATTCGACATAACACAAAAAAAACAACAATAACAACACATATACATCATTTTCAAACCTCAATATCTATCACAAAATACCACCAAAATAGCCCAATATACCCCCATCACTTCATACACAAAACGACAACCATAATAGTATCAAACAATCCAAAAATGTTATGATGAACGACCAGCCGACCATCCTGCCATTATTTGGTGTTTCTCCACACCCTTTATCCTCAAAAACTTCACAAAAATAGCAGCAAAATAGATAACCCAACAACAACTTGAAATAGCCCACAAACCAGTCCACCACAAGTGTAAAACCCGAACTCACGGCTTTCGATCGCCGTCCCGTGAGTTCTTACAATTATTGAGTGAATTTCTCTACTTTTATAGCAGAAAAAATGGAGGAAAATGGGCAATATACTTACCATATTTTGAATATCTCAGCTCCTATCTTGATTCTTCAACACTTTGGTTTTTCCTCCAACTAGAACTTGAAAAGAAGAGAAGATTCTTTAGAGTTTTGTGTTGAATTTTTGGGAGAATTTTGTTGGGGTGTACATCCGATTTTTTTTGGCTCTATTATGAGAGTAATATGTGAAGGAAATAAGCCCTTTAAAGGGCTCTTTGGCCGACCTTGAAGCTTTTAATTGAGGCCTCTCTTTTTGGCAAGTAGGTGATGCACCTACTTGTCACCTACCAGTCTGCGCAGTCTCGCTAAAACGTGAATATCTATCAATTCCAATATTGTATCGACAAACGGTTTAATGTGTTAGAAAGTAGACTCATAGAGCTTCAATTTTAAGGGTGTAACACCCCATAAATCTGTGTATATTGGGAGAAAATTGCAGTTACATTTGACCCAAAATTTCAGTAAAACTTATGAATGTAACTTGTGATGACTTTCATCGACTTTTGTTCCACAACTCACTTGACTTCAAAAATAACACACGATTATCATACAAATAATATAACTCATAACATAACCTTCTTATCATGATAAGCACCTTCGTCTCACCCCAAAAGTACATGTTATCACATTCTCAACTTGTTGACTTTCGACGAAACATTATTTTCTTCAATTCCTTAGCTTCTAAACCTTCCAACATTCTTTGTACTTGTTGTTCATGATCTTCAACATATGTAACATCTTAGGTAAGATGATAACTTACTTTATATACTTCCAAATATAATCTCATTTTTGGTGTTACATCAATTGACTTAAGACGTACTCCTAAGTACGAAACCATGGGGTGTAACATCATTCCCCCTCCCCCCTTGGAACATTCGTCCTCGAATGTTGACTAATGCACTTATCAGTTTCATAACTTATAGCTTATAGGAATATCTTAATACTGTCCTTGTTCTCTAGGCCACTGTTCTATGAACAAATCTGAAGGCCATAACATTCTCTCCTTTAGGCCTCTTTCTCACACCACGACCTGTGGTCGGGACTCTTCTTATCTCGTAATTATTCTACCTTCTGTCATGCAGCATGTACGACTGTGTCCTTGTATAGGTTCCTATGAAACTATTCTCTCATATTTCCTCCAGCTTTTAGCTAATCTCTAGGCCTATTTTGGTGTATATATATAGAACTATGACAAGTTGTCCCTCTAGGCATCTGTAGGTGTACTGAAGTTTGTCATGCCCCGAACCTGGTGAGGCGTGGCCGGCACCCGGTGTCGTATTCGGCCCGAGCATACCACTTTGTAATTGTGGACTCTGGAGGGGTAACCCTCAACTTAGGTGAATGAGGCCATATTCTGAATCGTCCGAAAATAACATCTCTACCATATGTGGGGTAGACATACCCAAAAGCTCATATATATATATATATATATATATATATATATATATATATATATATATATATATATATATATATATATATATATATATATATATATATATAAATATGGAGGTTGACGAGACCGCCATGAACATCTACTGATATTCAAACTATATAGAATTGTCTACAAGCCTCTAGTGATAATTGAACTGTACCATGATCAGGACAGGGCCTCGACCTACCCATCAAACCTGTATGATACAATGGACTCCAAGGTCTAGACCTGGCAACTCCGAGAAAGTGGAGCTTACCAACAAAGCTGATGTTTGACTCTGTCTGCAAGGAGGGCCTGTCCAACTATCAATGAGGACTTGCGGGCATGAAATGCTGCATCCCCAACAAAAAGGACGTCAGTACGAAATAATGTATCGAGTATGTAAGGCAACAGAATAATTGAAAGCTGAAATTGAACTGATAATATAGTAACTGAAAGTAATTTGAGAGTCAAAGATAATCTGAAGATATGCTTACCTGTTGATACTGACTCAACTCTCTCAATATAGTAAGTAAAATAGTTGTCCAGCCCTATAAGGCTCGGTATATATATATATATAACTGCTCTGCCGTAGTAGGCTCGCTCATAGGCACTCGGCCATACTAGGATCTATATCTCGGCCATGCTGGGCTCCCTCATAGGTGCTCGACCACAGTAGGTTTGGTATATAACTTATCATCTGATCAGAGGTTGCCCAATAGGGGTCTGCCCGTCGATTATAGCTCGATGGTAATGAAAATACTATAATACTATATATATATATATATATATATATATATATATATATATATATAGGCTCTCTGCTCTCTTGACTTGAAGAAAACAATACTCAATTGAATATGATAAGGGAGAATACTGTAACTTATGAGACTAGAAAAATGTACATAAATTCGGGTATATGAATTTCTCTTTATGTCTCGTTATCAAAGTTGTGTAATTACGAGATCATGCCAAAATGAGGGAAGGGCTTAGCCTTAACATACCATATCAGAATCTGTCCAAAAACCACGTTAAACTCGTCTCATTGCACCTTAATCTACAACAACAATAATAATACTATCATCATATTATGGAAGGTACAACTATCGCGCAACGAACGACAAGCTTATTTTATAATAAAATGGGCAGCATCTCCCCTATAATCTTTACTTCCTCCCAATTCGACATAACACCAAACAAAATAAGAACACAACAATAACAAAACATATACATCATTTTCAAACCTTATATCCATCACAAAATACCACAAAACAGCCCAACATACCCCGATCACTTCATACACAAAACGACAACCATAATAGTATCAAACAATTCAAAAATATTATGATGAACGACCAGCCAACCATCCTTACATTATGTGGTATTTCTCCGCACCCTTTCTCCTCCAAAACTCCACAAAAATATCAGCAAAATAGATAACCCAACAACAACTTGAAACAACCCACAAAACAGTCCACCACAAATGTAACAACTCGAACTCAAGGCTTCCGATCGCCATCCCGTGAGTTCTTACAATTATTGAGTGAATTTCTGTACACTTACAGTAGAGAAAAGGGAGGAAAAGGGGCAGTATACTTACCATATTTGGTGAATATCTCAGATCCTATCTTGATTCTTCAACCCTTTGGTTTTTCCTCCGACTAGAACTTGAAAAGAAGAGAAGATTCTTTAGAGTTTTGTGTTGAATTTTTGGGAGAATTTTGTTGGGGTGTACATCTGATTTTTTTTCTCTATTATGAGTGTAATATCTGAAGAAAATCATCCCTTAAAAGTGCTCTTTGGCCGACCTTGAAGCTTTTAATTGAGGCCACTCCTTTTGGCAAGTAGGTGATGCACCTACTTGTCACCTACCAGTCTGCGCAGTCTGGCTAAAACGTGAATATCTCCCAATTCCAATATCGTATCGACAAAAGATTTAATGAGTTACAAAGTAGACTCATATAGCTTCACTTTTATGGGTGGAACACCCCATAAATCTATGTATATTTGGAGAAAATCGCAGTTACATTTGACCCAAAATTTCAGTAAAACCTATCAATGTAACTTGTGATGACTTTCATCGACTTTTGTTCCACAACTCACTTGACTTCAAAAATAACACACGATTATCATACAAATAACATAACCTTCTTATCAAGTTAATCACCTTAGTCTCACCCCAAAAGTACATGTAATCACATTCCCATCTTGTCGACTTTTAACGAAACATTATTTTCTTCAATTCCTTAGCTTCTAAACCTTCCAACCTTCTTTGTACTTGTTGTTCATGATCTTCAATATATGTAGCATCTGAGGTAATATGATAAGTTACTTTATATACTTCCAAAGATAATCTCATTTTTGGTGTTACATCAACTGACTTAAGACGTATTCCTACGTACGAAACTATGGGGTGTAACATTATTCCCCCCTTTGGAACATTCGTCCTCGAATGTTGACTGATGCACTTATCAGTTTCATAACTTATAGATTTTAAGAATATCTTAATACTGTCCTTGTTCTCTTGGCCACTGCTCTATAAACAAATCCAAAGGCTATGGCATTCTCCCCTTTAGGCCTCTTTCTCACACCACGACCTGTGGTCAGAAATCTTCTGATCTCATAATTATTCTACCTTCTGTCATGCAGCCTGTACGACTATGTCCTTGTGCGGGCACCTATGAAACTCTTATCTCATATTTCCTCCAGCTTTTAGCTAATCTATAAGCCCACTTTTGTGAATATATAGAGAACTATGACAAGCTATCCCTCTAGGCATCTATAGGTGTACTGAAGTTTGTCATACCCCGAACCTGGTGAGGCGTGGCCAGGACCCGGTGTTGTACTCGGCCCGAGCGTACCACTCTGTAACTATGGACTCTGGAGGGGTAACCCTTAACTTAGGCCGATGAGGCCATATTTTGAATTGTCTGAAAATAACATCTCTCTCATCTGTAGGGTAGACATACCCAAAAGCTCAAATATATAAAACTGTGGAGGCTGACAAGACCGCCATGAACATCTACTGATATACAAACTATATAGAATTGTCTACAAGCCTCTAGAGATAACTGAACTGTACCATGATCGGGATAGGGCCTCGACCTACCCATCAAACCTGTATATATATAATGGACTCCAAGGTCTAGACCTGGAAACTCCGAGAAAGTGGAGCTTACCAACTAAGCTAATATTTGACTCTATCTGCTAGGAGGGCCTATCCAACTATCAATGAGGACTTGCAGGCATGAAATGCAGTATCCCTAACAAAGGTACGTCAATACAAAATAATGTACCGAGTATGTAAGGCAACAGAATAACAGAAAGCTGAAACTGAACTGATAATATAATAACTGAAAGTAATTGAGAGTCAAAGATAATCTGAAGATATGCTTACATGCTGATACTGACTCAACTCTCACAATATAGTAAGTAAAATAGTTGTCCGGCCCTATAAGGCTCGGTATATATATATAATTGCTCTGTCGTAGTAGGCTCGCTCATAGGTGCTCAGCCATACTAGGCTCTGTATCTCGGCCATGCTGGGCTCGCTCATAGGCGCTCGGTCACAATAGGCTCGTTATATAATATACATTTTTTATCAGAGGTTGCCCAATAGGGTCATGTCCATCGATTATAGCTCGATGGTAATGAAAATACTGTAATACTGTATATATAAGCTCTCTGCTCTCTTGACTCGAAGAAGACAATACTCAATTGAATATTATAAGGGAGAATACTAAAAATTATAAGACTAGAAAATTGTACATAAATTCAGGAATATGAATTTCTCTTTATGCCTCGTTATAAAACTTGTGTAATTACGAGATCATGCCATAATGAAGGAAGGGCTTAGCCTTAACATACCTTATCACAATCTGTCCAAAAACCACATTAAACTCATCTCATTGCACCTTAATATACAATAACGATAACAATACTATCATCATATTATGGAAGGTACAACTATCGCACAAAGAACGACAAACTTATTTTATAATAAAACGAGCAACATCTCCCCTATAATCTTACTTCCTCCCAATTCGACATAACACCAACAACAACAAGAACGCAAAAATAACAACACATATACATCATTTTTAAACCTTATATCCATCACAAAATACCACAAAACAGCCCAACATACCCTTATCACTTCATACACAAAACGACAACCATAATAGTGTCAAACAATCCGAAAATGTTGCGATGAACGACCAGCCGACCGTCCTGCCATTATGTGGTGTTTCTCCACACCCTTTCTCCTCTAAAACTCCACAAAAACAACCGCAAAATAGACAACCCAACAATAACTTGAAACAACAAAACAGTCCACCACAAGTGTAACAACTCGAACTCACGGCTTCTGATCGCCGTCCCGTGAGTTCTTACAATTATTGAGTGAATTTCTCTACTTTTACAGCAGAGAAAATGGAGGAAAAAGGGTAGTATACTTACCATATTTGGTGAATATCTCAGCTACTATCTTGATTCTTCAACCCTTTGGTTTTTCCTCCAACTAGAACTTGAAAAGAAGAGAAGATTCTTTAGAGTTTTGTGTTGACTTTTTGGGAGAATTTTGTTGGGGTGTACATCTGATTTTTTTCTCTATTATGAGTCTAATATCTGAAAGAAATTAGCCCTTAAAAGGGCTCTTTGGCCGACCTTGAAGCTTTTAATTGAGGCCTCTCCTTTTGGCAAGTAGGTGATGCACCTACTTGTCACCTACTAGTCTGTGCAGTCTCGCTAAAACGTGAATCTCCCAATTCCAATATCGTATCGACATACGATTTAATGAGTTAGAAAGTAGACTCATAGAGATTCAATTTGATGGGTGGAACACCCCATAAATCTATGTATATTTGGAGAAAATCGCAGTTATATTTGACCCAAAATTTCAGTAAAACCTATCAATGTAACTTGTGATGACTTTCATCGACTTTTGTTCCACAACTCACTTGACTTCAAAAATAACACGCGATTATCATATAAATAACATAACTCATAACATAACCTTCTTATGAAGTTAAGCACATTAGTCTCACCCCAAAAGTACATGTTATCACATTCCCAACTTGTCGACTTTCGACGAAACATTATTTTCTTCAATTCCTTAGCTTCTAAACCTTCCAACTCTCTTTGTACTTATTGTTCATGATTTTCAATATATGTAACATCTGAGGTAAGATGATAATTTACTTTATATACTTCCAAATATAATCTCTTTTTTGGTTTTACATCAATTGACTTAAGACGTACTCCTGCGTACGAAATCATAGGGTGTAATATTTTATCACAGAAGCGGCCTCACAGAAGCAAGGCAGTGGACCGTAGAAGCGGCTAGAAGGGAGCTAAGTTGGAGGCGCAGGTGCGAGGTTTGTGTCGCACCTTCAAGACAGCAAAGGCGGATCTCTATTCGCAGGTGTGACTCCACAGAAGCGAAGTCTGGTCCGCAGATGCAAAGGCAGGAGGGCTGAAGGGGGACCGCAAAAGTGGTATGTTTGGCCGTAGGTGCGATGAACGTTGGGCAGAGGGCTTGGCATTATGTGGGATTTTGGCCCATTTTCTTTCATTCTCTCTTGGATTTGGCGATTTTTGGAGAGCTTCAAGTAGATGTTTTCATTATCTATGGCAAGGTAATTTATTCCCACCTATTGTGAGTTATATACATGGATTCTATAAGGATTTAACCGTGGAATTTTTTGAAATTGTGGGATTTTGGTAGAAAACCTAGAATTTAATATTTTTGGAATTTCACCATGAAATTGGACATGGAAATTGGAATAAATTATATATTTGAGTTCGTGGTGTTATGGGTAAAGTTTATCTTCGGAAATTTTCAGAATCCGGGCATGTGGGCCCGAGAGTTGACTTTATTTACTTTTCGAGCGGAGTTAGGAATTGTTATAATTGATTTATTATGAGTGTTAGAGTATATTTGTATTGGTTTACACATTGTTTGACTAGTTTTGGAGCAACGAGCATTAGTTTGAGGTTTTAGAGAGGCTTTGGGGCCGATTATGGACTTCGGAGCAAGGTAAGTCTCCTGTCTAACTCTATGAGGGGGAAACTACCCCTATGTGATGTATTTGATATGTGAAACTTGTTGCGGGGGCTACATACGCACGAGGTGACGAGGGTCCATACGTAGCTAGATTCATGTTATTGTCCGGGTAGACTTAGGTTCACACCATACTATAATTGTACTATAGAGGTTATCTTTGCTCATTTAATTCCTTTATTTCGCATTTACGACTTGAGACTAGACTTGCGTATAGTGATAGACTTGCTACTGTAGAGATTTGACGGGCTTCATGATTAGCCGCGGAATAATTGTAATCTCCTTAAGAATTTCTCTCGCGTTGTGCGTCTTCATCGAAAAGCTTCCTTAAAGTTCATAAATAACACGTTTATTCGTGAGCGGGGTCAAGGATCCGTTAAAGCTTCTTATTCTAATGGGATCGGGTTGTTCGCCTTGGCAGTGTAATAGATAAATTATGGTTCGTGTCGTTGGACCCTCGGCAGTGTGCACATTTTTATGGGATTGGGCCATTTGCCTCGACAAGATTATGTACCACACTCTCATGGGAGCGGGCCATTCGTCTTGGAAATATAATAGATGTATCTATTGTTATGTACTAGATTATGATGGGATCAGACCGTACGCTTCGGCATTTCTATAAAATACTCCTATGGAATCGTTGTAATATTTGTCAAGAAGCTAGTGCATCTAGGAATTTTCCTGATTTGAATCATGACAATCTATCTGGTGAGGTCCATTAAATATATATTCTCTGGTTGAGGAGGTAACTGCTAATCAAGAGTTTGAGTTTGCGGTGAAGAGGAGGATTGTACCACGTATTTACACTTGTTTATTTTGTTTGTTTACTCTGCCCCATATCTATTTACTTATCTGTCTTATTGGACCACTAGTGAGTATCGATATTGACCCTCGTCACTACTTCTCTCGTGTTAGGTTAGATACTTACTGGGTACGCATTGATTTACGTACTCATGCTGCACTTGCTGCATTTATTGTGCAGGTATACATATATGTTTCTGGTGGTCCTCTAGGTGTAGAGGCGCGGCTGTTGCGGGGACTTTTACGGTGAGTTGTACTTCCTTGTTACGATCTGCAGCATAGAGAGTCTCAATCAGAGTTATTTATATTCCCCATCTAACTTATATTTCAGACAGATATTATATTATTATTGTACTCATTAATAGAAGCTCATGCACTTGTGATATTGAGTTTTAGAGATTCCTACTAGATATTTAGCATGGTAGTTCACATAATTATTATCATTTCACCTGGTAAAATTCTATTTCACACTATTTAATTAATGAATATTATGATTTCAAAAGTAATAAAATGAGTAAATAAATTGATAAATCAATGTTGGCTTGCTATTGTACTCATGATCCTGGGTTTAATGCAGAAGTGCGCTGCAACCATGGTTATATGCTACCGATAATTACTGCTTCGACCCCTCGGAATCCCGGTAGAAGATATTGGGTGTGTTCATACTATGGGATAAATTTAATTTTTGTAAATTAGTTGAAGCTTTCACTGATTGAGCTTTAATTAGTTCCTTGTGTTTCATCATTGTAGGGTCCAAGATCTTGTGATTTTTAGCGTTGGAGAGATACAAAAATTGATCCAAGATCGAAAGTTCTTATTCCTAAACTGGTGGAGAAAATTGGTGAACTTGAAAGTGCATTGGAAGTGTATGAAAGTGTTTAGAATCCTAGGGGAAAAATAAGTGGAAAGAAAGATAGAGATGCAATTAGAGAAGTTGGAGGGAGAGATTGAGAAGATGAAAGGAAGGAGAAGAAGTGGAGCATCAATTTGGTTAAGTCCGAGATTAGGGAGAAAGTACTTGGTTTTTGTGTTGTGTGTATGTGTAATAGCTATAAGCTATTGGTTTCGTCTAGTATATGTGAAGAATCATTCGATCAATTTGCCTTAGGATCTGTTGTGGCAGTAGTATCTTTAGGTGTTGCTTAACAAAATTGCAACATATTTTGTAAAAGTTTCGTGTAACTTTTGTTGTAATATAATGCATCTTGTTGATATAGTTTGTGTTGTGAAAATTGGCAATATTTTTGTTACAAATTCAGGCTTTATATTGACTTAGAAATTTGCAAACACTTCTGCATATTAGCAGCATAATTATGTAGAAAAAACAAATCAACAACTTTGCAGTCACTGTTGTATATTAGCAGCATATTTATGCAGAAAACAAATTAACAACTTTGCGGCAGACTTAAACAGAAAAATTGAAAAACTGACTAACAAAATTCCAGTTATTACTGCATATCATTTTCAGTAAACAGACATACAAATCTGCAGTAACTGTTGCATATTGCAGAAAAACAGACTTAAACATAAAAACACAAAAACTGACTTAACAAATTGTAGTTATTGCTGCATATCATTTCCAATAATAGACAAACAAATCAACAATCATTGCTGCACATAATACCATAGACTTAGAAACTTTCAGCCATTGTTGAATATAGTTACATACCAAAATAGAAATTCATATTGTCTTTACATAAACCAACTACCAAAAGGCAAACAAAAACACTGAAGTTCTAATATCTACTGGGCAATTGATTGTGGTGCTGATGGACTTGTTTGGCTCAAGCGAACTCTTTCAGATGCCTTTGAACTTGTCTCCATTCTTTTCTTAGCTTGAATATGTTGAAGATTCCTTGAGGTGATAGCTTCTTTACCTTTCTATTTCACCCATGTTATTGGTTTGTATATAATATCTTCAGTCACTACTGTAGAGTTCATAGGCACAGTTGGCATGCCAAGCTATATTCACAGGAACAAACTTAGTTAGGTTATATAAAAGTTTGATCAAAATGACTTCACAGTCATAGTTGACATTATATGCTTACATTATAGATAGAAGCTCCACTTTCTATTTGTAGAATTCTCATATCAACCATTCTTGGCCTTTTATACGGTGTCCCTCTTCCTATACCGGTAGCAATATCCTATAAAAAGTGCAAATTATTAAGAGGTTAAACATAAAACAGACCTACAAATATGCAGTCTATAGAAGTAACTTCAGAGTAATTACCTGTTTTGTTAAACCTCTTGGTCTTCGTCTTCCTCTTCCTCTTCCTGTTCCTATTTTTGGTACATTTTGAAATGAAGGTGTTGATGAAGAACCAACACTTGATGACTTTGCACCACCAGTTGATCTTGCAATACCTTGTGTAGCCTTGTGACAACCTTTCTTGTTATGGCCTTTGGCATGACAGTTATTGCAAGTCAGCTGTGTACCTCTTTTGGAAAGCTTTCCCTATTTTGTTTTCAGTATGTTCCTTCCTTCTCACTTTCTTGGGCTTGCCAGGCATTACTCTTACTTCTAGTGGTATAACTAAAGGGTTTTGTGATTGTGGCCACATCTCCATATTTTGAACAGGCCGAAGAAAATGATTGTATGTTTTCATATAAGTCTCCCTATGGTACAATGTGAAATGTAGTTAACTAGCTCCAATTTCTTGAAATGGATAGCAGCTATAACATGAGCACATGGTATACCCTTCAGCATCCAAGCTCTACAAGTGCAGGTTAGCATGTTCAGATTCACTATATGCTTACTGGTTTGTCCCTCCTTCACTTCATAACCATATTGACCATTTCAGTGCACCACACATTTCATTCATTTTGTTGTGTTCTCCTGCAACACCTTCAGTGCCATTGGAGAAATGTCACTGATCCAAGTATCACAGAAATCCCTTATTTGTGTTATTCTTATCATCATCTTCGCCCTAATCACTTCAAGCATTGTGATGAATGTCTTGTGCCTTGGCCCCACTATCCAAGAACTAAATGTTTCGGCCAAATTGTTGTCAATACTGTCACAATTGCTGAAATACTTGAAATACACCTTGCACCACCTCTCTTTGTTATAGTATAGCAGGTCCTCAATTATTTTATCTCCTAGTTTCTCCATGTGATCAAGATTTTTCTTTAACTCTTGTTTATAAGTTGACCTAGCACATCTCCAAAAATAGGTCCTCTTCTCAATGCCTCTCTATTTTTTGACCAGTTTGCTAGGATGTGCCTGGCACACATCCTATGTTCTGCTTGTGGGAGGACCTCACTGATTTCTTTGTCAAATCCCTACAGCATATAAAAAATAAATAGCTAAAATATAAACTGTTAAAAGAATAAACATGTTAACAGATTTGAGCAATACATTTAACAGAATATAAGTTACCTTCTGCATTTCTGTAATAACAGTCAACTTTGTCCTATCTCCAAGCTCCAGATCATTCTTTAAAAGGTTCACAAACATCTCCAATTATATGTGTTTTCAACTTCAACTACCGCCCAAGCCAATGGCAACATCTGATTATTCCCATCCTTATAAACAGCCACAAGTAATTGCCCTTTACAAACACCTTTCAAAAAACAACCATCAAACCTTATACACCTCTACAACCATCAAGGTAGGCCTTCTTAAATGCATCAAAGCAGATAAAAAATGCTACAAACATTTTCCTTCCATTTTCAAGTGTTTCTTCACTAAGTCTCACAACACATGTACTGCCTGGATTAGTCCTTAGCAGCTCATCTCTGTAATCAAGAATCTGCCAAACTCCTTAACATGGTCTCCTATAATCTGTGTTAACACAATATTCTTAGTTTACCTTACAAGAGTCCTTCCAATATACACTTCTAACTCATTTTGAACTAACTCCTGAAACTTAAAGATTCTAATATTTGGTTCAGAAATTATTTTGTCCTTGTATCTTTCTGCTAAGTACTTTGAGTTGCACAATTTGTTCTTGGTAGTACCATTGCACTTGTGAAGTGGATTATAGTTCTTCACCACAAAATCTTTTGTCTAGAATCATAACTAGCAAACAAGAGCCATGGACAACCAGCACAACGCTTTACCCTCACCCTTGTTGGTTCATTAACATACTTATCTAACTCTACATGTTCATCAAATGCATACTTAGTAAGTGCTTCTCTAAACTGTCTAACACTCTCAAAAGAAAGTCCAGTTTCCCAAACAATGACCTTACAACTAGGATCAAAGATAACCCTATTTTGTTGATTTCTTCTTGCTCTTACTGGCTGTTAGACTTCATCATAAACAGTTTCATCAAGATCTGTTTCAAAACTAGCAGCTTCATCTGAGGGATAGTATGGCCCATCTCCAGCAATCTTACCCTCTAAAGATGTCTTCTTCCTAGCTGCATACTCATCATATCCTACATCTGGACCTTTTTTACCTAACTTGGCATGTCTAATTTGAACCTCTTTCTCTTTTTTCTTCCTTCTATGCACCTTTTTCCTCTTTTCTCTTAAATTTCTATACTTCTCATCAACATCACAACCATATTCTTCTTCCCCTTCCTCAAACACCTCTTCAATTTCTGAATCTGTACTATGGTTACTACTTTCTACATCAGTTTCAACTAATGGAGTATCATCAAGATTAGAAGGACCACCCTCATCCCCACCAGGCACATTATCAGCAACAAGGACACTATTTTGTGGTTCTTCAAACCTTATACCTTCACTGTCCCTAACACTTTGATTTATCCCTTTATCAAAAGACATACTAGATTCCCCACACACTTGGCTTACATATTCAATAGCTGGATGGACTACTAATGCTTCATGAATAGAGTAGGACACATTGTCACGACCCGGATTTCCCACCCTCGGGAGTCACGATGGCTCCTACTCGTGGAAGCTAGGCATGCCGAATATTACAAAATCATTACCCTTTTTATTAAACATGTTCGACCATTTAAAATAATAAGTGATTAAATAGCGAAATAAATTAAATAACCGAAAATACGGAAGACGAAAACATAATAATTCAACCAAATACTGCTACATAATTTGAAGTACAATACTACCCAGAATTTGGTGTCCCAAGCACGGACTGTCTAAGAATACTACAAATAAGGTCTGAATGAAATACATAAGTCTGTCTCTGAATAAATAAAAACAGAAAGAGAAAAGATAGGAGGAGACGCCAAGGCCCGCAGATGCCTGCAGGACTACATCGGGTCGCCTGAATAGACTGAAGACAGCACCCTCACTGCGGTCCTAACACTTCGGTATCAGTATCTGCACACAGTGCAGAGTGTAGTATTAGCACAACCAACCCCATGTGTTGGTAAGTGCCTAGCCTAACCTCGGCGAAGTAGTGACGAGGCTAGGACTAGACTACCAAATAAACCTGTGCAGTTAAATCATATACAACAGAAATAAAAACAGATAATTACAGCTAAAGTTGGGCGGGGGAAACATGCTGCGGGGAGTAACAGATAACAACAGAATAACAGTAGAAAAGTGTAAGGAACGCCATAAATCAATTACCAACAAAAGATAAGGAAATAAGGAAAACAAGTACACATGTAATACCGTTGCAGGTGTGCAACCCGATCCTATTTCATATAGTACCGTTGCAGGCGTGCAACCCGCTCCCATTTCATATCTTACCGTTGCGGGCATGCAACCCGCTCCCATTTCATATATTATCGTTTCAGGTGTGTAGTCCGCTCCTATTTCATATACTACTTGCAGACGTGCAACCCGCTCCCATTTCATATCTTACCGTTGCAGGCGTGTAACCCGCTCCCATTTTATATATTATTGTTGCAGGCGTGCAACCCGCTCCCATTTCATTTATCAACACCAATCATAAAAGAATCCCGGCAAGGGAACAATAGTATAACAACAACATCCCAGCAAGGGAACAATAATGTAATAACAATATTCCGGCAAGGGAACAATAATATAATAACAACATCCCGGCAAGGGAACAATAATATTACAACAACATCCCGACAAAGAAACAATAATATCACAACAACATCCCGGTAAGGGAACAATAATATAATTCTTATATGAAGCACGAATAAACCACAACGGAGTCATAAAATTTCAATGCAAGACTCACGGGCATGCTTGACACTGACGTATAGATACTCATCATCATGCCTATACGTCGTACTCCACAGTTAACATGTAGCAACTAAGACTCGACTCCTAATCCCTCAAGCTAAGGTTAGACCAAACACTTACCTCGATGTCACGAATACAATTCATGGCTCAACTATCGCTTTACCTCTTGATTCCACCACCAATTCGCTCGTATCTAGCCACAAGTTACTTAACTATATCAATAAATGCTAAATGAATCAATTCCAATGCACGAAAATAGGTTTTTTAAAGTTTTTCCCAAAAAGTCAAAAATCGCCCTCGGGCCCACATGGTCAAATCCCGAGGTTCGAACCAAAACCCGATTACCCATTCCCCCAAGAACCCAAATATACAATTTGTTTTGAAATCGGATCTCAAATCGGGGTCTCAATCCCCAAAATTTGAAAAACCTAGGTTCTACCCAAAACACCCAATTTTCCCCATTAAAACCCTTGATTTTGAGTTGAAATTATGATAAAAGATGTTAATAATTAATAAAAACAAGATAAATTTGACTTACAATCGATTTGGAAGAGTACTTGTCTTTGAAAAATTGCCCAAGGGCGTCTTGGTTTCGAAAGGGTTTGAAAAATGGTTGAAATGCGTCTAAGTTAGGATTTTGCAGGTTGCAGGTGTCGGCAGAAAACTGACCCCTTCGCATTTACGACCCATTTTGATTTCCGGTCACCTTCGCATTTGCGACTAAGGCAGCCCAGGTCGATTATCGTATTTGCGAAGCCTGCAGACCTGAAACATACCAGCTAAAACCTGCAACTTCCTAAGTCCAAATTTCACTCCGTGGCCTATCCAAAACTCACCCGAGCCCTCGGGGCTCCAAACCAAACATGCACACTAACCCAAAAATATCATACGGACTTGCTCGTACAATCAAATCATGAAAATAACATGTAAAACTATGAATCAAACCTCAAAGCTCATCATTTTCATCAAGAACACTTAAAGTTCATAACTCTTCAACCGAAGGTCCAAATCACGTCAAATAAACTCCATTTTCCACCAAATTTCACAGTTATCATTTAAATACTTTAACAAGCTTGTACCGAGCTCCGGAACCAAAATACAGGCCCGCTACCAATGGTTTCAAACATTAATTCTTTTCTTTATTTCATAAATAATTTAGCAAAATAATTTCTTTCAAAATTGATTTCTAAGGCTTGGGACCTCGGAATTCATTTCCGGACATATGCCCAAGTCTCATATTTTACTGCAGACCTCCGCAATCGTCGGAACGCAGATCCGGGTCTGTTTGCTCAAAATGTTGACCAAAGTCAACCATATTCAAATTTTAACTCTAGAAATTTTTATCTCTCATATTTTCACATAAAAGCTTTCCGAATATACGTCCGGACCACGCACGCAAATCGAGGTGAGGTAAAAAAGAGGTTTTAAGGCATCAGAATACATAATTTATTTCTAACACAAGTGATGACCTTTTGGGTCATCACACACATACACTTCAAATATATCCCCATCTTTTAATAGAGGCACAATACCCATAATATCCCTATCAGTTAAATTTTTTTACCAAAGTACTAGAATTAGGTGGTCTCAGATAAATATCACATGTTTCACAATTATACCCATTTCTTTCACAGAGTCTACAAACTCAAAATACAAAAATCTGTCAACATCAATATCAAAGTACTCTGTCATAATACCTCCTTCGTAGTTAATAGGATATTGTTGTAACTGACCTCCATGGAATATCCTCAGTGTAACGAGCTCAAAAGCCATTTCTTCGAACTGAAATCAGTAAACAAGAAAAATATCCATAAATATTTTTTTTTTCATTTCAAAATCGACAAGACTACTTGAAGAAAGCAAGAAGAACCTACAAGAGAAGCCAACGATCTTCAGTATCTACACGCTAATTGACGAGATTTGGGGTGAAATCGACACTAGGTTTTGACTTCATCAGTGCTTTTCTCGTTTTGTTTAGAGAGAAATGAGGTCGGGTAATTCAGCCTAGCATAAAATATAAAAGATGGCGGGTCGGGTATTTTAATCGGGTGGATTTTTAAGTAATGGACTGGATCATTAAAAGGGTTTGAGTTCACTAATGACGTGGCATCACCAGTAAGAGGGTGGCTCACACTCGTTAGTCTTTAACTGGTCTGGGTCATGAAGGGTGGAACAAAATTCACGTGCAATATGGTTAGGGGGTAAAAGAACACTTGTTTAGTTAAAGTGTTCAAATCTATTTTTTGAACAACTTTAAGGGGGTCTTTATGTATTTTAGCTATCTTTTTCGATAAATAATATGTGTATACATAATAGTTCGGCATCCTTAATAACATAAGCTAGGTAATATATATTTGAGAGGAAAGTAAAATATTAAAACCATGAAAATCTTAGATCCAAATTCACTCGTAAACGAAATTATAACAAGGTCAACATCATCTGTGCAAAATCTTGTGCGTATACACATGAAAGGTTGTTGGCTAACGCATTGCCATTGCATGGTACCAAATCCCCTAAATCATGGCCGATTTTCTTGTGGTAAAATGGTCGTATTTAATTCCTCCAATTATGCATCCTCCCCGGCAACCATTGACCGCCAATATCAAATCTCTCTCTTAAATGCTTGAGTTATGAGTTTTGAATTCTATAAAAATAATATTATTAAAAAATAGAAATTAGTCACGGATGAATTCTGCAGTTAAACAAAAAATTATATCGCTAATTTTATTTATCGACGGATTAACAACAAAAATTCATGAATTTATTAATATAAATACTAACTACGTATCTATCTATGAAGCACCCTCTGCTTGCGTTATCTTTATTAATTGTACTCGTTCGAATTTTGTCACCCGTTATTTGGCATATGGAGAAGCTCGCTTAAAGTGAAGAAATTAAAAGTTATATTAACATAGACAGCCTTATATTCTTTTGATCTTGTTTTCGGCACCATCTTCATCTTTTTATCCGTGACAGTTGACATCATCTCCATCACCTACCTAATGTTTTACAAATGTCAACTCTTCTTTAAACTTATCTATGACTAACTTTAATATATGTAATTACTTAATTATCCAAAGTTTTGAATCCTAGTGTTCGTATTTGTCAAATTTAACTTCGTTTTTTAGCTTATATACCCAGAGGAATATCTATGTTAAGGGATATGGGTTCACGTGAACCCATACTCCTCTTTCTATACCATAATAATAACGTTAAATTTTTTTAAAATTACTTAAATATATGTGCGTGCAACTGTGACGACCCGGTCGGTCGTCTTAAGAATTAACGCCCCGATCCCCTATTAACTACTTTTTCCATATTTATTTCTGCTATTTTGATTTGCCGAGATGTTCGATTTTGAGTTTGGGAGATTTTTGGGACACTTAGTCCCTAAATGAGAGCTTAAGTGTTGAAAATTTGACCGTAGTCAGAACAGTATGAAGACGGCCTCGGAATGGAATTCTAATGGTTCCCTTAGCTCCGTTGGGTGATTTCGGGCTTAGGGGCGTGTTTGGATTGTGTTTTGGAGGTCCGTAGCTAATTTAGGCTTGAAATGCCGAAAGGTCGAATTTTGAAGTTTCAGGTTCGATAATGAGATTTTGATCTGAGGGTCGGAATGAAATTCCGGAAGTTGGAGTAGCTCCGTTGAATGTGACGTGTGTGCAAAATTTCAGGTCATTCGGACGAGGGTTGGTAGACTTTTTGATCGAAAGCGTATTTTTAGAGTTTTGGAGTTCTTAGGCTTGAATTCGTGGTTGATTCGTCGTTTTGATATTGTTTTAGGTGTTTTAAGGATTGGTATAAGTTTGGACAGAGGTATTGGACTTGTTAGTGCCACTGGTTGAGGTCTCGGGGGCCTCAGAATGATTTCGGATGGTTGACGGAAGGATTTTGAGTTTGGAGTTGCAGCTGAAGCTATGACTGCTGTCATAACCGCATCTGCGGTTGAGAGGCCACAGGTGCGACTCCCGCATATGAGGAATGCATCCGCAGAAGCGGTAGATGAGGAAGGGGACAGGAACTGCAGAAACGGCATATGTACCGCACCTGCGAGACCGCAGATGCGGATTCTGGGTCGCAGGTGCGGCGGAGAGGTTTTAAGTGAGAACCGCAGAAGTGGTTCCCCAACCGCAGAAGAGGTATTGCAGATGCGATGGGTGAACCGCAGATGCGGTATTGCTGGGCAGAACATATAAATAGTTGCCTTCGCAAATTGAGCTATTCTTTCACTATTTTCATCCGGGAAGTGAGCTTTTGGGGAGATTTTTGAGAGGGAATTCAAGGGAACTTCGAGGAGGTAAGATTCTTGAAACCTAAACTCGTTAGTGAGGTGATTTTTATCATTATAAACATGAAAGTTTAAGGAAAATCAGTGGTAATTTGGGGGTTAGGGCTTGACTAATTAGAGACCTTTGAGTGATGATTTGAGGGACCATTTAAGGTCCGATTTTGGTACTTTTGGTATGACTGAACTCGTGAGAGTGTGAGGATTCTGGAAATACAAATTTTACTTGATTCCGAGACGTGGGCCTGAGGGGCATTTTGATCATTTTACCTAATTTTGCGTATTAGCTTAGAATTTCTTTGTAGAATCAGTTACTTGAAGTGTTATTTACATTATGAAATTGAATTGAATAGATTTGGGCCATTTGAAGTCGAGTACTCGTGGCAAGAACGTGGTTTCGAATTGATTTGAGCTGGTTCGAGGTAAGTGGCTTGCCTAACCTTGTGTGGGGGACCTTCTCCTTAGGATTTGGTATTATTGATAATTGAAATGTCTTGTACGTGAGGTGACGAGTGAGTACTTGTGCTAATTGTTGGAAATCCGATTTTCATTAAGTGATTACTAGTATGTTTCCTTTCCTATTTTTATTACGTGCACTATTAAGCCTGTTGTTAGCTTAGGAAAGCATGCCTAAGTGATTTATTTGCTTTATTTGTTCAAACTGCTTTATCTGAATTTCGTGCAGCATACTAGGCTAGAATTACTTGTTGCCCTAATATGAAATTTGACATTTCTGAATATTTTTCTGTTGTTGCTGTGTATTTACATTGGGACTACGGATATGGGATTCAGGTAGCTTGCCTTTGTCTGTTTACATTTGGAACTACGTATGTGGGATTCCAGCAGATCCCCCTGCACAGTTATATGGAACTATGGGACTGCACCCCGTAGATTCCCCCAGTACTGGGTATTTACATTTGGGAATACGTAACGGGATTCCGGTAGATCCCCTCGTACCATGAGTTGGACTACAGGACGATATCCTGAGAGATCTCCAATTGTTATTTTTGGTGCTGAACCGTACTTCTTTCTGTGTTTACTTTACCTCTGTAATAGTTGTTGTTGTCCTTTATATCATGTGTTACTTTTACTGCGGTACTTATTTATACTATTCTGTTCTACACTGTCGGACTTTATATTTTATTTAACCTCAGTAGGGCCCTGACCTTCCTTGTTACTACCCGACCGAGGTTAGGCTCGGCACTTACTGAGTACTGTTATGGTGTACTCATGCCCTTTCTGTGCATATTTTTCATGTACGGATCTAGGTAATTCGACTCAGTCCTATCACCCTTGAGGCGAGGTGACTATTCCAGAGACTTCGAGGTATATCTGCCGTATCCGCAGACCGAGGAGTCCCTTTCTACTCTCCCTATTGTATTAGCCCTTCTGTATTTTTTTTCCTTGTTAGATATTCTAGAGTTAGACAATGGTAGACATTCCAAGACTTGTGGTTTCATGAGATTCCGGGTTTTGGGAAATGTTGTTTGTTTCGAGAAGTTGTATTGTATATGACGAGTGGCATTTTTAATACTATTTCATTTGGTTATTTTGGCTTTTAATTATTTCTTTCGCAAGTTTTGTTTATTTTCCGTATTTGTTAGGCTTACCTAGTCGTAAAGACTAGGTGCCATTATGGCAGTTCAGTAGGGCGAACTGGGATTGTGACAAGTTGGTATCAGAGCTCTAAGTTCATAGGAGTCATAAATCGCAAGACGGTTTATTAGAGTCTCGCTGATCAGTACAGAGACAAATGTACTTATCTACGAGAGGCTATGTAACTGTTAGGAAAAAATTCCATTTCATTTGATTTCCTTGTCGCGCAAGATTTTGATGTCACAATTCTAAACTTCTGTCTTCTATTCTCTCACAGATGGTGAGGACACGTGCTACCCGAGATGATCAGGCACCCGCGCCCCCTACTGCAGCCGTCAGAGGCCGGGGCCCGGGTAGAGGCCGAGGACGCGCACGTGGTGCAGCCAGAGCACCTGCGCGAGCTGCCACTGAGGTACCGCCAACAGTTCCAGCCGGAGTCAAGGTACCTGATATGCCTACTGCTACTACTACTCCAGCACTTCAGGAGACTCTGGCACAGTTCATGAGCATGTACACCACTTTGGCTCAGGCAGGGTTTCTTCCCCTTACTGCAGCTACGTCTCAAGCCGGGGGAGGAGCACATACTCCCGTTACCCGCACTCTTGAGAAGCGAGTGCATGTTGAGCAGGTCCCTAAGATTATTCCTGTACAACCTGCAATTCGAGATCAGCCCGAGGACAGGGCAGTGATTTCCGAGGATGAGCAGTTGAGGCTTGAGAGATTCAAGAAGTACAAGCCTCCTGTATTCAGTGGTCTAGCATCGGATGATGTTTTGGGATTCCTAGATGAGTGTTACCATATTATTCGTACCATGGGTATATCAGGATCGAGCGGGGTTTCCTTCACTACTTTCCAGCTTTGAGGAGCCGCCTATGAGTGGTGGCTCACCTATGAGTTAGACAGTCCGGATGAGGCTGCTTCACTGACTTGGACTCATTTTTTAGATTTGTTCCTGAGAGAGTATGTCCCTCAGAGCCTCAGGGACATATGGTGCGCAGAGTTTGAGCATTTGCGCCAGGGTGCTATGACTGTCTTAGAGTATGTTGTCTGTTACACTAGTTTGGCTAGACATGCACCAGCCCTGGTTTCTACTGCTCGCAAGAGGGTTCTCCGATTTATTGAGGGCCTTATTCCCAACATCAGGTCTAGCATGACTCATGAGTTGGAGATGGATATTTCTTATCAGCAGGTGGTGAGCACTGCTAGGAGGATTGAGGGTATACATGCTAGGGAGAGAGAGGAGAGGGAGGCCAAGAGGTCTCGAGAGTCGGACCATTATTCTGGTGCCCGTGCCCCAACTACAGGTTGTCATGGTAGGGGTTATATGAGTAGCCCTGTTCATTCAGCTCTTCCAGCAGGCAGTGGTATTCCAGCTCCTCCTAGACCTCATGAGCCTTATTATGCACCTCCAATTTCTAGCTCGCCTCCCACGCGGGGTGCTTTCAGAGGTCAATCCAGCAGACCTGGCCCGAGCCAGTCACAGCCGCCACGTCCTCCCAGAGCTTGTTTTGAGTATGGTGACACATGTCATAGGGTGAGGGATTTCCCCAGACTTGGGAGGGGTGCACCTCCGCAGACTTCTCAGCCACAGCATACCCTGCAGAGTTCTCAGGCTATAGTTACAGCTCCAGTTGCTATCCCACCTGCTCAGCCAGCTAGAAGTCGAGGTCGGGGAGGTAGAGGTCACCCTATAGGGGGAGGCCAGCCCTAATACTATGCCCTCCTTGCCCCTACCGAGGTTATTGCCTCCGATTCTGTCATCACAGGTATTATATTGGTTTGTCACAGAGATGCATAGGTTCTATTCGATACAGGCTCCACTTACTCTTATGTGTCTTCTTATTTTGCTCTGCATTTGGGTGTACCTCGGGATTCCTTGACTTCCCCTATTTAGGTTTCTACTCATGTGGGAGATTCTCTTATTGTGGACCGCATTTATCGGTCGTGTTTGGTTGCTCTTAGTGGTTTTGAGACCAGAGCTGATTTATTGTTACTCAGCATGGTAGATTTTGATATTATCTTGGGCATGGACTGGTTGTCGCCCCATTATGCTATTTTAGATTGTCACGCCAATATTGTGACGCTGGCTATGCCAGGTTTACCGTGTGTTGAGCGGAGGGGTACTTTAGATCACACTCCCAATAGAGTCATTTCTTTCCTTAAGGCTCAGCGGATGGTTGAGAAGGGGTGTGACGCATATTTAGCCTATGTGAGAGATGTCAGTATCGATACCCCTTCAGTTGATTCAGTCCCAGTAGTATGGAATTTTCCCGATGTGTTCCCAGCTGATCTTCCGGGCATGCTGCCTGATAGAGATATTGATTTTGGCATTGATCTATTATCGGGCACTCAGCCCATTTCTATTCCACCGTATCATATGGCTCCTCTTGAGTTGAAAGAGTTGAAGGATCAGTTACAGGAATTGCTTGATAAGGGTTTTATTCGGCCCAATGTCACCTTGGGTTGCTCCTGTCTTGTTTGTGAAGAAAAAGGATGGTTCTATGCGTATGTGCATTGATTATCGCCTGTTGAACAAAGTTACAATGAATAACCGTTATCCCTTGCCTCGTATTGATGATTTGTTTGATCAGCTTCAGGGCGCACGAGTGTTTTCTAAGATTGACTTGCGCTCAGGTTACCATCAGTTGAAGATTCGGGAGCCAGATATCCCAAAGACTGCTTTTAGGACTCGGTATGGTCATTACTAATTCCTTGTTATGTCATTTGGGTTGACCAATGCCCCAGCAGCCTTTGTGCATTTGATGCATAGTGTGTTCCGGTCGTATCTTGACTCATTCGTCATTGTCTTTATTGATGATATTCTGGTGTATTCCTAGAGTCGGGAAGATCATGAGCAGCACCTAAGGACTGTGATTCAGACTCTGAGAGAGAAGAGGTTATATGCTAAGTTCTTGAAATGTGAGTTTTGATTGGATTCTGTGGCATTCTTAGGCCACATGGTATCGAGTGAGGGTATTCAGGTGGATCCGAAGAAAGTAGAGGTAGTGCAGAGTTGGCCTAGACCATACTCAGCTACAGAGATCCGTAGTTTTCTCAGCTTGGCGGGTTACTACCGTCGTTTTGTGGAGGGGTTTTCATCGATAGCAGCCCCTATATCAGACTGACCCAGAAGGGTGCTCCGTTCCAGTGGACGGAAGAGTGTGAGGCGAGCTTTCAGAAGCTCAAGGCAGCTTTGACTACAGCCCCAATTTTGATAGTGCCTACAGGTTCGGGGTCTTATACGGTCTATTGTGATGCCTCGAGGATTGGCCTTGGAGCGGTGTTGACGCAGGGCGGTAGGGTGATTGCCTACGCGTCCAGATAGTTGAAGGTGCATGAGAAGAACTACCCTATCCACGATCTAGAGTTAGCTGCCATTGTTCACGCCTTGAAGATCTGGCGCCATTATTTGTACGGTGTCCTTGTGAGATTTATACTGATCATCAGAGCTTGCAGCACTTGTTCAAGCAAACGGATCTTAATTTGCGCCAGAGGAGGTGGTTGGAGTTACTGAAGGACTATGATATCACTATTTTGTATCTCTCGGGCAAGGCCAATGTGGTGGTCAATGCCTTGAGTCGTTGGGTAGAGAGTTTGGGAGTTTGGCTTATTTACTAGCATCGGAGAGGCCTATGGCGATGGATGTTCAGGCCTTAGCCAGCCAGTTTGTGAGATTGGATCTTTCGGAGCCCAGTCAGGTTCTAGCTTGCGTGGTTTCTCGGTCTTCCTTATTTGATCGTATCAGGGAGCGTCAATATGATGACCCTCATTTGTTTGTCCTCAAGGACAAGTTCAGCATGGTGATGCCAAAGATGTGACTATTGGTGATAACGGGGTATTGACGATGTAGGGTCGGATTTGTGTACCCAATGTTGATGGGCGTCGGGAGTTGATTCTAGAGGAGGCCCATAGTTCTCGGTATTCTATTCATCCGGGTGACGGGAAGATGTATCAGGATTTGAGACAACACTATTGGTGGAGGCGGATGAAGAAAGATATACTTGGGTTTGTAGCTCGGTGCCTCAACTGTCAGCAGGTGAAGTATGAGCACCAGAGATCGGGTGGGTTGCTTCAGCAAATAGAGATTCCGGAGTTTAAATGGGAGCAGATCACCATGGACTTCGTAGTTGGGCTCCCACGGACTTTGAGAAAGTTCGATGCTATTTGGGTGATTGTGGATCGGTTGACCAAGTCCGCTCACTTTATTCCTGT
Organism: Nicotiana sylvestris; assembly: GCF_000393655.2. Lineage (NCBI taxonomy): Eukaryota > Viridiplantae > Streptophyta > Magnoliopsida > Solanales > Solanaceae > Nicotiana > Nicotiana sylvestris. Next base: position 34,012,774 of record NC_091066.1, on the reverse strand, counting down.
GTGTACTACCTACTCTTCGGAGCGTCTAGCAGAGATTTATATTCGGGAGATTGTTCGTATGCATGGTATTCCAGTTTCCATCATTTCAGATAGAGGTACTCAGTTCACATCACGGTTTTGGAGGGCCATTCAGCATGAGTTGGGTACTCGGGTGGAGTTGAGTACAACATTTCAGCCTCAGACGGACGGACAGTCCAAGCGCACTATTCAGATTCTTGGGGATATGCTCCATGCGTGTGTGCTTGAGTTTGGAGGGTCTTGGGATCAATTCTTGCCATTGGCGGAGTTTGCTTACAATAACAGCTATCAGTCCAGCATTCAGATGGCACCGTATGAGGCTTTATATGGTAGGCGGTGTAGATCCTCGGTAGGTTGGTTTAAGCTGGGTGAGGCTAGATTATTGGGTACAGACTTGGTTCAGGATGCTTTGGAGAAGGTTAAGGTGATCCAGGATAGACTCCGTACAGCCCAGTCTAGACAGAAGAGTTACGCGGACCGGAAGGTTCGTGATGTTTCCTATATGGTTGGAGAGCGGGTTCTGCTTTGGGTTTCGCCTATGTAGGGCGTTATGAGATTTGGGAAGAAAGGGAAGTTGAGTCCGAGGTTTATTAGCCCTTTTGAGATATTGAGGCGTGTTGGGGAGGTTTTTTGTGAGCTTGCCTTACCTCCCAGCTTGGCAGGAGTTCATCCGGTATTTCATGTTTTGATGCTCTGGAGGTATCACGGTGATCCGTCGCACGTGTTGGATTTCAGTTCAGTCTAGTTGGTCAAGGATCTATCCTATGTTGAGGAGCCAGTGGCAATATTGGACAGGCAGGTTAGAAAGCTAAGGTCAAAGAACATTGCATCAGTAAAGGTTCAGTGGCGGGGTCAGCCGGTCGAGGAGGCGACCTAGGAGACCGAGCAGGATATGTGCAGTCGTTACCCTCATCTTTTCACTACTTCAGGTATGTCTCTATGCTCGTTCGAGGATGAACGAATGTTTAAGTGTAGGAGGATGTAACGACCCGGCCTTTCATCTTAAGAATTAATGCCCCTATCCCCTATTAACTGCTTTCACCGTGTTTATTTCTTCTATTTTGATTTGCCGGGATGTTCGGATTTTAGTTTCGGAGAGTTTTGGGACACTTAGTCCCTAAATGAGAGCTTAAGTGTTGGAAATTTGACCGTAGTCGGAACAGTGTGAAGACGATCTCGGAATAGAATTTTGATGGTTTCGTTAGCTCCGTTGGGTGATTTCGGGCTTAGGGGCATGTTCGGATTGTGTTTTGGAGGTCCGTAGCTAATTTAGGCTTGAAATGCCAAAAGGTCGAATTTTGAAGTTTCTGGTTTAATAGTGAGATTTTGATCCGAGGGTCGGAATGGAATTCCGGAAGTTGGAGTAGCTCCATAGTGTTGAATGTGACGTGTGTGCAAAATTTCAGTACATTCGGACGAGGGTTGTAGACTTTTTGATCGAAAGCATATTTTTAGAGTTTTGGAGTTCTTAGACTTGAATTCGTGGTTGATTCGTCGTTTCGATGTTGTTTTAGATGTTTTAAGGATTGGTATAAGTTTGGACAGGGGTATTGGACTTGTTGGTGCCTTTGGTTGAGGTCCCGGGGGCCTCGGAATGATTTCGGATGGTTGACAGAAGGATTTTGAGTTTGGAGTTGCAGCTGAAGCTATGACTGCTGTCATAACCGCATCTGCGGTTGAGAGGCTGCAGGTGCGAATCACGCATATGCGGAATGCAGCCGCAGAAGTGGCAGATGAGGAAGAGGCCAGGAACCGCAAAAGCGGCATATGTACCGCACCTGCGAGACCGCAGATGTGGATTCTGGGTCGCAGGTGCGGCGGAGAGGTTTTAAGTGAGAACCGCGGAAGCGGTTCCCCAACCGTAGAAGTGGTATTGCTGATGCGATGGGTGGACCGCAGATGCGTGATTGCTGGGCAGAACATATAAATAGTTGCCTTCGCAAATTTGAGCTATTCTTTCACTATTTTCATCCGGGAAGTGAGCTTTTGGGGAGATTTTTGAGAGGGAATTCAAGGGAACTTCGAGGAGGTAAGATTCTTGGAACCTAAACTTGTTATTGAGGTGATTTTTATCATTATAAACATGAAAATTTAAGGAAAATCAGTGGTAATTTGGGGGTTAGGGTTTTACTAGTTAGAGACCTTTGAGTGATGATCTGAGGTACCATTTGAGGTCCGATTTTGGTACTTTTGGTATGACTGAACTCGTGAGAGTGTGAAAATTCTGAAAAATATAAATTTTACTTGATTCCGTGATGTGGGCCTGAGGGGCGTTTTGGTCATTTTACCTAATTTCGCGTATTAGCTTAGAATTTCTTTGTACAATCAGTTACTTGAAGTGTTATTTTTACATTATGAAGTGAATAGATTTGGGCCATTTGGAGTCGAGTACTCATGGCAAGAACGTGGTTTCGAATTGATTTGAGCTGGTTCGAGGTCAGTGGCTTGCCTAACCTTGTGTGGGGGACCTTCCCCTTAGGATTTGGTATTATTGATAATTAAAATGCCTTGTACGTGAGGTGACGAGTGCGTACTTGTTCTAATTATTGGAAATCCAAATTTTTCAAGTAATTACTAGTATGTTTCCTTTCCTGTCTTTATTACATGCACTATTAAGCCTATTGTTAGCTTAGGAAAGCATGCGTAAGTGATTTAATTATTTTATTTGTTTAAACTGCTTTACCTGAATTCTGTGTAGCATGATAGGCTAGAATTACTTGTTGCCCTAATATGAAATTTGACATTTCTGAATATTTTCCTGTTGCTGCTGTGTATTTACATTGGGACAACGGATGTGGGATTCTGGTAGCTTCCCCTTATCTGTTTACATTTGGGACTGTGTATGTGGGATTCTGGTAGATCCCCCTGCACAATTATTTGGAGCTATGAGACTGCACCTGGTAGATTCCCCCAGTACTAGGTATTTACATTTGGGACTACGGAAAGGGATTCCGGTAGATTCTCGTCTACTATGAGTTGCACTACAGGACGGTATCCTAAGAGATCTCTGATTGTTATTTTTGGTGCTGAGTCAACTTTTTTCTGTGTATACTTTGCCTCTGTAATAGTTGTTGCTGTCCTTTTATATCCTGTGTTACTTTTACTGCGGTACTTGTTTATACTGTTCTGTTCTACACTGTCGGACTTTATATTTTATTTAAACTCAGTATGGCCCTGACCTACCTCGTCACTACCCGACTGTGGTTAGGCTCGGCACTTACTGAGTACCGTTGTGGTGTATTCATGCCCTTTCTGCGCATGTTTTTCATGTACAGATCCAGGTACTTCGACTCAGTCCTATCACCCTTGGGGCGAGGCGACTGTTCCAGAGACTTCGAGGTATATCTGCCGCATCCGCAGACCGAAGAGTCCCTTTCTACTCTCCCTATTGTATTAGCCCTTCTGTATTTCTTTTCCTTGTTAGATATTCTTGATTTAGACACTAGTAGACATTCCAAGGCTTGTGGTTTCATGAGATTCCGGGTTTTGGGAAATGTTGTTAGTTTCGAGAAGTTGTATTGTATATGCCGAGCGGCATTTTAAATACTGTTTCATTTGGTTATTTTGGCTTTTAATTATTTCTTCCGCAAGTTTTGTTTATTTTCTGCTTTTGTTAGGCTTACCTAGTGTAGAGACTAGGTGCCATCACGGCAGTTCACGGAGGGCGAACTGTGGTCGTGACAGCACCCATGCTCAAAAACTTCTATGGTGCAATTATCATTGGGTTCACCTTTACAATTGGAATTGGCGATTCAAATTGCACTCCGAATGGTATTATTTACGGCATGGTGTATATATACATATACATATACATACATATATATACATATATATATATATATATATATCAATTACTAAAATTTTAAAGATAAAATAATTTTAAATTTATTATTTCAAACGTGCAGTGGGTTCATAAGAGATTAAAGTTAAACCCGTCAAATATAAATTCTAGATCCACATCTTCACAACAGGCATCCATCCTCTTGAAATCCTGAATCTGCCTCTGTGTAATACCTCTTCTTCCATGTGTTTTATGAGTAAACAGTGGTCTCCATACATGCATGAAATTCCTTCCCGTCCTTTTTAGTTGTCGCGTTCAGTAAGAAATAATTAACAAGAAGAATTTTTTGAATAAAATACCTTTATTTATATCTTTAATCATTCAATAAATTAATCTCTCTTTAATAAATATTCTCTCTATTAATCAATAGTTTTCACTTCCACAATTAATGCTAAGGGAAAACTAAAATTAAAAAACATATAAGTATACCCTAATTTTCTTAAATGATAACTATTTTGGACCGGACATATTTAATAAGTGCAACAACTAATATGAATCGGAGGAAGTAAATGATTACTATTTAAATATATCAAATTTTTTGGGATCAATTACATTATGAGAGTGATCGAAGATAGTTTATATATATATATATATATTCATAAATTGGTTCTGCAGACAATGCCAATCCCATATGCCATCTTTAAGAACATTATTCAGTTGAATATTGTTGTGGTTAATATTATCTAGGAGCAGGTGATATAGGGGGCCAAATTACGTCCAGTTGTCGTACCAGAAGGACACATTTAATTTCGATTCCCAACATCCCAATGAATATTCGTTTCTACAACTTCTCTGATTTCACTCAATGTTTTCCACCCATGAGAGTTCCCAGTATTCTAATGAGTTGTAGATGGATGATTACTAGAGAGGTACTTAGCCTTCATAAACTCACTCTGTAGGGAATTAGTGGTTCTAAGAGACCACCAATGTTTAGCCTTGAAATCTTGACAAATATCTGAGAGTCTTGTGAAGTTAGTACACCCCCTATTTGTAAGGAAAGAAAAGATTTTGCCAGGAAATACAATGATATTTACCCCCAGTATCTTGTTCGAATAAAAAAATCTAGCAACATATTTTTCAATTATGCCAAGAGTCCCTTTGGGAGGTTTAACAGCTGCCAGTACATGGATAGGAAGAGCTAAAAAAATATCGGGATAACTCTTCCACCAGTAGGCAGTAATTTAGTATGCCACCCACTGATCCTACTAATGAATTTATCAACCATACCAGAAAATGAGAGATCTTCTTTCTTCCAACAATCAATGGGCATCCCAAATACTTGATAAGGAAGAGTTGTGGTTCATACCAGTAATCGCCTTGATTCTAGTAAGAGCAGAATTGCTCGGATTGGGTGCCAAGCAAAACAGCTCTTGCCTTTGTTATTAAGTTAACCTGACACCATCTCATACCTGGTGAGGGTATCCAGTACCTTTCTTAGAGTATTTTTGCTACCATTACAAAATAAAATGGTGTCATCAGCAAAAGCTAGATGATTGATAAAAGGGCCATTGTAAGTCATATAAAAACCTTTATAGCCAGCAGCAGACTGGAGATTGTTAAGCATCTTGGAGAGATACTTTGCACTAAGGATAAAAAAAAGAGGGGGGAAGGGGGTCTCTTCTCCTCAACTCTCTACTAGACTTAAAGAAACCATGTCTAATACCATTCATAGCCACTGAGTACCAATTATGAGAGATGTAGTTGTGAATGAGGTTGATCCAAAGTTCAGAGAGTTCCATCTTCCTGAGAAATATGCATAGAAAATTCCAGGAGACACTATCATAGGCCTTAGTCATATCCAACATTAAGACCACATTTCCTCCTCTGCTAGGTTTACCAATGTCATTGATAATTTCTTGGGCAAGAAGAATATTTTCAGTTATGGATCTAACTTTGACGAAGCCACTTTGGCTAATACATATAATCCTAGGCAAGATGGTGGCAAGCCTAACATTTAGGATTTTGGAGAAACTCTTGTTGGATATGATGCAGAGGCTAATGGGTCTCAAATCATAGAACTGTTGTGGGTGCTCAACATTAGGTATCATAACAAGGCAAGTGTGGGAGAAGAATTTTTAGATAATAGCTCCATTGAAGAAATCCACAACTGCATTATGCACATCTTGGCCTATGATTTGCCATGACTTTTGATAAAAACATTCGTTGAATCCATCTAGGCCAGGGGCACTATCAACAACAATAGAAAAAAAAATATTTTTTTTAACTTCCTATGTGGAAGGGATATCAATAAGCATAAGGTTGTCTTCATTAGAAATGCATCTCTTTAGGCAATTAAGGGTAGATAAATCATCATTGTGATTCTCTTTAGAAAACAAGTACTGATAGAATCTGATAGCTCCTTCTACAACAACATCATTTCCCTCAAGCCATTGATTTTGATCATTTATGATTTTCCTGATTGCAACTTTCCTTTTGTTGTCTTTAATAATCCCATGGAAGTAGGCAGTATTTGAATCACCCTCATCAAGCCATTTGATCCAATATTTTTGCCTCAATATAGAATTTTGGATTTTGAAGTATCTAGTAAATTCAGCTCTACATTTTGAAAGTTCACTTCTATTGTCAGGGGTGTTGTTCATCAGACAGTTATCCTCCAGTATCCTCAATTGTTCATCAAGTCTCTTAGGCTCCCCGTAGATATCCCCAAAGTTCTGTCTTAACCAAGTACTAAGAGTATCGCTAGTCCTTTTGAGCTTCTGGTGAAGGATATAGAGGGGTTTTCATTGACTTCTTCATCCCAAGCATTCTGAACTATTTGAATGTACCCATGATGGTCGTTCTAGAAGTTTAGGAACTTGAAGTACTTGAGGTGTTAGGTGGTTTTATTATTGATTTTGACAATAAGGGGGGGCATGATCAGAGCAGACCCTAGTTAAGTGAGTGATAGTAGTGACATTTAAAGCATCAAACCAGGCAGTCTAGTCTCTTCCAAATGGTGGTTGGTGGGTCTCTATTGTCGCACCAGGTGAAGATAGATCAAATAAAACCCACATCTTGAAGGCCACATTCATTAAGGCACTAGATAAAGTCCAGACTCTCATCCATTCTGTGGCACCTGCCACCTTTTTTCATCACTAGTAGTGATCACATGGAATTCTCAGATAACCCCCCCCCCCTCCCAGGGTTCCTGGATATTGTTAGAGATGTTTTTCATGTCTGCCCACAGTTCCATTCTAAGGTATTTTGTGCATTTAGCATAGACCACAGTAAAGGAGAAGCCAGGACCATTATTGTGAGTGACTCTGAGGGCACATGTTGACCGTTGTCCATAATTGTCATGGCCCCAAAACCAACCCGGTCGTGATGGCACCTATCATGATACTAGGCAAGCCGACACACTAACAAAACTAATCAACATTTCTAATCTTAAAATGAAATCAAGTTACTTATCAATAAACCTTCAAGAAGTAATTAGATCAAAACAACAGTGCGGAAAGAAAGCCGACATTGGGGTGTCACTAGTCATGGGCATCTACTTCAACTATCTGACAACGTCAAGACCAACATGGCTGGAAAAATCACAAAGATACACTAAGGAAGAATAAGTAGGGAGAAAAAAATCAGGGCTGTGATCGTCAGGCAGCTACCTTGCTATCTCCGATGAACTTGCTACTGAGTAATCAACACCCGCCACTGGATTCAGAAATACCTGAATCTGCATACAAGGTACAGGGAGTAATGTGAGTACTCCAACTCAGTAAGTAATAAAAGTAAATAAAGACTGAGCAGTAAAAAATTATGTAATCCACATCATAGAACCACAGTGGGTATAGTATGCTTCCAAAACAGGATACAAATCAAATCATCTCGTTAACTCCAATTTTAGTAAAATCCTTTGAAAAATATCTTTCTGACAATTTCAATAGAGGTTAGTTTATAGTGAAAGTGATGAAAATCGTAATCGGCCCCTCGGGCAAAACATAGTCCGTATACAGCCCCTCGGGCAAACATAAATCATAAACAGCCCATCGGGCTATCAGTTCGGCCACTCATATACATCTCATAACTTAAAAATCTCAGTGGAAATAACAAAACCAAATCATTAATTTAATTCCAAACATCTCTTAAAAGTTCCAGTTTCAATGAAAGTTGTTCAAAATATTTGTTTAATATTTTCAATAGAGGCTCAGTATAAAGATGAGTGAAAATAGTAATTTAACTAACATATTCAAAAGAGACTCACTTTAAGGAGGAGTGAAAACAGTAATTTTACAAAACAAGCCCCTTGGGCAAAGCATCACTCGTATGTATGTATATATAGCCCTTCACACAAGCCTCACAGTCACTCATGACTCAACTCTTCATCAATCAGCACTCACACTCCGCACTCACGCTCAACGAGTACCTTATAATAACTGATGCGGCGTGCAGCCCGATCTATATATCGTTCCGGCGTGCAGCCCGATCCATATATATAGTCTACTGCGCTCACTAGGGTGTGCAGACTCCGAAGGGGCTCCTACAGCCCAAGAGCTATATCGCTGCGGTGTGCAGCCCAATCCAATATCGCTACGGCGTGCAGCCCGATCCATATATCGCTGCGGCGTGCAGCCTATATATATATCGTTGCGGCGTGCAGCCCGATCCATAAATATATAATCCTCACAACCAGGCCCTCGGCCTCTCTCAGTCATCAACCTCACAATCAGACCCTCGGCCTCTCTCAGTCATCAGCCTCACAAGCCACTCGGGCTATCAGTAAAATAGGATGCTCCGCTAAAAATATCATTTTATGCACAACACACAGTAAATAAGACTGAGTTATGAAATCAACAAAATGTAGCATGACTGAGTGTAGATATTAAACCAAAACAGTGAGGAAAACAGTAGTAAAAAGCCCCTAAGGGTCCAAAACAGTTGGCACAAGGCCCAAATATGGCATTCACCCCAAAACATAGTAATATTTTCCAAAATACAATGATATTAAACAGTTTTCAATCAAATACGCGACTTAATATTTGCGCGGGACGAACCAAGTCCCAATCCCCAACAGGGCACGACCCCATACTCGTCATCTAGCATGTGCGTCACCTCAGAGTAGCACCACAAAGTGAAATCTGGGGTTTCATACCCTCAGGACAAGATTTACAATCATTACTTACCTCAAACAAGTCCAAACTCTAGCCCGCGATGCCTTTGCCTCTCTAATCGGCATCCAAATGCTCCAAATCTAACCAAAATCAGTATATTATCATCAATATACGCTAAAGAAACAAAGCCCAAGCAAAAATTATCAAATTACATCAAATATTCCGAAATTGGCCAAATCCGACCTTCGGGCCCACGTCTCAGAATCCGATAAAAATGACAAAATCCGACAACGCATTCAACCACGAGTCCAACAATACCAAAATTAATAAATTCCGATAACAATTCGGCCTCCAAATCTTCAAATCTTATTTTCAAATCCCTAGGTCCAAATCCCCAATTTACACCTCAAAAACATGTAATCTAATCGTATTATTCGATGATAATTCAATATTATAGAGTAGAAATGATCACAAGTGACTTACCTCAAGATTTCTCATGACTTCTCACTCAAAAATCGCCCCAAGTCGCGTTCTTTTCGTCCAAAATGTGGGAATGAGCTAAAAAAAACAAGACAGCTCAATAAAACGTGATTCTGGTCGCTAAAAGCCACAGTCCTGTCGCTAAAAGTGACAAATCTGGTCGATAAAGGTGCGCACCAGATCCTGTTGCACCAACAATATTTATTTTCACTAAAAAGGCTCTAACTCCACCATACGAACTCGGAATTCGATGATTCCTGTTCCTATGAGTCACAAATAATAATACGAACATAGACCTTCAATTGAAACTCAATTCGGAGCTCATTTGCTCAGTGTGATACCTATTTCGCTCGTTAAACAATTAACTCATGTTTCGCATCAAAAACCCAATCGCGACTTGATGAAATTAGACCAAACTTCTAGATCACTCCTATAATTCATTATCAAAATTCTGGAAGTCTCGAAATCAAATTTCGATATCTGAAACTAAAAATTGACCTTTAGATCATTACATGCTTATGCTCAAAACGGCAAAATCTTCCAAAAACTCTTCCAAAACTTATCTGAGCCTTATGGGACCCCAACCAAGTATACTAATAAGTCACATAATATGACACAAACTTAGTCGATACCTCAAATTACATCAAACAATGCTAAAATCGTGAATCACACCCAATTCAAGCTTAATAAAACTAAGAGCTTCCAACTTCTATATTTGATGCCGAAACCTATCAAATCACGTCCGATTAACCTCAAATTTTGCACACAAGTCACAAATGACACTACGAACCTATTCCAACTTCCGAAATTCCATTCTGACTCTGATATCAAAATTTCCACTGCCGACCGAGAAACACCAAATTTTCAATTTTGTCAATTCAAGCCTAATTTTACCACGGACCTCCAAATCACATTCCGGACGTGCTCCCAAGTCCAAAATCACCTGACGGATCTAACCAAATCATAAAAATCCAAATCCGAGATCAAATACTATAAAGTCAAAACTTGGTCAAACCTTTCAAATTTAAAGCTTCAAGCTGGAATTATTCTTCCAAATCTATTCCGATTATCTTGAAAACCAAAACCGACGATTTACATAAGTCATAATACATCATACGGGGCTAGTCATGCCCGAGAACTAGCGAGCGAAGTGCAAATACCCAAAACGACCGGTCAGGTCGTTACATCCTCCCCCACTTAAATATATGTTCGTCCTCTAACGTGCCTAGAGTTGTCCCGAAAACCATCAAATCACTGGGTAACCTTACCATGAACATACCAGGGGGTGATCCCACGTCACCCTATCCCATATAGGTCCGGTAACACAACATAACTGAAATTTCACAATTCACCCTAGCCTATAACCTTAGAACTAATTTTCCAGTTCTGAAATTGTCTATAAGATTAGAATCTCACATCAACAAACTGAATAAGTCTAAACACGATGTATCAAGCCATAACCGCAATCCAAGATAAAAATTAAATGATATACCACACAACTCAAACACTCATAGCGATAACTTCTAATCACAGCATCTGCTCAAACAACTCAATTCTGGTAATAAACCTCTTATCAAACCAAAGCCTCATTCCAACACTTTCGTATACTTTCAATGATGAATGAAACACACAGAAAGTCATAACCATTCTCAGATCAACTAGTCATGGAGTTCCCTCTCCTTCGGCAAGGACCATAGTAAATTTTTAAGCCAAATCCCGATAGTATCATTCCAACATACTGAAATCGAATTCGATAGTATTCATTCTAGATCTTAATGACCTTATCTCATCCAACACGACTACTCTAGTGACATGACACATCGATACAATTTAAAGCCACAACCCGTGCGACTCGCGCACTAATAAGCAACAGTCCAAATGTACTCAAATCATGAAAAAATGACTCAAATGAGAGAGTTGTACCGCAAGCTCACCAGTACCACCACAACACAATGTTGAGAACCCATCACCCTTCGTAGAACCAAAAACACATGAATCTAACCCGAAGGATCATACCTCTACATAACTTCGCTGCAATGCGTGACCCTATCCAAACACTGGTCCACATGAGACACCTCAAGTCACCATGCTCAAAATCATCAACCACGCATAATTTGATGTCTAGTACTAAAAGTAAATCACCAAAACCACGGAGAAGTAAATGACGCAATGCCATGCCAGCCTGAAAGAACATATCTAATGCGCAATCAATCATGCAACACCCAAATACCCGTCTCACTCAAATTCCGCTATAAAGCCCAAATAGAAAAGCACCATATGTGCATTTAACCAACAATCACAACTCCTCGCAACACAGAAGGGTAACTTATAGATCACTCCAGAACACGAATAAGCTCAATGACAATCGAATGGTACATCCCTCAACAATAGCAATTCAGAGTCAACAATTTCGATCCGGTGCAGAACCCACATCCATACTAGGCCTACCAATGAACCCTAAATCAACTCTGGTCACCCGCAACAGATAGATAACTCTCCGAAAGTTCACAATGATTGAATCATGGCATATACTAACATCTGACTAGCTTTTCTCGCATCTTCACGGTCCATAACCATAAAATAACCTGTTTATGAGAACTCCCAGTCTCGAAATCCATAAAACGCACGAATCACCATATCTGATCCCAACTTCACCGCTCGAATATATAACAAACCTCTAATACTGAATCATTCCATAAGGGAGACTCCTATTATTCTTCTGTGCCACCAAGCAAACTTGAATATCAGCATTCGATCTAACAAGAGAGCGCCGCAATACCAATAAATACCCTTAACTCAAAGACATTGACCTTTCTAAAATGCATACCCTCATCAAGAAGCACAAATTAGTGATATCATTTACCTAGTAAACTGAAACTGTCCATCCTGCCTAAGAATTTATGACATTCTTTCCAGAACTGAACCGTGACCTCACATATGAAAATCTCAACCCTACACAACATACTGCATATACCATGCCATTCTATGATAAATATGAGACTTCATAATCCACTCCGAGCTACAAGCAACTACGTACTCAACCAGCCAAGAACTTTTCCATTTGATCCCATCTAGGAGAAAATCACTATATCTCCCATGCTCCCCATGCCTGTAGAAATGTAAACCTCCAACCGTAGTAGAAATCATCAAGAACCCTCCGAATCCCCTTTGCACAAAACCAAACCAACAGGACTGACTCCTTCTAACACAACCAAGCTACGCAAGCCATCAAAACCTAAGAGCATTGCCATGAAGCACTTGTAGAAACTCATTATCTCATAAACACCCAAAGAACTAATCGTATCCCTTACCATGTTGATTCGACCTACTACCAAGCTATCCTATTTATCCAAGTTCCTTCTTAATTACCTTTTAATTAATACTTTTCCTTGCCATAATACCATAATCTCAACCCAGACTCACCACACGAGACCCCAGCATAAAACCACACCATCTAAGGCTCATAAGCCACTGAATACTCTCTCAAATATCCCCACAAGCACCACATTCAAAATACTTACTCTGAAGAAACTTCCTGCAAATATAAAGCCATTACCTTCACCTTCCTGATACTGATATGTAGAATCCATAATGATATAGAAATGCTACAAGTCTTGACACCCTCCAATGTAGACCTCAATTTCTAGCCAAATACACATCCTGAAGATCCCGCAACTGTTACATATACATCTTGAATCCATTAGAACCATTCTCGGGAGTCATCCACCTGCTCAAACCTCAATTAGACTGATCAGACGGACTAAATGACATGTGCTCCATTAGCACTCCAACACCCTAGGAAGTAACACCACCTTAATGCAACCAAATAAATTCCTGCTTCATGCACATTACATACTTCACTGATAACAACTCAAGTCATTCCATGATTCTTATACACCCATAAAGCATAACGCAACCCCTATCCAAAATTTCCTTTACTCAAGTCATCCTCGATCTCAACCCCTGTAAGCCACAACTAATTTGCCAGTATACCTCAAACTGAAACTGATACGATACTTAGCCGCGCAATCAACTTATCAGTAGCAGACTCCCCCACTTAGCTCAAAGCCATAGGTTAAAACACACAAAAAATCACAATGCCCATACTCTATTACTACCATAATATCATAGTAAGATTGAACTAAATTCTTCATAAGCTCGTGCAGCACAAACTATTGAGTACCTCAAATCATCTACAAATCTCGCATTCACCCTCATAACAGGTAAGACAACTCTCATACGCGATCCAAACTCAATCCGCAGCACATATAATTCACTAGCAAAGGAGGACTCACTACAAAACACCATAGGGATCACACGCCCTCAGGACACCCTGCAGGAGATAAACCACATGCTTCATCTCAAACTAACATCTCTTTATACCCTTCCACCGTCATAAATATCATGCAGCCACTTAATCTTCCTGAGTCTGAACTCATATCATGAGATGAAATCTACTTCATTCCCCAATTAAACAACATGAAAAGATCCTTCAGCACACCCATAACTTGGGGTTATACATCAAATCAAGATGGAAATCAAGCACCAAATAGTTCTTTCTACCCTCAAGCAGACCCTCCTCGTCACATCCAAATCATATGAACACATCTCGCAGTCACATCATGCTCACCACATAGTCATCCAGTCACAAAACCCCATAAATAAGGACACAAATGGACATATAAGTCCCAAATACACGGGCTCACACAATCGAAATCTCGGCACTCGAGCCATAGACAAAAACTGGCCTCATGTCCTCCAGACTGGCCCACATCAACACACAGAGATAACATCTCGCCTCTCATTCAGGGAATCACAAGTCGTCGATGCACAACTGATACCAAGCGCTTATGTGTGCATACGAACGCATGGAAGGAATTTCAAAAGTTACATTGCAAGCTGAATCAATGTACACAATAAGAATTCAAGGATATGGGATTTCCTAAAGGTTCTGCAGCCTCTCAAAGATAAATATAGACATCTCCATACCGATCTGCGGGACTCTACTAAACCCGACTCGTGAGACCTATGTAACCTAGGCTATGATACCAACTTGTCATGACCCCAAAACCAACCCGGTCGTGATGGCGCCTATCGTGGTACTAGGAAAGCCGACACACTAACAAAACTAATCAACATTTCCAATCTTAAAATGAAATCAAGCTATTTATCAATAAACCTTCAAGAAGTAATTAGATCAAAACAACAGTGCGGAAAGAAAGCCCGACATCGGAGTGTCACTAGTCATGAGCATCTACTACAACTGTCTGACAACGTCAAGACCAACATGGCCGAGAAAATTTCAAAGATACACTAAGGAAGAATAAGGAGGGAGAAAAAAAGGCAGCGCTGCGATCGCTAGGCAGCTACCCTGCTATCTCCGATGAACCTGCTACTGAGTAATCAACACTTGCCATTGGGTTCAGAAATACCTGAATCTGCACACAAGGTGCAGGGAGTAATGTGAGTACGCCAACTCAGTAAGTAATAAAAGTAAATAAAGACTGAGCAGTAAGAAATCATGTAATCCACGTCATAGCACCACAATGGGTACAGTATGCTTCCAAAATAGGATACAAATCAAATCATCTCATAACTCCAATTTCAGTAAAATCCTTTGAAAAATATCTTTCTGACAATTTCAATAGAGGTTAGTTTATAGTGAAAGTGATGAAAATCGTAATTGGGCCCTCAGGCAAAACATAGTCTGTATACAGCCCCTCGGGCAAACATAAATCATAAACAGCCCATCGGGCTATCAGTTCGGTCACTCATATACATCTCATAAGTTAAAAATCTCAGTGGAAATAACAAAACCAAATCAGTAAATTAATTCCAAACATCTCGTAAAAACTCTAGTTTCAATGAAAGTTGTTCAAAATATTTGTTTAACATTTTCAATAGAGGCTCAGCATAAAGATGAGTGAAAACAGTAATTTAACCAACATATTCAATAGAGACTCACTTTAAGGAGGAGTGAAAATAGTAATTTACAAAACAAGCCCCTCGGGCAAAGCATCACTCGTATGTACGTATATGTAGCCCTTCGGGCAAGCCTCTCAGTCACGCATGACTCAACTCTTCATCAATCAGCACTCACGCTCAACAGGTACCTTATAATAACCGCTATGGCCTGCAGCCCGATCCATATATCACTGCGGCGTGCAGCCCGATCCATATATATAGTTGACTGCGCTCACTGGGGGTGTGTAGACTCCGGAGGGGCTCCTACAGCCCAAGCGCTATATCGCTGCGGCGTGCAGCCCAATCCAATATCGTTGTGGCGTTCAACCCGATCCATATATCGTTGTGGCATGCAACCCGATCCATATATCGTTGCGGCGTGCAGCCCTATCCATATATCGATGTGGCATGCAGCCTGATCCATATAAATATATATATATATATATATATATATATATATTTGCGGCATGTAGCCCGATCCATAAATATATAATCCTCACAACCACGCCCTCAGCCTGTCTCAGTCATCAACCTCACAATCAGACCCTCGGCCTCTCTCAGTCATCAGCCTCACAAGCCACTCAGGCTACCACTAAAATAGGGTGCTCAGCCTAAAATATCATTTTATGCACAACACGCAGTAAATAAGACTGAGTTATGAAATCAGCAAAACGTAGCATGACTGAGTCTAGATATTAAACCAAAACACTGAGGAAAACAGTAGTAAAAAGTCCCTAAGGGTCCAAAGTAGTTGGCACAAAGCCCAAATATGGCGTTCAACTCAAAACATAGTAATAGTTTCCAAAACACAATGATATCAAACAATTTTCAATCAAATACGCGACTTAATAGTCGTACGGTACGGACCAAGTCACAATCCCCAACAAGGAACGACCCCACGCTCGTCATCTAGCGTGTGCGTCACCTCAGAGTAGTACCACGAAGTGAAATCCGGGGTTTCATACCCTCAGGACAAGATTTACAAACATTACTTACCTCAAGCCAGTCCAAACTCTAGCCCGTGATGCCTTTGCCTCTCGAATCGGCCTCCAGATGCTCTAAATCTAACCAAAATCAGTATATTATCATCAATATACGCTAAAGAAATAAAGACCAAGCAAAAATTGTTAAATTACATCAAAAACCCCAAAATTGGCCAAACCCGATCCTCGGGCCAACCTCTCGGAATCCGATAAAAATCACAAAATCCAACAACTCATTCAACCACGAGTCCAACCATACCAAAATTACTAAATTCCGATAACAATTCGGCCTCCAAATCTTCAAATCTTATTTTCAAATCCCTACGTCCAAATCCCCAATTTACACCTCAAAAGCATGTAATCTAGGCGGATTATTCGATGATAATTCAATATTATGGAGTAGAAATGATCACAAGTGACTTACCTCAAGATTTTTCATGACTTCTCACTCAAAAATTGCCCCAAGTTGCGTTCTTTTTTTTTTTCAAAAATGTGGGAATAAGCTAAAAAAACAAGAAAGCTTAATAAAACACGATTCTGGTCGCTAAAAGCCCCAGTCCCGTCACGAAAAGTGCCAAATCCGGTCACCAAAGATGCGCACCAGATCCTGTTGCACCAGCAATATTTATTTTTACTAAAAAGGATCTAACTCCACCATACGAACTCGGAATTCGATGATTCTTGTTCCTATGAGTCACAAATAATAATACGAACATAGCCCTTCAATTGAAACTCGATTCGGAGCTTATTTGCTCAGTGCGATACCTATTTCGCTCGTTAAACAATTAACTCATGTTTTGCGTCAAAAACCCAGTCGCGACTTAATGAAATTAGACCAAACTTTCCAGATCACTCCTATAATTCATTATCAAAATTTCAGAAGTCTCGAAATCAAATTTCGATCTCTAGAACTAAAAATGGAACTTTGGATCATTACATGCTTATGCTCAAAACGGCAAAATCTTCCAAAAACTCTTCCAAAACTTATCGGAACCTTATGGGACCCCAACCAATTATACTAACAAGTCCCATAATATGACACAAACCTAGTCGATACCTCAAATTACACCAAACAATGCTAAAACCGTGAATCACACCCCAATTCAAGCTTAATGAAACTAAGAGCTTCCAACTTCTATATTTGATGTCGAAACCTATCAAATCACGTCCGATTAACCTCAAATTTTGCACAAAAGTCACAAATGACACTACAAACCTATTCCAACTTCCGAAATTCCATTCTGACTCCGATATCAAAATTTCCACTGCCGACCGAGAAACACCAAATTTTCAATTTTGTCAATTCGAGCCTAATTTTACCACGGACCTCCAAATCACATTCCGGATGTGCTCCCAAGTCCAAAATCACCTGATAGATCTAACCAAATCATAAAAATCCAAATCCGAGATCGAATACTAAAAAGTCAAAACTTGGTCAAACCTTTCAAATTTAAAGCTTCAAGCTGGAATTGTTCTTCCAAATCTATTCCGATTATCCTGAAAACCAAAACCAACGATTTACATAAGTCATAATATATCGTACGGGACTAGTCATGCTCGAGAACTGACAAGCGAAGTGTAAATGCTCAAAACGACCAGTCGGGACGTTACAATAATAATATCCACAGTGATACCGTTACTCCACAAGATCCAAATTTTATTAGAACAATTATGAAATCCATGTTGCATACCAAGTCTTCTTTTATATTTCTCTTATTTGCTACTGTCGACCATCAGTTCCTGAAGATAGATGAGAAGGAGGTGAAATTGTTGCTTGATAGGTTGAAATCTCTCCAGGGAATCCTTGGACCATATCCCTCTAATGTTCCACGTTAATCGTTGAAAATATTGGTGGATAAGGTTTTTTTATCATACTTGTGATAAGTTAGTTTGTTGGTTTTGAAGAAATGGCCTCCACAGTGATCTGGTTGTTTTTAGGGGAGAGATTGTTGTGTTTTGTGGCACTTTGAGCAATCTGCATGATAGTAGTTCCTCGTTCCTTAAATTCTTCATCAGATTTTGAGGTATTATTAGTATCAGCAAAACAGTCCATGACCATGTCTTGATCTCTGAGCACATTTTCCATGGACTCCATGTTTTGGTCATGTTTGCTCTCGATGGGTAATTCCTTCTGGTTATAGACTCCAGGGTCAGATGGAGCTGGCCTCAGCTCCCAGTTAAGAGTTAAATTCCCAGGGTTGGCACCACTACTTCCAGGATCTAAATGTTCTTTTTCTTTCCCTTTACTACTATTTTCCTCTAAACTCTTGACCTGAGGAACATTTAGAGCCGGTCAAATTGATGTATTACTGCCACTATTACTCCGACCCTTCATCATATCACTCTACTGAAGAGTATTCTCAGGGATAGTGATTTTATTCTTGAAATTTTTTTCTCCTGTTATCAATATTTTTGGCTTCTTTCTCATTCACACAGACCAAATTAGCCATCGCATCCTGTAAAAATTCCACCATAACATTGGAACTTGAAGAGGGACTTCCTTTTGCCATTTTGATGCTAAGTTTTGGTTATTTCTGTGAGCATTACTGTGTTAAAACAAAAATCATAAAACAGTTAGAAGAATAAAGAAATGTATAAAATAGTAAAGAATCAGAAATATTCCGAATCCACAATTTTCTTGTGCGTCCTTAAGGAATTTTAACCCCCTCACACGTTGCCAAGGTAATGGATTAAATCCTCCCAGGATAAAACGGAATAAACCTTCCTGCAACAGTGGCAATACAAACTGCAGGATACCAATGAACTCAAAGAACGGAGCAAAATCACACTTACGAATTTGAGAGAGAGAGACTGCGAATTAGGATGCAGTATATTCAGAAAGAAAGAAGTTCTGGAGTGTTTTTCGTATCTGGAAGATGCAGCCTTGCCTCAGAATTTATAGGCAAATATCAGAAGAGGTGTCTGGAAAGGTACCTTTTCAGAAAATACGTGGCATGCTGCGGTTCTACCGCGATCGCGGCAGAACTGCGGAAAGAGAGGCTCTCTGAATCTGACTGTCGCGATTCTACCGCGGTCACGGCAGAACCACGGCCAGCGAGGCCCTCTGAACTTTCAGCAGGGTTCCGGCGTATTTTCAGTAGTGATTTGTCATTTAATTAATTATTAAATAATTAAATAAATTTTGTCCAAAAATAATCTTATCGATCGATCATTAGACAAATCCGAATCTGAATCCGAAGCCGAAGCCGAAGCCGAGCCGAGCGAGCTACGACGACGGCGCGAGGGTTCATTCTCTTCAACTCTTTTTAAGAGCTTTAAGAAGTGAATCTATATATAAGCACACAAATGTGATTGTCCCTCACCAATGAGGGACAAAGTGCAAGAAAAAAGTTCACTTCTTCAAATTTTCATTTTCCCTCCATTTTATTTCCCTCCATTTTCAATTCACACTTCTTCTACTTTAAAGCCCAATGTCTTAAAGTCCAACAATCCTCCACATGAATGGGAATGGCTATATCAAGAAAGATCATAGATGAAAGCTATGTGATTTTGCAAGTAGGGATTAATTGCATCTGGATAAGTACGTTTCCCTTTGAACTTTCCGTAGTGAACATATGTCGGATATACTCGGTCAATCGGTAGATTTGATATCTTTGAACCGTCGAACTTTAGTGTATACCTAGACAACCATATGACACACAACCAACCCTGAACCGTCTTTTGGTTCTCATTGTTGTGTTCGTTTTAGCCATGAACACCGCCTGGTTTTATAAGTACGTAGAGAATTGGACTTACAGAATTCTCATTGAAGCGGCTTCCACTTCACACTTACATAGGTGATTCCTAAACGTGTAATCCTTTATATTGACACTATTTGATAAATACCTCATCAAACTTAGGTAATCATTAAAGAACGTGTAAAGTTCTATCCTTGTTACTGAACATTGTCTTCATCACGAGAATGGACCAAAGTTTTTATTTTGACAATGTTGAACCGGTCAATCATAACTTTGTTTGAGCTCCTTGAACCTAGATCTCGGAACAACCAAAATTCTAGGTAGAGTTACCGCCATGTTGACTTGTCCTCGGCCATAGTCTCATTCCCTTAGATGATTTCTCAACTCCCTCTCTAGTTAAGCCTTTTGTAAGTGGATCCGCAACATTATCCTTTGATCTTACATAATCAATAGTGATAATTCCACTAGAAAGTAGTTGTCTAACGGTATTATGTCTTCGTCGTATATGACGAGACTTTCCGTTATACATAACGCTCCCTGCCCGTCCTATTGCAGCCTCACTATCGCAATGTATGCAAATAGGAGCCAAAGGTTTTGGCCAGAACGGAATGTCTTCTAAAAAATTCCGAAGCCATTCAGCTTCTTCACCGGCTTTATCCAATGCTATAAACTCTGATTCCATTGTAGAGCGAGCGATACATGTCTGTTTGGAAGACTTCCAAGATACTGCTCCTCCACCAACAGTAAACACATATCCACTTGTGGACTTTGTTTCTGATGAGCCGGTTATCCAATTAGCATCACTATATCCTTCAATAACCGCAGGATATTTATTGTAGTGCAAAGCGTAGTCTTGGGTATACTCCAAATATCCCAGAACTCGTTTCATAGCCACCCAGTGATGCTTGTTGGGATTACTTGTGAATCGACTAAGTTTACTTATTGCACAAGCTATATCGGGTCGTGTACAGTTCATGATGTACATTAGACTTCCCAACACACGAGCATACTCCAATTGAGACGTACTTTCGCCTTTATTCTTCATAAGATGATGGTTTAAGTCAATTGGAGTCCTTGCACTTCTAAATTCCAAGTGTTTGAATTTTTCAAGTACCATTTTCACGTAATGTGATTGAGACAAAGCTAGACCTTGAGGAGTCCTCTGGATTTTAATTCCTAGAATTACATCGGCAACTCCTAAGTCTTTCATATCAAACTTACTAGCAAGCATACGCTTAGTAGCTTGAATGTCGGCAATGTCTTTGCTCATTATTAGCATATCATCAACATATAAGCAAACAATGACTACATGATTTTGAACGTTCTTAATGTAAACACACTTATCACATTCATTAATCTTAAAACCATTTGACAACATTGTTTGGTCAAATTTCGCATGCCATTGTTTGGGTGCTTGTTTTAATCCATAAAGAGACTTAACAAGTCTACACACCTTCTTTTCTTTTTCCGGAACCACAAACCCTTCAGGTTGGTTCATGTAAATTTCTTCCTCATGAACCATTTAAGAATGCTGTTTTTACATCCATTTGATAGATTTGAATACCATACAAGACGGCTAATGCTATTAGCACCCGAATGGATGTAATTCTTGTTACCGGCGAGTATGTGTCAAAATAGTCAAGACCTTCTCGTTGTCTAAATCCTTTGACAACAAGTCTTGCCTTGTATTTGTCAATAGTACCATCGTCCTTCATTTTCTTCTTGAAAATCCATTTAGAACCCAACGTTTTGTTACCTGGAGGAAGATCAACCAATTCCCAGGTATGGTTGCTCAATATGGATTCTATTTCACTATTGACAGCTTCTTTCCAATATTGTGCTTCTGAGGAAGACATTGCTTCCTTGAAGGTACGAGGCTCATTTTCTAACAAGAAAGTCAGAAAATCTGGACCGAATGAAGTAGATGTCCTTTGACGTTTACTTCTTCTCGGATTTTCCTCATTAGGCATACCATCTGTTGTTTCCTCCCGAGGTCGTTTTGACTTTTGGCAGGTCACTTCACTTTCCTTTTTATACGGATAAATAGTTTCAAAGAATTTAGCATTATCTGATTCTATTATCGTATTAATGTGAATCTCAGGATTTTCTGATTTATGAACCAGAAAACGATATGCCTTACTATTGGTTACATATCCAATAAACACACAATCAACCGTTTTTGGACCTATATTAACCCTTTTAGGTTTAGGTACTTGTACCTTAGCTAAACACCCCCACACTTTGAAGTATTTCAAGCTAGGCTTCCTTCCTTTCCACTTCTCATAAGGAATGGACTGTGTTTTACTATGAGGTACACGGTTGATTATTCGGTTAGCTGTAAGTATAGCTTCCCCCACAAGTTCTGTGGTAAGACAGAACTTATTAGCAATGCATTCATCATCTCCTTCAACGTTCGATTCTTCCTCTCCGCAATTCCATTAGATTGTGGAGAGTAAGGGGCAGTTGTTTGGTGAATAATGCCATTTTCCAAACAAATTTCTTCAAAAGGAGATTCATATTCGCCACCCCTATCACTTCTTATCATTTTGATCTTTTTGTTTAGTTGCGTTTCAACTTCACTCTTGTATTGCTTGAAAGCATCAATTGCCTCATCTTTACTATTAAGTAAATAAACATAACAGTATCTCGTGCTATCGTCAATAAAAGTAATAAAATACTTTTTCCCACCGCGAGATGGTGTTGACTTCATATCGCAAATATCTGTGTGAATTAAGTCTAAAGGACTTGAATTCCTTTCAACGGACTTATAAGGATCCTTAGCATACTTTGATTCCACACATATTTGACATTTGGAATTAATGCAATCAAATTTTGGCAATACTTCTAGATTTATCATCTTCCTCAATGTTTTGAAGTTTACGTGACCTAAACGCGAATGCCATAAAGTGTTTGACTCAAGTAAGTAAGAAGAAACATTCACTTTATTGATAGGAGCTGCTATTATATTTAGCTTAAAAAGGCCCTCATTTAGGTAACATTTTCCTACATATACATCATTCTTACTAAGTACAACACTATTAGAAACAAAAATACATTTGAATCCATTCTTGACAAGAAGTGAGGTAGACACAAGATTCTTGCGAATTTCTGGAACGTGGAGGACTTGGTTTAGAGTCACTATTTTTCCCGACGTCATCTTAAACGCAATCTTGCCAACTCCTTCAATTTTGGCCGTAGATGAATTTCCCATGAAGATTGTCTCATCCGGGTTTTTCTGCCGGTGCCATAGCATGAGCAGGAGTAGAACGGCTTGACAAGGCAGCAGCACTCGTAACAGTAGCACCCGTTCCCGCAACACTTCCATTAGTTTGGTTTTCATTCGTCATATTTCTGTAAAGTTGAAAACAATATAGAGCTTGTTAAATCAGTGAAGTTTTGATATCTTCAAACTGAATACCAAACCAAACATAGAACACGTAACAATGGTGAAGTTTTTATATACTTCAAATCCATACGTTTATTATTCAGGCAAAGTTTTTATGTACTTTAAACCGGACAGAAACAATTATAGGAGTAGAAAGCAACAAGGCTTTAGTCTCCAACAAAGTATATAGAAAACAGTTTAATAATCAACACAGAAACGTTAGTAAATTAAAATTCCTTAAGCTTGTGAGCGTTACTATGTTAAAACAAAAATCAGAAAACTGTTAGAAGAATAAAGAAATGTATAAAATAGTAAAGAATCAGAAATATTCCGAGTCCACAATTTTCTTGTGCGTCCTTAAGGAATTTTAACCCCCTCACACGTTGCCAAGATAATGGATTAAATCCTCCCAGGATAAAACGGAATAAACCTTCCTGCAACAGTGGCAATACAAACTGCAGGACACCAACGAACTCAAAGAACGGAGCAAAATCACACTTACGAATTTGAGAGAGAGAGACTGCGAATTAGGATGCAGTATATTCAGAAAGAAAGAAGTTCTGGAGTATTTTTCGTATCTGGAAGATGCAGTCTTGCCTCAGAATTTATAGGCAAATATCAGAAGAGGTGTCTGGAAAGGTGCCTTTTCAGAAAATATGTGGCCTGCCGCGGTTCTACCGCGATCGCGGCAGAACCGCGGCCAGAAAGGCTCTCTGAATCTGACTGCCATGATTTTACCGCGGTCGCGGCAAAACCGCGGCCAGCGAGGCCCTCTGAACTTTCAGCAGAGTTCTGGCGTATTTTCAGCAGTGATTTGGCATTTAATTAATTATTAAATAATTAAATAAATTTTGTCCAAAAATAATCTTATCGATCATTTGACAAATCCGAATCCGAAGCCGAAGCCGAAGCCGAGCGACGACGACGACGGTGCGAGGGTTCATTCTCTTTAACTCCTTTTAAGAGCTTTAAGAAGTGAATCTATATATAAGCACACAAATGTGATTGTCCCTCACCAATGAGGGACAAAGTGCAAGACAAAAGTTCACTTCTTCAAATTTTCATTTTCCCTCCATTTTATTTCCCTCCATTTCCAATTCACACTTCTTTTACTTTAAAGCCCAATGGCTTAAAGTCCAACAATTTCTTATTTGAATTTTCCTTCTCCTTTGAATCTTGAGCTTTGTCTCATCTGGTGTTTTTAGGGGATTGTTAGAGTGTTCTCTCCAGAATTTGATCTTCTTTTTCACCTCTCGTATATAGAGTAGTCTCCATCTCAGCAGACTCTACTGAGTCCTTAAGCTTCTCGAACTTATTGATTCCCTCTCCAATGATTTTTCTTTGCCTTTTTTTGTTGCTCTCATGCTAATGATCCGTAGCGTTGACGTTATTACCTTTAAAGATAACTCTTTTGTACCTCTTTCCCCTGCTTATTCTATTCTCGACATTATGCCAACCCTCATTAACACCAATTATGTTTTGTCCTCTCTGCTCATATGTATGTTTCATAGAAGTATTGTTGTTGCCATCTTTAGGAAAGTCTTCAAGTTGCTTTGGATAGTTGTCTTGAACACTAGATGTCTCACTGTTAGTGTTGTCCCACTTGGTTTGTCGTTTTGGTATCTCATTGCCTCCTTGATTCCCCTGTTCATTATCCATAGGTTTATGTTTCTTCCTGTATCTTTTTAATGTTCTGGGTGCAGGACCCTATACTTCTCCTCGAAATGGCCTTGTATTTACAATAGTGTTGGGGTTTTATGTATTTAAGTAAATTAAATACTTAAAAGAGGGTGAATGAGAAATGGAGGGAAATTAAATTTTGAGTGAAATTTTAAGTTTTCCCCCTTGGCAAAGGAACATTGTCCCATATTGGAAGAGGATGAGGTTTTTTTATGGGTATACAAGATATTGCTCTTCTTCTAGCTCTTAAAGAGTTGAGAAGAAGGCAAGCCTCGCGCCGTCGTCATCGTCGCTCGCTCGGCTTTGGCTTCGGGTTTGGATTTGGTCAAATGATCGATTGATTGATTAATATTTTGGACCAAATTTATTTGTTAATAGTAAAATATTAACAGAAATATTATTAAATATTTGTTTTAATAATAGAATAGTAATATTAAATCCAATCTGTTTGTCAGTTGTGTAACTGAAAATTAAACTACCCTCTTCAATTTTTCTTCTTTATTGTTGAGTAAATAGCCATTTATGTTATGGCATTTATGTTGTGGCCGTTTTGCATAAACATCCATTCTAAAGAGTTGCACCTCTTTAGATTTCAGCCCAACTTTGACTATAAATACAAGACTATTCTGCTCAGAATTTCCATACGATTTTCTGAGTTTCTCCTCCTTCTTCTGCATACTTTTAACATCAAACAAAGCAACAGTAAGTGTGATTTGCTACCGAACTTTGTGTTCGCTGAAATACTAGAGTTTGAAGTACCACTACATCAGTGTGTAATTTGTTCTATCCTGGGAGGAAATAATCCATAACCTTGGGTACTAGGAGGGGATTAAATTCCTTAAGGAAACGCTATGAATTCAGTGGGCTCGGATTAAAATTTTGTTTCTGTTTTTCATTTCTGTTTATGTTCATTTATATTTTCCAAAATTATTTTACAAATACAGTTTACTAACAAGCTTAAGGAATTTAATATATTTTCTGTATTTGTACTCACTGTTTCTGGAGAGTAAAACCTTTGTGGTTTTGTACTCTATTGGAGATTAAAATCTATG
Organism: Nicotiana sylvestris; assembly: GCF_000393655.2. Taxonomy (NCBI): domain Eukaryota; kingdom Viridiplantae; phylum Streptophyta; class Magnoliopsida; order Solanales; family Solanaceae; genus Nicotiana; species Nicotiana sylvestris. The sequence goes on along the minus strand of NC_091066.1, from coordinate 33,986,622 downwards.
TGATTTTAACATTTCTGTCATTGTTTTACAGAAATGACTAATGATAATGTGAACCAAGTTGTTCCAATGGTGATTGTCAATGCCTCAACGAGCCGAACAACACCGGAAGCATTGGCACCGGCGGAGAAACCCGAAAAATTTTCCGGGATTGATTTCAAGCTCTGGCAGCAAAAGATGTTCTTCTATTTGACTACTCTAAGTCTCCAGAAATTCATCAAGGAAGATGTTCCTGTGCTGTCCGATGAAACTCCATAAACTGAACGCTATCTCGTGATTGAGGCGTGGAAGTATTCAGATTTTTTGTGCAAGAATTATATTCTAAGCGGGCTGGAGGATGCTTTATATAACGTCTATAGTGTTGTGGAAACGTCAAAAGAACTGTGGACTGCGCTTGAAAAGAAATACAAAACTGAAGATGCCGGGTTGAAGAAGTTCATTGCTGCAAAGTTTTTGGACTACAAAATGGTAGATAGCAAGTCTGTTATTACCCAAGTCCAGGAATTGCAAGTGATTATTCACGATCTCCTTGCTGAAGATATAAATCAAATTAATATTGATGTTGAAAGTAGTAATCTTAGTATTTTTACTAACAGAAATTTCATTGAAGATCTTGTCATCAATGAAGCATTCCAAGTAGTAGCGATGATTGAGAAGTTGCCTCCTTTGTGGAAGGACTTCAAAAACTACTTGAAACACAAACGCAAGGAGATGTCCCATGAAGATCTCATTGTTCAGTTGAGAATCGAAGAGTACAACAAAGCTGCTGAAAAGAGAAGCCGTGGAAACTCAACAATAATGGGAGCAAATATTGTTGAAGAGAACAAAAAGAGGAAGAAGGCTTCTAGATCAAAATACAACCCAAGCAAGAAGCGGTTCAGTGGAAACTGCTACAACTGTGGAAAAAGCAGACATAAATCTACGAAGTGTCGTGCTCCGAAGAAAGACAAGAAGAAGGGTCAAGCAAACATGGTTGAAAAGCATGATGATGTTGATGACTTATGTGTCATGCTTTCTGAATGCAACTTGGTGGGCAATCCTAAAAAGTGCTGGATTGATTCTGGAGCCACTCGCCATGTTTGTATTGTTAGAGAAGCTTTTGCTACTTATGCTCCTGTTAGACCCGATGAGATGATTTTTATGGGAAATGCTGCAAAGGCCAAGATTGAAGGATGTGGGAAGATATTTCTCAAAATGACTTCTGGCAAAGTGTTGACTTTGGACAACGTCCTTCATGTTTCCAAGATTAGGAAGAATTTAGTCTCTGCTGGACTTCTTGTTAAGAATAGTTTTAAATGTGTTTTTGTTTCCGATAAGGTTGTAATAAGTAAGAACGAAATGTTTGTAGGAAAAGGTTACCTCACCGAGGGCCTTTTCAAGCTGAATGTAATGGTTGTTGAAAATAATAATAAAATTTCAGCTTCGTCTTACTTACTTGAGTCAAATGAATTATGGCATATATGTTTGGGTCATGTCAATTATAAAACCGTGCGAAAATGAGTAATTTGGAAGTATTGCCTAAGTTTGAATGTGACAAATCAAAATGTCAAGTATGTGTGGAATCTAAGTATGTTAAACATCCTTATAAGTCAGTTGAAAGGAATGCAAATCCTTTAGAATTAATTCACACATATATTTGTGATATGAAGTCAATACCATCTCGCGGTGGAAAGAAGCATTTCATAACTTTTATTGACAATAGTACTCGATATTGTTATGTTTACTTACTTAATAGTAAAGATGAAGCAATAGACGCATTCAAGCAATCCAAAAATGAAGTTGAAACGCAACTTAACAAGAAAATCAAAATGATAAGAAGTGATAGGGGTGGTGAATATGAATCTCCTTTTGAACAAATATGTTTAGAATATGAAATTATTCATCAAACAATGACCCTTTACACGCCTCAATCCAATGGGATTGCAGAAAGAAAGAATTGTTCATTAAAAGAGATGATGAATGCATTATTGATAAGTTCTGGTTTGCCACAGAACTTGTGGGGGGAAGCCGTTCTTACGGCTAGCCGAATACTAAATCGAGTACCCCAGAGCAAAACACAATCCATTCCATATGAAAAATGGAAAGGAAGGAAGCCCAACTTGAATTATTTTAAAATGTGGGGGTATTTGGCAAAAGTGCAAGTTCCTAAACCCAAAAGGATAAAAATAGAACCGAAAACCGTTGATTGTATTTTCATAGAAATGCGACTAATAGTAAAGCATATCGATTTCTGGTTCATAAATCAGAAAATCCCGACATTCATAACAATATGGTTATAGAATCAGATAATGTTGAGTTCTTTGAAAATATATATCCGTATAAAAAGGAATGTGAGTCGATTGGTGAAGGATATAAACGACCTCGGGAAGAAACAAAAGAAAGTACACTTAACTAGGAGGATCCAAGACGTAGTAAACGTCAAAGAACATCTACTTCATTTGGACCAGATTTTGTGACTTTCTTATTGGAAAATGAGCCTCAAACATTTAAAGAAGCTATGTCTTCTTCGGAATCATTGTTTTGGAAAGAGGCAGTCAATAGTGAAATAGAATCCATATTGAACAACCATACATGGGAATCGGTTGATCTTCCTCCTGGAAATAAACCGTCGGGTTCTAAATGGATTTTTAAGAGGAAAATGAAAGATGATGGCATTATTGACAAATATAAGGCAAGACTTGTGGTCAAAGGGTATAGACAGCGAGAAGGTCTTGACTATTTTGATACATACTCTCCAGTTACAAGAATTACGTCCATACGATTGTTAGTAGCGTTAGCTGCAGTTTATGGTCTTGAAATTCATCAAATGGATGTTAAGATGGCCTTCTTAAATGGAGAGTTGGAGGAAGAAATCTACATGAAACAACCTGAAGGGTTTGTGGTTCTAGGTAAAGAAAAGAATGTCTGTAGACTTGTTAAGTCCCTTTACGGACTAAAACAAGCACCCAAACAATGACATGCGAAATTTGACCAAACAATGTTGTCAAATGGGCTTAAGATAAATGAATGTGATAAATGTGTGTACATTAAAAATGTTCCAAATCACATAGTCACTATTTACTTATATGTGGATGATATGCTCATAATGTGTCATGACATTGCCAACATAAATGCTACTAAGTGTATGCTAACTAGCAAGTTTGATATGAAAGACTTGGGAGGTGCTGATTTAATTCTGAGGATTAATATCCATAAAACTCCTCAAGGTCTGGCATTGTCACAATCTCCTTATATTAAGACAGTACTTGAAAAATTCAAGCACTTGGGCTTTAAAGTTGCAAAGACTCCATTTGACGTGAATCTTGCATTAGCAAAGAATAAAGGCCAAAGCATATCACAATTGGATTATGCTCGTGTGTTGGGTTGCTTAATGTACATCATGAATTATACACGACCAAATATAGTTTGTGCTATAAGTAAATTGAGTCGATATACGAACAATCCAGGTCAATCTTATTGGATAGCCATGAAACGGGTTTTGGGGTATTTAGTACATACCCAGGACATTACTTTGCACTACAGTAAATATCCTGCGGTCATTGAGGGATACTATGATGCAAATTGGATCATCGGATCAACTGATTCTAAGTCCACAAGTGGATATGTATTCACTATTAGTGGAGGAGCGGTATCTTGGAAGTCGTCCAAACAAACTTGTATTGCCCACTCTACAATGGAGGCTGAATTCATAGCCTTAAATAAAGTCGGTGAAGAAGCTAAATGGCTCTGGAATTTCTTGGAAGATATTCCATTTTGGCCCAAACCGTTGGCACCAATATGCATACATTACGATAGTCAAGCAGCAATTGAAAGGGCTGGGAGCATTATGTATAACGGTAAATCTCCTCATATACGACGAAAACATAAAATTTTTAGACAATTACTCTCTAGAGGAATTATCACGAATGACTATATAAAGTCAAGTGATAATGTGTCGGATCCACTTACAAAAGGCCTAACTAGAGAGGTAGTTGAGAAATCATCAAGGGGAATGGGACTGTGGCCGAGAACAAGTCATAGTGGCAGTAACTCTACCTAGAAGACTGGAGATCCCAATATCTAGGTTCAAGGAGATCAAACAAAGTCATTAATGACGGTTCAACATTGTCAACTAAACTTTTGGTCCATTCTCGTGATGAGACAATGTTCAGTACCAAGGATAAAACATTAAGGCTTTTTAATGATTTCTAAATTTGATACGGGGTATATCAAATAGTGTATCTACGGGATGACATGTTTAGGAATCACCTATGTAAGTGTGAAGTGTTAGCCGCTTCAAGGAGAACTTTATAAGGCCAGTTCTCTACGCACTTATGAAATCGGGCGGTGTTCATGGCTGAACGAACACAACAATGAGAACCAAAGACGGTTAAGGGTTGGTTGTGTGACTTGTGGTTGTCTAGGTATACACCAAAGTTCGACGGTTCAAAGATATCAAATCTACCGATTGATCGAGTATATCCGACATAAGTTCACTATGGAAAGTTCAAAGGGAAACCTACTTATCCAGATGCAATTAATCCTTTCTTGCGATTCACACAGTTTTTCATGCATGTTTCCGTGATATAGCCATTCCCCATTCATGTGGGGGATTGTTGGGGTTTTATGTATTTAAGTATATTAAAAAGGGTGAATGAAAAATGGAGGGAAATGAAATTTTGAGTGAAATTTTAGGTTTCCCCCATTGGCAAAGTGACATTGTCCCATATTGGAAGAGGAAGAGGTTTTTATGGGTATATAAGATATTGCTCTTCTTCTAGACCTTAAAGAGTTGAGAAGAAGGCAAGCCTCGCGCCGTCGTCGTCGTCGCTCGCTCGGCTCGGCTTTGGATTCAGATTTGGATTTGGATTTGGTCAAATGATCGATTGATTGATTAATTTTTTGGACCAAATTTATTTGTTAATAGTAAAATATTAACATAAATGTTATTAAATATTTGTTTTAATAACAGAATATTAATATTAAATCCAATCCATTTTTCAGTTGTGTAACTGAAAATTAAACTACCCACTTCAATTTTTCCTCTTTATTTTCCCTCTTTATTGTTGAGTAAATAGCCATTTATGTTATGGCATTTATGTTGTGGCCGTTTTGCATAAACAGCCATTCTAAAGAGTTGCACCTCTTCAGATTTCAACCCAACTTCGGCTATAAATACAAGACTATTCTGCTCAGAATCTCCATACGATTTTCTGAGTTTCTCCTCCTTCTTCTGCATACTTTTAACATCAAACAAAGCAACAGTAAGTGTGATTTGCTACAGAACTTTGTGTTCGCTGAAACACTGGGGTTTGAAGTACCACTACACCACAATGTGTAATTCGTTCTATCCTAGGAGGAAATAATCCATAATCTTGGGTACTAGGAGGGGATTAAATTCCTTAAGGAAACACTGTGAATTCAGTGGGCTCGGATTAAAATTATGTTTCTGTTTTTCATTTCTATTTATGTTCATTTATATTTTTCAGAATTATTTTACAAATACAGTTTACTAACAAGTAGTACACACTATAGTCTCATATTCCATTTTTTGTTCAAACATTTCCATTTCACCTCTTGAGTTCCTAATTTTTACAAATACCTCTGTAGTTAGAGGTTTGGCTACATCAATTTCAATCCTCAGTTTTTGATAGAGTTGATTTATCCTTTACAATATGAGTGCCAACCAGATCAACAATGCGACATAAGGCATCTTATTTATAGTAGTGCCATGGAAGGTCCGGTAAGTTAATCCAGACTGGGGCCAACATGGTTTCTGCATTAGGTTTGAAGTCAAGTGTCCATTTGACAATTTTTATATTGTTGTTCCCATCTAGATATATGAAGTCTCTTGAATAAATTGTAGTGGAGCCCTCCAATTCTCCACATCGATGAAGACGCGTTTTAGGTCTTTAACTCCAATTTTCAGACTTCCTTTGACTTTGATAATTTTTGCAAATTCTGTTCTGATTCTTTCAATTAAGGGGCGAGTACAAATGAACTTACCCACGATGGTCCATTTACAGGTATCTGCTATGAGGTTATGTTCTTCTTTGGTGAAGACTACCACAACTTTCCCATTCACAATCTCATGTTTTCTTAGGGGGTAATTTGACCCGACCTTTGTTGTGGGCGGAGTCCTTGTTAGTTAGGGTTCTGGCATAAGAGGGCGTAGTTGAGCAGAATTGGGGTCCATCTCTAAAAGGTGCATAAATTGGGTCTGGGGGACCGGGGGTTTTTGTTAACAGAAACCCGAAGATGTCAATTGATATGGACAAGTTTCTTTGTTGTGGAAACTAGCCGTTATCAACGAAAAGAAGTCGTTATCAGCCGGTTAGATTTGCAATTGTACAGAGAGAATTTTTGAAGAGCGAGAAAGACTTGCTTTTGCGTTTTGCTTGCTCTTAGTAACCTTAGCTTTATTCATTAGCTTATTTTACATTTGTTGCTTAAATATATTACTGATATTTAATGTTAGTTTGAAGTTATTTTATCGTGCAAGAAGAAGAAAAAAGAATCTCCATGGATGCTTAAATCAAATAGTTGAAATTAGAGAAGCTATTTTTTTCAGGTTCTCAAAAGAAACTTCTAGTTTTATTCAAAAAATACTTTTTTTTTCTTCTAAAAACTTGATCAAAAACACTAACTTTGAAAAACAATACTTTTGGCCAAAAAAATTTGACCAAACAGGTTATAAGTGGCAGAACAAAATACAAATAAGTACAAATTCCTCCTGTGATGACATTCAAATGGATTAATAATAAAGCAAAGAATTGTAGGGGCATCAATGGATATTAAAAAACCGATTAAACCAATCGAACCGTACTGTACCGAATCAATTTTAGGTTTCTTTTAATAAAACCGTAAGTTTTTATATAAATCTATAAGCGTACCAATAATTAGAGCAAGTTTTAATTTTATGAAAATAAACTGAAAAAATACTGAACTGTACCGAATAAATTTACATGTGGAAAATATATTATATTAAGTTTAAAAATAATAAAGCATTAAATTTTTTTTCTTGGGTCTTGGAATTATGAAAAAAGTTGTAAGCCAACAAGTAACTAAAACTCAAAATCCTAATTTCCAAAGCTATTATGTTACTTCTAGTGAAACTAAATTATTTCCAACATATTCACTAGCAAGACACAAAGTATTCTAGAGATTATGAGTAGCAAACTACAATGTATTGAATATGTTCCCTTTCGTATAATTTAGATTTATTTTGTTGAATATTTGATCTTTCACAGACTTTATTCGTGAGTGTCAGCTTGATTAATATCTTTTCACTCGTGTTATTTATATTTTCTTTATCTTTGCCTAGTTTCTTTTACGTTGTTGTAGAATAGTTGATAGGTCTTACTCTAGCCATCTTTCATATTTTCTTAATTCATCAACCTTTGAACAGTGAAAATGTTTAGAGAATTTTGTTAAGTCCTATAAAAGTACGTATGTTATTGCCGCATTCTCCTTCTACTTGTAACTTTTACAAGATCTTTAAAAGCGAAAATTAACCAAATCGTGCCGATACCAAAGAGAAATTGATATGATTGGGACGATTTCGAAAAGTCTAATTTTAGTTATACTTAATAGAATAAGTCTCCTATCTAACCTTGTTAGGGGGAATTTATCCCATAGGTGTTATATTTCTCTAGTGCTATATGTTGTGGGGGTACGCACGTATAAGGTGACGAGTGTCCGTGCGTATGCTAGAATTCATGATTAGGTTCGGGTAGACTTAGACTCATGACATGCTTTAATTAGAATAGTTGAGTTATTCTTGCCTAGGGTCAGGTGGGGTGCATTGACTAAGGACAAGGCCTAGGAGTTGGGGAAGAAGTTGTTGACTACGGGGACATGGAGGAGTAGCGGGGACGCGAGTTGTATGTGGTCTATGACAATAAATTGTAATAGAGAGGCAGCAAGAGAGGTGTTAGGGGTCTCGAAGGGTTTTTCTGGTGGCCATAAAGGGGATTGGTGGTGGAACGAAGAGGTTCAAGGGAAAGTGGAAGCCAAGAAAACGGCATATTTGAAGCTAGTAGAGAGTATAGACGAGGGTTAAAGAGTTCTAACAGGGAGGGGTATAAGAAGGCTAGAAAGGAGGAGAAGTTGGCGGTTACTGCGGCTAAGACCGCGTCATTTAGTCGTTTATACAAAGAAATTGGGGATAAAGGCGAGGACAAGAAGTTGTACATGCTGGCAAAGGTGAGAGGGTAGAAGGCCCGGGATTTGGACCAAGTGAGGTGCATAAAAGACGAGGAGGGTAGAGTTTTTTTTAAGGGGGCACAGATTAGGCAGAGATGGCAGTCTTACTTCCATAAACGCTTGAATGAAGAGGGAGATAGGAGCATTGTGTTGGGGGAGTTGGAGTACTTGGAGCAGAATCGAGATTTTGGGTACTGTAGACGCATACGAGTAGGGGAGGTTGTATGGGCTATGCGCAGGATGAATAGGGGTAGAGAGATTGGGCCGGACGAGATCCCGGTAGAATTCTGGAAGAGCGTGGGTAAGGAGAGCTTGGAATGGCTTGCTAGGTTATTTAACGTCATTTTCAGGACGAAGAAGATTCTCGAAGAGTGGAGGCAGAGTACGATGATCCCGTTGTACAAGAACAAGGGGGATGTCAAAAACTGCAACAATTATAGGGGTATCAAGTTGTTAAGCCATACGATGAAAGTGTGGGAGAGGGTGATTGAAGGGAGGTTGAGGAGGAGTGTGTCCATTTCTGAGAACCAGTTTGGTTTCATGACGGGACGGTCGACTACTGAGGCCATTCATATTGCGAGGAGATTGGTGGAGCAGTATAGGGCGACGAAGAAGGATTTGCATATGGTATTCATTGACATGGAAAAAGCCTATAACAAAGTCCCGAGAGAGGTTCTATGGAGATGTTTGGAAACTAGAAGAGTGCATGTAGCGTATATTAGTGCGATTCAGGATATGTATGATGGAGCTAAGACACGAGTTAGGACAGCAGGAGGACACTCTAACTACTTTTCGGTTGAGATGGGGTTGCATCAAGGATCAATACTTAGCCCGTTTTTATTTTCCCTGGCGATGGATTTATTGACGCGACACATTCAAGGGGAGGTGCCTTGGTGCTTGTTATTTGTAGATTATATAGTCCTGATTGATGAGACGCGGGGTGGCGTTAACGAGAGGTTGGAGGTCTGGAGACATACTCTGAACTAAGGGTTTCAAGTTGAGCAGGACCAATACAAAATACGTTGAGTGCAAGTTAAGCGGTGTTAACCAGGAGGCGGACGGGGATGTGAGGCTCGATACCCAAGTCATTCTCAAAAGAAAGGTTTCAAGTATCTGAGTTCTATTATTCAGAAGGATGGGGAGATATATGATTGAAAAATTAGTAAGTACAACTTTTATAAAATAATCAACCGAATGGAAACGATTGACACCCGTACAAATAAGTAAAATTTCTTCTCTGTTTCGAATTTTCCAGATTTGTAGGAATGAGATAGCAATACATCCAAATGGATAGTACTAGGGGACGTGTACATCTTTGTTTGTTTCCTTTTCTCTTTGAAATGTTACCACCATATCCGTATGTGGGTTACAATATCTCAAAAAGCTGTCAGCTCCGATATCAGGTGACAGCACACATTTAATTTGGATTGAAATGTTCAAATCTATGGAATGGAGTGGTGGGAGCTCACCCTTGTTTCAGCGTTCAAAATTTAACTTCAAACTTGAAATATTGTGCATAAGTGAAGAGCCAACTTGGGAGGACTACCGTGTTATTGACGTAACTGGTATAGTTGTTGTTGTGTGACCAGGAGGTCACGGGTTCAAGCCGTGGAAACAACCTCTTGCAGTAATGCAGGGTAAGACTGCATACAATAAACCCTTGTGGTCCGGCCCTTCCCTGGACCACGTACATAGTGAGAGCTTAGTGCACCATACTGCCCTTTTATTACTTTCCACTTTACTACTTTAGTAGTTTTAGCAAATTAAAATTGTTCTAAAATCTTTAACAACAGTAATATAGCATATGTGATTCTATAAGTGGGGTATGTGAAGAAGGAGGCCCGGACCAAATTTAGTGCAAAGGTTACTAGTTACTTGCCTAGACCCAATATTTATACTAAAAAATTTATATAAGAATATTTATGTTAGAATCTAGTCCATTGGTCCGATTATTATTGTATATTAACTTGCAGTCATTATAGGACCTTATCATAAACTTAAAATTTTGGATCCGCCTCTGAGTGAGGTATATACATATCTTGCTCGTACTTTGTGTGAGGTAGAAAGGTTATTTCCTATATACCCTCAGCTAAATAAAAATATTTTCAAAACAGGTTTGAAAAATATACGACTAAAAAAAATTATAATGAAAATGTGTCATGCCCTTTCTAATTACTTCTCCCTAATTCTTCTTCGGTGTACCTCTACCTCTCCTTAGACCTATTATTGTCAACCTCCCGTACCTCCTCACTGGAGCATCTATGCTCCTTCTTTTCACATGCCCGATCAAACCATCTCAATCTCGCCTCCCGTATCTTATTCACCATGGAGGCCACTCCCAATCTTGCCCTGTATATCTTCGTTTCTAATATTATCTCTCCTAGTATACCTCCACCCCACACATCCGTCCAAGCATCCTCATTTTTGCTATTCCATCTTCTGAACGTGTGAGTTCTAAAATCTTTAACATTAGAAATTAAAAAATATTATTTGGCACTCCACTTTTTTTAGTAAAAATAGCACGGTATAGCCAGTTTTCGGACTGGTCATTCAAAAATAACCAACGTTTACGAAGTCAATGAAAAATAGCCACTATTTTGCTGCAACATAGACCGGTCCAGCATAATATACTGGAGTTCGGTGCACCTGTGTATGAACTCCAGCATATTATGCTGGACCGGTATAATTTGCGGACTAATACTGGAGACTGGAGCACCGGTGCTCCAAACTCCAGTATATGGACAATTATACTTGCTGGAACTCCAGTATATTATGCTGGAGTTATAGTGTACTTATGCTGGAACTCCACTATAATATACTGGCATATTTTTCGGGTTTTGAACAGTGTTTTCGCTCAGATTTATCTTTACATAAAAAATTGTTAAATTTCGATTACTTTTGAAACTGGACCATTTTTGAACGACCAGTTGTAAATCTAGCTATTTTTGAATTTCTCTCCTTTTTTTAAGAAGAAATTTACACATACAGTTTTAATTAGTGAAATATTAATCTAGCGAAATCAGTAAGGAAAAGATAAAAAGTAATTTAGATAAATCATATTATAATTAAAGTTATAACTTATTTTTTAACAATTGGATGCAAAACCTTAATAGACATGCGTATAAATTATTCTAGGCAATCAAATTAAACAGCCTGTGAGTTTGAGCAAACGTTGGACCAGGAATATCACGACAAACGAAGAGACAGCGCAAGAAACAGATACAATAAACAAGACATTCCATTCAAATCTGGTCATTTCCAGCATCCAATACAAGTTAAACAGCACCGAATCCAAGGCCAAACCAAGTTTAAAAAACTCCCAATTGTTCTTGTTTAACAATTTACTGCATATATTGTTGATATTCAGTAGTACTCAGTAAGAATCTTGAACGGAATAATAAGTGAGTATTTAAAAGTAAATACTGACAGACACGAGTATATGATGCACACATTGCATTGACAAAGAGAAAGAAAATGAATGACAGAGACAAACCAACAACTATACTTCACATGGCTCTCTCTATGATTTCAACCAAATCTGGAAAATATTATTCCCTCCGTCCCATGTGGTATAATCCAGATTTCGAGAATGAAATATCTTAATTTTATACGAATTTGAACATATAGAATATTTAGATTTCTTAAAATAAAATTTATATATTTGAAAATTACCAGCCGCGGGTATATTGGAAACAACCTCTTTGCCCTTCCAGGATAGGGATAATTAGGTTGCGTATATCTTACCCTCTCCAGACCTCACTTATGCGAAATTCCTGAGTTTTTTGTTATTGTTGTTATTGTTGAAAATTATATAAAAAGTAGTATAAGTAACAATAATTAACAATCCAAAATATCTAAAATGCGCATATATAAAAATATTACGATCAAAGAAAAAATTCATTTGACTCTCAAAATCTGAACTACATCACATAAACAACGACCGAGGGAGCAACAAAAAACAAAGTTCAAAGTTAGGCTCTTGCCGGAAGCGGACTTATGTAATAGGTAGAGGGGTCACCGACACTCGTAAAGTTCCGCAAAAATTGCATTTATACATGTGTATATCTTTAAAAGATAGTGATATATTAATAGTTGGCACCACATATACAAAGCAACTTTTGGTTAAATCAAAAAGTACATCCGTGACCTTCAAATCCAGGTCTGCCTCTACCTCTTGGCATCACTAATTATATATTCACCACCTAACTACTCTTCCTAACAGCTACTCTTCCTAACAGCTACTCTTTACTTCATTCTTTCACCTACAAACTCAATGACTTTCAAAGAATTCTTAGCCGGAATAACAGATTCTGGCAAACACACAAATTCTTTTTCAAAGGTAAAAAAACCAAAACTCTTCTTATCCCTCATTGCTTCTGTCCTACTAATTGCTGCAGTTATTGGAGTAGTCATTGGAGTAAATTACTCACGAAAAAATAGCTCAAATCAAGCCCAAATTCAGGCCATTTCATTGGCAACTCATACCATAGTAAAATCCTCATGTAGCATCACTTTACACCAACAACTATGCTACTCTACAATTGCAAATAATATCCCAAATTTCTCCAAAAAAGTCACAAACCAAAAGGATGTCATTGAATTATCCTTGAATATTACAACTAAGGCCGTTCAACGCAACTACTACGCCATAGACAAGCTAATAAAAACACGAAAGGGTTTAACAGAACGCGAAAAAATCGCGTTACACGATTGTTTAGAGACGATAGACGAGACGATTGATGAGCTACACACAGCTGTTGAAGATTTGGAAAAATATCCTAATGCTAAGGCTTTGAGACAACATGCAGATGATTTGAAAACTTTAATTAGTGCTGCTATTACAAATCAAGAGACTTGTCTTGACGGGTTTTCACATGATGAAGCTGATAAAAAAGTTCGTAAGGTTTTGCTTAAAGGGCAAGTGTATGTGGAGAAATTGTGTAGTAATGCTTTGGCTATGATCAAGAACATGACTGATACAGATATTCAGAATGAGATGAAGTTAGGTTCTTCAGGTATTTGAATTTACATAATTCAAAATTAATGTTCTCAACTTCATATTAAGACATATAAAATCTCAAATTAAGACGTGTAAAGTGAAATGGATGAAATACTCCCTCCACTTTTTTTTAAATTGTCATGATCACTAAAAATAATTAGTCACAAATACGTGTTATTTTAGAAAATCAAGATAGAATTAATTACTTTTTTCACACCTTTACCCTTATATTACTCTAGTAAATATGGAGAGATTAATGTGATGAGAGGAAGAGTTGAGTGATAAGATGAAATTAAAGAATAGTTTAATCAATTTATCCTTTTAATTGATATTTTCTAAAGGGACACGCAAACAGTTGCGGAGCCACCTTGTAGCAAGGTGACCTCCCTTCATGAAAAAATACATGGTGTATATATATATATTTGGCACCCCTTAATAAAAAATTTGATGCGTGCAAAATACAACCTGCAAGTAAAGGGGACCAGAGGAAGTACTTAATTATATTCTTAACACGCTACTTATGTACGAGTACTGTTTAATAAAATGAAATTTTTATGTCTCAACTCTTAATACAGGTAAAGTGAACAGAAAACTCAATGAGGAGAGCAGTGGAACATGGCCGGAGTGGTTGTCTACTGGAGATAGAAGACTGCTGCAATCACCGTCAGTGACGGCGGATGTGGTGGTGGCTGCAGATGGAAGCGGAGACTACAAGACGGTGGCTGAAGCAGTAGCTAACGCACCTGAAAAGAGCAGCAAGAGATATGTGATTAGAATAAAGGCGGGTGTATACAAAGAAAATGTGGAGGTGTCAAAGAAGAAGAAGAACATAATGTTTATGGGAGATGGTAGAGAGAATACTATAATTACTGGAAGCAGAAATGTCAAAGATGGTAGCACCACTTTCCATTCTGCCACTGTTGGTAAGTTAAATTCATAATCAGCTTTTCTTTTTAATATTATTCGTGCATCATTTTTTTTTCTAGCTAGATACTCCCTCACTCCCAATTTATGTGATTCAAATTTTGAGAGTTCAATTTCTTAATTTTAACTGTAAATTAATTTGAATATAAAATATGTAAAGTTTTCGAATTCTTTTTACATATTTAAAATTATGTAAAAAGTACAATAAGTCGCAATAATTAACAATTCAAAATATTTAAAAAGACATATAAAAAAAATTATGGTAAAAGAATAACTCATTTGATTCTAGAAGTCCATGTCACCCGTGGCAGAGCCTTATACCAATGGGTGTCAATTGACACTCCTTAGTCAAAAAATTACATTATGTAGCTAGCTAGGTATAAAATAAGTTGTATATATATACACACACTATACGATTACTTCCTTTATTTTCTTCATCCGTTTACCTTTTTATATATATGTCGACATCTCTTAGTAAAATTCTTAACTTTGTCACTGCATGTCATATAAATTAAAACGGAGAGAGCGGTTTATTATTAAGTGGCATTTAGCAGGTAACGGGGTGAAGTTTTAATACTTCAATTAAAATTTCCTCGTAGTATAGATTATTTCTACAAATTAACATAGTTGTTGCTTCGTCAAATTGCTGACAGAGTAACCTCTCCCTTGTCCTTATAACAAGGGAGAGAGTATTATTGGCTGGCTGGCATATGTCATAATAATAATATATATATAATACTAAAGAGAACTTCAATACTTGTAGTTTTTCAAATAAATTAATAAGAAAAGTAAGATATTTAAATTCAAATGGACCTAGCTAGTAGTATTAGCTAAGAGCATGCCGTTGGGTATGGAAAAATCCTTGGTAGGGAGCGCTTCCCCGAATGGGGTCCTACGCAGCACGAATCTAAATATAGTCGGGTTTCAATACGAGTACCGAACATCGGGTAACCAAAAAAATTAAGAGCATGATGTAGTTTTTTGTTGGAGATGACGTGGAGTTGCATGTGGCAAAGGTGCTGTGTGAGAACTTTTTTGTTGTTTTCCCTGTAGAGGTGCAATTGCAGTTGCACGTGAACCCAAATTAGAATTTCAAACTTCAAAAGTATATATTAATATTTGAATATTTTCTATGAGTAATGGAATGACCCGCCATGTTATCATGTCACATAGGCGTTATTTAACATATATTAATGTCATGTAGAAGCTTATATAAGAGGAAGGCTAGCATTTGTGAGAAAATTCTAGAGAAATATGGACATTTCCTTAGGAAGACCCTAGATCCCTATGGATTTGCTAGGAAAGTCCTTAGAATCTTTTAGGTTTGTAGAGAGTTCTAAAGAAAGCCCTTATCTTGTAAATATTAAGGACTTATGTAACAATCAATATTTACAGAGTAGGCCCTAGGATGAGTTGGCATAGCAAGAACGTGAGCAAGTTGTGAAAGATCGCGAGCGAGTTGTCAAGTACCACACGTGTACTTAATTAACGACTAAGAACGTGACACTATGTACGTATAATATTTTTTTATAATAACAGTGAAATATTATTATCATTAATAATAACAAACTAATACACCTACCGAGCATCCAAGAACCAAGACCACATTTCAGGAAGGGTAACTTGGCTACGTAGGCCTCCAAAAAACACACAAAGGTAGTTACATAATCTTCGAATTAAATCTAAATTTATTATCATAAAATAAAAGTTGCTATACAGAAAATCATGCATTTGCACCTAATTAAGAGTGTGGTCCAGTGGTTTATGAAATGAGTTGAGCACGATGATGCCTTATGTTCAAATCCGACCGGAGACAAAAATATTATATTATTACCTGATCAAGTCTTGGTAAATAGATTTTGCCTTTCACAAAAACATCTATGAAAACCGAGCCCAAATGAGTGGGGCTGCATCAGCTGGCCTACCCTCCTCGTAAGCCTTCCACCACTTATACGCTGCTCCTGACAGCAGAAACATAGTAAAAGCAACTCTGCTCACCTCCACAATACCCTTGGTGTTAAAGCGAATACCACTATTATTAAAAAAAACATGCATTCATTCAATTAAAATACTTCCTTCGTTCCGGTTTATATAAACTTAATTCCTTTTTGGTCCGTTCCAAAAAGAATGATCCATTTCTAAATTTGGAACAATTTTGCTTAAACTTTCAATTTTACCCTTAATGAGAAGTTTTTACAACCACACAAATACTCTAGTTCCTTTTTGACTTATTTAAGATCATAAATTCCAAAAGTTCTTAAATTTCGTGCTCAATTAAATAAGTTCATATAAATTGAAACGGAGGGATTACTTGGTAAGGTTTGACATCCATTTGGCTATTACGTACTCTTGATCACCAGTCACTATTGATGCTTTCCAGTTGGGAGCGCCTTCCGTAAATTTCTCCCGACATTATTGACTTTTTGGTGGTCATTGGATGTCATTGTGAGCGGAGCTCTTTCCTTCTCCTTTAAATCAATACTATTTGTTTTAATTTCTCCATTTAATGTGATTAGTATTTATGTAAGAGTAAGACGCTCCTGTTTTCTTTTGGTCGAAATTATATTTTGAGTGAAACTGGACCAACAAAACTTGTATGAGGCACCATTAGTTATTAGACAAGTGGAAAAGTGGTTCCCACATTACAGACCCCCTCTTTTATTTCTCTGGCACTGAAATCTCTCTGGCAGACTTCCTCTTTTATCTCTCACTTCCTTTTATTATCTACTCCTATTAAAATGCATCATATCTTTGAGTATTTGTTTGAGTCAAATACGGCTACTAAAGGAAAAAAGATGCGAGTATCATCTATCCTCTTACGTTCTTCTCCATCGCAGTCTCATACATCTCTTCTTCTTTTTTTCCATCAGATACCTTTCAAGTCTTATATGCAAAATCAAACCATCTCCAATCATGAAATACTATGATTCAAACTTAGCATTGCATTACTGTGGAAACACTCTGCAATTTTTAACCATTGCAGAAAGTAAAGTACACATAAAAGTCCAAACCTAGAATTCCATATCATCACAAAAGAAAAAAGGTTTTCAAATCAAACCTAAATATATTATCCAACGATGGGCCCAAGAGTAATACCAAAATAAAAAGATAAATGTGAAGTTGAGTGTGTAGCAGTGCACATCAGTGAGATGCCAGATTAATCAGCTTCAAAGAAACTATTGCTCATACTTCAAAGGAACCGGAAAGCATAGATATCTGAAAAAAACACTCATGATTCTCCCACCAAAATGTATTAAACCCATTATTTTTTCTCTACAAATTCAGCAATAAAGAAATTTTCGGTCATTCTTCTATTCGAATCTTGATTTTACAGAAGCATAGACAAAGAAACAACCCCAAAAATAATCCACATGTTCGGTTCTTTTTGAGAAGATAAAGCAGAAGATGTGAAGAAGAGAGAACTAAAATTAACTGGTTTTTCATGTTGTCCTTCAGTAGAGAGATAAAAAAAAAGAGTCTGCAATTTGGGACCCACTTTTTCACTTGTTTAATAACTAATGGTGCCTCGTACAAGTTTTGTTGATGGACTCTCACTCAAAATATAATTTCTAGGTTGGAAAGAAGTTATCGCAGGACTAATGATTAGTTATTCCATTCTCTCATGGGATAAAAAAATACAATTCTGAAATAACTGTTTTCGGGATTAATTATACTACATTTTTCTACCAATCAAACATAGGATAAACTCTTCTTAAATTTAGTTTCAGAATTAATTATTTCTTATCTCTCGTAACAAACAAACCCTTAGTGGTTTAACTTACATGTACTGGAAGTATTTTTACACCATTAATTGATATTATTTTTTAGGTTAGTAATCTCACTTATTATTTGATAATTATATACATGTGGTTATCCTTTAGTTGACCTGTAAAAGTTAAATTCTTACTAGGTGGACAACAAGAGTAATGTTATGCTTTCTCTGTCCGCTGAAAAACATTTTCTACATATCAAGTAACGGCATTTGACTCAACAAAAAAAACGAGAAGGGGAATAGAAATAAAAGTATTGAGCTTTTGATTGTTTTCACGCTTAAGAAATTCACCTTTTAATGTTAATTAGCTTGACCCTATTAACCTTTACTATCTCTTAACATAAACACTCCTAACACATATTCCAATATTATTTACGGGAAAAAATAATTAATTCATTCTTGAAATCTGAAAAAATCACTTATTTTGAATCACAAGAAAAAATAACTTATTTTGGAACGGAAGGAGTAACTAATAAAGAATATGTAAGGGCAAACAATATTTAAAGTTAAATTGTACCGAGTTCAAATTGATCTATGTTGAACGGTTGTCTCACATTCATATCAATTCCAGGAATTAATCTTTTGTTGTTGTAACTTTGCAGCCGCAGTTGGGGAAGGGTTCTTAGCGAGAGACATAACATTCGAAAACACAGCAGGGCACGAAAAGCACCAAGCAGTTGCACTTCGAGTGGGTGCCGATTTATCCGCCTTCTACAAATGTGACATGTTAGGCTACCAAGACACTCTTTACGTCCACTCCAATCGTCAATTCTTCGTCCAATGTTTCATTTCAGGCACAGTCGATTTCATCTTTGGTAACGCTGCAGCTGTACTCCAAGACTGTGACATCCACGCTAGACGTCCAGGGCCGGGCCAGAAAAACATGGTCACGGCCCAAGGGCGAACGGATCCCAACCAGAACACTGGGATAGTGATTCATAAGTCTAGAATTGGCGCTACTTCGGACTTGAAATCAGTTCAGAAAAATTTCCCTACTTATTTAGGACGTCCGTGGAAGGAATATTCCAGGACTGTGATCATGCAATGTTCGATCGCGGATGTGATTAGTCCGACAGGGTGGCACGAGTGGAATGGGAATTTTGCACTTGATACGTTGTTTTATGGGGAATATGAGAATACAGGTGCAGGAGCTGGGACATCAGAGAGAGTAAAATGGAAAGGTTTTAAAGTTATTACTAGTGCAACTGAGGCTCAAGATTATACTCCTAACAAGTTTATTGCTGGTAATAGTTGGTTGAGCTCCACTGGTTTCCCTATTGCTCTTGGTCTTTAAAATGTTTCTGGTTTTTTAAAATTTCTTTGTTTTGTTTGGGTAGACTTTTTGTTACTTTTAGACATTCTTAATTGTTACTTATTGAGGTTGGTCATTAAATAATAAAGATTGCATGTCACAAACGAGGTGGAGTATGGTAGGTGAAGTCTTACTCTGCATAAACTTTAACCCGCTTACGCCCTGCTCTGCTTACTATTTTTCACTCAAATCGACCCACACTTCCCCATCATGTCATTTTATCATAGTACAAACTCTTAGGGGGTGTTTAGTTACCGAGATAAGTATTTGACTTAAAAGATATTGGAACTTTTTTGAACAAATCAATCAAAGAAAATGAAGGGGTAAATCTTAGCTAAATATAATAATTTCTAGAACAAAAGATAGACAAGGAGAGTACAGAGGATAAGAATTCTTTATCTCATCAAGACAAAAACTTGAACAATAATCCTACCAATTGTTTTTGTAAGCTAGTGTTATAGCAAATGTTATAAGTTAGGAGAAATGCCCAGGGCCTTTACAAGGTTGTTTTTCGCTCTATATATAAGGGACAAAACCCTTCTAAGCCCTAAAAGACAAGTCATAGGGAATATTCGAAAGAATATTCCTAATGTCCCCTAATGGGCCTGCACTGCTGCAAGAGTCGTACCGTCTCTTATTCGCTTGTAGGTCGTCCCCTGCAGGATGTCGAGCTACGAGGATCTCGTCGTTTGTCGTACTCATCAACGGTCGTGGTTGTTCAAATTTGGACTCATACAGTTAGTCTCTCCGCTTGTCGAGGTTGCAACTTGGTGTGTCCTCGATAAGCGGACTCCACGCGTTCTTACGGAGAAATTTGACCCTACGAGGCGTTACGGCCTGGCCAATAATGGGCGGTCAGCGTGCTCAGCAAGACACCAGGTAATGTATTTTACCAAGAAATGACATCATCTCTACGTGCGTTATCATTATGCATGTTTTCGAGACAGGGGTTGATGGCTTGTCGCTTCGATTTCGGTGCCACTCTGCGACCTTCCGCTTCGATTCTGGCGCCCCCAATCCTATAAATTGATAGAGGGTTTGTTTTTTCAAAAATTCTTGGCCATTTCATTTTTGATTACCCTTTCTCATCCCTCCCGAGTTTGTTCTAACAACCTTCTGCTTCTTCTTCTCCCATTCTTCGCTCACAGCCTTTTATGTTGTTTTAACACCCTTCTCATCGAAAACATGCCAAGATCACATCGATCTCATGAGGGGGTTTCTGAGGCCACCCCGTTGTCCGTGGCGCCCCCCTCAGGCGGTGAGGATATGATGGTGGAAGAAGGGGATAACCTTCCTACGGTGGATGAGTTGCTGCCGAGACACCCCATGTCTCGAAATGACTTCCTCAAAGATCCTCCTCTTACTCCTACCCCGTACTCTCTGAAATGGAACAAGTTCATATTGACGCTCTACGTGCAAAGTATGGCATCCCCGCTCATGTTGACATGGTTCCAGCGGGAAGGGATTTCGTGGAGGTCCATAGACCTAGGTACTGCACTTTTTACGAGTACCCTTTCGTGATTGGTTATTCTTTCCCCCTCCTTCCATTAGGGGAAGAGTTCTGTAAGTTCTATCAAGTTTGCCCGGCACAACTTTCGCCATATACGCTCAAGATACTCATGTTGTTGACAAAGTATGCGGAGTTGGCGGAATGCGAGGTTACTATTCACCACCTCTTGCACCTGTTCTCGCCCAACTTCCATAGGGGTACTATGGTGCATTTGAGGCACCGTGGAACAAAAGGGCTAGTGGTTGGGACCGACGACCGAGCGAGTCGCAAGTTTTGGCATAAGTATTTCTTTGTCAAAACCGAACCCATCGTTTCTGACTCCACCAGTTCCTGGAGCAGTGGAACGAGACTCGTAAGTGTCGGCACTCATTTTACTCTTTATCTTCATCTTCGTTCATTATAGGGTTTGTTTGCTTCTCATTTGCAGCTATGGGACGTCCCCCCGCCCTATTGCGGGTATAAGGGATTGGGTAGCCCGTCTGTTGCCCCATGCAGCGGAAAACCCAAGATTGGCTGCCTTCATAAAATGTTATGGCCCGAGAGTTTCATCCAGTAAATGCTTCCCCCTTATCACTTTGTTGGTTATACATTGTCGTCTATCGATATGACTCTTCATGACGACAGGTCGAGGAGCTTCCAGACGGAGAGCACCAATCCCTACATTTCGATAGGCTGTCGTTGCTGCAGGAATGCAGTTTACTTTGACTGAATCCGTTCGAGGGGGTTGTCCTCAACCGATTCAAATTGAAGGTCCCTTTCGGGACATGGTTGTGAGAGAGGAGGCTTCTTCCGTACCGACCCCTCACCTCTTAGATAAATCCTCTAACGGGGACGAGTCGTTGCTAAGAAAAAAGAGGAGAATGAAGCTTGGGAAGGATGTGGTCGTGGATGCCGGTAGGGCATTGCAGACGGCACTTGTACCCACATTTATGGCCGATGCCATCTTAGCGGGGAGATCTCCCCAAACGGAAGGAATTTATCCAGGGGCCGGCTCCGTGCGCTCCGCTGAGGGTGGCACGTCATCCAATGTTGGAAGAGGTCGGCGTGTTGAGGGCGAAGGCTCAGGTTCAGACGTTGACCCAGAGGACATTCGCGAGTTTGTAGGTCACCATACTCACGTGGAGGTCATAATGGAAGGATCTGATCGTCACATAGTTGTCCCAGGGGACTACAACTTGTTGTCGAACTGTGATCAGGTGGCGTCTGTTTTAGCCCCTCTATGTGTTGCCCCTAAGAGCGAGGTGCTTAGAGCGATGAGCGACATGGAGTTGTCTTAGAACGTCACCGGCATGGCCTTGCGGGTAGGTGTCTTTTTTTTCCTTTTTGTCGTTGGGCTTGTGTTGTGATTGTCGACCTGTATTTTTGTCTTAACTTCTTTCATTTTTGTGCTAGACTATATCATGGAGACCGAGCGCGAGCGCCGGGAAAGAAAGAGGACGACCATCTAGGGGAAGATGTCTTCCAAATATCAACAGTATCGCGCTAAGCATCGTGCAATGGCCGACATTTATAATCAGGACCCTCATTTTCAATTGTTCCGCGAGGGACTCAAACAGAGGGAGGACCAACTGGCGCACAAGGTCGAGGAGCTGAGGGAGCGAGATGAGGAGCTTATGAAGGTTGTCTCCCGCAATAGTGAACTTGAGGCCTCCTTTAAGGTGAAGGAGGATGAGCTTGAGTTAAGTAGGGGTGATGGCCGAGATTGCCGACTTGCAAGCAAAGGTGGCCAGTTTGACCGTTGAATTAGGTACGAAGGTGGTGGAGATCAAGGGGCTTAAGGGCAAACTGAGTGTCGGTGTTGATAAGCTGGCGATGACTATTTTTGGAATGGAGGCCTTGGAGAATACCCTCCGTGTTTGTAGGACGGAGCTGACCGAGGAGAAGGAGGCTTCTAAGCTTAAGGTAGCGGGCTTGAGGGGCGTGTTAAGGAGTTGGAGGCAGATCTATCTGTGTTGAATGGACAAGTGGCCTTGCTGAGAACGGAGGATGCGAGTCGACGCTCACAACCTTCTACGTCTTGTGCCTCGGCCGATCCGGTCGTGCCTCGTCGCTTATATGAGTTGTAGGTCCATGCTAAGACCCGACTTGACGTGTACAAGGCTCTTTATTCTGAGGAGAGGGCATCTGAAGCAGAACTTCAGGGTGTGCGTGCCGAAGCTCGTGCAGCTCTTGAGGCATGCGGATACGACCCTCTTACACCTGACGGAGATGACATCAATTCTGATGATGCGAACCGTCTTGCTTCTGACTCTTGGTACGAAGATGCGTACCCAACCGGGGATGATGTGTAACTTTTTGTTTGTACTTAGTTTTTGCTATGGAACTTTTGTAAGGGCATGTTTGAGCCCGTTGTAAAGATAGGTGTAGGTAACATTTTGATGTAATGTAGAATTTGTTTTGTCGATTCAGTGATGATCTTTGTAATATCTATGGTATCAAGGGTACCTATCGAACTATTAAGCTGATTTTGCTTTTGGGTGAGGTCGATCCCTTTTTCTTTTGGAAGTGGTTGTGAGCACGTGATTTTTGCTTCGCGAAAAACTACTCCAAAAGAAATCAAAAAAGTAAAACAAGTTACCTTCGGGTACAATTTTGAGAATTTGCGTGACATTTTGATAATTATTCTGTACGTAAATGTTCGCCTTGCTATAGTTAAAAATACAAAAATACATGTTGCATGCATTTAGGAATAAATGGTACGTTTAGGAATTAATTAACCATAATTTGGTTTTTAAAAGCGAAAATACAAAAATATGCATTTTTATTCTATTTTGTTGTCATGATGATTTTATTAAATGTTTTAATTCGTGTGATAACTGTTGTTAGGTGTTAATTAATATTTGTGTAGTTTAATTTTGGTTTTTATTTGATTAGGAATTTTTGTTTAATTATAAGGAAAGAAAATACCCGATTTGGGCCAAAAATTCAACTGAAAATCAGGCCCAAACTAATTACAATGACCCATTCCAAACCAGATCTTCCAGGGACGCCCCCCCCCCCCCAAACGACGCTGCATAGGGCATTTGATCTGAGCCGTCCGTCCAATCTAATCTAACGATCCCATGGTTTTCCCCAGCACCCGACCCGTTTAAACCTTAGACCGACCCAGTCTCACTTAATGGAGACGACGCCGTTTCCTATTACAAAATAGATCCTGGCCATAGATCCAACTCGATCCAACGGCCAGGGTCTAATCTCCTACCCCATATATAAACCCCTCATCACACCCCCACGCCCCCAAACCAACCCCCCCCTTTGCCTACTGTGCACCATCGTCTCAGACACAAACCCAACAGCCCCCATTCAAACCCTAGCCGCCACCCTTCACTCTCACCATAAACCCGGCGACCACGACGCCGGTGACCACCAAGATAACACCCCTGATGCACCCAACCACCCTGAACACGAATCTGTTAGCCTCTTGCCTCGAATCATTCCTCATCGTCTCGAATCTTCGTTTGAAGGTTCGAGCAAAATCCCGATCTACACCAACCCACCCCAGATTCACACCGGTCATTACCCTGGCCTCACTCGTGACCAAACCAAGTTTGGTTTGGTTCGAATCTAACCAGAAACCGTCGAACCCCAAAAACACCCGTATAAACCCTAAAAGTCCAAGAAGTTGGGGGTCTGTCCAAATAAACGGAGGGTTAGGGTCTAATAGACCTTAATCGAGGTGTTCTCGGTTGAGAACAGCTCGATTAAAGTCCGTTCGACCTCAAATGGTCAAATCCAGTTCAGGCCTGGGTCGTTTGTTGTTGAGATTCCACAGTGAGTTTTCTTTTTCCTTTTTGTTCTTGTTTGAATGTTGTTTGTGTTTGTTAACATGTTTAGTTAATTTGTTGATTTTACTGGTATTTTCTTTCAATTTTTTTCTATCTTCGTAAGACCTTTTTATTCGGTCGACTATTCTTCTGTTTATTGTTAAATACGTATGGTGAGATACATACTCGATTTGATCAGTGTCGTCGAGTGTTTCATTCATGTTGTTCCCTTGTTTTGTGCAAAGCTGTCTGAAGCCATTTGGGGCCCTGTTCGTGTTATTTATTTATCGACTGATTGTTCTATGTTATAATTAGTATAGTCGATTAGATAAACATCGTCAATTAGTTTTACAGGGCTGAATGTTCAAATGTTCTGATTCTGATAAGCCTCGCATGATTGATCGAACCAATATAATTTAGCTGCAGTGCAATTAGAGAAATAGCTAGAACTCAGTTTAGGGCAGTTTGAGTCTGAACTTCCATAAGTTCAAATTTCAGTTTGCTGAAGCTTAGGGTAAGACAGTAATATACAGGGTTTAAAGGGGCATACTGGGGAGCTTATAAGTCTGAAAATGGTTTTGACGAGTGACCTGACAGGGAGGGTACTTATGAACCATTAGTTTATTATTTTATCTGTTAGTGCTGGTCTAGGAAACACAAGGGCATGGGGTATTAATTGAGTATTATAATAGTCCCATAACATTAGAGTAATAATGAAATGAGTTGATTAAGTATTAGTGGGGAAAAGCATAAAAAGCATGGGGGATTAGTGGGTTGTTGTCAGTTGCCCATACGATTTGGGCACAAGACACCTGATAATGGGAAATTAAGGGGTATGGGCAGAGAAAGGCTGAAGGGATCAAGGCAGCCTGGTGCTTGCCTACTTTGCTTATAAATAGGTTGTTCTAGAACAAAAGAATGGCTGGACAGTTTTAAGAGAGAAAAGAAAAGCAAACACAAGGCTGGTCTTTCAACCTTTAGAGGACAGTCTGTTTTCAGAGTGATATAGAGTTAAGAGTGTGCTGGATTTTGAACATAACAAACAGAGGCTACTGCTTTTTTGCATCTGTTTCCTTCTCTGCTTTGCCTATATTTGTTTTGGGTGCTGCTGGGCTGCAAACTGGGTTCTTTGTCTTGGTGTTAAAAAATCTGTCACTGGGTTGTTGCTGCTGAGTGTTGTTTTCTTGTTGCTGCTGTTGCTGTGTATGCTACTGCTTCCACTGATCATTCCTCTTCTTCTTTTGCTTTCCCAAATACTAGGTACACCATTGATACACTGTCAATGTAAGCTGAAAGTTGAAACATGAATACAGAAATGAAGAGCTGAAGTTGTTTTTTTCGAATCTGTTTCAGTCTGTATATTGAACATTAAAGTTGTATATATAATAGTTCATATCTTCTATTAGGATAATGAAGGCAGTCATCATGTATAATTAGACATCACGTATGGCTACTTAGTATCACCTTATGTATGTATGTTGGTAGATAGAAAAGAAGTGAGAATGTAGTAAACAATATCTGGAATTTTAGCTGTTTTTGTGATTAGCATATCTTCTAACGCATGTTAAGTGTTAAACTGTCCATTGCTAGTTAATCTCACTCCATTTAGCGGGCTGCCTCGCTATAACTTGCAACAATACCATTAGAATAAAATAACACCAGTTTCCATTTCAGCCTTATAAATGTTGGGCCTGAGTCGAATGGACTAACATGCCCTTATAGGAAAAGGAATGGCCCAGGTCCAGTCCATACAGTGTGTGCTGTGCCTGGGCCCATAATATCTAAACGACTGCCCAGACACGCGTTCATGTTTCGGATTTGGGCAATCACATTCGGAACCCGACTATAACTAACTTGTAAGCATGTAAATAAAGTTGGACCGTTCTTCTTCTTTCATTATTAGAGACAAACTCAATAGAAAACATAGCCACTATAGGACGACCTTTTAAATAAAAATGAGATGAGTCTCACCAAATAAATCACACATCGCTGGGGCCCTCAATAAATACATAACCATCGACTAGACTTTGGATTTGGCCGTTTAGTGAATTTTTCACGGCCTTTTTCTAAAACAACAATACGTAGTTTCTTTAGGACGCGTCTTAATTAATCTTACCTTCTTAAATACGGGTGTGCATTTATGTGACCCAAATCCAAATCTCAACGGAGTCGAAATGTGTCTCTAATCACGGGTACATTGATTGTGACGTGGCTCGAGATGCGTTTTCACAACGTTGCAAATTCCCCCAATAATAATAATAATAATAATAAATAACGAATGAGACGAGCCTCGACAAACAAGAATACCCAAAGTGCGGGGCCCTCAACGGATAATTATTTCGAGTACTTAGATTCCGGGACGGGCCGTTTAGCAAATTTCACGGCCCTACCCAAAATAATAATACGCTAGTCGCTTTAGGCGCGTATTTAAGAATGTTATCTTCTTAAACTCGGGTGCACATTTATGTGACCCAAATCCAAATCTCAACAGAGTTGAAATGTGCCAACAACTACGGGTGCATTGATGTGACGTGGTTCGAGACGTGTTTCCACGATGTTGCAATTCTTGATAAAAATAATAGTAATGATAAAAGCGGTTAAAAGTTAAAATTCGCACATAGGTTCAACATTTATTAAATCAGATAATCAAGCCAAATATGACAGTTGAACGACCGTGCTAGAACCACGGAACTCGGGAATGCCTAACACCTTCTCCCGGGTTAACAGAATTCCTTATCCGGATTTCTGGTTCGTGGACTGTTAAATAGAGTCATTCTTTTCCTCGATTCGGGATTAAACCGGTGACTTGGGACACCCTAAAACTCCCAAGTGGCGACTCTGAAATAAATAAACAAATCCCGTTTCGATTGTCCTTTAATTGGAAAAAACTCCTTCACCCTCGTGGGGGCGGAAAAAGGAGGTGTGACAGCTCTGGCGACTCTGCTGGGGAGCTTGGACGAATCCCAGAATCTCTGGTTCAGGGTTCAAGAGTTCGAGCTTAGAATAATTGTTGTTATTCGGCATTGTCTATTATCTGATCTTATTTTATGATTGGGCTTAAAATGTGCAAAATGATATTTTTTACCGCTTTGATATTATTTGGACTGTATATACAAACTGTGCCGAAACCCCTCTCTTCTCTCTCTTGAGGAGTGCACGCTGGTCGTGACTTCTTTCTGTTAGTGTCATATACCAAAATAGAACGAGGATTCGGAGGAGTTGCAAAACCGGATGGCCCTTTGGTTACCGGTACACAGCTCCCATCCTCGGCTCGAGTTGTCCGCTCGGGTAAGCCAGGTCTAGAACAAACACCTAGGTTTTAAAACTTAGTATAACAAATCCTCATGCCGGATCCCTAGTAGGAACGCTTATTTGCATCATGTGCATTTGACTTAGGGGACTCAACACAGGGGTTGAGTCCGTCTAGGAGTAGCAACCTGAAATGAAAAGACCATTCTGCTGCATCCTATTTGCTTTATGCATTTATTTGCTTCAGACTGGCATGCTGACCGGCTTCGAAAAATCTGGAATATTGGAAAATTGTGAAAAAAAAGAGTGAAGTAATATGTAGAGAGTTAATTGCCTATTTTAGAAAAGCCAATGCCCAAATAAGGTCGAAATTCTGCCGAAATTTTGGGAAAATGGAAAAAGAAAAATGTTTTATTTTTTTTAATAATTTGTTTCACTCAAAATAAAAAGAGCAAAAAATATATATATAAAAAGAGTCTCTTATTTTGGTTTGGAAAATAGGTGGGTCATTGTTTGTTACGAAAAAAATCTTTGTTTTGTCTTATTTTCAAAATAGAAGAGGAAAAATAGTTTGTCGTGTCATGGAAAATGAAAAAAAAAGTATTGTTTCCGAAATTTGGATTATGTTCTCTGCCCGAACTACGCCAGTTTGATTCTCGCAGGGTGTGAGATACGTAGGCAACCCCCATCGGGTCCAACTTTCCCTTTTGCAAAATTAGGCAAACAATATCAAAACCTCAATTTCTCGTCATAAAGAAGTTAGGCGACTCCATTCTTGAAAAATGGCCGAATGTCCCTAAAAAGACGCCGGAAGGCTGTTTTTGCAAGAACGCAGCTCTTGCTCATTTTTCTCAAGGGTTTCGTCCGGTTGGTAAAACACAGCCTTTAAATCTGCTTCAGAGTGTTGAAAGGCCGTATTGACAAGACCGGAGTTTTATTTAAATGTGCGTCAATTTTGGTTTATTCTTTCTTTGAGTCCCACGAGTCCTAATCAACCCAAACCAACATGCAGAATGAGCACATGTCCAAGTTTGCCGATAACAGTTAGGAGCAAGATACCTTTGGAGTTGCGCTTGTGGTGGGAGGATTTGGAAAAGTCAGAGCAGGACAAGATCAAACTGCATCTGGGAGGTCTAACCAGTTTGTTGAATGTCAGACCCAGATGCGACATCATAAAGGCTTTGGTTACATTTTGGGACCCGGCCCACAATGTATTCCACTTCTCGGATTTTGAACTCACCCCAACCTTAGAAGAGGTAGCAGGCTACATGGACGTTACTGAGGGGTTAAGGCACAAATATCTGATCGCTCCAAGAGCCGTAAATTCGCACAAGTTCATAGATCTACTGAAGATAAGCAAGGGAGTCCCGTACTCTGAGTTGGATAGGGGTTTTTCTACTCTGTAATTCATATACCAGAGGTACGGGCATATATGAGGGTTCGATGATCTGGAAAGCGGTGTTTGCAGCAAAGGGAATCAGACAAAGTGGGATGAACATAGGCGGTTCGCCTTCATGGTAGCGTTCTTGGGCATTGTGGTGTTTCCTCGGAAAGATAGAAATATTGATTTAAAGGTGGCTGGAATCGTCAAGGTCCTGATCACCAACAACAAAAGCACGCTTGCTCCTATGATAGTGTCCGAGATATACCGAGCTCTCACAGCCTGTAAAGCCGGGACAGATTTCTTCGAAGGATGCAATTTGTTATTGCAGATGTGGATGATCGAGCACTTATGTCATCATCCTCGGTGTATGCGCTATATATCTACGAACGAAGGCTGCATCGAAGGATATAACCCGAGGGTTTCAGGGCTCAGATTACCGGAAGGGTTTGAAGACTGGGTATCCTATCTCCGTGCCATCACCGCAGTACAAATAGATTGGACATTGGGTTGGCTTCCTGTTGAAGAAATTGTGTATATGCCCGCCACTGGTCCTTACTTCCTCTTAATGGGACTCAGAGGTATTCAACCTTATGCACCTTACCGGGTGATGAGACAATTGGGAAGATGTCAGGTGGTACACCCAGACGAAGATCTCAGTATTTATGCAGTCGAGGTTAGCAACGACGGCCAATTTCATGAAAAGACAGTTCGTTATATATGGAGCGAATGCCAGTATTTGCCGGCAAATACTCGAGTGTGTGACCTATCCAGAGGTGAAGTCTCACCTGCTTATCTCGCTTGGCATAGAAAGAAGAGCACTGTGAGAGACGAACCAGAACGGCCAACCAAAAGACCTCACCTCCAAGATTTTGTCGAGTCATCGCAAGAATAATGGGACTGGCTTGCAAAAGAAGAAAACTACAGGGCAGAAATAGGCAAGCTGAAACAACAGATAAAGGATCTGGAATTTGAAAACAATGTGCAAGTTGCTGCCGACAAAGGGGAAAAGAACAAGTTGGCCCAAGAAAATGGGATGTTGAAGGCTCGAATCCGACAAATAAGAAAAGAGGCTGACAACCAACAGAAAAATCGGTCCAACGAGAGGTTGATAGCAGAGCTGAGGAGTCAGGTCAGCAAAAGCCGAGAGAACTTGGAGAGATCTGAAGCTTGCATAGCGAGAATGTGGGTCAGATGGGCAAAAGGTACAATGGCACGGAGAAAGCATCTGCAACAAGTCATAAGGGATTCTGAAATAAGCATCGGACTATTAAGAGAAACAAACTCCACTCTTCAGGAGCGGATCTTTAAACAAGCCCGAGATGCCCAAGCTGACAGAAGGCGCTGTTATGATGTGATGACCAGAATGGAAAAACAAATGGAGAGGTTCCAAGATCGACTCGCTGACAATTCTCAAGCACTGGGATTGAAAAACCAGCGAATAGAGCAATTATTCAGGGAAAGGGACAACATCCGAGGTAGGATTGACGAGATTGGCCACTACATTTACATGAGATGCTTAGCGTGTGAGCAAATGCCTCGTGATACCCTACTCGCCTTCGTCATGGGCTACGTTCACCGGATCATGAATGAGTTGAAAAGCTTACAAAGGGGTCTTACACCAAAGCCCGCGGAAAGGCCGAACGATGCCTCGCGAGCACCTAAATCCTTAATGTATCCCTAGTTCGCTTGTTTGTTGACTTTATGGGTCCATTATCTCCCCTTATGTTGTTTTCTCTTTTTTCATCAAGTCAGGTTAAGAATTTTGGAATCTGTATTTTGTTGTTCTTTGTTTAAAATAAGTAGTTTGTAATAGCAAATTTTGGTGATGAATTGAATGATTCCAAAAGAATTTTATGTCTTTACTTTGTGGCAGAACTACGCCCGGTCTAATTCACGCGGGGACGTGATACGTAGGCAATCCACATAAGATTCGACCACCACTGAAAAGAAAGAAAAAGAAAAAAGAGAGGAAAGAAAAAGAGAGAAGAAAAGAAAGAAGAATAATAGAGAGGAAAGTGGAGGGTTCCCAAATTACTTTAAAGGCACAAATAAAGCAAGCCGGGATGACGCATGCGGTTGAAGCAAAAACATGTTAGAAATGGTTAACTGCTTAGGAGCATTGCATCCCCAACATGCGATTACCAAATCTGTTAAACTCTAACGCTAACAAGTTTGTTGTTTCCCCAGTACCAGACAATTAGTTGTTAAAGCGTTCTGGCATCACATCCTTATCAAACCAGATCCAAAGGACCTGTACTAATAATCATGACTACTTCAGAAAATAGTGCCGAGGAAGAAAGGCCAGTAAGCCAGTTGCTGAAAGAGGCAATGGAGAAGATAGAGAGGATGGGATTAGAGATAAATGCGATGCAGTTAGCCTTGGCTAAAGTACAAAAGAGCCCTGAACCACTAGGGCATATGCCGGAATACCCTCACTCTGGCCCTTCAACAAGCCTCTCGAATCACCCATATTATCAGGGAAGAAGCCCCTATGATTCCCAAGCTCCACCACCCCATCAACCTTTCCCACTACCAAACGTTTCCGCTTTTCTGGGACCCACACCAGACACGCTGAAAAGATCAACTAGTGAGCCGTTGTTTCAGGCTCACGATGCGCAGTACTATCCCCCTGAACCCACATTCAATGCACCAGAACCCCATACCTATAATCCACACTTGGAGGTCCCAGCGGAGATTGAAAAGTCGGTTAAGGTTCCAGAGCAGGATGAGGTAATGAGGAAGTTCAAAAGCCTGGAGCAATCCTTCAAAAGCATGCATGGATTGGGCAACCAGGTCAGCGTGGCCTACAAGGATCTATGCCCTTTCCCGGACGTCCAACTCCCGGCAGGGTTCAAAATGCCCAAGTTTGACTTATACGAAGGGCACGGTGATCCTATGGCACATTTGCGGGGCTTTTATAGAAAAATGAGAGGAGCAGGCGGTAAAGATGAGCTACTGATAGCTTATTTTGGCCAAAGCTTAAGTGGATCAGCATTGGAATGGTATACCAGACAAGATCCCAGCAGGTGGTACACTTGGGATGATCTAGCGCAGGTTTTCGCGGGTCACTTTCAATACAATCTCGAGATAGTCCCTGACCATCTCACATTACTGAGGACCGGAAAGAAGCCTGGGGAAAGCTTTCGTGAGTTTGGTTTCCGCTGGAGAGAACAGGAAGCCAGGGTTGATCCTCCCATGAGAGAGGGGAAATGGTGGACTACTTCGTGCAAACGCTGGATCCAACTTACTTTGGTCACTTGGTGACGACGGTTGGAAAGTCCTTCAATGAAGTAGTAAAAATAGGGGTTATGATAGAGGAGGGACTGAGGTCCGATAAAATCTTGAATTACTCAGCGCTCAAGGCAACGACCCAGGCTATTCAGAGCGGCACGTGAGGTCCGCTGGGAAGGAAAAAGAAAGAAGAAGTTGCCACGGTTGAGGCAGGCAGTTGGTCCAGGTCCAGCAAACCATACTACAACCAACCCAGACTCCACAGTCCAAATTATCTATACAGCCCACCACAACACTATTATCCACCTCAAGAGCCACACTTCTCTGTGCACCAAGCCCAAACATACACTCAGCCTCCAGTTCGCCCGCAATGGCGCGCGCCGGCTCCCCAAAACACATATGCACATCCACAGAACACATCCCCTCCACCCCAAAACGCCTACCCTCCACCAAGGGCATATAGGAACCCTCCAAAGGGCGGGTTTTCGAGGAAATCAAGCTACTAGAAATGACAGGCTACAGAGACAGAGAGCCTTTACTGAGTTGGGAGAGACCTATACCGCCTTGTTCCATAAATTGAGGCAGCTAGGTTTGGTGAGTCCTGTCGAGCCTAGGGGGCCAAACCCCCCACCCCCAAATTTGGACCGATCGATAAGCTGTGAATACTGCTCAGGAATGCTAGGGCATGATACCGAAAAATGTTGGAGGTTGAGGCATGCAATACAAGATCTTATTGATGCCAACAAGATCGAGGTCCAGACGCCGGAGGCACCCAACATCAACCAGAACCCATTGCCAGTGCACCACGAAGCTCACATGATCGAACTGGTGCACAAAGGAGGGGAACCCAAGAAACCCTCACAGACAATGATGATGATTTGTGCCACTCCGAGAGAAAAGCCGACCGGTGGGAAAGTAGGGGTACAATTGAAGGCGAAAGATGTCAAGCCAATAATTGATAGAAAGGCCGTGCCTTGGAAGTATGAAAAGGCAGTGGTAATGTACAAAGGAAAGCAAGTGGAGGAGGATAGTTGTGAGGCGCAGGGACTGACTCAATCAGGACGGTGTTTTGCTCCAGTGGAGTCGAGAAGGTCCAACCCAGCAGTAACAAAGAAACCCGTGTCAGAAGAAGAGGCGGAGGAATTCTTGAAAAAGATGAAAGTACAGGATTATTCCATTGTCGAACAATTGAAGAAAACACTGACCCAGATCTCGTTGTTATCACTACTGATCCATTCGTATGAACATCGCCGGGCCCTGATGAAGATACTGAATGAAGCTCATGTGCCCAATGAAATTTCAGTAAACCACCTTGAAATGATTGCCAACAAATTTTTTGAGGTAAACAGGGTAACGTTCTCTGATGATGATCTGCTAGTGGAAGGCACGGAACATAATAAAGCTCTCTACTTGACTGTCAAATGTGAAGATTTGGCAGTTACTCGGGCTTTGGTGGATAACGGCTCAAGTGCCAATAGTTGTCCATTATCCACCCTGAACCAGTTGAAGATTGACCATGGTAGAATCCACAAAAACAGCATTTGCGTCCGAGGATTTGACGGAAGTGGAACGGACACCGTGTGGGATATTATACTTGAGTTAACCATCAGCCCGGTTAAGTTTACTATGGAGTTCCAGGTATTGGATGCCGCGGTATCTTATAACATGTTGTTGGGACGACCGTGGATCCACACGGCCAAAGCGGTTCCATCCACCTTGCATCAAATGGTCAAGTTCGAATGGGACAGACAAGATGTCGTGCTGCATAGGGAAGACACTGCGTGCACCATGGGAGGCGCCATTGTGCCCTTCATAGAAACCAATGATGACAAAGGTCCCTGGGTTTACCAGATTTTCGATGCAGTGTCAGCAAACAAGATTCCCGAGGGTGGAAGCATTCCACACCCCAGGGTAGCTTCCGCAACCGTCATGATGGTTTCAGAGATGCTGGGTAATGGGTTTGTGCCAAGAAAAGGCATGGGGGCTGAGCTTCAGGGGATTGTTCAACCTGTCTCCTTGCCCAAGAATTTAGAGACCTTTGGGTTGGGGTTCAAACCTACTGCGGCAGATGTAAAGCGAGCGCGGAAAATGAAGAAGAGAGTTTGGGTTCTTCCCAAACCAATTCCGCGTCTCTCCAGATCCTTTATTAGAGCAAGTGCCAAGGGGTCACCGGTCCCGAAAATTCTCGGACCATTGATTGGGATGGACGGGGATTTGAATCGGAGCTTTGAAAAGTTGTTCGCTGATGTCCATGTAATAAAAGTTGGAGAGGGTTCCAGCAGAGCAGACATACAGTTTGTGGGGCCTGAGGCCAATACCAACAATTGGACGGTTACTCCTCTTCCTACCCGGGGGAGTCCTGGTAGTAGGCTTTGATTTTTCTTTCTTGTTTTTTCGGATTATTCCAGGGTGTAATCCAAATCTCATTTTATTTTTGTAAAGTGTGAACCCTGTTATCCCGCATTTTTAATAAAATTCTCTTTTCTTGTCTCATTTTAATTTTGTTTTGTTCTTTTCTCTTTCTGAACAGTTCTCTTTTTACTGGTTCTAATGACATGGCATGCACAACGGATCTTCGAACTAGTCTAATAAATCAATCTGACTCCGACTTAATTATACAAGAGATTGGTTATGATAATGAGTCTGAATATGATGAGGATGAAGCCTTCGAAGAAATAAACCGAGAATTGTGCCAGTTCGAAGAGAAACCCAAGCCTAATCTGAATGACACTGAAGCTGTCAATCTATGGGATGCAGATAATGTCAGAGAAACCAAAATTAGCATCCACATTGAGCCAAACATCAGGGAGGAATTAATCAAAGCCCTCATTGAGTTCAAAGATGTTTTTGCATGGTCATATGATGATATGCCGGGATTAAGCACCGATCTAGTGGTTCACAAATTGCCCACTGACCCGGCAATACCCTCCGGTCAAGCAAAAACTGAGGAAGTTTAAGACGGATATGAGTGTGAAGATCAAAGAAGAAGTGACCAAGCAGCTGCAGGCAAAAGTTATTCGGGTCACTCGATATCCCGAGTGGTTGGCCAATGTGGTACCTGTGCCGAAGAAGGATGGGAAAATCAGGGTATGTGTCGACTACCGCAATCTCAACAAGGCAAGTCCGAAGGATAATTTTCCATTGCCAAACATCCATATCCTGATCGATAATTGTGCTGGACACGAGATCGGATCCTTTGTGGACTGCTATGCGGGGTATCATCAGATCTTAATGGACGAAGAAGATGCGGAGAAGACGGTGTTCATTACGCCGTGGGGAACTTACTGCTACCGGGTGATGCCATTCGGATTGAAGAATGTTGGGGCAACGTACATGAGAGCAATGACTATTGTGTTTCATGACATGATACACAAAGAAATCGAGGTGTACATAGATGATGTGATCATAAAGTCCTGGCATCAGGAAGACCATGTAGCAGACCTAAGGAAGTTCTTTCAAAGACTGCGAAGGTATGATATTAAGCTCAACCCGGCCAAATACGCCTTCGGGGTTCCATCAGGAAAGCTGTTAGGATTCATCGTCAGTCGACGGGGTATTGAGTTAGACCCATCCAAGATCAAATCCATCCAGGATTTGCCACCGCCAAAGAACAAGACGGAGGTAATGAGTCTGTTTGGAAGACTAAATTATATCAGTACGTTCATCGCTCAACTCACGGCGACTTGTGAACCCATATTTCGGCTGCTGAAGAAAGATGTTGCAGTAAACTGGACGGCGGAGTGTCAAGAAGACTTCGACCAGATCAAAGGGTATCTGTCAAATCCACCTGTGTTGGTCCTACCTGAGCCGGGGAGACCATTAATTCTTTATCTAACAGTCCTGGAGAATTCGTTTGGCTGCGTGTTGGGGCAACATGACATTACAGGAAGGAAGGAGCAGGCCATTTATTATCTTAGCAAGAAGTTTACAGTATATGAGGTCAAGTACACTCAACTCGAGAGGACATGTTGCGCCCTAACTTGGGTGGCTCAAAAGTTGAAGCACTATTTGTCCTCATATACTACTTATCTCATTTCCCGTTTGGATCCATTAAAGTACATCTTCCAGAAACCTATGCCTACAGGGAGGTTAGCAAAATGGCAAATTTTCCTCACAGAGTTTGATATTGTCTATGTGACGAGGACGGCCATGAAAGCCCAAGCGCTGGCCGATCACTTGGCTGAGAATCCTGTTGATGAAGAATACGAGCCATTGAGGACGTATTTTCCGGACGAGGAAGTAATGCATATAGGTGAGTTGGAATTACCCGAGGAACCAAGTTGGAAGCTTTTCTTTGATGGAGCCGCAAACGCGAAAGGGGTTGGAATAGGAGCAGTACTCATTTCTGAAACAGGGCGTCACTATCCTGTTACAGCTCAGCTACGTTTCTATTGTACCAACAACATGGCCGAGTATGAAGCATGCATTTTGGGTCTGCGACTAGCAGCAGACATGGATGTCCAGGACGTTTTGGTCTTGGGAGACTCGGACCTCCTGGTGCATCAGATTTAAGGTGAATGGGAAACACGGGATTTGAAACTCATACCATATCGACAATGTTTGCATGATCTGAGCAAGCGATTTCGATCAGTGGAATTCAGACACGTCCCAAGAGTTCACAATAAGGTCGCTGATGCATTGGCCACCTTAGTATTAATGCTACACCACCCCGATAAAATTCATGTTGACCTATTGCACATTCAGGTTCGTGATCAGCATGCTTATTGCAACATGGTAGAGGAGGAAGTGGATGGCGAGCCATGGTTTTATGACATAAAGGAGTACCTCAAGATGGGGATATACCCGGAGCAGGCCACCGGAGACCAAAAAAGAGTCATTCGGCGTTTGTCAAATAGTTTCTTCCTCAGTGGAGGAGTGTTGTACAGAAGAACCCCAGATTTGGGATTGCTAAGATGTATAGACACCGGTAAAGCCACGACAGTTATGGCAGAGGTGCATGCTGGAGTTTGTGGGCCACATATGAGCGGATATGTATTGGCAAAGAAGATTCTTCGAGCAGGGTACTATTGGCTCACTATGGAGCATGATTGTATCAATTTTGTGCGGAAGTGCCATCTATGTCAAATACATGGAGATCTGATTCATTCTCCGCCGACGGAATTGCATACAATGTCAGCGCCATGGCCATTTGTCGCATGGGGCATGGATGTTATTGGGCCTATTGAGCCGGCAGCGACCAACGGCCATAGGTTCATTCTGGTGACCATCGACTACTTCACCAAGTGGGTCGAAGCTAAAACTTTCAAGTTGGTAACCAAGAAGGCAGTGGTGGATTTTGTCCACTCCCATATCATCTGCAGATTTGGGGTCCCAAAAGTGATCATCACGGATAATGGTGCAAATCTTAACAGCAATTTGATGAGGGAGGTATGTCAACAATTTAAGATTGCACACCGCAATTCCACCCCATATCGTCCCAAGGCGAATGGAGCAGTTGAAGCAGCCAATAAGAACATCAAGAAGATACTGAGGAAGATGGTAGAAGGATCTAGACAATGGCATGAGAAATTACCCTTTGCCTTGTTGGGTTATCGCACTACAGTCCGGACTTCTGTAGGTGCAACTCCTTATTTATTGGTATACGGAACTGAAGCAGTAATACCAGCAGAGGTCGAAATTCCGTCCCTCCGAATTGTCGCTGAAGCCGGGATTGACGATGATGAATGGGTCAAAACTCGACTGGAGCAGTTGAACTTAATAGATGAAAAAAGATTGGCAGCAGTGTGTCATGGCCAGTTGTATCAGAAGAGAATGGCAAGGGCATACAAAAAGAAGGTGCGCCCCAGAAAATTTGAAGTAGGGCAGCAAGTATTGAAACGGATCCTCCCACATCAGATCGAAGCAAAAGGCAAGTTCGCCCCAAATTGGCAAGGGCCTTATATTGTGACCAGAGTGTTATCCAACGGCACTTTATGTCTAACAGATATCGAAGGAAGATGCGTCGACATGGCTATCAATTCTGATGCAGTCAAAAGATATTATGCGTAATTTTTTTGATTATGATAGTTATTGGTTCGTTTGTTTGTACTTGGTACTTATTGGATAATGAAATGACGGAGGAAATTCTTTCTTCTATCCAAACACTTTTAACCCTTGCTTCCCCCTTTGAGCTTTATTTATTCTTTCATACCCCTCTTTTGGAGTCACTAATGGGAAAAATATATGGAAAAAGAAAAAAAAAGAAAAGAAAAATGAAAACAAGATAAAGGTCATAAGAAAAACAAAAATCATGTGAACTACGTTTGACCTGATTCCTCAAAGAAGGATACGTAGGCGCCTCACGGCTCGGTCATAGTGTAACAAAAAATAAAAATCCCTCAAGCAAGAAAATTGGGGCAGAAGTTATGTTTTAAAGTTTTAAAAGAGGTTTGATTCCAAGAGTTGTAATGTTTCACCCATCAAAGTTATTTCTGAATTTTTGCTAGCCTTTTCTTTTAACCCCACACAAAAACCTACATGTGATGTCCAAAAAGACCTCCCGATCAGTATCCGAGAGGTGCCAAGTCAGGCAAATGAAAGCCGAGAATAATACACTAATCCCCAGCAAAGAAAAGGATCATAAACTGGAAATGAATTGATAGCCGAAAAGAATCTCCAGAAGAGAGAGTCATATCGGCAACACTCCAATCCCCCGCTGAAAAATAAAATAAAATGAGAGAGTTTTATCGGTGAAAACCTTCACAGGCACCATAAGGCGACGAAAGATGAGAGAAATAAAATGAGAAAGTCTTATAGGTGAAAACCTTCACAGGCACCATAAGGCGACTGGATCTGAGAGAAACGAGAGAGTCTTATTAGTGAAACCCCCTCGAAGGGCACTATGAGGTGACAAGCTGAGATCGGCGGAAAGAATCCGCATATGGCAAAAATTGGGCGTCTGGTCATTCCCGGCAAATGAGGCCATCAGGAAGATTGATTGATACATATAGACTGGGTCGATTAATCCGTAATGCACGACATGATCGTTGGGACCAGTCATACAGATAAGTTCTTTCCTTTTCTTCTCCCCCAGCGTTTGTTCAGAAAGATTTTTCTCTCTTTCTATCTTTTTATTTCTTTGTCTAAAAAGGTTTTTCCAGAAATTTGTTTTGAGAAGGATTCTTCAGAGTTTACTACCAGTGCCCAAAATGGTACAAAGCAAAATGCGAAGGGGACAGGACAAAGTCAAGGCAATAAGACAAAAGGCGTTTGTTGCAAGACCAAATGACAAACCGGCCTAGAAAGTTAAGGAGAACATGGAGAAAAGCTGGAAAGCAACAGTTGAGAAACTTATGGATCAAGTTCCAAGAGGATCCCCAGCAGAATTTTGATAGATCACTAACCAAGTTCCAGGGTGGTCAGACATCATAGAAGGGGAGAAGGAGAAAGAGAGGACTGATCCGCAGCAAGATAACCCCAACAGTCCTATCCTCAATAACGTTATCCCCAGATGATAACATTTTATGCCCTGCGGTGCTGAGAGAAAATAAACTTTTAAGGGAGTAGTTTTGGAGTTGAAGAGGACTCCCCCAGCATGTTTTGAAACAAAAGAGCAGGGAAGGGATAAATGGAAAAACCATCCCCAGCAGAAATATCATCCCCAGCAAGCAACTTTATCCCCAACCAGTTTTGGGAGCACAGAGCAAGGGAAAGGGAAAGGAAAAATCATCCCCCAGCAGGAGTGACACGATCACTCACCATGTTAAAACTAACAAAATTTTCTTTGATTTCTATAGGAAAATAAAGGTTGATGATGGCAGAAAGACATGCCACAAGGAAGGTCACCGCAATCGGGGCAGAAAATTTTCTACCGTTGTCAAAATTTTCTCGGAGGAACGAGGAAACAAATTTAAATACTTTTCATGTCTTAGATAAATAGGCGCCCACCTGTATAATGAGAGGAATATTTTCATGTCTTAGACAGATAGGTGCCCACCTATATAATGAGAGGAATATTTTCATGTCTTAGATAGATAGGCGCTCACCTGCATAATGAGAGGAATATTTTCATGTCTTAGATAGATAGGCGCCCACCTGTATAATGAGAGGAAT
The DNA here is from genome assembly GCF_000393655.2 of Nicotiana sylvestris. Classification (NCBI taxonomy): domain Eukaryota; kingdom Viridiplantae; phylum Streptophyta; class Magnoliopsida; order Solanales; family Solanaceae; genus Nicotiana; species Nicotiana sylvestris. The sequence continues at coordinate 33,946,244 of NC_091066.1, read as the reverse complement.
ATTTTCATGTCTTAGATAAATAGGCGCCCACCTGTATAATGAGAGGAATATTTTCATGTCTTAGATAGATAGGCGCCCACCTGTATAATGAGAGGAATATTTTCATGTCTTAGATAGATAGGCGCTCACCTGTATAACGAGGGGAATATTTTCATGTCTTAGATAAATAGGCGTCCACCTGTATAACGAGAGGAATACTTTTATGCTTTAGATAGATAGGCGTCCACCTATATAATGAGAGGAATACTTTTATGTCTTAGATAAATAGGCGCCCACTTGTATAATGAGAGGAATATTTTCATGTCTTAGATAAATAGGCGCTCACCTGTATAATGAGAGGAATATTTTTATGTCTTAGATAAATAGGCGTCCACTGTATAATGAGAGGAATATTTTCATTTCTTAGACAAATAGGCGCTCACCTGTATAATGAGAGGAATACTTTTATGTCTTAGATAAATAGGCGCCCACCTGTATAATGAGAGGAATATTTTCATGTCTTAGACAAATAGGCGCCCACTTGTATAATGAGAGGAATACTTTTATGTCTTAGATAAATAGGCGCCCACCTGTATAATGAGAGGAATATTTTCATGTCTTAGATAAATAGGCGCCCACCTGTATAAATAGAGGAATATTTTCATGTCTTAGATAAATAGGCGCCCACCTGTATAATGAGAGGAATATTTTCATGTCTAAGATAAATAGGCGCCCACCTGTATAACGAGAGGAATACTTTTATGTCTTAGATAGATAGGTGCCCACCTGTATAATGAGAGGAATATTTTTATGCTTTAGATAGATAGGCGCCCACCTGTATAACGAGAGGAATACTTTTATGATTCAGATAAATAGGCGCCCACCTGTATAACGAGAGGAATATTTTCATGTCTTAGATAAATAGGCGCCCACATGTATAACAAGAGGAATATTTTTCAGTCTTTGCATTTTCAGGTTTTGAAACCAGCAACTCACCAGCAAACAGAAGGTTGCAACAAGAGATCCCAGCGCAAATTCAAGCGCGTGAGACAAAAGGGAGATAAGACAAATCTAGAGAAGAGCGGCTTTTGAACATCAAATTATTCACAGCATAACAAAAGTTTAATGAAGGAAGCCATATCCCCAGCGGACAGAACCGGGCAATGAGAATTGGTATTCAGAGAAGCAAAAGGCCGGCATCATCCCCGTCAGTTCTCGGAAGAAAGAAGCATTGGAATAGACACAAGCCGACAAGAAAGCAAGGCATCAAGAACAAATGAAAGATAGATAGGATCTTGTAATCCGGGTCTAGCCTAGCTTCTTGATTTTTCTTTTAAGCACGGTGTAATAAGGAGATTGGTAAGTAGTAGTAACAGCATGCAGCAGCAGTAACAGCAAATTGCAGTCCCATGGTAGTCCCAGCTACCAAAACTTCCCAAACTACATTAACCTGATTCCCTTTTTGCCAGGGATATGTAGGAAACCGTTGAAGCAAAGGTTCGGTTAAATCTTTTCAAAAAATGCTTCACACGAAGTCTTCCAACGAGCAAAGTCGCTCGTGTCTGCTCACTTTATCTTTGCACGAAAGCTCTTTGTGCTTTCGGACAAAGAGGGGCAGCTGTGAGCACGTGATTTGCTTCGCGGAAAACTACTCCAAAGAAATCGAAAAAGTAAAACAAGTTACCTTCGGGTACAATTTTGAGAATTTGCGGGACGTTTTGATAATTATTCTGTCCGTAAATGCTCGCCTTGCTATAGTTAAAAATACAAAAATACATGTTCCATGCATTTAGGAATAAATGGTACGTTTAGGAATTAATTAACCATAATTTGGTTTTTAAAAGCGAAAATCACAAAAATATGCATTTTTATTCTATTTTGTTGTCATGGTGATTTTATTAAATGTTTTAATTCGTGTGATAACTGTTGTTAGGTGTTAATTAATATTTGTGTAGTTTAATTTTGGTTTTTATTTGATTAGGAATTTTTGTTTAATTATAAGGAAAGAAAATACCCGATTTGGGCCAAAAAATTCAACTGAAAATCAGGCCCAAACCAATTACAATGACCCAGTCCAAACCAGATCTTCCAGGGACGCCCCACCCCCCAAACGACGCTGCATAGGACGTTTGATCTGAGCCGTCCATCCAATCTAATCTAACGATCCCATGGCTTTCCCCAGCACCCGACCCGTTTAAACCTTAGACCGACCCTGTCTCATTTAATGGAGACGACGCCGTTTCCTATTACAAAATAGATCCTGGCCATAGATCCAACTCGATCCAACGGCCAGGGTCTAATCTCCTACCCCATATATAAACCCCTCATCACACCCCCACGCCACCAAACCAAACCCCCCCTCGCCTACTGTGCACCATCGTCTCAAACACAAACCCAGCAGCCCCCATTCAAACCCTAGCTGCCACCCTTCACTCTCACCATAAACCCGGCGACCACGACGCCGGTGACCACCAAGATTACACCCCTGATGCACCCAACCACCCTGAACACGAATCTGTTAGCCTCTTGCCTCGAATCATTCCACATCATCTCGAATCTTCGTTTGAAGGTTCGAGCAAAATCCCGATCTACACCAACCCACCCCAGATTCACACCGGTCATTACCCTGGCCTCACTCGTGACCAAACCAAGTTTGGTTTGGTTCGAATCTAACCAGAAATCGTCGAACCCCAAAAACACTCGTATGAACCCTAAAAGTCCAAGAAGTTGGGGGTCTGTCCAAATAAATGGAGGGTTGGGGTCTAATAGATCTTAATCAAGGTGTTCTCGGTTGAGAACACCTCGATTAAAGTCCGTTCGACCTCAAATGGTCAAATCCAGTTCAGGCCTGGGTCGTTCGTTGTTGAGCTTCCACAGTGAGTTTTCTTTTTCCTTTTTGTTCTTGTTTGAATGTTGTTTGTGTTTGTTAACATGTTTAGTTAATTTGTTGATTTTACTGGTATTTTCTTTCAATTTTTTTCCATCTTCGTAAGACCTTTTTATTCGGTCGACTATTCTTCTGTTTATTGTTAAATACGTATGGTGAGATACATACTCGATTTGATCAGTGTCGTCAAGTGTTTCATTCATGTTGTTCCCCTGTTTTGTGCAAAGCTGTCTGAAGCCATTTGGGGCCCTGTTCGTGTTATTTATTTATTGACTGATTGTTCTATGTTATAATTAGTATAGTCGATTAGATAAACATCGTCGATTAGTTTTACAGGGCTGAATGTTCAAATGTTCTGATTCTGATAAGCCTCACATGATTGATCGAACCACTGTAATTTAGCTGCAGTGCAATTAGAGAAATAGCTAGAACTCATTTTAGGGCAGTTTGAGTCTGAACTTCCATAAGTTCAAATTTCAGTTTACTGAAGCTTAGGGTAAGACAGTAATATACATGGTTTAAAGGGGCATACTGGGGAGCTTATAAGTCTGAAATGGTTTTGACGAGTGACCTGACAGGGAGGGTACTTATGAACCATTAGTTTATTATTTTATCTGTTAGTGCTGGTCTAGGAAACACAAGGGCATGGGGTGTTAATTGAGTATTATAATAGGCCCATAACATTAGAGTAATAATGAAATGAGTTGATTAAGTATTAGTGGGGAAAAGCATAAAAAGCATGGGGGATTAGTAGGTTGTTGTCAGTTGCCCATACGATTTGGGCACAAGACACCTGATAATGGGAAATTAAGGGGTATGGGCAGAGAAAGGCTGAAGGGATCAAGGCAGCCTGGTGCTTGCCTACTTTGCTTATAAATAGGTTGTTCTAGAACAAAAGAATGCCTGGATAGTTTTAAGAGAGAAATAAAAGCAAACACAAGGCTGGTCTTTCAACTTTTAGAGGACAGTCTGTTTTCAGAGTGATATAGAGTTAAGAGTGTGCTGGATTTTGAACATAACAAACAGAGGCTACTGCTTTTTTGCATCTGTTTCCTTCTCTGCTTTGCCTGTATTTGTTTTGGGCCACTGCTGGGCTGCAAAATGGGTTCTTTGTCTTGGGGTTAAAAAAACTGTCATTGGGTTGTTGCTGCTGAGTGTTGTTTTCTTGTTGCTGCTGTTGTTGTGTATGCTACTGCTTCCACTGATCATTCCTCTTCTTCTTTTGCTTTCCCAAATACCAGGTACACCACTGATACACTGTCAATGTAAGCTGAAAGTTGAAACATGAATACAGAAATGAAGAGCTGAAGTTGTTTTTTTTCGAATTTGTTTCAGTCTGTATATTGAACATTAAAGTTGTATATATAATAGTTCATATCTTCTATTAGGATAATGAAGGCAGTCATCATGTATAATTAGACATCACGTATGGCTACTTAGTATCACCTTATGTATGTATGTTGGTAGATAGAAAAGAAGTGAGAATGTAGTAAACAATATCTGAAATTTTAGTTGTGTTTGTGATTAGCATATCTTCTAATGCATGTTAAGTGTTAAGCTGTCCATTGCTAGTTAATCTCACTCCATTTAGCGGGCTGCCTCGCTATAACTTGCAACAATACCATTAGAATAAAATAACACCAGTTTTCATTTCAGCCTTATAAATGTTTGGCCTGAGTCGAATGGACTAACAGGCCCTTATAGGAAAAGGAATGGCCCATGTCCAGTCCATACAGTGTGCGTTGGGCCTGGGCCCATAATATCTAAATGACTTCCCAGACACGCGTTCATGTTTCGGATTTTGGCAAATCACATTCGGAACCCGACTATAACTAACTTGTAAGCATGTAAATAAAGTTGGACCATTCTTCTTCTTTCATTATTAGAGACAAACTCAATAGAAAACATATCCACTATAGGACGACCTTTTAAATAAAAATGAGACAAGCCTCGCCAAATAAATCACACATCGCTGGGGCCCTCAATAAATACATAACCATTGACTAGACTTTGGATTTGGCCGTTTAGTGAATTTTTCACGGCCTTTTTCTAAAACAACAATACGTAGTTTCTTTAGGACGCGTCTTAATTAATCTTACCTTCTTAAATACGGGTGTGCATTTATGTGACCCAAATCCAAATCTCAACGGAGTCGAAATGTGTCTCTAATCACGGGTACATTGATTGTGACGTGGCTCGAGATGCGTTTTCACAACGTTGCAAATTTCCCCAATAATAATAATAATAATAAATAACGAATAAGACGAGCCTCGACAAACAAGAATACCCAAAGTGCGGGCCCCTCAACAGATAGTTATTTCGAGTACTTAGATTCCGGGACGGGCCGTTTAGCAAATTTCACGGCCCTACCCAAAATAATGATACGCTAGTCGCTTTAGGCGCGTATTTAATAATGTTATCTTCTTAAACTCGGGTGCACATTTATGTGACTCAAATCCAAATCTCAACAGAGTTGAAATGTGCCAACAACCACGGGTGCATTGATGTGACGTGGTTCGAGACGTGTTTCCACGATGTTGCAATTCTTGATAAAAATAATAGTAATGATAAAAGCGGTTAAAAGTTAAAATTCGCACATAGGTTCAAATGTATTAAATCAGATAATCAAGCCAAATATGACAGTTGAGCGACCGTGCTAGAACCACGGAACACGGGAATGCCTAACACCTTCTCCCGGGTTAACAGAATTCCTTATCCGGATTTCTGGTTCGCGGACTGTTAAACAGAGTCATTCTTTTCCTTGATTCGGGATTAAACCGGTGACTTGGGACACCCTAAAACTCCCAAGTGGCGACTCTGAAATAAATAAATAAATCCCATTTCGATTGTCCTTTAATTGGAAAAAACTCCTTCACCCTCGCGGGGGCGGAAAAAGGAGGTGTGACAGTGACTTTAGCCTTTGGGATCTACTTTCAAACGATTGTCGAAGTGGGATCCCATCGTAGTTCGACTGAAGTCGGACTCATATCTTCGTCAATGGCCTTGGCCACCGGGATTTTACCTTCCAACTATTATCAAAGAGGATCCCCTCGTAGTTTAAATGAGGTCGAACTCGTATTTTCGTTAATGGCCTTGGCTATTGGGATGTTACTTTCGAACTGTCGTTGAGGTAGGATCCCGTCGTAGTTCGAATGAGGTCGAACTCATATTTTTGTCGATGGCCTTGTCCATTGGGATGTTACCTTCGAACTGTTATCAAAGTAGGATCCCGTCGTAGTTCGAGTAAAGTCAAACTCATATCTTCGTCGATGGCCTTGGCCACTGGGATGTTACCTTCGAACTGTCATCGAAGTAGGATCCCGTCGTAGTTCGAATGAAGTCGAACTCATATCTTCGTCGATGGCCTTGGCCACTAGGATGTTACCTTTGAACTGTCGTCGAAGTAGGATCCCGTCGTAGTTCGAATGAGGTCGAACTTGCATTATCGTTTATGGCCTTGGGCACTGGGATGTTACCTTCGAACTGTCGTTGAAGTAGGATCTCGTCATAGTTCAAATAAGGTCGAACTCATATTTTTATCGATGGCCTTGGCCATTGGGATGTTACTTTCGAACTGTCGTTGAGGTAAGATCCCGTCGTAGTTTGAATGAGGTCGAACTCATATTTTGTCGATGGCCTTGACCATTGTGATGTTACCTTCGAACTTTTATTGAAGTAGGATCCCGTTGTAGTTCAGATGAGGTCAAACCCATATTTTCGTCGATGGCCTTGGCCATTGGGATGTTACCTTCGAACTGTCGTCGAAGTAGGATCACGTCATAGTTCGAATGAGGTCGAACTTATACTTTCGTCGATGGCCTTGGCCATTGGGATTTTCGCTCATACATTGGTCTGATCATATTCCCGTAGAAAATACCTATTGACTTTATAGATATGATGGAGATTTGATTATATTCTTGTAGGAAACACATGTCAACTTTGTACACACAATGGAGATTTGATTATATTCTTGTAGGAAATACATGTCGACTTTGTACATACAATAGAGATTTGATTATCTATATCCAGTCCCTTCATTACTCGGCCTAGAGATCGCATCGACGGGCAGGGTAATGAACAATACTTTAGACCTCGAGGAGTCTCCCTTGCCGCCTCATTAAAAACCTCATTGAGAAAACCCGATTGGGACAAAACCCGGATGAGGGAAAAAGAGTACGACTTAGGTGGAGCCTTTTTTCAGAAGTGGAAGTATTTGAGATGGGCGACATTCCAATTGTTTTGGAGTAGTTTTCCTTCCATTGTCTCTAACTGGAATGCTAATTCATTTGCTACCGCGGTGATTTTGTACGGTCCGTCCCAGTTTGTTCCCAGTTTTCCCTCGTTAGGGTCTTTCGCCGCTTGTGTTTTAGCTTTGAGGACGTAGTTTCCGACCTTGAGCGGTCTTATTTTGGCCTTCATGTTATAGTACCTTTCTACTTGTTGTTTTTGGGCTACCATTCTTACGTGGGCCATATCCCTTCGTTCTCCGACTTCATCCAGATCTGGTAGCCTACTTTCGTCGTTGCTCGGTCTGCTTATGTTGGAGTATCTCAAGCTAGGTTCTCCGACTTTGACGGGTATAACTGCGTCAGTCCCGTAGACTAGTGAGTATGGCGTCTCGCCTATGCTAGTTTTTGGCGTAGTGCGGTATGCCCATAGTACTTCTGGTAATAGTTCAGGCCATAGCCCTTTGGCGTCCTTGAGCTTCTTTTTCAATATATTCAATATCATTTTATTGGAGGATTCGGCTTGGCCATTGCCGACGGGATGGTACGGTGTGGAGAGTATTCGCTTGATGTGCCATTTTTTGAAAAACTCGGTCATTTTCTTTCCGACAAACTGAGGTCCGTTGTCACAGCTGATTTCTTTGGGAATGCCAAAGCGACATTTTATATTTTTCCATATGAACGCTATAACTTTTTGCTCGCGTATTTGAGTGTACGCACCTGCTTCCACTCATTTAGAAAAATAGTCAGTTAAAACCAAAAGGAAACGTACCTTACCTCATCCTGTCGGGAGGGGTCCGACAATATCCATCCCCCACTTTATGAATGGCCATGGCAAAGTGACGGAATGCAGGAGTTCTCCTGCTTGGTGTATCATAAGGGCGTACTTTTGACATTGTTCACACTTCCTGATGTAATCCGCGACTCCTTTTTTAATGGCAGGCCAGTAGTATCTGGCGCGGATAAGGCATCAGATGAGAGAACGGTTTCTTGTATGGGCACTGCAGTGCCCCTCATATACTTCTTCCAGTACTCTCCTTGTTTGGTTTGGCCCAAGACACTTGGCCAGGGGGTCGCCGAACGTTCTCTTGTAAAAATCACAGTTTATGAGGCTGTATCTGGCTGCCTATATTCGAAGCTTTTTGGCTTCTTTCTTATCTTGTGGAAGCGTTCCATCCTGCAAATATGTTACGATACGGTTGTGCCAGTCCCAAGTTAGGTTTACAGAATGTACCTCGACCTGGTCTATTGCGGAATGGAGAAGAGTAACCACATTTTCCTTATTGATATTTCTGGTGGCTGCCGCTAGTTTGGCGAGACCATCTGCTTCGATGTTCTGCGCTCTGGGTATTTGGTCGAGGCGGCATTCATCGAATTCTGGCAGCAGTTTGTGAATTTCTGACTGGTACTTTTGTAGTCTCTGTTCTTTGATTTGGAAGGTCCCAGTGACTTGGTTCACCACGAGATGAGAATACAGTGGAGGACGAGTCGTCGAGCGCCATATTTGAGGGCTAATTTTAATCCTGCAATCACAGCTTCATACTCTCCCTCGTTGTTAGTCATCTCGGGGCATCGTATAGACTGGCGAATTACTTTACCCGTAGGAACTTCGAGGACGAGTCCTAATCCCGATGCATTATATGCACCGTCGATGTAGAGGACCTAGTGGTCGGAATGTGCGGAAGCGCGGAGCGCCTCATGCTCTACTTCAGGCAATATTTTCGCGCTGAAATCGGCAACAAAATCGGCAAGCACCTACAATTTAATAGCAGTTCACAGTTGGTATTTTATATCGTGCTCGCTTAATTCTATGGCCCATTTGGCCAACCTACCCGATAGTTCGGGTTTGTGTAGGATGCCCCTGAGGGGGAAGGTTGTCACCACTTTTATGGGTTGACATTGAAAATATGATCTAAGCTTTCGTGAAGCTACGACTAATGCCAGAGCTAGTTTCTCAAGGTGAGGGTACCTTGTTTCGGCATCAATTAAGGTTTTGCTGATATAGTAAATCAGGGATTATGTACCTTTGTTTTCGCGGATCAAGACTGCACTTACCGCGACTTCAGAGACTGCTAGGTACACCAATAAGCATTCTCCCGGGTCTGCCTTGACGAGTAGTGGTGGCGAGGATAGATACGCTTTCAGCCTTCTCAAGGGCATCGACGCATTCTGAATTCTACTGCAGTCTGTGGTCTTTCCTTAGTACATTGAAGAATTTATGGTATCTGTCCGACGATCGTGAAATAAACCTCGACAGGGCGGTTATTCATCCTGTTAATTTTCGCACTTGCTTCTTACTGGTTAATGTCTCTGGTATTCCTTCGATGGCTCTGATCTGATCCGGGTTGACTTCGATACCCCTTTGTGACACTAGAAAACAAAGGAACTTTCCTGAGGTTATGACAAAGGCGCATTTTTCGGGATTCGGTTTCATTCTGTCTTGCCTCAATATCTCGAAGGCTTCCTTCAGATGACCAATGTGATCCTCTTTCTTTTTCGACTTCACTAGCATGTTGTCGATGTAAACCTCCATGGTCTTACCGAGTTGTTCTTTGAACATCTTGGTGACTAACATTTGATACGTCGCCCCTGCATTCTTGAGTCCGAATGGCATGACTTTGTAGAAGTACGTTCCTCGGTGAGTGATGAAAGTGGTCTTTTCTTAGTCTTCTTTAGCCATTAGAATTTGGTTGTAACCAGAATAAGCGTCTAAGAAGCTCAGTAGTTTGTGTCCCGCCGTTGCATCGATGAGCTGGTCGATATGTGGTAATGGAAAGGAATCTTTCGGGCATACTTTGTTTAGGTCGGTGAAGTCGACACATATCCGCCATTTCCCGTTCTTCTTTTTTACCATGACCACATTGGCGATCCATTGGGGATATTTTGATTCTCGGATGGAACCATTAGCGAGTAACTTATCAACTTCTTCGCTGACTGTCTCATTGATGGTGGCATTGAACTTTCTCCTCATTTTCCGTACTAGCGGGTAAAAAGAGTCGACATTTAGCCTGTGTGTGGCGATGTCCTTTGGGGTTCCTGGCATATCTTAATAGGAAAAGGCAAACAAATCGGCATTATTAGTTAAGAACTTATCGTACTTACCTGGTTCTGAGAGGTTGTGTCCGATATAAGCCTTTTTCGTGCTATCGGTGTTGTCCAGTTGGACGGGGTCGAGGTCTTCTATGGTTGCCTTGCAAGCTTCTATGACATTCGGGTCTTTGATGGCCTCTATTTGTATGTCGGGTTTGGTTCCCGATATGGCTGATTGCTATGCTTCCGCACTTTCCCCCTTTAGTTGTTTGGTGTGTGTGTTTTCTTGGGCGATTCAGTAGCACTCTTAGGCGGTGTGTTTCTCGCCTCGGATGCTGAATAGCCCCCATGGGGTAGGAAATTTGATTAGTTGATAGAAACTTGACAGGACGGCTCGCATGGCATGTATCTATGGACGCCCTATGATGGCGTTGTAGGCTATTTCCTGGTTCATGAAGTGGAACGTCGTTTCTAGGGTGACTCCTCCTGCTAGAACGGGTAGCACTATCTCTCCATAGGTTCGTTCCACTGGATTATTAAAACCCGTTAGTGTTATGCAATACAGTACTATTTTATCCTCGAGCCTCATCTGTATGAAGACTCGTGGGTAAATAATACACGCACCGCTTCCGTCATCCACCATTATTCTCTTTACATCAGTAATCCGCGATGCGTAAAGTTATAACCAAAGCATCATAGTGAGGGAAAGACAAACCGTTGGTATCCGACTTATCGAAGATAATACTATCTTCGAGGTCGTCATACCGTTCGTGGGCGACTGTCCATTTGAGTTTGTGTGTGGTGGTGAATTTCACATGGTTGATTAATGTATCATCACCTCCGCCAATGATCATTTGTATGGTACGAGCTCGTGATAGTGGTTTTGGAGGTCCCTGAGGTTGATCGTGTCCACGAGCGAAGTTAACCCATCCTCGATCGCTCAGCAGTTCTTTCAGATGTCCCTGGTTTAGCATTCTTACCACTTCCTGTCATAGACCTATGCAGTTATCGGTCTTATGTCCCCTTTCCTAGTGGAATTCACATAGAATGTTCGATCTTCGGGTGCTTGGATCTGACTTCATCTTTTGTGGTCACTACACCTTTGTGTCGAGCTTTTCCAGTGCGTAAACTATTTCTGAATAAGAAACACAAAAGTTATGAGCAGATAACAATAGAGGCATACCTCTTTCATTTCGGGGTGGTGCGGTGTGTCGAGGCGCAGCGTCTGCATGTCGTGGAGGAGGTGGGTTGGATGTTTGGATATAGGGCTGGTGCCTTTCTCGATTGAAACGGGGTAGTTGGTCTCTTCGGCCGTCGTTGCGGCGATCTCTCCTTGTTTCGGTTTAGACCGATGTTAGCCGCTGGATCGAGCCATTTAGGTCATCCTCGTCTGCCCTTACTTCGGCACAATAGCCATTATGGATCTCTTTCCACGTGGTGGGAGGGTACTTCATGAGTCTACTTAGCAGCTTATTGGTTGCTTTTGACCCGTTTCTGTTTAATCCATTTTGGAAGGCTGCTACCGCCATCCCTTATGACACATTTGATAGGTTCATTCTTACCCTATTGAATCGGGCTAGGAAATCCCGAAGTCCCTCGCCTGTCGTCTGCCTACGGGGAAGATGTCATTTACCCTGGACTCTGCCTTTTTCGCTCCCGCGTGAGCGGTGACGAACTTATCTGCCATTTCTTCAAATGTTGATATCGATCGTGCTGGTAGTTAGGAATACCATGTCAACGCTCCCCCTGTCAGAGTTTTGCCAAACTTTTTCAGCAGCACCGTTGGCACCTGTTCTTTCGATAGATCGTTACCTTTTACTGCAGTAACGTAATAGATTAAGTGATCCTCCGGGTCTGTGGTGCCATCATATATTTTCAAATATGGTGGCACTTTGAAGGTTTTAGGAATTGAGTGGGGAGTTGCCCCTTTACTGTATGGTTGTTCGACGAATCGGACCACGTCACGTTTTGGTAGCAACTTCGGAGTGCCCGGTATTTTATCAACCCTTTCCTGATGCTCTTTCATCTGGTCGCGGAGTGTTTTGTTCTCATTTTCCATCTTTTCCATTTTCTTTAAGATGGCCGCAAGTGCATCATTGCCTGCATCAATGACAGTATTAGTGCTACCTGTTCGTGGAGTTTCTGGCTCATCAACGACAGTTGTGGTTTTTGCGGGTATTATGCCTTCGATATCCCTTTGAATGGGTTTGTCGAGTATATTGCTCAAGGTGTTTATCAACCATTCTTCTAATAGCCTTTTCACAGCCAGTGGTGCTTCTCTTGCTGCAGATGTTGAGGTTTCCCTCTCACGCGAGACAGTCACGCCCTCGTGCGGGGGAGGGGGGTGAGATCTCTCCCTCAGGTGTAGCACTTGGCGTTGCGTTTTCGTTGTCTTCCCTACCAGCTTCATTGAGGGAATTCAGGAGGTTGTTCGTGACACCTACTATTACCTTTAATCTTGCTTCTCCCTTTCCTGCCATTGTTAGCCTTTGCGAGGCTAAGGAGAGGTGATTATTTCTTTCAAGGATCTACACGAAACTAAGATCTCAGCTATAGAAATCCCCACAGACGGCGCCAAATTGTTTGACTCAAAAGATATCGAAACCTTTTTGAATAAATCAATCAAAGAAAATGAAGGGGTAAATCTTAGTTAAGTATAATAATCTCTAGAACAAAAGATAGACAAAGAGAGTACAGAGGATAAGAATTCTTTATCTCATCAAGACAAAAACTTGAACAATAATCCTACCAATCGTTTTTGTAAGCTAGTGTTATAGCACATGTTATAAGTTAGGAAAAATGCCCAGGGCCTTTACAAGGTTGTTTTTCATTCTATATATAAGAGACAAAACCCTTCTAAGCCCTAAAAGCAAGTCATATGGAATATTCGAAAGGATATTCCTAATGTCCCCTAATGGGCCTGCACTGCTGTAAGAGTCGTACAGTATCTTATCCGCCTGTAGATCGTCCCGTGCAGGATGTCGTGCTACGAGGATCTCGTCGTTTGTCGTACTCATCAACGATCATGGTTGTTCAAATTTGGACCCATACAATAAGAATATCAATTCCAGTATAATGTTTTAAATTACATTTATTTCATGGTTGGTTGTGTCGCGATAAATTTTATATCAAATCTTGATATTAGCTAATCATATACTTGCTTTGAAACAAAAGACCATACGCATAGAAACATTACGACATACTCCTTTCGTTCACGTTTACTTGTCCACTATTGATTTTGCATGTCTCTTAAGAAATAATAAATAAAGTTTATAATTTACCATGATATTCATATTAATTGATGTATAGCTTTAATAGATTTAAAAATGATTTGGAATGAGTAATTAATGCTAAGGGCAAAACAGAAAAAATAAATTATTTTTTTCTTGATATGCGAAAGCAGACAAGTAAAAGTGAAAATCTATTTTTAGAGCAGTGGACAAATAAAAGTGAACGGAAGGAGTATTTAACTAAAACCGAACTGAATACTACTTATTACTAGTGTTAGTGAAAGTGAGTACTAGTGTGCAGTAATCAACAAGGTATCCTGCAAATCCATTTAGGGGATGAGCTTTATCTTCTACTTCTAGGTATCCAAGTTGAGTATTTGAACTGTCCATGAATATGAACATCCAAAAAGAAATGACTTCCTCACAAGATATATAACTTTAGCAGTTTGATTGATACCGTTTTAAATAATACTCTTGAATAAAGCCTCTAGATTAACAAATGGAGTAATAAAAATGGGAACGGGAAAGGCTGCAACCCAAAGGAGTGTGATGTAGGCAGCATATCAGGATGTAAGTATTAGTGGCTAATTCCACGATTCGAACCGTGACTTATAGCTAACACTCACGCGGAGATATAATTTGATTATCCCACTTTTTTCCTCACTTGTACAGTGTTGTACTCTCTTCTCTGGCTAAATAACAATGACATCCGGTAGGAGCGAAATTATGTATGGTTAAGGTATTTTTTTAAAAAAAAAACACGTCCTGACATGACATTTCTTATTGGTGTGATAGTTTCCCTATTATTTATCATTCATTTTAGCTTTACAAAGACCAACAAAAAAAAGAAAAACTCTAGCACCAAGAAGTTAGATAATATAAAGTCCCACAACAATACTGCAGAAGAAAGACCTCTCTTTTATTCCACCATCTTCTCCATTAGGATCAATGGCTGTGATATACACTCTTTCAGCACCTATTCTACTCTCCAAATCATCTTTTACTAAAAGGACAATGGTGTAAGCAAGTAGTCACAATATCTCAATCAATACCTCCACAATTACAACAACTACTACTGCTATTACTATTACTACTACTAGTCCTCTTCAGATCATATCAACTTCCAATAACAAGCTTGGGGTATTTCTTATGATCTTTTATCTGCTTAAACCTATGTCAGGCGGACTCTCCAAAATGTTGCCGCGACAGCGTCGGATCCTCCAAAAATACACTATTTTTGGAGGAACTGACACGCACCTGGAGATATTTTTGGAGAGTCCGAGCAACATATAGGCTTAAACTCGTATCAATTTGTCGAGATTAATATTTTCTTTATCTTTGTTTATTATCTTTCTTCTCAGAACATATTGATTCGATCACATAGATTGGACCAAGTACATACGTTGACCCTCTATTTGCTTTGATATTGGTAGGTATTTGAGGATAAGTCGACGGGTTGTAGTTTGTTATAGGGATGAGAACGGAGAGATCACATGCGAAGGATATGATCATGAGGGCCCTCGTTTCTGCCACCAACAGCCAAACTCTTGTTGTAAATCAAGGTATGTAACAATATTAGTCTAATGACTAGTATTGATGAATATAAGAATTCATTTAGCGACTCACCATAACATGCGTTGAAGGGAGCCTTGGAGCAACGATAAAGTTGTCTCTGTATGACCTATTTATATTGGTCAAAATCTGACTGCTGTGGTCGACCCAATCGGGACCACGTCCAAACAGCGGGATAAGAAAAGACGCCATGACTTACTCCAAACACGTATTCACAGAACGACGAAAACGGACGCGGTATGAAGGGGCTATGGCCCGAAAACAAAGCGAGTACTCCATGACTATATATACAGGGAGGGGATCTTCCTAGAAAGGGGAGCTTCTCTCTCTTCCCTCTCCTCTGTAATCTCCTTAGTAAAAAGAAAGCAAAACAATCTTCCATTGATTATGTACAACAGTCATCTCCACCGATTGGTGAAAGAAGAAATGAAAGACTTCAACAATTTATCGCTCTTATTTCATTTTATGTATCATTTTTTGATTTGTTTGCAGATATGGAGTTTACTACGTTTGACTAAGATTTACCTCTTCATCTTCATTAATTGATTTAATCAAAAAGGTTTCAATATCTTTTGGTTAAACAATTTGGCGCCGTCTGTGGGGATTTCTTAGTGAAAGCTTCCTAGTATCCTCCAGATCAAAAACAGGAAACATGATCGCCCACCAAAGAGAACAGTAGGTAAACCTCACACGCCAACCTAGATTATGATGTCACATACAAGAAGAAATTACAACCAACATCCTCCCCTGCACGCCGGGCAGCCCATGAACCAGCCAAAACGAGCCTAACCCGCACAGGACAAAGGCGCAAAAAAAGAGAGGGAAGAGAGAACAGAGAGCTGAATACGGTTACCGGATTCAGAAAACATCACCCCCATCAACTATTAAGATGCCAAGCAAAGCAAGAAACGCCACAGATCCACCTTCATTCGCCAACTCATTGAATCGGGATAAGGAGAATATCATCCTGGCCCACCTTTTGTTGATTGCTCAAACAAGAACGCAGGCGCCACGCGGGCGAGCGAGCGAGCTAGGGAACAATCCAACTTGAGAAGGGGAAATTACTACAAAACGACCGAAACATCGTCCACTAGACAAACCCAACTCCTAGGAAATGATACCCCTTAAGGGATACCCCTTCCCCCTCGCTAAAAAGGCGTCCCAAGAAAGCCTTCCCGGGAACTTAAAGATCGGGACGACGAAGGAGAAATCCCCAAGGTCGAAGCGTAATTATCCGTCCCACCCATCAATGACATCTCCAGACCGGAAAGCAAAAAGGCTAGACAGGGAAACTCTAATATGTGCGTAAAACGAGTGTGAGCAAAGCAGCAGCGTTTTCTACTCACCAACATCGCACTCCCCGTTACAAATAATATCAGGCGAACTGGGAATCCCCCAAAAGAAACCTAACTCTCCGAAAATTCGTGACTCGCAACGGGTTAATATTTCGACGAAAGTTCTAAATAATACCCTTAAGGCCAAGGGCCTTCGCCAAAGAGATGAGTTCGACTTCAATCGAACAACGACGGGTTAATATTTCGATGAAAGTTCGAAATAACACCCTTAAGGACAAGGGCCTTCGCCAAAAGAAGAGATCGACCTCGATCGAACAACGACGGGTTAATATTTCAACGAAAGTTCGAAAAAACACCCTTAAAACCAAGGGCCTTCGCCAAAGAGATGAGTTCGACTTCAATTGAACAACGATAGGTTAATATTTCGACGAAAGTTCGAAATAACACCCTAAAGGTCAAGGGCCTTTGCCAAAGAAAAGAGTTCGACCTCGATCGAACAATGACGGAGTAATATTTCGACGAAAGTTCGAAACAACACCCTTAAGGCCAAGGGCCTTCGCCAAAAAGAAGAATGCAACCTCGATCGAAAAACGATGGGTTAATATTTCGACGAAAGTTCGAAAAAACACACTTAAGTCCAAGGGCCTTCGCCAAAAAGAAGAGTTCGACCTCGATCGAACAACGACGGATTAATATTTCGATGAAATTTCAAAATAACACCCTTAAGGCGAAGGGCCTTCGCCAAAAAGAAGAGTTCGACCTCGATCGAACAACAACGGGTTAATATTTCGACGAAAGTTCAAAAAAACACCCTTAAGGCCAAGGGCCTTTGCCAAAAAGAAGAGTTCGACCTCCATCGAACAATGACGGGTTAATATTTCGACAAAAGTTCGAAAAAACACCCTTAAGGCCAAGGGACTTTGCCAAAAAGAAAAGTTCGACCTCGATTGAACAACGATGGATTAATATTTCGACGAAAGTTTGAAAAACACCCTTAAGGCCGAGGGCCTTCGCCAAAAAGAAGAGTTCGACCTCGATCGAACAACGACGGATTAATAGTTCGACGAAATTTCGAAATAACACCCTTAAGCCCAAGGGCCTTCGCCAAAGAGATGAGTTCGACTTCAATCGAACACAACGGGTTAATACTTTGACGAAAGTCCGAAAAAACACCCTTAAGGCCGAGGGCCTTCGCCAAAAAGAAGAGTTCAACCTCGATCGAACAACGATGGGTTAATATTTCGAAGAAAGTTTGAAATAACACCCTTAAGGCCAAGGGCCTTCGCCAAAAAGAAGGGTTCGACCTCGATCGAACAACGACGGGTTAATATTTCAACGAAAGTTCGAAAAAATACCCTTAAGGCCAAGGGCCTTCGCCAAAAAGAAGAGTTCGACCTCGATCGAACAACGACGGGTTAATATTTCGACGAAAGTTCGAAATAACACCCTCAAGGCCAAAGGCCTTCGCCAAAGAGATGAGTTCGACTTCAATCGAACAACGACGGGTTAATATTTCGACGAAAGTTCGAAATAACACCCTCAAGGCCAAAGGCCTTCGCCAAAGAGATGAGTTCGACTTCAATCGAACAACGACGGGTTAATATTTCGACGAAAGTTCGAAATAACACCCTTAAGGCCAAGGGCCTTTGCCAAAGAAAAGAGTTCGACCTCGATCGAACAACGACGGAGTAATATTTCGATGAAAGTTCGAAACAACACCCTTAAGGCCAAAGGCCTTCGCCGAAAGGAAGAATTCGATCTCGATCGAACAACGACGAGGTAATACTTTGATGAAAGTTCAAAATTACGCCTTTGAGGCCAAGAACCATCGCCGAAGAGAGAGTTTGAAATATCCCTAAGGCCAAGGGTCATCAGAAAAAAGAAAGGAAAAGAAAGACTGGGACTTATGACGGGATAATACTTCGATATAAGCCCGAAAGTAACATCCCTACGGCTAAAGTCGTTATTAGAAAAAGAGTTTGATACCATTCGGACTATGATTGGACAGCACCTTGACACAAGTTCGAAAACACCATCTCGCCAGCCAAAGCCATCATCAAGGTCCCATTCAACCCGCATGACGCTAAATTCCCAAAGAGTAGGGAACTCGTCATGCGGGAATCTACTTCTTCGCACCAAAGTTATGAAAAGCAAAACAGGGAAAAAGTACATAAGGCATATAATAATGAAAAATTCCTCTTTATACAAAGTCACTGCGCAAACAGCCGTAGATTACATACATCTAGAACTAACAGAGTCTAAAAAAACAACAACAAACAACGAATAAAAAAAGTGATAGAAAACAGACAAAGACAACAATTCTTTCACTCAGCGTCATCATCGCCACCCTCTTCACCACTATCTCCAGGAAGTCCTCCCTCGTCATTCGCGCCCTCATCAGCTTCCGGCGTCACGGAGCCATATCCACAATTAACATGAGCCTCTCGTGCCTTCGCCTGTGCTCCTTTATATGCGGCCTCGGTAACATTGCCCGCCTCCCACAAACTCTTATATATGTCCCGCTGGGCTTCAACATGAATCCAAAGTTCGTGCAAATGACGGGGAATAGTGGCGGAGGAAGATTTGACTTGAGCCAACAGTTGCTCCTTTTCGGCCTCAAGGGCAGCGACCCGGTCTCCTAAGGACGACATATCCCGGTCGATCTCACCAATATGCTCCTCGAGCCTTGCTTCCCTTAGTGTGGCCGTCGCCCTCTCCGACTCCTGCTCGAAGCAGAGGACCCGGATAGTGTTCTCTATAGCCGCCGCTCTCGCCAACACCGCCGACCAGACGGTCTCGATGTTTTCCAACCCGGCAACCTTTCTCTCCAACTCGGCCAATTTTCCCATCCACTACGCACTCATCTCCTCGACCTTGATAAGATTCTGATCCATCTCAGACTGCATCGACCGCAGCTTCCCCTGAAGATATTCACACTCTGCGGTGACCCCTTTGCCAAACTCAAGCTCTTCGTCCTTTGCACGATGTTGCTCCTCGAGTACGCTCTTACTGCGAATAGCCTACATCAATTCCTGATCCCTCTTCTCCAATGCCTCGCCAAGAGATCTATCACCAAGGTTTGCCTTCAGTCGTCGTGCATCTCACGACACTTGTTGCGATAGCACCGATACTTCTCCAACATCTTCCAGAAAATCTTGGCCCGAATATCAGCCCTACGAGCGCTTTTAATTTCCACCATGTACGTCTGAAAAATGAGAAAATGGGTTAAGACCATATCACCGAGAAAAACGAAAGGAACATGAAAAGAAAGTGCAATGTACTCTCAGGCCCATAGCGGCCACTTCATGCATCAAGTCAATATCAGAAACGTCCCGAAGAGCCGCGTTCTCGGCAATGCCGAACTGCGGCACTAGGTCCTTCGTGACCCCTAGGAGATTGATATCCGATGAGATCTCAAGAATACGGGACGGGCTTCCCGCATGAACCACCGAACGGGTAAGACCCTCTTCAAACATCCGAACATCATTGGGATCAAGGTCAAACTAAGATTCGTAGTCGTCGACCACGACACCCTTTCCCCTCTCTGCGGCCGATGAGGAAGCACGACCCGACACTAAAGATGAAGGCCCGTCCAAAGCAGCAACAATGGTCTCAAGAGTTTGACCCCCCGTCACAGCAGGCTGTCGGTCAATCATAGCGGTCGGGACCTCCGACGATGGGGCAGACACAACGGCTGGCTCTAACTCCACGGGTGGAGTGGCATCAACTCCCGCCTTAGACCCCGTTAGGGGAAGGCCTTCCTCTAAATATATCACGGCCGCAATAGACGCTTCAGACTCCACATGCTGCCTCTTTGACGGCCTTTCCCCTTCTGCGACACGGGAAAATTCCTTCGCTGGGTAAGTGACTGGGGTCAGAGTCCTAGTTCAAGGGGTAGCCTCCGTGCGTACGGCCACAGCCGTAGATTCAACTGAGATGGCCCTCGACGAAGGTCGGACAGTAGATGTTGAGGCAGGGCGAGCATGTGATGTAGGATGACGAAAGGCTAGTGGAGGAGCCCTCGCTCTCCGCACTCTCCCTGACATCGACGAACATCACATAAGAAACAAAGTAAAAAGGGAAGGAAGAAGAACAACGAACGAAAATGATATTACTCACCAATAATGGGCTTGCGTCCATATTTCTCATAGAAGGACGACCATGTGCGGACCCCCCTCCCCTCCCCGTATAAGGAAGGATGGCGTTCACCCACTCGCGAATACCATCAACAGGTGCAGGAGGCAGTTTCGCGACTGTAAAAACACAAACAATTTTAGTACTACTCAAAGGAAAGCAGTCGGGTATCATAAAGGCCCAAAGTATAGGGACTTACGTGCAAAGTTCCATTTCTCAGGGAACCCCATAGGATCCGCCACAAGATGCTCGATCCGCACATAAAAGTAGTTCTTGTAGAAGTGGCGGTTGGCTCTGTCGTCCATCTTTACCACCAAGCTCTTCTACCCTCGGTGACGCATGTGAATTATCGTGCCACGAATGAGTTGAGGGGAGAAGATATTGAGCATGTGCCTCAAAGCGATCTCATGACCGGCAAGCTCCGCAAATTTGAGCAGCATGAGGAACAATTTATACAGGTACGTCGTAACTTGAGTCGGGCATACCTCGTAAAAGAAAAATCTACCACCAAGAGAGGGAGAGGAAGCGTGTAGCCAACAATAAAGGGGTGGGCGTAGAACGCACAATACCCTGGGCGGTAAAAATGGGCTTTGTCGTTCCCCACCGCCGACAGTATTTCGACGTAGTGAGGAATTCCCCACCTAGCCCTCAAGTCTGCAATCCCCTCCTCATTTATGACGGAGGAAGCAGGTTCTGGTTCCTCCCCGGTGGGACTGTGGAAATCATTTCATGCTTTCCCAGGGCGAGGCAAGATCTCAGCCACCGATGGTGCCTCCTCATCTTCTGCCACTTCTACTCCTCCAGTGGCTAGAACATCACCTTCCGACGCTGGAATTGCGTCGGGGAGGTCAACGTGAGAAGAATCACCAGCCATTTGTATCAGTTTGATAAAAGAAAGGAGTAAAGAAAAGAAAAGATGAAAGTTCTTGGCTAACCGGAGAAAATCAAGAGTCCGAAGTATCAAGAGAAAAGAAGATTCGCAAAGTTCTTTCAAGTGAAGGCAATGAAGTGTGTCACTTGAATGGTTTATTCCTCCTATTTATAAAGGACATAAATTCCCCAAGCACGAAACCCAAGAGTCGCCAATCGAAGCTGATGGGGCACGAAACGGTTCAATCCCCTGGGAACATGTGCCATAATGGCGACAACTACGAACAACATTTCAAGTTAAACGATGTTTCGATTTCGAAACGGCCGCAACGGTTTAGAGATATCGAAAGGGTGTTGTTACACTACTTGATTCTAAAAATCATACCCAAGGGTAGACAGTCAGATTTCTCTTAGATAAGCGAAAATCATCATCTGTCTACCGGGCCCAACAAGGGACGACCCCGACAGACAGAGGGACTAATTGTATTGGTCAAAATCTAACCGTTGTGGTCGACCCAATCGGGACCACGTCCAAACAGCGGGATAAGGAAAGACGCCATGACTTACTCCAAACCACGTATTCACAGGACGACGAAAACGGACGTGGTATGAAGGGGCTATGGCCCGAAAACATAGCGAGGACTCTATGACTATATATATAGGGAGGGGATCTTCCTAGAAAGGAGGGCTTCTCTCTCTTCCCTCTCCTCTGTAATCTCCTTAGTAAAAAGAAAGCAAAACAATCTTCCATTGATTATGTACAACAATCATCTCCACCGATTGGTGAAAGAAGAAATGAAAGACTTCAACAATTTATCACTCTTATTTCATTTTACGTATCAATTTTTGATTTGTTTGCAGATATGGAGTTTACAACGTTTGACTAAGATTTACCTCTTCATCTTCATTAATTGATTTAATAAAAAAGGTTTCAATATCTTTTGGTCAAACACTACCTATAGGTCTCAAACCGTGAAAGCAGCTTAATGTTTGCATTAGGGTAGGCTGTCTACGTCACACCCCTTTGGGTGCGTCCCTTTTCCGGATCCTGCATGAATGCGGGATGCCTTGTGCACGGAACTGCCCTTTACTATAACATTTGTTAATATACAGAGATGAAGAGATCATATCGCTCCTCCAAAGATGCTGCTGCTGAGTAAACAGCCATTTTGTGCATTCTCAAAACAATCTCATGATTATCAGAACTTGACACTTCTGACAAATAACACAAGAAACAGAACAAGAATAGTCTGTTTATGTACAGCTTATGTATTCATTCCCCTCTATTCAGGCTCATTGTCGTTCTAATAGTATATTTTAACAGGAAGAAAAGGGACAAGGACTTGCCTTTTCCTGGTGCAGATGTAAATTTGGAAGTGTACATTTTATGTATGAAAATTCATTTTGCACTTTCCACTCAAATGTTTTTGCTTTCAATTACCCCTTTTTAATATTGGGCAAAATACAAAACTAGCCGATCAGCCAAAACTAAATGCATTCGCTAGCCAAAAAGTGTATATTGTCTATTATATATATATATATAATACCCATATATAAAAAAAATACATTTTGTCAGCTATTATTTTTTGGAGCGGCTAAAAAATACATTTCTCTTTAAAATGTTTGTATCTTTTTTCTTAGAGGGATCCCACTGGCTACTCGTTTACAACCCAGTTTCTTCTGAAAATACATCAAGATTTAATCTACATGTTGTCTTTAACATAAAACAGGGAATGTGCTAACGGGGCAGCCCAGTGCACTGCGCTCCCGCTATGCGTGGGGTCCGAAAAGGGCCTGACCAAAACAGTCTATTGCGCTACCTTACCCTGTATTTTTGCAAGAGGTTGTTTCCAATGTGCTAACGGGGATAGAATTTAAAAAATGACCCGGAAAAATTCAATACACTGCAAATAATCCGAAACGAAATAGATCATACAGAGGAATTGGTCACCAGATGGGATGTGCTTCAAGCCTTCAACAACTAACTAAATAGATTTTCTCTGGTTTCCACAGTAACACAAGATCAGAAACTTATTACAGTTACCTCTATTTCCTTATTTTCCCCGATCGTACACAAATCAATAGGAATACAATAAGCATACACACCAATCCTATCAGCAGGAAAAGAGGGGGGAAAATATCTGTCAAAATTTAATAACAAAATCATGTACAGAGTTCATCAGCATAAACTTATCAAGAATCATGCTTTGACCAAAAATTGCAATTGATCCTTTGTAACTCATGTACAACTTGGTTTCTACACAAGGAAAGAATCATAATAAAAAAGAAAAGATGTACAAAACAATCGCCTTTAAGGTAAACCTAATTTTCTATGCAGGAGAAACCTGTCGCTAGAACTATAAGTCTATAACCCTCCATCGACGTCTTCTAACAAGTAATCATGTGTTCCTTCATTAAGGAGAATACCCCCGGAACTGCATATATCAAAAGAATTGAAAAAAAATGGGGAGAAAGATATGACCTTAGGATATACAAGCAAGATATACAAATCATTCCGCAGATTTTCCACTTTGCATGTTCTGTAAATCATTCTGCGACCTGTTGGGAGTAATTGTATGAGGTGACCAGTGATCCGGAACCATAAGAAAATAGGTGGTCATTGCTTTCCGGAACCTCTTTTTGTATTGCTTAGGTGAAATTACAGTCGGAGACACGTTCTTGGGTCCGCCAAGGATGCCAGAGGCCTTAACCCATGTCTCTAGGTGCTTGTCCCATGTATACTGCCTCATAAAGTCAATAATCCCAAGAACAAGTTCATGTTTCTCTTCGTCAACCCCGACTAATAGTGAGTAATCCATCACATCAACTGACTGCAAGAATAACTACTAAATTAGTCCAAAACCAAAAAAACTCAGCTAAAATATACTCACATGTTTATAGGATTAGGCAACATATATAGTAGCTTGTTAAGTAAGAGGACAATGAAAGACTGCGTTATGAAAGACATTTGACTTCTTACTATGGAGTGTCGAAGAGTGACTAAATATCAAATAACCACATTAAAAGGAAAATTGGACATCATTGAGCTTTTCTGTGCACAGAGTTCAGAATAAATTCATTGAAATGAACAGATTCATTTACTTACTGCAAGAAAAGCAGTGTCATTCCAGACAGCTCGTTCCAAAAGTCTTTTGGCTTTGTTTCCAACAAAAATAGGCGAAGTTGGCATTGACTCGATCAAGTTCTGATCCAGCAAGACCTTATTGCTTCCACTACAATCGGGATTGTAACGAGACCTGGAAGATCCTTTAAGGTCATAAAGCCTCGTTAGATTCCTCCCAAATAGAAGGTTCTCCATAACTAGCACATCCATTTTAGATTCCTTCCCTCCTTTAAAATGCTTAGATGTCACCTTCACATAAACAATAGACTTTAATTATGCAAAACAACCAGATACTCATAATCATAGTTGATATAATGTCTTATGAAAATTCCCAAGAATATGAAGTTAGGGAATAATCAAGAAACTTATTATTTTAGTCTTTAGACACTAATTACACATCAAAGTTTGTCTTCGTAGAAGATAAATATGCACCCCATGTTTTGAGGTTAATTCACCCACAAGGCTATGGAACCATAACAACTATAACTCGAAAGACTTGGCCGACCGTAAAGATGACTATGTATTCATACAGACCATCATGCTCCCTTCTCAAGGCAAAGGGCTCATTTACCCAAAGACACCCGTGAAAATGGATTGTGCCTTACAGACCAATCCTAGTGAAAACTTCAGGTGAAAGTAAATAGGAATTCAAAACCCAACTGGTGGCTCAAATATGTCAAGTCAAACCATAAAACCAGGAATAAATTATGTCAAGCGCACCTTCCAAATGTGAGACTCGTCTTTGCCCCTTAAGAAATACTAGATTCACAACAAATGTCGCATTGTGCTGTTGCAGGTCTTTTCCCTTCTAAGACTATATCAATCACTTGGTATAACAAATGGCCTAATAAATCTTATTCACAAAATCTGAGAAGCTGTAGTAATTAGAGAATTCAGAAATACCTGATAGATCCCCAGAATTTTAGCCAGGCAAGTAGGGCTCCTTGAGCTTACTGATTCAGAAAGATATTTAAAATATGCAGGAGCAAATTTTATAAAGGATTCCAGCTCTGTCTTGGTCACTTGCTTAATAATGAATCGATCATCCAACGTTTTAGCAAAGAAAACATTGCTCTTGCCTCCTTGGGCTCCCCACTTCTTACAGCGACTAAGAGATCTTATGAAATCCATCTCAAATGGGCAACATATCCTCCTCAAAGCTTCAAAGCGCTTTGCAAAATAACAAGTCACTGTATACTTCACTTTCCCTAGTGGTCCATCATCTGAAAAGGAGACTCTGGCATGCATTGCCTTTGTGTATGAGAGTGGATCCAAAACCGAAGAGCTATGACTACTGGACGAAGACAAGATACTCTCATCAGCAGATCCGAGACTTCTGTATGATTCTAATACTATTTCATCCATAGACTGAAGGGACTGCAGACTTCCAGATTCTAGGGACTGCAGCGGAAGGTTAGAGTCCAAACTAGAAGATTTCTCTAGCTCATCAGCTAGTTGTGCAATATAATCCTGTGATACTAGTGCGTAAGATATAATACTAGTGGGCTCATCATCATACACTGGTATAATGGTATCATTAATCCCAACAGGTAGGAGCAACCTCGCTCCACCTTGGGCCTCTGACTCTCTAAATGATGAAATGTAGACAGGGCTGTACTCGCCAAGCGTATCCAACTTCTGAGCACTTGGTAAAAAGTTTTTGTTCAGTGACCGGTAAAAGCTAATAAAAGACATACCTAACCATCCCCCGACGTCTTCCACATTTTCAGAGCCTTTAGAGGATAAAGAAGGAGGAAATCCAGATGCCTTAGTTCCCCCATGTTCCTCACCAGGGTCTTCAATGTCCACTTTTTCTGCTAATCTAGTTGTTGAAGAATCTGCAGTAAGTGGTTCGGAAGATCTGCAAGTACCATCCTTCAGCACTCCGACAGCGGAAGTAGTTTCACCAGTCCAAGCTGCCTCAAGAGTATCTGACAAATTATCCATGATCGGGAACTGCCCGTCAGAAAGGGCTCTGGAACCCTCTATATTGGATTCCGCGGAGTTCAATCCGTAGAAGCTTTCTGTTACAACAGGAAGACCTGATGGTTTTTCAATTGCACAACTAGAATCAACGAGATCATCAGATCCTTGATGATCTGCATCCACATGATTCTTTTGGCTAACACCTACTCCTTCATTAGATGTTGCACCAACATTTGTAGTTGTAGAACGAGAACCAGAGACATTCAAACAGTCACTGGGCCTATCTGGATCAGTGTACTTATCATTACTGACCAGGGGTTTCTCTCCAGTAACGCAATGAGCCTCGCATTCTAAGCTGGCTGCATATACAAGTCGGTGATCCCACATATAAGACTGGAAAATGAGTTGTCTTCGCAACCGATTAATCTCGAAAATATCAACCATCGGCTGCACCTTTTTCGCCTCCTTGGTCAGAATTTTCTGGAGAGATTCCTGATAATACAGAATACCCAGGAAAACCCACAAAGAGCAAATTAACAATTGTTTTAAAAAATAATTGCTTTAAATCCCTAACATAAGTCAGACAATTAAGAATTCCAGTCAATTAGTTTACATGATGTTAGAATCATGATACACATGAAAGTTAAGTGTCAATGCAAAAGGTTGATAATGACGGCAAGCAAGTTAATTTCTGATGCATCAAAGCAAACGTTAATAGAATCTGCAACATGGGCAGTGAAGACAATTCCACCACTTTCTGTCTCCCAAGCACAAGGTGATAAAAGCAGAACTACTGAATCACAAAGAGACATATTTGTACATGGGTTGCAGATAACGAGAGTGAAAGAGAACAAACGGGAACTCATACTTAATTATTACGTCTACCAACACCCAACAAACAAACACAATCAGAGGTGTGGAGGGAAGGAGAGAAAGTGCTTTGTAATATAACCAGGACCATGTTATGCAGTTTACTTCTGAAAACTTTGCAGAAGCTAAAGATAATTAGTATTCAGAAGTGAAGACTTTACTTCAAATTCTTCTTTCTCCTTCTGCAGCATCCCTTCCAAAACAGCAATCTGACCTCTAGCTTCAGGTGCTTTAACGCTGCTGTTAAATTGACCAACAGATCTTTTCTCCACCAAAAGACGGATTGCATTCAGAACCTCAGAAAACAAACGTTCAGCTCGACTAACAACCTGCTTAAATTATTCCATGAAAACAAGTACACGGTGAGATTAGATGCGACTTTATACCACATTCAAAAGTCCAAACCACATTCATCACACCTCATTCACTTCTTGTTGTATCCAGTCCTGATTTTTCTCATAGTTGAAATCCAGCTTTGCAGGAGGAAGGCACACTGAGTGAACATCAATTGACGCATAGCGAAAGCAAGCAACCATTTTTCCGAAACTGCATGTGTCACAAATTTACTAACATTGCAAAAAGATACTCAAAAGTAATAGCCAAAAATGATGGATAGAACACTGCTACAGACACTTGAAATAAAAGGGGAACCATAGTTTTAAACACAGACGCCATTTTATGTAGATTATTTTCATGCATTGACAAAATAAATTGCAAGCTAGCACTAGACTATACCAACATGACAAAGAAGGGAGCAATAAAATTCAATCAAGAAATCCAAGGGAGAGAGGTACTGTTATTTGAGCAGAACATGACACCAACTAATCATGCCAACAGATTTAAATATTATGCATGACACCAAGAGAAGAAATGTTTGAAGTGCTCTACATTTATAACACTGCAGGCAACAAACAGAATGAGAGCATACCCATAAAACCGAAGACAATCTCTATGTAAAGAATGCCCGCAGCTAGCTACCCTGCTAGCAGCTGCATGGTTTGAAAAACTAAGTTCGAGAAACTTCCCAAAGGATAAGCCCCAAGCAGCATCGGACATCACTATTCTTTGAGTTGCTGGAGGAAAGCCCTTAACCCGTGGACATCTGAGGCACCTGTGCCACATCCATATTTTTCCTTCCCTTTCACCAGGCAAAAGAAACTCTGGCAGCTTCTTAACAGAAATAGTTAGAGTGCCTTGTCGATGAGTATAACACTGTACATGTGCTTCTGAAGGCATCTCACATGAACTACATCTGTAACTCTGCGAAAGAAACGGCAACAGATATTTTCAGACTCGTAATTATATTCTTACTGTTTCGGGCATAGATAGAAAGCGAAGAGGAGAGATTTACTTGATCAAACAAATTGTCTCGTAGATATCGACCCAATGGCTTATCAAAGTTCCCATAGTATTTGATCCGAAAGAGATGGGACCTTTCACAGACAGTTCCTTTCCAAACACATCGGGATGATAAGGAAACTAAAATGCTTTGATGGTCAGATGGGGACGGAGGAAACTCTTCCTTTGAAGAAGCTGGTTCATCGTGAACATGTTTTCCATCTAGTTGCAAAACCATTGGATTTGAGCCACTTTGGTTCACAGCCACAGCAATGCAATTTTGAACATTCTGTGACAAACAACCTTGTTCTGCATTCTCTGAAGGCGTTAATCTGGAATACTCTATCATATTTACGATACCTCTGTCCATAGATGCACCAGTTGCGGAGGGCCCACGGAAGGAAGTCTCAGTGCGTGCTGCAGTTGGGAACTCTGTCATACCCATTGGCTGAGCACAAAGGCTTGCAGCCTTGACCAGGTCTGATGTGGGAATGCTACCTGATCTCTGTGGTGCACCACCACATAGTGGTGATTGAGTTTTTTCAGTGGAAGGAAAGGTAAAACCAGGTATTGTTGAGATTGACCGGTCAATAGTTGATGATTTATCTGGAAGTGCTACAGTTATTGGAGAATTCAGAGGCAGTTCAGGTAGAGATGCTCCCTCATCAGCAAGAAAAGAAGTTTCCAGACCCAAATGATAAGCTGCAAAAATTGAATATTGAAAGACACGCTTTACTTTCTTCAACTCATCCCCATTTGCGCCACAGAGTAATACCTGAGACAACAAATATCAAGACAGCCAAAAAGTATTTAGAAGTCTATATATGACAAAATGTAATGTGTACACATTTGATGTCGTAGAAGTAATTTGGCCATGTTAAGAGACTGAAAACCACCAATAATTTTCTCATTATAGTTCTAGTAATTGACGACAGACTTACAGTGCATCCCAGTGGCTTTGGACAGCCTTCAAAGTACATTAGAGTCTTCACCAGCTTCTTTCCACTCTGCCCGGCTGTACCATGCTCTTCGAAAAACTTCTCAACATGGAACATGTCACAGTATCCCAATTTTTGAGAGGAGAGATGATCTATTGAAGGTACTATTTGACTACCCGTGCAGCGGGCTATACGCTCCAAAAGTGTCCTCTTGATATTTAAGACAAGTGATATGTCCTTTGCCAGGAGGTACTCTTGTGCATAGCGAGAAACAGATTTTTCCACCAGAAGAACATCTGGTTGGTGTGCATCAATTTTGGCAACAGCCATCTTGAGATGATCCATTTCCTGAATAGCAACACACATCTATAAGCACAAGAGCTAAACACTATCTGCTCCAAATATGGGAAGACAAGGTTATTCATCAAAACCTGCTGCAACAAAGTATCAAAACTTGATAAGTGGTTGGAGACACGCTGGTACTCAAGAGCCCCTCCAAGGATTAATATGCGAGGCTTCTCTATTTTGGACGTCATTCGTCGATGAGCTACGTTTTTCTTGCAGACAACTCCTTTCACCACCGCACTATTTAAGGAGGGAAAGTTTCATATTAAAGGAATATTTTTTAGGATGTATGCAACATCACAACAACAGCTACTACTACGCCTAAAACCCAAGCAAGTTCGGAATGTATGCAACATCGTAAAAATGGTAGAGAGTGCACAACAAGAACAAAAATGATTACTATTATTGACCAAGAACACACTCGCAAGCAAAAGAAAGCTGCCAAATGTATGTAATAAGTTGTTACCTAGCAAAACTATATCTAGTTTACAAAACATAGAGTGAAAAGCACAATGTCAATATCTTCATTGTTTCGTACTTTGTGAAAACCACTTTGACCAAATATTTCTCAAGGCAAGAATTTACAAGTTTCTAGGGACGTTCCCAAGTATCAAATAGAATTGTATCAATGAAAGACTCTAGTAATTTGAAGTTCCTTCAGAAATCACAGCAGACAAAAGGAAGTAGTGTGTGTGTGTGTCTGAGAGAGAGAGAGAGAGAGAGAGCATGTGTGCGCGGAACATGAACCCTTAAGAAAGCTCCTGTTTCTCCTATTTCAAAAGTTTTCTGTTGCTGCTTATCCTAACTAGTTACAAAAGAGGCAAGGATCCAACACCAGCTGAACAGCATTGTGTACAAAAATGAAATTTTTTTATTTCGCTTACCTGTCACTACGATGCCCAGATGCTACATATTTCACCTTTACGTATCCCCCAGGGTCCATCCCTCCGCCCTTGCTAGTGTCTGGTTTCAGAAGTGTGGCAGCTTCCCATGACAGGGATGTAATAATCTCCAGCCAACTCTCTTTTTCGTCTTCCTCATCGATGGCAAGTTTTTCAACCTCCATAAGCTGTGATACTAAAGCCCTGAAGTGGCCATCAACCACATTTTTCACAGCCTTTTTCTGCTCCTCATTTGACCTATCCCTACTTCTAAATTCACCACTTCCAAAGCTGCTTGATGACCGTAAACATCCCCACTCTCCTGCAGCATCCCCGTCCTCATCATCGTCATATAGAAGTGCTTCCCTTTCATCTTCTTCGTCTTCTGGTTCAGGTGGAAGCCACAGAACTCCATTGTTCTCAAAATCCACAGGTTCCAGATTAGCATCTTCTGCAACATTTAGGGATGAAGGCACTTCACATTCATCAGAGATGTCCTGTTTTACAATCTGTTGGACTTCTTCGGAAGCCTGGGAATCAAAACTATTGTGTAAGGAAGAGCTGCTCACACTTTTTTCATCCATAGCTTCTCCGTCAGCGTGTACTTTATGAGATCCATAGTCCTTTTTGATCTCGTCATACTGAACGTGGCCATAGTAGCCATTAACCTGAGGAAAATGCCCCTGGGAATCTAACTGGTAAACACCATATTCCTCTTCTTCATCATCACTCCTGATTCCACAATATAGCAACAAACAGTCAACTGATACTGAAACATGTTTGTGGACATGAGTAGTTGGAAAAACAGGTAACTAAAAATGCAACGCAACTCACAGAACAATTGGTTTGCTCAGGATAAATTAATCAAGGTGTGGCCTACCGGGCAGCAAACTTCAGTTATTAGTGCTTTGCCAAGTTGCTTCTGGTATCATTTCTTTTACCTGCTTCTGGATTACTTAAGAGAAGGAAAGGGATTTTCACTTATTGGGACAAATTGCACATTCGTTTTAGAAGGGTATTCAAATTGGTTAGAATATGTCCAGATACATCGTTGCCAAGAATATCTTCAGATTCATTGTAGAAAATCGTATAGGATAGACTAGAATATTGCGTCTTATTTAGGAGTTCATTTCGCATTAAGTATATTCGTTTTAAAAAAGTTAACATACTTATTAGAGTAGTTTAACAACTCTCATATTATGTTGAGTGTAATCATCAAGAAAACAATTTTTCTCTCCCCTTGTCTCTCTTTTCACATGGTAGATTACCCGTTCTAAACCTATTCCGTTACTTGTAAGTTTTAGTTTAACGTCCAAATGTGGTCCCAAAATTGGATTACATGTGCAAGAGGGGGTTGAATTAATAGTTGTCCAACATGGATTGTGTAAGAGCTTCCAAAGAGGTTTCTAAAGGTACTTTCTAATCCCTTGCTACTTTGGTTGGCAAAAACTTGATTTCATGAAAAAGCAAGAAGCAAGATGTGGTTGCGAGTGCAGAGCCAGAGTATCGAGCTACGGCTTTAGAACACATGTGCTTATGTGGTTGATTTCACACAAATCCTTAAGAGGATTCAAACATGCAATAGCATAAGGTATACCACAGAGTTAGGATGTTCATACGCTATCGAAACTAGGGGCAAAAGTGCTTTCTTCACTACTTAGTAAGAGATGCGCATAGTGTTTAAGGCAGTCTAGTCATTCACATTTGACAACAAAGAAACTCATAAATGGTGCTACTTTCCAAAGTCCAAACAACAATCAACGACAAAATAATAGTTGGTTTGATTTCTTTTTCGTTAATTTGTTCAAATAGATTAATAATAATAGAAGATGTAAGACGAACCTTGTTGTGCAAAATGCATATTGGTTTAGGGAAGGGTCCAAAACCCCTTTACTAGCAGGATCAAAGCTCCCTCTCGATGTTGCAACATTTTGTGTCTCTAGAGTAGATTCTGTTACAGCTGATTTGCATGGACTAAGTACCGAAGAGTGTGGCACTGAAGTAACGGTAATGCTACTGCTCTCACCAGTTCCAGTAGACTTGAAGCTAATAAAACTGGTTGCAGAAGGCGAAGAAGTACTCGTATGCAGGTTAGCAATCTGAGTTCTAACACTAGCCGCTAAACCTTGCTCCCATTGCTTGAAACAGTAATTGCAAACTCTGATCTTTTCCCACTCATCTTGTAGTGGCCTTGGCTCACTTGATGGTGCAGGAACCCAATTAGATGTGCACTTGCCACAGAATACTCGCCCACAAAGACGACAATGATGCCTACGGTTAAACAATGTGAACTGAGAATCACAATCATAACATACCCTACAGCTATGATCGGGCATCCAAAAATCCCTCGATACATTATCAGGCTCATGTCGCCAAGGGATCCACGATTTCAGTAACTTTAACAGATCAGAGAATGTCCTATTCGAGGCATCCATTGACAACAATAGAGAGGCCTTTGCCTCTCATTGCTATAACCTCATTCAGTAACAAAACTCATATCCAAATTGCTGCAACAAAACATCAGCATAGAGCCCCTGACAAGTGCCCAACATAGAAGATTCAACAAACTATTCACTGATTACAGAACTATTATCAATGCCTTAGCCTTATATCAGCATTTTCCAAATCAATATATATCAAAAATGGCTGGCTGCCAATAGGTTCCAATTAACTGGCATTAAATAGAATTCCTTTGAACTGCCCTCTGAATTAAAACACAAAATACCCACTTCACAGAATCCAATTCTTGATATGGTAATGAAATCAATTCAAAAAATCCCCCATAGAAAATTCAAAACACCCAAATTGGAAAGAAAGCCAAATAAGGAAACCCCAAATCACCTCAACAGCAAAAAAGATTGAATCTTTAATCTTTAATCTCTATGCACTAATAAAGGGGACAACTTTTCTTGATTAAAAAAATCAAGAAACCACCATTTTTGCTTCTCATCAATCAATCAATATATATATATATATATATATACCTGAATTAAAAATCATATCTTTCCAATATGAATAATTAAATAGCTGAATCACAACTTAAAATAAAGGACTATACAAAATCATTCGAAACAAAAATATTTATTAGGAATAGAAAAATGAACAAGAAAAGGACAGTGCCTTTTAATGATATAATTTCGGGGGGCCAAGTACCCTTTTGCAGAATCAAATGGGACCAAACAGATCAGCAAATGAAAGACAAATTTTATAACCAATTATATATAGCCACGTAGATAAATAGACCCCTTTTCAGGGGGTAGGTGAGTACGTCAATTCAATCATCCAATTTTACTCTTTTTTTTTTTCTTCTTCTTCTTCCAATTTTCAATAAATCCGCTGTTGTATAATTAGGTGAGTGAGTTTTTTTTTTAAGTTGCAAATAAAAATTTAATAATGATATCTGTCAGTCAAATCTTCTTTTTATTGTTTTACTTTAATGACCACCCTCAAGAAAGTCAACTTCCCCGAACCATAATTTGTTAGTGCCGGACATATATCGGGTAAAACCGATAGCCCGAACAGAAAAAAGTTCATCGTATTATCAGTATCAGATTATTGGGTCGATGGTTTGGTAACGGTTTTGTGTTTTTTGTGTGAAGATTGAGTGAGGAGAAAGCTCCGAGCTTCCTCCAATGGAGGTGGTGGAAGCTTCTCGAAGAGAGAGAGAGAGAGAGTAATGGAGAGGACAGTAAAGTCGGTCAAAACTGAAAATTATGATATTAACCAAAAACTGAAAATAATATTGTTTTCAATACATATATACAAATGACCTATTGTAATCCTAACTACCAATGACTAGCTAATAGTAATGCTGACTCAGCATTGATACAAATATAAATAATATACAATCTCAATATCCCCTCAAGTTGGAGGTGAAGAAGTCACACCCAACTTGCTAAGCACATAGTAATGTTTGATCCCAATAAGTGCCTTAGTGAGTACATCAGCAAGTTATTGTCCAGTGCCAATGTGATGTAGTGAAATGAGTCCCTCTTGGAGCTTGGTGCGCACAAAGTGGCAATCAACTTCAATGTGCTTGGTCCTTTCATGGAACACAGGGTTCCTAGCAATGTGTAGAGCAGAGAGGCTATCACAATGTACAGGTATGGGTAGATTGATTGACACAGTAACCTCTTCAAGCAGTCTGGATAGCCAAACAAGCTCACCAACAACCTTTCTAAGGGCTCTGTATTCTGCCTCTGCTGAAGAAAGAGAAATGGTTTCTTGTTTCTTGGACTTCCAACTAATTGGACTTCCTCCTAGGAACACAATGTATCCAAACACTGATCTTCTGGAGTCTGGGCAGGCTGCCCAATCAGAATCACAATATGCAGTCAGAGAAAGATCACCCTCATTACTGAAATAAAGGCCCATAGTAGGATCTCCCTTCAAGTATCTCAACATGTGATAGGCTGCCTTTAAATGGGGCTCCCTAGGGTCTTGCATGAATTAACTGAGATGTTGAACCCCATAAGCTATGTCTAATCTGGTGTTAGTGAGAAAATTCAACTTACCAATCAACTTCCTGTAGAAAGTAGGATTAGAAAGTGGTACTCCCTCTTTAGTTTCAATTTAATTGTGGGATCAAGAGGAGAAGTCAGGGGTGGACATTGAAGGCATTCATAGTCCTTCAATAGGTCCAAAACAAACTTCCTTTGAGAGACAATAATGCCATCTGACTTGTAAAGAATCTCCAGTCCCAAAAAATAGTGTAGTTGTCCCAAATCCTTGATTTTAAACTCATCATGTAAGAAAGCTTTAAGTTGGTCAATTTCTTCAGAATCAGTCCCTATGAACAACACATCA
This sequence comes from Nicotiana sylvestris, assembly GCF_000393655.2. Taxonomy (NCBI): domain Eukaryota; kingdom Viridiplantae; phylum Streptophyta; class Magnoliopsida; order Solanales; family Solanaceae; genus Nicotiana; species Nicotiana sylvestris. The sequence goes on along the minus strand of NC_091066.1, from coordinate 33,910,793 downwards.
TCCACATATACTGCTACAAAAATAATATAGGAGTTCTGTTTTCTGTAGAACAAGGAATAATCATGCATGGAGTGCACATATCCTCTGGAATATAGTACTTCAGTTAGCTTATCATACCACTGTCTACTGACCTGCTTTAACCCATAAAGGGATTTATTTAACTTGCACACTAACTGTGGGAAAGACACCTCAAGACCTGGAGGGGTCTGCATATAGACCTCCTCATGCAAATCTCCATGAAATGCATTATTCACATCTAGTTGTGAAATTTGCTACCTCTTCTTTGCTGCTATAGCAATGAGAGACCTCACAGTAGTCATCTTGACCACTGGGGAAAAGGTCTCTGTATAGTCTACACCAGCTTGCTGAGTGTATCCTTTAACAACCAGTCTTGCTTTGTATCTTTCTACACTACCATCTGCTCTATGTTTAACTATATACACCCATCTACACCCAATGGCTTGTTTACCCTTAGGTAGGGAAACCAGATCCCATGTCCTATTAGCATACAAAGCATCAAACTCCTGTGCCATGGCATTCTTCCAGGCAGGATATACAGCAGCTTTTCATATGAATTTGGTTCTCTATCATTGCAAATGTTTTCTATAACATACTGACTATTACGATGCATGGCATCAGAAATGATGTGGTTATTATTGGAGGACATGGCATGCAAAGAAAAGTTGGTTGTACATTTTAAATTTGGTATTTTGTAAACATAATCATTCAGATGTGAGGGCAATTTATGCTCCCTATTGGATCTTCTGAAGGCTATTGGTTCTGTTAGGGGCTGTAGGGATGAGGCCACATCTTGTAGTTGACCTACTGGAATTTGGAATTCATGAGTAGAGGATACAGGTGAAGGAACATCAGGTGATGTGTTGGAGCTTGAAGAGTTGGCACTTTCCTGATTGTTGGCATTGTCACTAATGTTATGATGCAGTTGAGTTTCAGTATGGTTAGGAGAATTCTCAAAGAATGGTGTATTAGGAAGGACAGATGGAATGTCTGATGTAGTGGAGTTAATAGTGAAGGGGAAAATTGACTCATAAAATGAAACATCTCTAGAGACATGTATTTTTCTAGTGGCCAGACTTAGTGCCTTGTACCCCTTTGTACCAAAAGGATACCCTACAAATACATGTGCGCTGGTTCTTGGTTCTAGTTTATCTCTGAATGGTTTTGGTACTGTAGGGTAGCACAAGCACCTAAAACTTCTCAAGTGAGAGTAGTTTGGCTTCCTTTTATATAAGAGCTCAAAAGGACATTTGTTCTTTAGAGGGATGGTTGGGAGTCTGTTAATCAAATATGTTGTTGTAAGGACACACTCTCCCCAATATTTCAGTGGCAATTTAGATTGAAAGAGCAGTGCCCTGGCTACTTCAAGTAGATATTTGTGTTTTCTTTCCACCACCCTATTTTGTTGTGGTGTATAAGGACAAGTCTTTTGGTGGTTAATTCCTTTGGATTGAAAGAAGGTGGCAACTTCATTGCTGGTAAACTCTGAACCATTATCAGATCTTATACATTTGACAGTTGTCTTGAATTGGTTTTCCACCATGGTTGTAAAGGCCTTTATTATTTGCAAGGCATTGCTTTTGCAGCTTGGGATGTGTGTCCAAGTGGACCTACTATAGTCATCCACCAAAGTTAGAAAGCATTTGAAGTTGTTGTGTGTTGTCACATGATAGGGTCCCCATAGATCTACATGAAGTACTTCAAAGATTTCAGTGGTTTCTGTTGTTCTTTGGGGAAAGGCAAGTCTGGATTGTCTGGCCATGGGGCAAATGTTGCATGTGAAAGACTATTTGTCAGAAAAGGTTATATGTATGGTAGGAATACCTTTCATTTTACTAAAGGGTACATGACCAAGTCTGAAATGCCACAATACATCTAGATTAACAGCATGAGATGAACCAGAAAACAAAGCAGAGTTACTGTCTTTATTCTTGATGCTGTGAATGGAATTATTTACAATTTGAAGTGAATTGAAAGATTGGGTTAGACAATGTACACCTCTTACGTCACTAGTATGAATAGAAAGACAAGAAGAATCACACTTCTGTTTGGAACTACCTTTCTTCAGGCACTTGGAGCAAAGGAAATACAAAAAATCCAGCAACTTATCAATCTCCAGAGGCCTCTTCAGTGAAGGGGCCTGCAGCAGACAGGCAGTGTCTGAGAATGATGCAATACATTTTAAATGAACTACCAAGGAACTAAGAGATACCAAATTAAATTTGAATGAAGGAATGAACAAGACTTTGTACAGGATGATTTCAGGTGTTAGAAATACATTTCCAATTTCATTTACTTTGACTTTATATCCATTTGGAAGTTTCACTAATAGAGGATAAGGAAGGTTTATTATGTTATGAAAGTAAGATTTATCAAAGGTCATATGGTGTGATGCCCCGAAGTCTAATATCCACAAGTCAGCCTTTGCATTAAAGCATCTACATGATGGATTGTCAAAGTCAATTGAAGAAGTGCAGGCAATCATACCTGCAAAGTTCATTGATGTTCCACCAACCATGTTTACACTAGCTGAACCTTCTCCAATGCTTCCCGTCTGGAAATGTTACAATAGGCTAACAATTTGTCCATATTGCTCCTTTGTAAGGTTGACATTTTGGCTTTGAATTTCTCCTTGAGGCTCCAGTTTCTCTCCTTCCTCAACACTTGTGACTGCATTTGTTGTGACATTTCTTCCCTTATTGAACTTTGTATTGTTGTTGTACCCTTGTGTACCTTGTCTATACTGTTGTTGTGGTCCCTGATTGAAGCTTTGAGGATAACCGTGGAGTTTATAGCACTTGTCCTTAGTGTGACCTTGACGTTTGCAATAATCACAGAAAGGTCGAGCTCTATTGTTCACACTTTGGTTTCCAGTTCCAGCAGAATAATTTGTTTTGAAATTCCTTCCTCCTAGGTTCGCATTCAGTGCTGTGGAATCAATGTCTAGTTGATTTCTGGGCCTAAACTCTCTCTGTTTCTATTTTGTATCAGAAGGGCAAATGTCTGTGCCATATTCGGCAAGGGGTTCATCATAAGTATGCTTCCTCGAACAACTGTATATACTTCATTAAGCCCCATTAAAAACTGTATGAGTCTCCTATCCTGCTCTGCCTTATGCATGTTCTCCTTCGCCCCACAAGTGCATATACAGCTGCAATGAGCCTTGACACTGAGAGTATTCAACTTCTCCCAGAGTTTCTTCATTTTCGTGTAATAACCAGTAATATCAAGCACTCCCTGACTTAAGTCGTTGATTTCCTTCTAAATTTGGTACAGCTTGGTCCCGTTCGTCTGATCATATCGATCCTGTAGCTCTTTCCACAACTCAACGGAATTGTTCACGTACTCAACACTGTCAGCTATATCTCTCGATAAGGAATTTAAAATCCACGAGGTGACCATATCATCACACCTTTCCCATTGGCGAAAGAGTGGAGAAGTCACAAGAGGTTTTTCTGTATCTCCAATAATGAACCCTAGCTTGTTCTTCACTAAAAGGGCTCTGAGCACACTCCTCCTCCAGAAGCGGTATCCAATCCTATCAAAAGGTACTGGAACTAGACTAGATCCTGGGCTATCGGAAGGATGTATGTATAGGGGACTCCCAACATCGATTGTGGTCTGCATCGTCGTTGTTGCTGTGGTTGTGGTCGCTTCATCAGTTTGATCCGTGACCGCCATGAAGATTTTGTGAGAGATTTGTGAATAATAGTCGGAATGTTCTTCGTGCAGCTGAGATTTCTTCAGTCCGCTAACGAATCGTCACTGAACGTGCTCGATCCAGATTTTTCCCCAAATCGTGATTATCGAAGGAGATTGAACAAAACACTAGATCGTTCGAATCGACTAAAAATAGTAGGGAGATATGATGCGTGGTCGTTGATCGGACCTCTGCTCTGATACCATGTGAAGATTGAGTGAGGAGAAAGCTCCGAGCTTCCTCCAATTGAGGTTGTGGAAGCTTCTCGAAGAGAGAGAGAGAGAGAGAGTAATGGAGAGGACAGTAAAGTCGGTCAAAACTGAAAATTATGATATTAACTAAAAACTGAAAATAATATTTTTTTCAATACATATATACAAATGACCTATTGTAATCCTAACTACCAATGACTAGCTAATAGTAATGCTGACTCAGCATTGATACAAATATAAATAATATGCAATCTCAATAATTTGATTATTGGGTTATCTGTTCGGTTCTCGATTTTCCCAATTTTATTAACGGTTTAACCAATAACCCAATAAATTTTATCTAAATTATAATTTTACTCTTAGGTATATAAAGCCACCGTAGGGCTTCATTCTTTATTGGTACGATATTTAGTCTTCTTAATTTTCAAGGTGTAATTGCTACTTTGTGTTGTTTTTATCATGTTTGGACAAGTGGATTTGAGCAAATCTCTTAATACCTTATATGAAAGCAGCTTTTGTAATTATGGTCCTCTAATATTTCCACTGTTCAGTATATTCTGTTGTTTCATGGTCCTCTAATATGTTATTGCTCTTGCTATAATTGCTGGATAAGTGCATTTCATTGTATCAGTATATTTAATATTTCGCTCTTAAACAATAAAATATTGTTGCTTTATCTGAAAAAATTAATAATGAATTCTTCCGTCATTTTCTTAGTAGGATGCAAGTTAATATGACGAAATCATCCTCGCTCTTTCATTTCATAATTTCATTGATGATTATTCGTGTGTGAATATATGGAGTATACATTTGAGCAAATCTTGTTGTATGCAATTGAACAAACTATTTGACGAGGATAGACATGTGTCCATCAAACTTTAGTTCACTCTTTAGAACATAATTGAAAAGGATCAAGGTTATAAGATCAATTATCGTTATACACTATGATTTTTCCTCTAAATTAAGTTATTTTATCGGGTAAACCGATAATCGAACCGATAACGATCGATAACCGATTAATCGATATCTGATAAACGATATCTTATTGGTTTGGTTATCGATTTAACATATTTATAAATCGTTAACCAATATGTCGAACTGATAACGTCCAAAACCGAACCGATTCCCACCCTAATAGTAGTACTATATACACTACATCTGCCTTTGCATGTTGTCATGACAATGCACGATATATAACCTAGAAAATAAATACTCCATGCTTGTTGCAACAAATCAAATAAAATGTTAAAAATTCTTTTATAATATATACCAGTGAATATATCACAATACTAATTTAAATTGGATTGGATTCAACTAACTCTGTGCATGAGAAGATCTCTATTTGATATACTAAAAAACATCATTAAAAAGGAACTACTAGAAAGAATGGATAATAGTATTCAAGGAATTAACTTCATAAAAATTATTAAATTTAATAAGTTTGTAAAAGAAAATTCAAGGAAATATTTCGTAAAAGTCTTAAATTTTAAATAGGAAATGACTTACGAGAGTAGGTTTTAACTCCCCCGCCCTATAGTTATCCCTGCTAACTGAAATGGGTTTGAAATGAGAAAACATAAATTCGAGGTCGAGTGGCATGAGATCGAGGTTGAATGACATGACTTAGGGGATATCTTATGTATTTTTTAAAATAAAAATAAAAATAAATGATCTAGTAAAAATATTGTAAATTGTTGTTATATAGAATGTTTTGCCTTTGAAGATTGTTGTTATACCTGCTTGAATACAAATTAAGAATTTTATTTATTAATTTTGTAAACTAAGCAATCACTTCAAGTCTGAGATAATTGTTATTATTGCATTGTTAGAGATTAGACGTGATCTTAATTTTGAGGAAAAAGTTAAACTTTTGTTATCATTCTTTTGTCATTCTCAACTTAAATAATACTCAACTACAAATGTCATTATCGTAGTGTCAGTTAGGCCGTTGGGTCAAAGCTCGTGTTTCCCGCACTTCTTATTGCGGCGCCGGCGTTACTATTCCACTAACTAAAACCCATATTCGCCTCATCTTATCCATTTTTATTTCCATTCCCAAAAATAAAATAAAATATAAAAGGTGGCACAGGTCAGCTTCTTTCATTCTCGACAAACACCAAAACGACGTCGTCCCAATGCCAGAGAGCCGCCATCTTTCTCCGCCCTCAGCCGCGGCCGCTTCATTTTCCATGGCCGATACCCTACAACAAACTAACCCTAACATTTCGGCGTACTATCAAACGAGAGCGGCTCACATTGGGGTTGTAACTAGTGATTGGCTATCTCAGGCTCAGGCTGCCGTCGGCGATCAATCGGAAGAGACTGTATCAGTGAACTGTTCTTCGAAGTGTGGAAATTCGGGTAAGGGATTTATTGTGATTGATGAGTTCAATAATTGGCGAAAACAGCCTGATTTGGGTGAGGCAGTGGCTGCTATTAGAGCTTTGGCTTCGGTTATTCGGTCCAGTGAAGCTACTACAATGATGGAGCTTGAGATTGAGCTTAAAAAGGCTTCTGATTCTCTCAACGTTCCATTTTTTGAAAAATAGTTTTTGTTTTTAATCCTTATAAATGTATTTAATTGGTCATTCTATTGTGCTAAAATAATTAAAGCATTTTCCTTTTTTTTTTCTATCTTAGTCAATAGGTTCCTAATTCAATAAGCTTGGAATTTTGAGTAGTTTTTTAATGGTAAAAACTGTACATTGCATTAAAAGAGTTTAGCTCCACGATGCTTGGTCTAATGTGCTTTCTTCGGTCTGTGGAAATTCAGATGTTTTGAGTCGCTAAGCTAAGATAAAGTTGAATGTGGATGTCAAGGAAATAAGTTTTTGACAGGATGCGATGCCAGCGTGCTTGGGGGAGACTACTGCTAGGATGGGTGACCTCTTGGAAGTCCTCGTGTTGCATCCCTCCTTTTTAAAAAATGAAATAAGTTGTCACAAACTCCCTTTTGTTTGTTAATCCTTATAACAATATTTGAAGGGTCACTACTGTTGTGCTGAAAGAATTAAAGCCTACAGTGAGCCTTATCATCAGATTTAGTCCTGCAATCAGAGAGGATTATATTTAGATTTGATTGGTTAGAGATGATTGTCACTATCGGACCAATCACGAGAGAGGTCTGTGTTTTGGGTTCAAGGGGAGAACTAATGGTGGTTTATGAAACTTGATTTCAATAGATTATCACAACAGCGAAGATGCAGATATGGTGCAGTAGTAAATATCCAATTTTACCCTTGATGGAGGGTGACGTTCCTAATGTCATTAGAGCTTTATTCTTCAACTTTTTAAGTGCCTACTCTTGTCAGACCCTTGAATTTTGATGTGTAAAACTAGATTGGTTTGGCAGTATACATCTACCTAATAGTAGTCGAGCCAAATTTGCTTGCAAGCATAATCAGAGAGTTGAGAAATTTATGTTCTTTTTTATGTTTCTATTGCAGTCATGGGACAAAACCTCCATCTCTTTTTCAGCTGGTTGTGATTTGTTCATGCGCTATTTAACAAGAACTTCAGCATTGGAATATGAGGACTTTAATTCAGCTAAGTCTCGCCTTCTTGAACGTGCAGAGAAGTTTGGGGGAATATCTTATAAGGTAAACCAGGAAATTACTTAGAGGAATAAGCATTTTAATCAAATTAACATAACTTCTAAAGAAAAAAACTTTGAAATGCAGGCTCGGAAGATAATTGCGATGCTCAGCCAAGATTTTATTTTTTAATGGTTGCACCATTTTAGTACATGGCTTCTCCAGAGTGGTGTTAGAGATTCTGAAAACTGCAGCTCAGAATAGGAAGCTTTTTCGAGTTCTTTGCACTGGTTTGTACAGAAGTGTTAAATTGCTAGTACATATGAATTATTGCTGGAGTTAGATAGTTTTATGTGCTATCTATGGTGAAGTGGCGATTGTTTTCTCTCTTCTCAGTATTTATTTTCATCTTGGATGGACAAGCCAGAAGGGAATGAAAAGTTTCTCTTTCATCAATATACTGCCTTTATAAGAAAACTTTTGCTTATCAGTTAACCAGATGATAGATAATTATGTTTATGGACAGTTAGCGACAAATAAATGAGGGAGAAGGAACTTTCTTTGCTTTTGCTCATTTTTTTATTTGCTTTTTTTTTTTGAAGATTCGCATGGAATGTTAGGGTTCAAACTTTTCTTTATTCCCCTGTCAGAAAGACTGTTGTTTCTCTTTCTCCCGGTTCCTCTCAATTCAAGTAGTACTAATTGGTGAAAAAGTTTCGAGTTGTCGTTGATTATAGCCCTTCTTGTTTTGATAATGGTGAAAGGTGAAACTGCATCTGCTTTCATCTAGACCTATTTGAGAAGATGAGTTATTGTTTAATGTTATCGCATGATAATTTGGATTCCATTATCTGAAATGCAGAGGGGAGGCCAGACAGGACTGGGTTACGATTGTCCAACGAGCTAGCCAAGCTTGATGTTCCTGTGAAGCTCTTAATAGATTCTGCTGTGGCATATAGCATGGATGAAGTGGACATGGTTTTTGTTGGGGCAGATGGAGTGGTTGAAAGTGGAGGTGTTATCAACATGATGGGAACCTACCAAATTGCTTTGGTAGCTAAGAGCATGAACAAACCAGTCTATGTGGCCGCTGAAAGCTATAAGGTAGGTTGAAAGCATGTTATCTGTTATATTAAAGATTTCAATCCACGTGTCTTGAGGGGTATTTTGACTGATGGAACCAGAAGTGTGCTAAAAAAAAGTTCTAATTTCTTGCAGTTTGCTCGTCTCTATCCACTGGACCAAAAAGATATGGTTCCAGCTTTACGTCCAATTGATTTTGGGGTGCCAATTCCATCCAAGGTGGAGGTTGAAACTTCTGCTCGTGATTATACACCACCTCAGTATCTTACACTACTATTCACAGATTTTGGCGTTCTAACACCATCTGTAGTAAGTGATGAACTTATTCAACTATATTTATAGTCTCAATGAAGTCTAATTCTTTCGTAGGTGTCACAACGGGTACATGTGGGGAGGCAATTCAGTTTTCTTTATCCAGTTTTTGCGTACCACCTTGTATTACTGTGCACTTTGGGGTATTCTCTCCATTTGAATATGGTATGGAATGTACTACTCTGTTTGCTCATATAGGTTACTCTTAGGTATTTAATGGAATCATTGATACTTAAGTAGAGCAAAACATTGAAGAAATGGCAGGCAGAATCATGAAATAGTGTAGATGATCATTTCAAATTCCTTTTCCCTGTAGTATGTTTGTTTTTACAAGAGGGGAATAATAAGAAAAGAAAGTCGTTTTCCCTACAACTTAAATGGTTTATCTTTTGGAGATAAATAATGGCATATTGTGATGAAAGAGTCTTATCGATCATTCTGAGGAAATAAACACATACTATTACCAGTTACCAATTCTTAACAAGAAACACATATTCCTCTCCATTTGGATCCTCTCCAAAATTGACATTTTATCTATAATGATATTCTCTTATCGGAATGACATGATATGATTAAGATCATAATTTAAAGACGTTTTTGGTTTGTACACTTTTTTCTTTACATTTTTTTAACTTCACGCTAAAACACATAAAGCTTGACGACAATGGGAGCTTTTGGTGATGGACATTTGTATTAGGATAAGGAGGAAGAAGATGTCAGTACAAGGACGCCCCAGAATTAGGTGGGGCGCCTTAACTAAGGATAAAGCTAAGGAGTTGGAAGGAAGGTTATCGGCAATGGGAGCTTGGAGAAGTAGTGGGGACGCAAACACAATGTGGTCGACGACGGCGGACTGTATAAGAAAGGCGGCGAGAGAGGTGTTAGGGATATCTACGGGCCACAATGGTGGCCACAAAGGAGATTGGTGGTGGAATGCAGTTGTCCAAGGTAAAGTGGAAGCAAAGAAGGTGGCTTACCTGCGGTTAGTAGGGAGCACTGACGAGGAGGAGAAGAGAGAGAACAGTCAAAGGTATAAGGTAGCTAGGAAGGAGGCGAAGATGGCAGTGACGGAGGCTAAGACGACAGCTTTTGCTCGTCTGTATGAGGAACTAAGGAACAAAGGTGGGGAGAAGAAGTTATTCCGACTCGCTAAGGCGAGAGAGAGGACAACTCGGGATCTGGACCAAGTGAGGTGCATAAAAGATGATGACGACAAAGTTTTGATGGGAGATGACCAGATTAAGAGGAGGTGGCAGACCTACTTTCATAAACTTCTAAGTGAAGAAGGGGATCAAGATATTATACTTGGGGAATTGAGGAATGCCGACAGTCACCATGAATTAAGTAATTGTAGGGACATTGAGATCGATGAAGTCATGGAGGCAATGCGTAAGATGAGAAGGGGCAGAGCTACCGGGCCAGACGAAATTCCGGTTGAACTGTGGAGGTGTGTGGGTAGAGCAGGCTTGGAATGACTTACTGCATTGTTTAGTGTTATATTCAAGACTAATAGGATGCCTGAAGAGTGGAGGTGGAGTACAATGGTCCCATTGTATAAGAACAAAGGTGATGTCCAGAGCTGTAACAACTATAGGGGCATCAAATTACTAAGTCATACCATGAAAGTTTAGGAGAGAGTGGTAGAGATGAGAGTGCGAAGGACGATGTCTATTTCAGACAACCAGTTCGGGTTCATGCCGGGGCGATCTACCACAGAAGCTATCCACCTTATTAGGAGGATGGTGGAACAGTACAGGGATGGGAAGAAAGATCTCCACATGGTGTTTATTGATCTGGAGAAAGCGTACGATAGGGTTCCTAGGGAGGTCTTATGGAGCTGCTTAGAGGATAAAGGGGTCCCGGTTGACTATATTAGGGTGATTAAAGACATGTATGCTGGAGCTAAGACTCGGGTTAGGACAGTAGGAGGCGACTCTGAACACTTTCCAGTTATTACGGGGTTGCACCAAGGGTCTGCGCTCAGCCCATTCCTATTTGCCCTGGTGATGGATGCACTGACTCATCATATTCAAGGGGAGGTGCCATGGTGCATGCTATTTGCTGATGACATTATTCTAATTGACGAGACACGAGGCGGCGTCAACGAGAGGCTAGAGATTTGGAGACATGCTCTTGAGTCTAAAGGTTTCAAGTTGAGCAGGACGAAGACGGAATACCTCGAGTGCAAATTTGGAGTTGAGCCGACGGAAGCGGGAGTTGAAGTGAGGCTTGACTCTCAAGTCATTCCCAAGAGGGGTAGTTTCAAGTACCTTGGATCGGTTATTCAGGGGATCGGGGAGATTGACGAGGATGTCACACACCGTATAGGGGTGGGGTGGATGAAGTGGAGGTTAGCGTCGGGAGTCTTGTGTGACAAGAAAGTGCCACCGTTACTAAAAGGTAAGTTTTATAGAGCAGTGGTTAGGCCTGCCATGTTATATGGAACTGAATGTTGGCCGGTAAAGAACTCACACATCCAGAAGATGAAAGTAGCAGAGATGAGGATGTTGAGGTGGATGTGCGGGCATACAAGGATGGATAAGATTAGGAATGAAGATATTCGAGAGAAGGTGGGTGTGGCCCCCATGGAGGACAAGATGCGGGAAGTAAGACTCAGATGGTTCGGGCACATTCAGAGGAGGAGCACTGATGCACCGGTGAGGAGGTGTGAGCGACTGGCTGTAGTGGGCACGCGGAGAGGTAGAGGGCGACCTAAGAAGTATTGGGGAGAGGTGATCAGACAGGACATGGCGCGACTTAGGATTACTGAGGACATGGCCCTTGACAGGGAATTATGGAGGTCGAGCATTAAGGTTGTAGGTTAGGGGAAAGTTGTGAATATTTCTACAGCACAATAGAGTGAGACTAGCCAGTTAGGAGTTAGACTAAGAATGTCATTGGTCGTCTATTGATGCAGGGCTTTACCTGCTAGTTTTACTATACCAGCCATCTATTTCGTATTCTGTATTTCATATCTCTTATATTGCTGTTATTTTATTATGCATTTTTATGGTACTAATATATCGACTCCTGCTGCTTTTTTGAGCCGAGGGTCTCCTGGAAACAGCCTCTCACCCTTCGGGGTAGGGGTAAGGTCTGCGTACATATTACCCTCCCCAGACCCCACCTGTGGGATTATACTGGGTCGTTGTTGTTGTTGTTGTTGTTGCTAAAACACATAAAATGAAACCGAGGGAAAGTGTGCCATTAAGCATGTTCTTTCTCTGAAAACAGAAATCCCTAATTTCAATTCTAAATCAAACAACAAAGAGGACAAAGTCAATCACATTTCTTATCTAAAATAAACACATACCAATTTTAATCAAATACCACTGTGTAAAGAAGAAGCAAAGCAAATAAGAAGAAAAGGAAGCACAATAACAGAAGAAATATCACCATAAGTATTGTTATCGACCCAAAAAAGAATCCGAAGAGAAATCGAGAACTGGGAGAAGATACACAGGTTACTAAAAATACTGTTATTCACAAAACAAGAACCTAGGGAGAGAACTCGATAGGTAATGGAGAAAATACTACAAAGATAAACAGGGGAAGAGATGATGGAGCAGAGTGAAGTCGGATAAAATTCCATAGAAAACAAGGAGAAATATCTGTAGGTGCATTGTTATCTCATAGCCCGCTTACTCACCAAATTTCAACATAAGGTTGGTCAGTAAGCCGGCTATGAGATAACACCTACAGATATTTCTCGTTGTTTTTCATGAAATTTCATCCAATTTACTTTGCTCCATCTCTTCCCATCTCTATCTTCTTTCGAGTTCTCTCCGTGTAGGCCTTTGTTTTGTGAATATCAGTACTTTTACTGGCCTCTGTATCTTCTACAAAATCGACTACAAAATCGACATCTTCCTACAAGGGAATTTCACACGTTTGCTCCTTCTCACAACATTTGCATTTGGTTGACTATGCTTGGCACTCACAATATAGCCTTGGAGTCACTGTCACTCTGATGACCCGGCTAGTCGTCTCCTGAGTTACCGCTCTGTTTTCCCCATTTTTGCTTCTTATTGCATTGTCTATCGGTTCTATATGTGATTGGGTTGGTTGGCTCGGGCTCGGAAAGGATTTGGTAAGGTTTGAGACACTTAGTCTCTTTTGAGGAAGCTTAAGTTTGGAAAGGTCAACCAGATGTTGACTAAGGCTCGGATGTGAGTTCTGATGGTTCGGATAGCTTCGGGAGGTGATTTGGGACTTAGGAGCGTGATCGGAATGAGTTTTGGAGGGTCGGAGTAGATTTAGTCTTGAATTGGCGAAGTTGTTATTTTGGCGATTTCCGGTTGGTAGGCGAGATTTTGATATAGGGGGTCGGAATGGAATTCCGAGAGTTGCAATAGTCCCGTTTTGTCATTTGGGATGTGTGTGCAAACTTTTAGGTCATTCGGACGTAGTTTGGTTGGGTTTTTGATCAAAAGCGGAATTCAGAAGATTTTTGGAAACTTAGGCTTGAATCCGATGTGTTTTGGTTGATTTGACATTGTTTGAGGTGTTTTGAAGATTGATACAAGTTTGAATAAGGTTATGGTATATGTTTGTGCTTTTGGTTGAGGTCCCGGGGGCCTCGGGATGATTTCGGATGGTCGACGGGGGAGTTTGAGATTTTATGAAGTTGCATATTTTTCTGCTTCTGGTATTTCCGCACCTGCGGATTGGAGACCGCAGGTGCGATGCCGCAAATGCGAGGATGGGAGCCGCAGAAGCGGAAATAAGCTAGGGAGGCAGAAACCGCAGAAGCGGTTAGGAGGACCGCACCTGCGATGCCGCAAATGCGGAAGCATGGGAACTTAAGTCAAAACTGCAGAAGCAGTTGGTTGACCGCAAATGTGGTACCGCAAAAGCGGTAATTGGCGCAGATGCGAAAATGCCTGGGCCAGAAGGTATAAATTGTGTCCTTCGCGATTTTTGAGCTATTTCACCATTTTTAATTCGGCTTTGGAGCTTTCTGGACGATTTTGAAGAGGAATTTCAAGGGAACTTCATTGAGGTAAGGATTTTGGATTTAAAACTCGTTCTATGGTATTATTTCACGGATTAGGCTTGTAATTTATGGAATTTAAGGATCAAAGTTTGGGAAAACTAGGGCTTGGAAACTTAGACCTTTGATTGAGGATTTGAAGGACCATTTGAGGTCGGATTTCAGAACTTTAGATATGTATGAACTCGTGGGGAGATAAGGAATCTATTGATGTAAAAATTATCGAATTTCGAGACATAGGCCCGGGGGTCTGTAAGGCCCCGTGAAAATTTCTATTCAAAAATCCGAAATCTCGTAGTGCCAAGTTAGGATCATGTGTTAGAAATTCATTTTGGATTGATCTACGCATTAAAAGTTAAGGAATAATGATTTCTAGAAAAGTGCGTTTCTGCGGGCCATTATGCGATCGCATAATAGCAATGCGGACCACATAATCGCCGCAGAGTCAGACAGTTTGATGGTTAATTTGAGGTCAACTATGCGGCAAATTATGCGATCGCATAATCAATATGCAGGCCGCATAGTCATCGCATAATCCCTTTGGAATTTTTGTGAGAAGCAGTTCTGCGGTGCATTATACGACCACAGAACAGATATGCAGACCACATTTTTGTCGCATACCCAGACAGTTTGTTCAGGTTTTGGGACCATTTTTGCGGTCCATTTTGCGGGCCGCATGTCCATTATGCGATCGCAGATTGTGTCGCTATTTTCTAACTTTTAAAACCCGACCCCATTCCATTAAAAACACCAATTAGACCTCTTTTATGTTATTTTTACTGCAAATAGAGTGAGAGAGGGAGCTCTAGAGGGAGGAACTAACTCACAAACCTTGCCAAATCTTTGAAGACTTTCAAGCAAAATTTGCTAGACTTTCACCCCAAGAGGTAAGAACTTGAGCCCTAATCTCTGGTTTCGAAATTCACATTAGAATGAGTAATTAGCTTAGGGGCTCATGGGTATAAGAATAGATTTTCTTGCATGCATAAAAGATAATAGGGTATGGGGAGGTTGTGAACTAAAAAGATAGCAATTAGGGTGTACAATGGTAGAAATCTCTCACAAAAGGGGGTCCTAAAATCACAGTGCACACTTAGTGCTTGTTAATTTACTTAAATGAGTTAGAAGCTTAATCATGTCTCTAATTCTTGGTTCGATTGGTAATTTTTATAAAATAGATTGAAGTTGCTAAGAGTCCCGGAATTTTGTAAAAATTTTAAAAAAGCTCTATTGAGGTATGTATGGCTAAAACCCCCTCTTATTAGAAATTGAGCTCCGTTGGTGTATATGCAAATGTGGTAAGACTGAAATTGGATTGATGAATTGATTGTTATTTCACATGAATTGGTTTTGCAACTGTATATACGTGATAGGGGTGCCTCAATATGTTTAATATATTATTCTTGCTAATTTAAAGATGTGTGAAGAATATAAACCATGTGTTGGAATGCCTAGACCTCAATTTCAGGATTTAAACTGAGATTGTCATGCCAGCTATGTGAAATCTTGTCTATGTTTACACTTGATTTGCTCTTGTTTGTGCCTGTTATCCTAAATTGCAGTATTGGTATTGAAAGTGGACATGATGTGAAAATTTCGGCCCTAAGTGCCAATGAATTGACATGATATATGTGAAATAAAGATTCAAATGAGATGATTAATGAGAAAGGAACAACGCCTAGGTAAGGCGGCCTAGCCGATCGGGCCGTGATCGGACACCATGCTGCACACATGGTGGTAATGTGCTGATATTGAATTCCGGAAAAGGAAAATGAGATGGTGATTGAGGTATATGTCTCAAATGAGGCAACCTAGCTGATCGGGTCGTGATCGGACTCCGCTCAAGACAGTGGTGGTATTGTGAACAATGATGAACATATGAAATGTCCCAAACTAAAGTTATGGAAATCATGTGAAAGTTATATGATTCTTTATTTGATTATGTAGTGTTCGGTTAAAGCTTTGATTGTCTCTTGTGATTTCCTTGTTCTTATATAATAGTTCTTTCTAATAAGACGGTGTTTAGTTATACATACTAATACTATTCCATGGTACTAACGCCTATTTTGCCGGGGGCGCTACATTTTTAAATGAATGTAGGTGGCTCCATAGCGGACAATGGCGATCGCGCGTAGCGGAGTATCCTCCTCTCATAGTCTTGGTGAGCCCCTTTTTTTCTTCAAGGGGTTATGTTGCACATCTTTTGTTGTAGATTTTCACTTTTGAGGTATAGCCGGGGCCTTATTGCCGACGTTGTCATACTTGTCTTTTGTATCCTTAGAGGCTCCATAGACGTTTGTGTGGATTATGTACGGGTGTTGGATGGGTCTATGAACCAAGTTGTAATCTTAAACTCTTGTTTCTCTAAATTGTAACTGTATGGAATCTTGGAACTTAACTACGGTTTAAGGTTGTGATATAGAATGAACTATCAATATTGAATGTTCAACCTCTCCTATTGTCTAAATAAGCGAAAACATGTTTCCCCTAATCATATTAAGTTGAGTAGAAAGTGTTAACAAGGCTTGCTCAGTTGGGATCACTCGATTGAGCGCCGGTCGCTCCTCCCGAGGTTGGGGCTTGACAGGGTCAGGTTTTGGTAATTTGGGGATTTATGTTGTAAATTGATTATTTTCACTTGGGCTTCGTTCCCTTAGCATATTTTGATGCCGTGATTCTAATTTTGGATAGATTCGACGCGAGTGGAGGCCGATTCGAGGGGCAAAGGCATCACGAGCTAGAGATTTGACCGAATTGAGGTGAGTAATGATTGTAAATGATGTTCTGAGGGTATGAAACCCCGAATTTACACATCATTGTGCTATATTGAGGTGACACACACGCTTGATGATGAGCGTGGGGTCGTGCACCGTTGGGGATTGTGACTTAGTCCGTCCCGAATGACTATCTTATCGCGTGTTTGACTGAAATCTATTTGTTATCATCATTATTTGGGATGAATGTCATCTTTGGGCTTCGTGCCAACTATTTGAACCCTTCAGGGACTTTTATTAATATTTCCTCACTGTTTTGACTTTATACTTGAATTCAGTCATGTTATATTTCACTGTTTTCGTACTCAGCCATGTTTACTCTGTTTTGACACTTAAATGATCTTTTAAATGATATTTTAGGTTGAGAATCGTGTTTTACTATTGCCCGAGTGGCTTGTGAGGATTTTGACTGAGGAAGGCCGAGGGCCTATGTTGTGAGGAAATATTTGATATTGATTATGAGGCCGAGGGCCTGAGATATGTACGCCACGAGGTGGCTTGTTGATATGAGGCCGAGAGCCTAGTGATGATGCCACGAGATGGCTTGATATTGCGTTTGGGCCGTAAGGGTCCCCTCCAGGAGCCTGCACACTCCCAGTGAACGCGGGTACCCATTGTGATGTGAGAGATAACCCGAGGGGATGGTATTGTTGACGTTGTGCCAGAGGGGAAAAAACCTTTATGTGCTTATCTGTCTTATTTGTTTGTCATTTATCTGTTTAATTGTTGAAAAGGTATTTCCTGAAGTTTAAATTGGACTTATATGATTATTCGTACCTTTACTGATTCACCGTTTTAATGGTTTTACTGCATCATTATAACATGTAATGCACCTTACGTGATTTCCTACTTTCAGTCTTTATTTATGATTATTACTCACTGAGTTGGAGTAATCACTTTACTCCCTGCACCCCATGTGCAGATTCAGGCGTTGCGGATCCTGCCAGTGCGAGTTGAGAGCTCCCGGCAGATTTTGGAGTCCACGAGGTAGCTGTTTGGCGTCCACAGTCCCGTATTTCTCCCCCTTATCATTTCTATCTCTTTATCAGACAGTCTGTAATAGTTTATAGACTTGTCAAACTTGTATTAGAACTTGTAGATGCCCATGACTAGTGACACCCCGATATCAGGCTGTGTTGGGTTGTTCTTCCGCATAATTGTACTGTTGACTACTTAAACCTTGGGTTATTTATGCTTTAGACTCGAATCTTATTATTTAACTACTTAAAAATTGAAATAGGAAGTGTTGACTGGCCTTGTCTTCACGAGAGGCGCCATCACGATCGGGTCCGGGTTTAGGGTCGTGACAAGTTGGTATTAGAGCCTAGGTTACATAGGTCTCACGAGTCATGAGCAGGTTTAGTAGAGTCTTGCGGATCGGTACAGAGACGTCTGTATTTATCCTCGAGAGGCTGCAGAACCTTTAGGAAAAACTTCATATTCTTGAAATTCATGTCGTGCGAATTTGTTGATCCGAGTACTAAACTTCTGTTATTCTATTCTCTCGTAGATGGTGAGGACACGCGCTACTGGTAAGGATGGACGACCACCAGTACCACCAGCTGTGGCCACTAGAGGCCGATGATGCGGTCGTGGTCGTAGTAGGGGCAGAGGTGTGGCCCGCACAGCAGCTAGGGCAGCACCTGCAGATCCACCAACCGCCCCGGTTCAGGATCAGGTCCTAGTTGCAGACGCTCCATCAGCACCAGCTTAGGCACCAGTTGTGCCCATTGTGATTTCGGGTCTTTAGGAGGCCTTAGCTCAGATTCTATCAGTTTGTACTGGCCTAGCTCAGGCGGTTTCAGCCACTACAGTCGCAGCTACTTCTTAGGCCGGGGGAGGCAATTAGACTCACGCCGCTTGCACACCTGAGAAGGTCGTGCAGGGACTTCAGACGCCGGGGGCACATCCAGCCCAGCCGGTTGCAGCTGCTTAGGACTATGTAGTTCCTGCCATGCTAGAGGACGAGTAGCGTAGGTTGGAGAGGTTTGGTAGACTTCAGCCTCCGACTTTCAGTAGTGCAGAGGGCGAGGATGCCCAAGGTTTCTTGGATAAGTATCAGAGGATGCTTCGTACAACGGGTATTCTGGAGACCAGCGGGGTCGCTTTCACTATGTATCAGTTTTCTGGAGTTGCCTTCACTTGGTGGGAGACTTTTGAGAGGCGTAGGCCTGTTGGTGCAGCACCTCTTACCTGGCAACAGTTCTCCGTTCTCTTTCTGGAGAAGTATGTGCCGCAGTCTCCCAGAGAGGAGTTGCGTAGGGAGTTTGAGTGGTTGCGTCAGGGAGAGATGATTGTGTCTCAATATGAGATGAGGTTCTCCGAGTTAGCTCGTCATGATATTTGGTTGGTTCCGACAGATAGAGAGAGGATTAGGAGGTTTGTTGATGGCCTCACTTATCAACTTCGTATACTCATGACCAGTAAGAGGGTGACTGGTGCTACTTTCGAGGAGGTTGTGGATATTGCCCGTGAGATTGAGTTTGTTTGTCGCCAGAAGCGAGAGGAGAGGGAGGCCAAGAGGCCTCGAGGATCTGGTAGCTATAGTGGTGCTCCTTCGAGAGGTCAGTTTCAACATGGCAGAGGCTTCCATTCAGGCATGCTCAGCTAGCTCACCCAGGTTATCGTGGGGCGTCATCGGGTCATGGTTCTCACAGTTCTCATCAGGGCCATCAATTCAGGGCTCTTCTATGCCATGTGCATCATCTAGTCATTCTGATGCGAGGGGTTCCCTTTAGTCCCCTTCTCCAGCACCTGGGAGTTGTTATGAGTGCAGAGAGATGGGTCACATGTGGAGGCAGTACCCTCGTCATTTTGCGAGTTCATCTCAGCAAAGGGGTCATTCATCGGCTTCAACGCCAGTTACTTCACCACCACCCACCCAGCCAGCTAGAGGTGGAGGTCAGTCATCTAGGGGTCGCCCTAGAGGGGGAGGTCGATCAGGTGGCAGTCAGGCCCGTTTCTATGCACTTCCAGGCAGATCTGATGCTATTGTTTCAGATGCTGTTATTACAGGTATTGTTTCAGTCTGCCGCACAGATGCCTCTGTATTATTTGATCTCGGTTCTACCTTTTCTTATGTTTCATCATACTTTGCTCGTTATTTGGGTACGCCCTGTGAGTTTCTTACTTCACCTGTTTATGTATCTACCCCGGTGGGCGATACTGTTGTTGTAGACCGTGTCTACCGGTTGTGTGTGGTGACCATTGGGGGTCTGGAGACCCATGTGGATATATTATTATTGTGTATGGTGGATTTCGATGTCATTGGGCATGGATTGGCTATCTCCGTGTCGTGCTATTCTGGACTGTAATGCTAAGACAGTCACATTGACTATACTGGGTGTGCCATAGATTGAGTGGCGATGTGTGACTGATTATGTTCCCAGTAGAGTGATCTCATTCTTGAAAACCCAGCGTATGGTTGGGAAGAGTTGTCTTTCGTATCTAGCCTTTGTGAGGGATGTCGGTGCTGAGACTCCCAGTATTGATTCTGTTCCAGTTGTGAGGGATTTTCCCGATGTGTTTCATGCAGACCTGCCGGGCATGCCACCTGATAGGGATATTGATTTTGGTATTGACCTAGTGCCGGGCACTCAGCCCATTTCTATTCCGTCGTATCGTATGACACCAGTAGAGTTGAAGGAATTAAAGGAGCAGCTTCAGGAACTCCTTGATAAGGGATTCATTCGGCCTAGTGTGTCACCTTGGGATGCGTCAGTTTTATTTGTGAAGAAAAAGTATGACACTATGAGGATGTGCATTGATTATAGGCAATTGAACAAGGTAACAATTAAGAACAAGTATCCTTTGCCTCGCATTGATGATTTATTCGACCAACTTCAGGGAGCGAGAGTGTTCTCCAAAATTGATCTCCGTTCAATTTATCACCAGTTTGTCACACCTCCTTTTTACATACCCGAGAGGATACAAGGGAGTTTTTTCCAATTAAAGGACAATCGAAACGGGATTTATTTATTTATTTTAGAGTCGCCACTTGGGAGATTTAGAGTGTCCCAAGTCACCAATTTTAATCCCGAATCGAGGAAAAGAATGACTCCATATTACAGTCTGCGTACCAGAAATCCGGATAAGGAATTCTGTTAACCCGGGAGAAGGTGTTAGGCATTCCAGAGTTCCGTGGTTCTAGCACGGTCGCTCAACTGTTATATTCGGCTTGATTATCTGATTTTTATACAAATATGAACTTATGTGCAAATTTTAACTTTTTACCGCTTTCATAATTATTATTATTATTTTTTTTACAAGGAATTGCAACGTTGTGAAAATATATCTCGAACCGCGTTACAATCAATGTACCCGTGGTCGTCGACACACTTTGACTCCGTTGAGATTTGGATTTGGGTCACATCAATGTGCACCCGTGTTTAAGAAGGTTAAATTATTAAATACGCGCCTAAAGCAACTAGCGTATCATTTACTTTGGGTAGGGCCGTGGAATTTTACTAAACGGTCCATCCCGAAGTCTAAACAATTTTAAAGCAAATATTTACTGAGGGCCCCGCAATTTTGTATTTTTATTTGGCGAGGCTCATCTCATTCTTATTTTTTGAAAGGAATTTGCAACGTCATGGACACACATCTCGAACCACGTCACAATCAATGTACCCGTGATTAGAGACACATTTCGACTCCGTTGAGATTTGGATTTGGGTCACATAAATGTGCACCCGAGTTTAAGAAAGTAAAATTATTAAAGGTACGCCTAAAGCAACTAGCGTATTTGTTATTTTGGGAAGGCCGTAAAATTCGCTAAGCGGCCTGTCCCGAATTCTAAATAATTTAATATATACATTTAGAGGGCCCCGCAGCTTGTGCATTTTTGTTGATCGAGGCTCGTCTCATTTTATTTTAAGGATAAACCTATAGTGACTACATTTTTCTATTAAGTTCGTCTCTAAAAATAAAAGGAAATCCCTCAATTAATTACATGCTGAAAAAGTCAAACTTATTAGTTATTAATTTACGGCTAATGCAAAAATGGAAAATTGCAATCGAATTTGTACAAAGAGAGATTGCTTCCGTTCTATATTCTATTATTTAATAATACTGGAACATGAGATTGACGCCCAATAATATCAAAACAGATTAGCTATTCTTCGATTAATTTAAACTAACATCATTAGATGAAAAAGTTATACATATGCAACATCATTATTCATTAATCAATCAACTACATTTTTATACAAAGAAAGGAAAATTGTATTCAAACACAAATCCGAACAGGAACAAAGCCTGATTAATATTTCATTTCGCTTCAAACCGAGAGTGTACAAATGTGTACCTGGAAATGGCAGTACAAGAAGAAAAGAAGTAGGAGTCAGCAGCAATAATAACACAGCAACAGCAGGTTCAGCAACACCGCAAACCAGTAACAACCAGTAGAATAACCCAGTAACAGATTGAAAACCCAACAATACCAAAGTGCAATCACAGTCAAAGCAGAAGAGCGACGGACACAAGATGCAGTGGTTTAATGATTTTTGAATAACACTCGAGAAAAGCAAACGGAAATTATTCAAGTAGAAGTTCAAGTTGTCTTTCTCTTTTACTCTCTAACACTCTTGAAATTTTTCAGAATGTATTACTCTCAAAAATATTCTCCCAATAATAATCTCTAACCTTCCTCCCTTTTTTAATTCAAGTCCCCTTTAATGTGTCAAATGACCCTATATATATAGCAAGACAAGTCTTGAATCCCCAACCCGAAATTATTCCCCCAAGGCATGTTTTGTCCCCACTACTTAATGTTTTCTTTATTTTAAACCTTGTCCCCCATGCCTACATTAAATAAATTCATCAACCCAACCCATTACAATTTGTCCCTCATGCCTAACATAAACAAATACAATATCCCCCTCCACTACATTATGTTTTGTCCTATTATGTTAAACAATTATATCAAACACCACCCCATTATATTTTGTCCCCCATGCTTAACATAAAGAATTAAAATAATGTTCAATTACCAAACTACCCCTCCGACCTTATTGCAATTACCATTCTACCCCTGAATGTAATGCAATTTACCAAACTACCCCCATCAACTCTAAACAATCAATTAATCATAACTTAACCAAAATATAGCCAAGATGACCAATTTCTCAACAATCTTCAACAACAAATCACATGAACACGATGAACAACACAACTCTAAATTAATGGAAATAAATTAACCATATCGGGAACCAATCCTGGTTAACTTAGACAAAAAAATGGATAAGCAAGGAACAACAATATTAACAACACAATACATGATTCATCAACGAATCAAAAACCAAAATATAAACTCACATTAAATCACTGGATTTAAAATGAACTTCAAACAAAAATGAACATGAATTAAATCTATTTTTAAGCAACAAACATGACGGATTCAAACAACATTAATAATTTCTGGAAAATACATAACAACACATGAAACAAATTGAAGAGATAATTAATTAAATTTCAATTTGAATCTAACAAACATTAAACTAACAAATTTTTACCTAAACAATAAAACAAACATGAAATAAACATGAAAAACAACTAATTAAATTTCCATTTGAAATCTGAAAATTAATTCAACAAAACATATGAACATGAACAAAACAAAAAATCAAATATCTACCGATTTTAGATTCGAGAAATATCAAAAAAAAATACGGACAAAAATAAACTCGAAATCTACTAACCGGATCGAAACGAAATATGTACGGACTGTTTCCCAACCAAAGCTTCGAACAAATGACGATGAAGGCGAATTTAAGAAGCAAACGAAGAAGTGAAGCAAACGACGCAGCAGTAGAGGCTTGTTTTGGCCTCAAGCTGCTCGACGTACACACTGCACAGTAGGGTCATTTGGCTGGGAGCAGCTGTTCGTCGAAGGAGGAGAAGCAGCGTCAGCTGCCATGGTAGAAGGAGGAGAAGCAGCGGCGACGAGCCTCGATGAAGGCAGAAACAGCTGCGGTGAAGAAGGCTGCAGCGAACAACAATGGCGGAGCAGGCAGCAACTATGGTTGTCGACTGTTGCGGCGTTCAGCAGATATGGTCGTCGAGGAAGAATACGGGGATGAAGAAAGCTGAAGCGGAAGCAGCAGCAGTGGTGTGAAGGAGGAGAAACAGGTCGTTTTGGAGAAGGTTGACGGAGAAGGCGACCAACGACCATGCGAGCTCTTGCTCGAGCTCGATGAGGCAGCGACAATGGTGTTGGAGCTTGTTCTGGGCGTGAAGAGGTGGAAAGGCTGCCATGGTTGTGTAAATGGAGATGGAGAAGAAGAAGCAAAGGTTGGGGGGGGGGATCATTTTGTGTTTTTTTAGGGTTTTTCTTCTTTTGTTTTTCTTTTGTGTTTTGCAAGAAAAAATGAAGAGGGGTGTTGGGTATTTGGGTTAATGGGGCAGACCGGGTCGACCCGGTTTGAAGTGGGCCGGATCATGGGGAAGGTTTGGGCAATTATTTGGGCCTGTGGTTTGAAAATTGAAGAAGTGGCCCAATTCGATTTTCTTTGTATTTTTGTTCTCTTTTCTTCTTTTATTTTTCTGAAACTAAATTCTAAAAATACTTAAATTATTATTAAGAACTAAATTAAGTTATAAAAGCGCAAATTAACTCCCAATAACAATTAACGCACAATTAAGTAATAATTAAGCATAAAATTGTATATTTGGACATTAAATGCTAAAAATGCAAAAGATGCCTATTTTTGTAGTTTTCATTTTTTGTAAACAAACTTAATTACTAACAAATTATAAAATTAAATCCTACATGCAAAATGCGACATATTTTTGTATTTTTTATTAATTTAACAAATAAACATGCACAGACAAATACAAATAATTATCCAAAAATGTCACAAAAATACTCAAAATTGCACACCAAGGAAAATCATTTTATTTTGAATTTTCTGGGAGTAATTCTCATATAGGGCAAAAATCACGTGCTTACACAGTTGAAGATCAGGGACTCGAATATTCTTAAAACAGCTTTCATGACCAGATATGGTCATTATGAGTTCTTGGTGATATCTTTTGGGCTGACCAATGCCCTAGCAACGTTCATGCATCTGATGAACAACGTGTTCTGGCCTTATCTCGACTCCTTTGTCATAGTTTTCATTGATGATATTTTGGTGTACTCGCGTAGCCAGGAGGAGCACGCGGAGCATTTAAGAGTTGTGTTGCAGAGATTGAGGGAGGAGAAGTTTTATGCAAAATTCTCCAAGTGTGAGTTTTGGATCAGTTCAATAGCTTTCTTGGGGTACATGGTGTCTAGTGAGGGTATTCAGGTTAATCCGAAGAAGATAGAGGCGGTTCAGAGTTGGCCAGACCGTCCTCAGCCACAGAGATTCATAACTTTCTTGGTTTGGAGGGTTACTATCATCGGTTTATTTAGGGATTCTCATCTATCGCATCGCCCTTGACCAAGTTGACTTAGAAGGGTGCTCCATTTGTGTGGTCGGACGAGTGTGAAGAGAGCTTTCAAAAGCTCAAGACAGTCTTGACCACATCTCTAGTGTTAGTTTTGCCATCAGTTTCAGGTTCATATACCGTGTATTGCGATGCTTCGAGAGTTGGTATTGATGCAGGAGGGTAGAGTTATTGCTTATGATTCTCGTCAATAGAAACCCCATGAGAAGAACTACCCCGTTCATGATTTGGAGTTGGCTGTCATAGTTCACGCGTTGAAAATTTGGAGGCATTACTTGTATGGTGTGTGTCACACCTCCTTTTTCCGCGCCCGGGGGGCGCATGGGAGTTTTTTCCAATTAAAGGACAATCGAAACGGGATTGGTTTAATTATTTCAGAGTCGCCACTTGGGAGATTTAGGGTGTCCCAAGTCACCAATTTTAATCCCGAATCGAGGAAATAATGACTCTATATTATAGTCTGCGTACCAGAAATCCGGATAAGGAATTCTGTTAACCCGGGAGAAGGTGTTAGGCATTCCCGAGTTCCGTGGTTCTAGCACGGTCGCTCAACTGTTATATTTGGCTTATTTATCTGATTTTTAATACAATATGAACTTATGTGCAAATTTATCTTTTAACCGCTTTACTATTATTGTTTTAAAAGAAATGTGAACATCATTTAAAACACGTCTTTGGACTACGTCACATGAAATGCACCCATAATCCGAAACACATTTTATTTGATGTTTTGGGATCGGATTTGGGTCGCACGAAATGCACACCCGAGCTTAAGAAAGTAAATTATTAAACACGCGCCTAAAGAGACTATCGCGTTATTATTTTGCGGAGGCCGCGAAATTCGCTAAACGACCCTCCTGAATTCTAAGTAATTTTAAACAAGTATTTACTGAGGGCCCCGCAATTTGTATTTTTATTCGGCGAGGCTCATCTCATTCTTATTTTTTAAAGAATTTGCAACGTCATGGAAATGCATCTCGGGCCACGCCACAATCAATGCGCCCGTGACTAGAGACATATTTCGACTCCGTTGAGATTTGGATTTGGGTCACATAAATGTGCACCCGAGTTTAGGGAGATAACATTATTAAAGGCGCGCCTAAAGCAACTAGCGCATTATTATTTTGGGGTAGGGCCGTGAAATTTGCTAAACGACCCATCCCGGAATCAAGTATTTAATACATATACTTTGTGAGGGCCCCGCAATTTGTCCCTTTTATTTGGCGAGGCTCGTCTCATTTTTTTTTTATTATTATTATTATTTATTTTTATTTTTTATATTTTTAAAGGGATGCCATTTTTATGGCTTTAGCAATACTAAACCTTATAGCCTATTTACAACTGAAATCTCATAACTCATTACAATTTTAATAAAAGGAATCTAGCAAGATGAGTGTTTTGGAAGTAATAACAACAAGTAATGCTAGTTTTGTCCGAATGAACTAAGCAAGAGAAAAGACGAACAAATTAACGTTAAACTGTGTCATGGAACAACTAACCCTACTTAATTAAATGATATCAAATAAACAAAAATACGTAACACCAAAAATGAACAAAACGCATATGGTGAAAACATAAGCAAAACATTATCGCATCGATTTGTATATTGCATATTCGAACATTCAACGTAACATTTCCTTATCTAATGCTTGAAGTTTACTAACCTTTGAACCTCGGCAAACTCAGAACGACAAACACGATTCCGACGGAACTCAAACCGGACCTCTCTGAACGAAGAACAACGACGAAACCTCGGAACAAACTCGATGCACCGGACCTCGACTCAACCTTGGGACCTTGGACTGGAACTCGACTTCAACTCGACCTCACTGACGGACTGTTTGGTCGACGACTGTGGGGCCAGCGGGCAGTGTTTGACGACGGGGGGTGCAACAGGCTGTTCGGGCAGTGGGTTTGGGGTGCAGTGACAACGGGGTCATCGTGGGTAGTGGTCGACGGAACTGGGCAGCAGCGACGTGAGGGAGTAGGTTGAAGCTGCGGGGAGGATGAAGCAAGAGGTTGACGGGCAGGTGGGTTTGGCCGTGATTTTGCTGGTTTTCGTTATGAGGGTGACGGAGGGAGTGGTGGTTTGTTGATGGGCAGCTGGGAGGTTGACGGTGGCGGAGGTGGTTATGGTCGTTTGGTTGTCGTCTGGAAATGACGACGAGGGGGAGGAGGGCTGGTTACTCGGTGGTGAAGGTGGGAGGAGGGTGGTCGCTTGGTGGTGGTTATGGAGGAATCCGTTCGGACGGTAGGGGTCGTTAATGGTGGTTCACCGACGGGGGGTGGTTGGACGACGGTGGGGCTGGTTTCGTTTGGATGGTGGTGTTGAGGCGGAGAGGAGGATGACGGGGTGGTGTTTGGGAGGAGGAGGGTGGTCCGGAAATGGAGTTTTCCGGTTAGGGCGTCGTAGGGTTTTCTCCCTTTCTTCTTTGAAGAAGAAAGAGGAACAATAGTATGTTTCAAAATCTCCAAAGTCCTTCTGGTTCTTTTTTTTCCTCGCAGGTTTCCTTTCTTTCTTCTTTATGAAGAAGAAAGGTGAACAGTGGTCCCCCCTTTCAAAAATTTTCAAAAGTCCCCCCAAATCCCTCAAAGTCTGTCCGTGTTTTGTAATGCTTTGCCCATGAAAATGAGCCCCACGCGTGGTGGGGTTCGAGGCATATGTCCCCCACGCGTGGTGGGGTTCCCCACGTGTCCTGGACACGGTTTATTATGGGCTAGGTCCGAAAATTAGGCCTAAAACCGGGTAGTTTAAACCCGAATATTATTCTTTTGCCCGGACCCGAGAAATAGGAACACGTTGCTTAACTAGTCCTATGTAAGCAAAATAACTACCAAAAATAAGACTAGTATTTAAACAAAACTATATCTTTTTAAATATTTTTCAAGGTTTAAAATAGCTACAAAATATTAATAAAACTATTTTTTGTAATTTTCGTTTTTAAATATTAAGATAAAATATGAGGTAATATTTTTGTATTTTTCAAAGTTAAAAATGACTATAAAACCTTAATAGAACTATATTTTTTGTAATTTTCGAAATTATATAAAGTACAAAAATAAAGTGCAATTTTTGTATTTTTCAAGTTTATGAGAGATACATAAACTAAAATTTATATATATATTTTTTGAAATTTTTCTTTCTGCAACGAAATAAAGTAAAAATAGTTAAAATGGCTATACTAGTCCTAAATTAGATATTTAAGCTTAAGAACGTAAAAATTCCCGGGGAGGGTCAAAAATCACGTGCTTACAGCTGCCCCTCTTTGACTGGAAACACGAAGAGTTTTCCGACAAAGAACGACTAGACGTGTTTTTGACCCGACCATTACTTGGACGGACTACACTTAAGGAAAGGGAGGGATTGTGACCGAGCCCTGGTATCTGAGCTGCCTACATATCCTTGGTTATACAGGAATCAGGCCACGTGTAGTTCGGGAATGAGAGAGATGGTAGAGTGTACCGAGGTGAAGAGCCGATCGAGGTGCCGTTCCGTTGAGGTTCCGGTCTGCGGTCCTGTCATTACAACAAAAATGAAAACTGAAAAAGACTAACTAAGCCTATCAGCTACTAGTTACAAGGATTCCTATCTCTTAAGTCTTCTGAAACTTGGTCTTGAGTCTTGAATGGTGCTTCATGCAGACTTTGGATCTGAACCTTGATACTTGCTAGTTGTAGGTGCTAGTTCTTGAGCAGACCACATTTGTTCTCCACTTCCGTAATTTGGGTTCTTTTTCTTTTTTTTCTTTTTTTTTCTCTTTTTCTTCTTGTTTTTTTTTGTTTTTTGGTGACCAGCTTCTGTTGATCATCCCAGACTGTGGACTTGCATTCTTGGGGCGAGCTTCTTGTTGCTTCTATCTTGGATTGAGTAGTGGGGATTTTTGCTGTAACCTTCTGCTTTCCAGTGGGTCACTGCTTGATCTTGAAAAATGTTCCCCGTTCTACAAGCGGACTTCTGACTTCTTCTATCTTCGACACGCAACAACCTCCGTTCTACAGGCGGGTCCCTGACAATCAAAACAAACAAAACAAACAAAATTTCCTAACCTAGTTTGTACTAGGAAGGTTTGTGAGTCGTTAGCAAAATCGTAACTCACTTACACTACTGATGCAATGATGAGAGTAAACTAAAGACTAGGCTAGGATGTGCATCTCCTATGAGTAAAGCCAAAACTCTTGCTAGCAAATGTGTCTGCTAAAATAAAAACCTCAATGACTCAAACTAGAAAGTGTGTCTTCTATGGTTGAATCGGAATGAGCTAAACTAGGAAGTGCGTCTCCTAAGGGTGAAAACTTCAGTGACTAGAACTAGGAAGTGCGTCTCCTATGAATAAAATCTCGATTAGGAAGTGCGTCTCCTACTTGTGAAACTTTTTAAGAAGTGCGTCTCCTACTTGTGAAACTTAGGTTAGGAAGTGCGTCTCCTATTGGTACAATGGACTTAGGAAGTGCGTCTCCTATTGGTGAAACTGAACTTAGGAAGTGCGTCTCCTATTGGTGAACCTATTCTTAGGAAGTGCGTCTCCTAATGGTAAAACTGAACTTAGGAAGTGCGTCTCCTATTGATGAAACTTGCTTAGGAAGTGCGTCTCCTATTGGTGAAACTTGCTTTAGGAAGTGCGTCTCCTATGGTGAAACTGAACTTTAGGAAGTGCGTCTCCTATGGGTGAAATGAACTTAGGAAGTGCGTCTCCTATGATGAAACTGAACTTTAGGAAGTGCGTCTCCTATGGTGAAACTGACTTAGGAAGTGCGTCTCCTATTGATGAAACTTGCTTAGGAAGTGCGTCTCCTATTGGTGAAACTTGCTTTAGGAAGTGCGTCTCCTATGGTGAAACTGACTTAGGAAGTGCGTCTCCTATTGATGAAACTTGCTTAGGAAGTGCGTCTCCTATTGGGTGAAATAAACTTAGGAAGTGCGTCTCCTACTGGTGAAACTTTTTAGGAAGTGCGTCTCCTACTGGTACAATGGATTTAGGAAGTGCGTCTCCTACTGGTGAAACTTGCTTAGGAAGTGCGTCTCCTACTGGTGAAACTTATCTTAGGAAGTGCGTCTCCTACTGATAAAACTTGCTTAGGAAGTGCGTCTCCTACTGGTGAAACTGAACCTTTAGGAAGTGCGTCTCCTATGGGTGAAATGAACTTAGGAAGTGCGTCTCCTATGGTGAAACTGAACTTTAGGAAGTGCGTCTCCTATGGTGAAACTGACTTAGGAAGTGCGTCTCCTATGGGTGAAATGAACTTAGGAAGTGCGTCTCCTATGGTGAAACTGAACTTTAGGAAGTGCGTCTCCTATGGTGAAACTGACTTAGGAAGTGCGTCTCCTATTGATGAAACTTGCTTAGGAAGTGCGTCTCCTATTGGTGAAACTTGCTTTAGGAAGTGCGTCTCCTATGGTGAAACTGAACTTTAGGAAGTGCGTCTCCTATGGTGAAACTGATCTTAGGAAGTGCGTCTCCTACTGATAAAACTTGCTTAGGAAGTGCGTCTCCTACTGGTGAAACTTGCTTAGGAAGTGCGTCTCCTACTGGTGAAATATTTTTAGGAAGTGCGTCTCCTATTGGTGAAACTGAACTTTTAGGAAGTGCGTCTCCTATGGGTGAAATGAACTTAGGAAGTGCGTCTCCTATTGGTGAAACTTGCTTTAGGAAGTGCGTCTCCTATGGTGAAACTGAACTATAGGAAGTGCGTCTCCTATGGGTGAAATGAACTTAGGAAGTGCGTCTCCTATGGTGAAACTGAACTTAGGAAGTGCGTCTCCTATGGTGAAACTGAACTTTAGGAAGTGCGTCTCCTATGGTGAAACTTGCTTAGGAAGTGCGTCTCCTATTGGTGAAACTGAAACTTAGGAAGTGCGTCTCCTATGGTGAAACTGATCTTAGGAAGTGCGTCTCCTAATGATAAAACTTGACTTAGGAGGAAATGCATCTCCTATGGGTAAAGACGTGGAATGTATGCCTCTATTATCTGGGCGGGCTCCCAATTTCAACACTTGAAATAAAAGACTGAATGTATGCCTCTGTTATCTGGGCGGGCTCCCAATTTCAACACTTAAAATTAAAGACTGAATGTATTCCTCTGTTATTATGGGCGGGCTCCCAATTTCAACACTTGAAAGTAAAAACTGAATGTATGCCTCTGTTATCTGGGCGGGCTCCCAATTTCAACACTTAAAAAATAAAAAGACTGAATGTATGCCTCTGTTATCTGGGCGGGCTCCCAATTTCAACACTTAAAATAAAAGACTGAATGTATGCCTCTATTATCTGGGCGGGCTCCCAATTTCAACACTTAAAAAATAAAAGACTGAAAGTATGCCTCTATTATCTGGGCGGGCTCCCAACTTCGACACTTAAAAATAAAAAGACTGAATTTATGCCTCTGTTATCTGGGCGGGCTCCCAATTTCAACACTTGAAAGTAAAAAAAGACTGAAATGTATTCCTCTCGTTATACAGGTGGGCGCCTGGTAAAGACATGAAAAATGATATGCCTGCATTATACTGGTGGGTGACCTTGAACAGAAATGAAAAGACAGAAAATGTATTCCTCTCGTTATTCAGGTGGGCGCCTGGTCAAGAAATGTAAAGACTGAAACCAACATATCCTATTTGAGGGAGGATGACCCCGACAGATCCTATTTGAGGGAGGATGACCCCGACAGATCCTATTTGAGGGCGGATGAACCCGACAGATCCTATTTGAGGGCGGATGAACCCAACAGATCCTATTTGAGGGCGGATTAACCCAACAGATCCTATTTGAGGGCGGATTAACCCAACAGATCCTATTTGAGGGCGGATGAACCCAACATATCCTATTTGAGGGTGGATGAACCCGACAGATCCTATTTGAGGGCGGATGAACCCAACATATCCTATTTGAGGGCGGATGAACCCAACATATCCTATTTGAGGGCGGACGAACCCGACATATCCTATTTGAGGGCGGATGAACCCTACATATCCTATTTGAGGGCGGATGAACCCGACAGATCCTATTTGAGGGCGGATTAACCCAACAGATCCTATTTGAGGGCGGATGAACCCGACAGATCCTATTTGAGGGCGGATTAACCCAACAGATCCTATTTGAGGGCGGATGAACCCAACATATTCTATTTGAGGGCGGATTAACCCAACATATCCTATTTGAGGGCGGATGAACCCAACAGATCCTATTTGAGGGCGGATTAACCTGACAGATCCTATTTGATGGCGGATGAACCCGACATATCCTATTTGAGGGCGGATGAACCCAACATATCCTATTTGAGGGCGGATGAACCCGACAGATCCTATTTGAGGGCGGATGAACCCGACAGATCCTATTTGAGGGCGGATGAACCCGACAGATCCTATTTGAGGGCGGATGAACCCAACAGATCCTATTTGAGGGCGGATGAACCCAACATATCCTATTTGAGGGCGGATGAACCCGACATATCCTATTTGAGGGCGGATGAACCCGACATATCCTATTTGAGGGCGGATGAACCCGACATATCCTATTTGAGGGCGGATGAACCCGACATATCCTATTTGAGGGCGGATGAACCCGACAAATCCTATTTGAGGGCGGATGAACCCGAACATATCCTTAAGACTTGAAATGTCTTACCTCGAATACTTGCTGGGGATTGGGATGAATTTTCCCCTTTTTTCCATTATTATCTTTTTTATTCTTTTTTTTATTTTTATTTTTTATTCTCTTTTTTCTTTTTGCATAGCTTCTTCCTTCAAAGACTACCTCCCTTGATTTACTTACCTGTTGGGGGGTAAAATGTTATCAGCTGGGGGTACCTGACTTCCAGAAAATTTTCTAAATGGAAGGAAAATTTTCTGCCCCAGTTTGATAATATCCCTTGTGGCACGCAGTTCTGGCATCAATGCCATTTCCTTTACCTGTTTCAAATCAAACAAAATTGTTAGTTTAAAACATGGTGGTTGGTTGTGATACTCCTACTGGGATGGCTTTCCCTTTCTCCTTTCCTTGCTCTGCGTTCAACAACTTGTTGGGGATGATCTTATGTGCTGGGGATAATCCCTTCCTGCTGGGGGATATCCCTCTTCTTTTGTGGCATAGCTTGGAAACTGGCATTTCCCCGACCTTTTAGTCTAGTATGGATTTCGCCAAATCATGCTCGCCGCTCTCCTT
Organism: Nicotiana sylvestris; assembly: GCF_000393655.2. Taxonomy (NCBI): domain Eukaryota; kingdom Viridiplantae; phylum Streptophyta; class Magnoliopsida; order Solanales; family Solanaceae; genus Nicotiana; species Nicotiana sylvestris. The sequence goes on along the minus strand of NC_091066.1, from coordinate 33,877,582 downwards.
GCTCTGTTCATGGGCCTTGGCCTTTGAGGTTTATAACCTTGGTTTTGGCAAGGATATCTCTCTTGACGCTCGTCAATCCTTTTGTCAATTCCCTTTGCTGGGGATATCTTTTTTGACACTGGCCTCGCGCTTGTTCCTTGCTGACTATACCATTTGGATATACTAGTCAGATCTCATCTTGGAAAGCTGATGGCATATTTTGAAGTCATTTCATACTTGTTCTGACCGGACAGACTCTATTGGGGAAATTTTTTATGAAAGGAGAAAAACAACAGAAACAAAATAAAAGACAAAGGACACGATGACTCTTTTACAAAAGAAACTATAAATAAAAACCTATCAAACGCAGATACCGACTCTAATGGCCATGACATGCGTATGTGGCCTATCCTCTACCGTCAATCATCTTTCAAGATCTTCCATTGGCGATTCCCCCTCTGATTCTCAATCTTATTCGACTTGTAGTGCCCGAAGGGTTTTCACTATCAAGTCTCTCTCATTTTGGTTTTCTCTCAGCTTTCATCGCCTTATGGTGCCTGTGAAGGTTTTCACCGATAAGACTCTCTCATTTGTATCACTTTCCAGCTGGGGTGGAACAGAATGTTATGTTCGCCGGTAAGATTCTTCATTTGTCTGACTTGGCATCTTTTGAAGACTGATCGGAAGGTCTTTCTTTGGACCGTAATGTGGGTTTTTGGATTGGGCTAGAAAGAAAGGGTATTAAAGGCTCAAAAATGCATTCATTTTGGGTTATTAATTACAACCTTCGGAATTAGATTTATTTATATCAAACGCAACATCTGCCCCAGTTTCTTGCTTGGGGATATTTTAATTGTTTTTTTTTTATTTTTCAAAACTATGACCGAGCCGTGAAGCGCCTACGTATCCTCTTTGAGGAATCAGGTCAAACGTAGTTCCCAATTCCTCTTTTCTATTTGACTTTCTTCTTCTTTTTTTTTTTTTGTTATCACTTTTCTTTTCTTTCTCTTTTCCTTTCTCATTTCTCCTTTCTTTTTGTCGTTTTTTTTTCTCTCTTTTTCTTTTATTCTTCTTTTTCCATTTTGTTGTTTTCTTTTCTTTCTTTTCTCTTACCTGCCATGCTTGCGTATTTTATTCGTTGCTACTAATTCCGAACGAGGGGTATGAAAGAAAATAAATAAGGCTCAAAGGGCTAACGAAGGATAAAGTGTTTGGGTAGCAGAACAAAATGCCTTCGTCATTCCAGTCTTCAACACATGCCAAGTGCAAACAACACAACTTAAATTCGTAGTCTCTTCTGATGGTGCTGGACTTGACAATTATACTCAACATCTGTTTGTTCATTTGTCACTTCTAAAACACCGTTGGGCGACACCCTAACTCTCATTATCTTGAACAACCCTCATGCCAGTTTGGCGAATCTTGCTTTTAACGGTTTTCTTTGTGCTTAACTTGCCCCAGTTCCACATGACTCGAGCTCTGAATAATCTCAAACCATCCTTATTTTCTTTAAATGGATTGATCGCCTTTCTGGGGTTTTATGATTAACTTTAAAGACTAGGCCCAAATTGGGTGCGCATGTCATGTCCCTAGAATCGGCATTGAATAAAAAATGATAAAAGGACTAAACAAAACTTGAAATAAAAAGGACCGGATTTTGCATTAGATTACCGGTGAAATGGTTTGAATGACCAGACAAACAAAACAACCAGAATAAAATTCTAACCCAGCCTCGACAAAACTTAAACAAACTTATATGTCAAAATGGAAAGATAGGAAGGTTTGACACAAGACAATACTTGGATTACAACCCTAAGAATAATCCGAACAACCGAAATGACAACAAAATAAGCCACCAACAGCTTCTCTCTTGCTAACCAGGAACGGAGCGGCCCCCGATTTTATCAAGAACTGGCATCTTAGCCCCTGAGCTTTGCATCAATACTGCCGAGACCATTACCAGCTTCCATATCTCCGTCAACAAGTTTCCAACAGGATTCGAATGCTTTTGTCATCAGGTCTGATCCTCGCAGAGTGTGCATCATGAGGTGCAAGTAAAGGATTCTGGGTGTCACTGTCTGGCTTACCACAAACCAACCACCTTAATTTTATTTGCAAAACAAACAGGTTAGAATGGACTCAGTCGGTCCCTATTATTGACAGCATCTTTTTTCTTTTTCTTTTTCGATGTTTTTTTTTCGCTTTTTCTTTTTCATTCTTTTTTTTCATTCTTTTTTCATTTCTTTTTTTTCATTCTTTTTCTTTGTGGTCGAATCTTATGGAGATTGCCTACGTATCATGACCCCGCATGAATCAGACCTTGCGTAGTTCGGACCACTAAAAGATAAACAATACTAAACATTTTTTCATATTAGAACAAACTGGGTTTCAAAGGTTTGAAGATGACCTACAAACTTGAAAATCAAACAACCCGCATGTTCTAATCAAAAGATTGGTAGACTCAAAAACAAAATTCCAGCTCCCTTTCTCTGTTCGGCAAATGCAACCAAATGGTTATTTTTTGCAAATGTGGCCCCTTCCAAATTTCACATGAATTTTGAGGCCGGGGAGGATTATTTCGACACTTTACAAACTTGTCCATTCTTTTACGAAAATAACCTTTCGACAACTGAAAGATACTCTAAGGCTATTTCGGCAAGAACGGTTTAAGATGCGGCCGAAAGCTGGCTCGGCTTATTATGACAAAAGACGGTATTCACATGACCGCTGACTCTTTGATTTTTTTTTCTTTTAAAAATTACAATAAAAGACTTGGCGTTGTAAACACGGCCCTTCAGCGCCTCGGGGACGAAGATTTATAAGGCTGTGTGGGTCCATATCTCAAAATGACCCAAAGGTGGCTGTTTATGCCAAGTCAGCCTTCCGGCGTCCCTTTCGGGAACATTCGGCTATTTATGACAAAACAGCATCACCTGACTTATTTATAACTCTTTTTTCATTGTTTTTCAAATTAGAAAAGTCAATATTGCAAACACGGCCTTTCAACGTCTCGGGGACGAAGATTTTTAGGCTGTGGGGGTCAACTGGACCAAGTCTTAAAAATGACCCAAAAGTGGCTGTTTATGCAAAGTCAGCCTTCCGGCGTCCCTTTTGGGAACATTCGGCTATTTATGACAAAACAGCATCACCCGACTTCTTTATGACTCTTTTTATTGTTTTTCAAATTAGAAAACTCAATATTACAAACACGACCTTTCAATGTCTCGGGGACGAAGATTCTTAGGCTGTGTGGGTCCATATCTCCAAATGACCCAAAGGTGGCTGTTAATGCAAAGTTAGCCTTCCGGCGTCCCTTTCGGGAACATTCGGCTATGTCTTGATAAAACAGCGTCACCTGACTTCTTTATGACAAAATTAAAATTTGACGTATATTTTTTTTTTTATTATTATTTGTTTTTGGCTTTTTAGCAAAAGGTGGGGTTGGACCCGATGAGGGTTGCCTACGTATCTCACATCCGGTGAGAATCAAACCCGCGTAGTTCGGTCGAATAAACTATTTTTGAGAGGACCCTTTTCCATTTTCTATATTTTTTATATATTTTTTTTATTATTATTATTTTCACAACAAACAAATAGACTATTATTCTATTATTTTTTCATTTATAACAAACAAACGAATTAACGAAAAACATAAAACATTCCTTCTTTTTGAGAAGGTGGGGTTGGACCCGATGAGGGCTGCCTACGTATCTCACATCCGGTGAGAATCAAACCCGCGTAGTTCGGTCAATCAAGGATAAGTAGATGAACTAACTTTTTTTTTGGATTTGAAAGAACTACTTTAAAAGAAGAAAGGAAGTATATTTTTTGATTTTTGATTGATTTTCTTTTTAAAAGAAACATTTCTAAGATATATTTTTGAATTTCATTTGCTTTTTTTTTTCTAAAGAAGAAGAAGAAAATATTTTTTTGGAATTTTACCTTTAATAAAAGAAATGCTTCTAAAATGTTTTTTTTTTGAATTTTCTAAAGAAGAATCAAAATATTTTCGGATTTTTATTTATCTATTTTATCTTTTTTGAATTTTGAACTTTCTTTTGAATTTTTTTTTGGATTATATATATACTTATTTTTGGAACAAATAAAAACTCTTTTTATTTTTATTTCTGGCATTTTAACAGACAAACAAAATAAAATAAAATAAAACATTTTTTTTAAAAAAAACAAACTCTTTTTCATTTTCATTTAATGGCAAAACAAACTATTTTCTTTAATATTTTTTTAAAAACAGACAGAACAATGGTGATTTTTTTTTCCTTTGCTTTTAATATAACAAACTAACAAGACATTTTTTCATTTTTAAAATTTCGGCAGAGTTTCGACTCTACTCGGACTTCTATGCTGTTATTTTCTCCTCTTTTTCAAGATTTATCTTTAATCTGTGGAAAATAACGAAAACATACAAAATCTTTTTGAATTTTCATGCTTTGTTTTATTTGTAATTGTTTTTTTATTTATTTATTATTTCTTTCAAAAATGTGGCATGGGAGACATAACGATTTCCAAGACTTCTTGGATTCCGCAAATGCTCCTCATGCGCTTTTCCCAACATATGAAGCGTGGGGGACATATGGGAATTCCAAGACTTCTTGGATTCCACAAATGTTCCCCATGTGTTTTCCCAAAAAGCAAGCGTGGGGGACATAGGGAATTCCAAGGCTTCTTGGATTCCACAAATGTTCCCCATGCTTTGATTAAAATAACATCATGCTGGAAATGACCAAATGACCCATTCGCCCTTGACTAAATACAACATGTAGCACATAGGATGCCGAAAGATGGTCTATTATTTTCAGGTTGCTTGTCCTAGACGGACCCAACCCCTGTGTTGAGTCCCCTAAGTCAAATGCACATGATGCAAATAAACGTTCCTACTAGGGATCCGGCATGTGGCTTTGTTATACTAGGTTCAGACCTGGGTGTTTGTTCTAGACCTGGCTTACCCGAGCGGACAGCTCGAGCCGAGGAGGAGGCGGCAGTCCGGGAATACAGAAGCTTCACCGGCTTTGCGACTTATCCAAACCTCGTTCTAAATTGGGAATTGACACTATACAGAAAAGAAGTCGTACGAAGTACACCCTTCTTCATGATTAAGAAGACTCAGAGAGAAGATGGGTTTCGGCACAATTTATATACAGTTCACATAATATCAAAGCGGTAAAAGCAACATTTAGCACATTAGGCTCAAAACATGTAAAAAAATCAGATAAAGCCAAATACAACAATTTATCTAAGCTCGAATTTCTAACCCTGAACCAGTGGTTCTGGGTATAGCTCCCCAGCAGAGTCGCCAGAGCTGTCACACCTCCTTTTTCCGCGCCCAGGGGGCGCATGGGAGTTTTTTCCAATTAAAGGACAATCGAAACGGGATTGGTTTAATTATTTCAGAGTCGCCACTTGGGAGATTTAGGGTGTCCCAAGTCACCAATTTTAATCCCGAATCGAGGAAATAATGACTCTATATTATAGTCTGCGTACCAGAAATCCGGATAAGGAATTCTGTTAACCCGGGAGAAGGTGTTAGGCATTCCCGAGTTCCGTGGTTCTAGCACGGTCGCTCAACTGTTATATTTGGCTTATTTATCTGATTTTTAATACAATATGAACTTATGTGCAAATTTATCTTTTAACCGCTTTACTATTATTGTTTTAAAAGAAATGTGAACATCATTTAAAACACGTCTTTGGACTACGTCACATGAAATGCACCCATAATCCGGAACACATTTTATTTGATGTTTTGGGATCGGATTTGGGTCGCACGAAATGCACACCCGAGCTTAAGAAAGTAAATTATTAAACACGCGCCTAAAGAGACTATCGCGTTATTATTTTGCGGAGGCCGCGAAATTCGCTAAACGACCCTCCTGAATTCTAAGTAATTTTAAACAAGTATTTACTGAGGGCCCCGCAATTTGTATTTTTATTCGGCGAGGCTCATCTCATTCTTATTTTTTAAAGAATTTGCAACGTCATGGAAATGCATCTCGGGCCACGCCACAATCAATGCGCCCGTGACTAGAGACATATTTCGACTCCGTTGAGATTTGGATTTGGGTCACATAAATGTGCACCCGAGTTTAGGGAGATAACATTATTAAAGGCGCGCCTAAAGCAACTAGCGCATTATTATTTTGGGGTAGGGCCGTGAAATTTGCTAAACGACCCATCCCGGAATCAAGTATTTAATACATATACTTTGTGAGGGCCCCGCAATTTGTCCCTTTTATTTGGCGAGGCTCGTCTCATTTTTTTTTATTATTATTATTTATTTTTATTTTTTATATTTTTAAAGGGATGCCATTTTTATGGCTTTAGCAATACTAAACCTTATAGCCTATTTACAACTGAAATCTCATAACTCGTTACAATTTTAATAAAAGGAATCTAGCAAGATGAGTGTTTTGGAAGTAATAACAACAAGTAATGCTAGTTTTGTCCGAATGAACTAAGCAAGAGAAAAGACGAACAAATTAACGTTAAACTGTGTCATGGAACAACTAACCCTACTTAATTAAATGATATCAAATAAACAAAAATACGTAACACCAAAAATGAACAAAACGCATATGGTGAAAACATAAGCAGAACATTATCGCATCGATTTGTATATTGCATATTCGAACATTCAACGTAACATTTCCTTATCTAATGCTTGAAGTTTACTAACCTTTGAACCTCGGCAAACTCAGAACGACAAACACGATTCCGACGGAACTCAAATCGGACCTCTCTGAACGAAGAACAACGACGAAACCTCGGAACAAACTCGACGCACTGGACCTCGACTCAACCTTGGGACCTTGGACTGGAACTCGACTTCAACTCGACCTCACTGACGGACTGTTTGGTCGACGACTGTGGGGCCAGCGGGCAGTGTTTGACGACGGGGGGTGCAACAGGCTGTTCGGGCAGTGGGTTTGGGGTGCAGTGACAACGGGTTCATCGTGGGTAGTGGTCGACGGAACTGGGCAGCAGCGACGTGAGGGAGTAGGTTGAAGCTGCGGGGAGGATGAAGCAAGAGGTTGACGGGCAGGTGGGTTTGGCCGTGATTTTGCTGGTTTTCGTTATGAGGGTGACGGAGGGAGTGGTGGTTTGTTGATGGGCAGCTGGGAGGTTGACGGTGGCGGAGGTGGTTATGGTCGTTTGGTTGTCGTCTGGAAATGACGACGAGGGGGAGGGGGGCTGGTTACTCGGTGGTGAAGGTGGGAGGAGGGTGGTCGCTTGGTGGTGGTTATGGAGGAATCCGTTCGGACGGTAGGGGTCGTTAATGGTGGTTCACCGACGGGGGGTGGTTGGACGACGGTGGGGCTGGTTTCGTTTGGATGGTGGTGTTGAGGCGGAGAGGAGGATGACGGGGTGGTGTTTGGGAGGAGGAGGGTGGTCCGGAAATGGAGTTTTCCGGTTAGGGCGTCGTAGGGTTTTCTCCCTTTCTTCTTTGAAGAAGAAAGAGGAACAGTAGTATGTTTCAAAATCTCCAAAGTCCTTCTGGTTCTTTTTTTTCCTCGCAGGTTTCCTTTCTTTCTTCTTTATGAAGAAGAAAGGTGAACAGTGGTCCCCCCTTTCAAAAATTTTCAAAAGTCCCCCCAAATCCCTCAAAGTCTGTCCGTGTTTTGTAATGCTTTGCCCATGAAAATGAGCCCCACGCGTGGTGGGGTTCGAGGCATATGTCCCCCACGCGTGGTGGGGTTCCCCACGTGTCCTGGACACGGTTTATTATGGGCTAGGTCCGAAAATTAGGCCTAAAACCGGGTAGTTTAAACCCGAATATTATTCTTTTGCCCGGACCCGAGAAATAGGAACACGTTGCTTAACTAGTCCTATGTAAGCAAAATAACTACCAAAAATAAGACTAGTATTTAAACAAAACTATATCTTTTTAAATATTTTTCAAGGTTTAAAATAGCTACAAAATATTAATAAAACTATTTTTTGTAATTTTCGTTTTTAAATATTAAGATAAAATATGAGGTAATATTTTTGTATTTTTCAAAGTTAAAAATGACTATAAAACCTTAATAGAACTATATTTTTTGTAATTTTCGAAATTATATAAAGTACAAAAATAAAGTGCAATTTTTGTATTTTTCAAGTTTATGAGAGATACATAAACTAAAATTTATATATATATTTTTTGAAATTTTTCTTTCTGCAACGAAATAAAGTAAAAATAGTTAAAATGGCTATACTAGTCCTAAATTAGATATTTAAGCTTAAGAACGTAAAAATTCCCGGGGAGGGTCAAAAATCACGTGCTTACAGTGTGTCTTGTGAGGTGTTTACTGATCATCGTAGCCTCCGGCACTTATTCAAGTAGAAGGATCTCAATTTGAGGTAGCGGAGATGGTTAGAGTTGCTAAAGGATTATGATATCACTATATTGTACCATCCGGGAAAGGTCAATGTGGTGGCCGATGCATTGAGCCGAAAGGCGATGAGTATGGGGAGTTTGGCATATTCCTGTTGGGGAGAGACCTCTTGTAGTTGACGTTCAGGCCTTGGCCAATCGGTTTGTGAGATTAGATATTTCGGAGCCCAGACGGGTATTGGCTTGCGTGGTTTCTCGGTCTTCCTTATATAATCGCATCAGAGAGCGCTTATATGATGATCCGCATTTGCTTGTCCTTAAGGACAGAGTTCAGAATGATGATGCCAGAGATGTGACCATTGGTGATGATGGGGTGTTGAGGATGCAGGGCCGGATATATGTGCCCAATGATGATGGGCTTCGGGAGTTGATTCTGGAAGAGGCCCATAGCTCGTGATATTCCATTCATCCGGGTGCAGCGAAGATGTATCAGGATTTGAGGCAGCATTATTGGTGGAGGAGAATGAAGAAAGATATTGTGGTATTTGTAACTCGGTGTCTCAATTGTCAGCAGGTGAAATATGAGCATCAGAGACCGGGTGGTCTACTTCAGCAGATGGATATTCTAGAGTAGAAGTGGGAGAGGATCACTATGAACTTTGTAGTTGGACTTCCACGGACTTTGAAGAAGTTCGATGCTATTTGGGTGATTGTGGATCGGCTGACCAAGTTCGCGCACTTCATTCATGTGTGTACTACCTATTCTTCAGAGCGATTGGCAGAGATCTATATCCGGGAGATTGTTCGTTTGCATGGTGTCCTAGTTTCCATCATTTCAAATAGGAGCACTCCGTTTACTTTGCAGTTTTGGAGGTCTGTGCAGCGAGAGTTGGGTACTCAGGTTGAGTTGAGTACAACTTTTCACCCTTAGACGGATGGACAGTCCAAGTGCACTATTCAGATATTGGAGGACATGTTGCATGCTTGTGTCATTGATTTCGGAGGGTCATAGGATCCGTTTCTACCGCTTGCAGAGTTTGCTTATAACAACAACTACCAGTCGAGTATTCAGATGGCTCCATATGAGGCTTTGTATGGAGACGATGTAGATCTCCAGTTGGTTGGTTTGAGCCGGTGAGGCTAGGCTATTGGGGACAGACTTGGTGCAGGATGCTTTAGAAAAGGTGAAGGTGATTCAGGAGAGGCTTTGTACCGCGCAATCGAGGCAAAAGAGTTATGCTGATAGGAAGGTTCGAGATGTGTCCTATATGGTTGGTGAGAAGGTTCTGTTGAAGGCTTCGCCCATGAAGGGTGTCATGAGATTTGGGAAGAAAGGTAAATTGAGCCCTCGGTTCATTGGGCCTTTTGAGGTGCTTCGGAGGATTGGGGAGGTGGCTTATAAGCTTGCTTTGTCACCCAGCTTGTCGAGTGTGCATCCGGTATTTCATGTTTCTATGCTCCAAAAGTATATTGGGGATCCGTCTCATGTTCTGGATTTCAGCACGGTTCAGTTGGATGGTGATTTGACTTATGATGTGGAGCCAACAACTATTTTGGTCTGTCAGATTCAAAAGTTGAGGTCAAAAGATATAGTTTTAGTGAAAGTGCAGTGGAGAGGTCAGCCCGTGGAGGAGGCTACCTGGGAGACCGAGCGGGAGATACGGAGCAGATATCCTCAATTGTTTGAGGCTTCAGGTATGTTTCTTAACTCATTCGAGGATGAACGTTTGTTTAAGTTGGGGAGGATGTGACGACCCGGCTAGTCGTCTCATGAGTTACCGCTCCGTTTCCCCCATTTCTGCTTCTTATTGCATTATCTATCAGTTCTATATGTGATCAGGTTAGTTGGGTCGGGCTCGGAAAGGATTTTGTAAGGTTTGAGACACTTAGTCTCTTTTGAGGAAGCTTAAGTTTGGAAAGTCAACCGGATGTTGACTCATGTGTTAGAGGGCTCGGATGTGAGTTCTGATAGTTCGGATAGCTTCGGGAGGTGATTTGGGACTTAGTAGTGTGATCGGAATGAGTTTAGGAGGTTCAGAGTAGATTTAGGCTTGATTTGGCGAAGTTGTTATTTTGGCGATTTCCGGTTGGTAGGAGAGATTTTGATATAGGGGTCGGAATGGAATTCCGAGAGTTGTAGTGTTCTGTTGTGTCATTTGGGATGTGTGTGCGAAATTTCAGGTTATTCGGACGTGGTTTGGTTGGTTTTTTTTATCAAAAGCAAAATTCGGAAGATTTTTGGAAACTTAGGCTTGAATCCGATGTGTTTTGGTTGATTTGACGTTGTTTGAGGTATTTTGAAGATTGGTACAAGTTTGAATAAGGTTATGGGATATGATTGTGCTTTTTGTTGAGTTCACGGGGGCCTCGGGATGATTTCAGATGGTCGACGGGGGAGTTTGAGATTTTGTGAAGTTGTAGATTTTTCTGCTTCTAGTATTTTCGCACCTGCGGATTGGGGACCGCAGGTGCAATGCCGCAAATGCGAGGATGGGAGCCGCAGAAGCGGAAATGAGCTAGGGAGGCAGAAACAACAGAAGCGGTTAGGAGGACCGCACCTACAATGTCGCAGATGCGGAAGCATGGGAACTTAAGTCAAAACCGCAGAAGCGGTTGGTTGACCGCAAATGCGGTATCGCAGAAGCGATAAATTGGCCGCAGATGCGAAAATTCCTGGGCCAGAAGGTATAAATTGTGTCCTTCGCGATTTTTGAGCTATTTCACCATTTTTAATTCGGCGTTGAAGCTTTTTTGACGATTTGAAGAGGGATTTCAAGGGAACTTCATTGAGGTAAGGATTTTGGACCTAAAACTCGTTTCTATGGTATTATTTCACGGATTAGGCTTGTAATTTATGGAATTTAAGGATCAAAGTTTGGGGAAACTAGGGCTTGGAAACTTAGACCTTTGATTGAGGATTTGAAGGACCATTTGAGGTTGGATTTCAGAACTTTAGATATGTATGAACTCGTGGGGAGATAAGAAATCTATTGATGTAAAAATTATCGAATTCTGAGATGTGGACCCGGGGGTCGGGTTTTGGTAATTTCCGGATTTTTGTTGTAAATTGATTATTTTCGCTTGGGCTTCGTTCCCTTAGCATAATTTGACGTCGTGATTATGATTTTGGATAGATTCGATGCGAGTGTAGGCCGATTCAAGGGGCAAAGGCGTCACGGACTAGAGACTTGATCGGATTGAGGTGAGTAATGATTGTAAATGATGTTTCTGAGGGTATGGAACCCCGGATTTGCATATCGTTGTGCTATATTGAGGTGACGCACACGCTTGATAACGAGTGTGGGGTCGTGCACCATTAGGAATTGTGACTTAGTCCATCCCGAATGACTATCTTACCGCGTGTTTGACTGAAATCTATTTGCTATCATCATTATTTGGGCTGAATGTCATATTTGGGCTTCGTGCCAACTATTTGAACCCTTCAGGGACTTTTATTGATATTTCCTCACTGTTTTGACTTTATACTTGAACTCAGTCATGTTATATTTCACTATTTTCGTACTCAGCCATGTTTACTCTGTTTTAACACTTAAATGATCTTTTAAATGATATTTTGGGCTGAGAATCATGTCTTACTATTGTCCGAGTGGCTTGTGAGGATTTTGGCTGAGTAAGGCCGAGGGCCTATGTTGTGAGGAAATATTTGATATTGATTATGATGCCGAGGGCCTGAGATATGTACGCCATGAGGTGGATTGTTGATATGAGGCCGAGAGCCTAGTGATGATGTCACGAGATGACTTGATATTGCGCTTGGGCCGTAAGGGGCCCCTCTAGGAGTCTGCACATATCCAGTGAGCGCGGGTACCCATTGTGATGTGAGAGATAGCCCGAGGGGCTGGTATTGTTGACGTTGTGCCCGAGGGGCAAAAACCTTTATGTGCTTATCTGTCTTATTTGTCTGTCATTTATCTGTTTAATTGTTGAAAAGGTATTTCCTGAAGTTTAAATTGGACTTATATGATTATTCGTACCTTTACTGATTCACCGTTAATGGTTTTACTACTTCATTATAACATGCAATGTGCCTTACGTGATTTTCTGCTTTCAGTCTTTATTTATGATTATTACTCATTGAGTTGGAGTACTCACTCTACTCCCTGCACCCCGTGTGCAGATTCAGGTGTTACGGATCCTGCCAGTGCAAGTTGAGAGCTCCCGTCAGATTTCGGAGTCCACGAGGTAGCTGTTTGGCGTCCGCAGTCCCGTGTTTCTCCCCCTTATCATTTCTATCTCTTTGTTAGACAGTTTGTAATAGTTTATAGACTTCTCAGACTTGTATTAGAACTTGTAGATTTCATGACTAGTGACACCCCGGTATCGGCTGTGTTGGGTTATTCTTCCGCATAATTGTACTGCTGACTGCTTAAACCTTGGGTTATTTTATCATGCTTTAGACTCAAATCTTATTATTTAGCTACTTAAAATTGAAATGGGAAGTGTCGGCTGGCCTTGTCTTTACGAGATGCGTCATCACGACCGGGTCCGAGTTTAGGGTCGTGACACACTCACCGATAATATGGAATATTGGTAATGGAAAATACCAATAGCACTTCTTTGCTGAATATAAGGATAGGGAGTCTACTGAGCAAAAGTAAAACATTCACTCGACAATTATTTCCTTGCAAAAGGAATATTAGATGCATATTTCCTAAAATAAAAGAAAAGCAAGTAAAACATGCAAACAAATAACAAGTAAGCAAATATGCAGGGTCACCCTTCCATAAAGCAAGTAAAGCAACCGCTTTAGGCCCCATATTTTTGGGAGCTCCACTTTTTGTTACACCTAATACACTATGTATAAGTTTAAAAAAGAGTTCTGTAAAATGAAAAAAATTAATTTCTTTTTTTAACAAATATAAAAAAGAGGGATTTGCGACTACTATGATTTCTACCAAGGAAATTGCACTTGAAATGAATATCAAACCCGAATTTTGTAAGAAATGTGTGATATATAGGAAGCAACAATTTGATGCGAATGTTGATAATAAAAATCTCAAAATCTTTCGAAGAGTCCTTTTGAGTTGATTACTTTTATACATAATAGACAAAACTATTTTTTCACTTCAAAATGGATTTGAACAATTCGAAGCATATGAAAATATTTTTGGTTGTTTATTTGGCAGTAAAAACTAAGATCACTAGATATTGAAAATTTGAAAAAATATTGCCTTAATCTTGAATGTTCCTTAAAACATAATAATCAATTCGATATTAATGGTTTAGACTTATTTTCTTAATTAAAAGTATTAAGGAAAATAGTACAATTAGAAGATAACAGTTTAATTGATACACTTAATCAAATAAAAAGATTTAATTCTTTTTCAAATACCTAAATTGCTTATGAAATAATGTTCATAACTCTTGTTACCGTTGTTTCAGCGGAAAGAAAATTTCAAAATTAAAATTGATAAAATCTTACCTAAGAACAATAATGTCACAAGAAAGGTTAAATGGATTAGCTATATCGTCATTTGAGAAATACTTATTACGAGTTATTGATTATAAGAGAATTATTAATTACTACTTGGTATCTTAGAAAAGCTAAAAAAATAAACTTCAAATAAATAATAAAACTGCCGGCTATCTTTAACTTTAACTTTAAATTAAAAAGTTAAGGCTTCTCATAAAGTTTGGCTTTAGACCACAAAATTTGTCGGGCCGCCCCTGCAAATATAAAAAATATAAGCGAACTAAATAACTAACCACCTCAGGAATCAAAAATAGAATTTCACTATTCTTTATTCATTGTTTCTTGTACAGTGTATCAATAAAATAAATATTGTTCTTCCTCTAAAGGACGTAGGCATCAACGGACAGCGATACCTTGAAAAAAAGAAAAAGAAAAAAGGAAATTGGTTAGTATAATGTGTGCCAATAATACATGCTAGTATACTAGTATGATTCAAAGAAATTAAAAAAAGAAGAAGTGAAATATGCTTCTTCCAACAGAAAACTAAAAAAAACTACCTAAATTTTCAAATATGCTCGCAACAGCATATGGTTCAACCTATAACTTGGATAAAATCCACCAGATAAAGTTGAAACAGTAAATGACAACTATCTTTTGTATTTTTGTCAAATGGCATAAGCTAGAGTTAGACTCCAGGAAAAAACATGAAATGCAAAATCTTTAATAATTTTTATATCAAGCTGAAAACTTGGTTTCAGTATAGATACTGCCATCATGTATTTTTGATTTTTTTTTTCTAAAGTATTTTTGAAATCTTGCTCATATAAGGAGAAACAAGTTTATAGTTATGCGATCAATAAAAACAACAACAATAACAATATATAAACCCAGTGTAACCCACATGTAGGATTTCAAAAGGATAGCGCGTAACCTATCCTTACCTTACAAAGGGAGAGAGACTGTTTCCGATAGACCCTCGACTCAAACAAAATACAACCACAGCAGGGTTAAAAGAAATAAAATAGTGAAAAAGCCATGAAAGAGAAGCGGTTACGTGGTCAGACGACATTAATTGCGTCAAAAAGATCGAACTTCAAAATACTAGATTCATAAACTAAACCTAGTATGTAACAAATTACATGTTCAAATGAAGCAACTGTTCGAGGAACAGACATTTCGTTCTAGTAACATATACATTCCAAGCACCTCAACCATATAATTTTCAGCATATAAAAATTAACATAGAACAGGACTGTCGAGAAGAAAACCATGATCAAGAACACACCATCCCCAAGATCAATCACATGTATATATTTAAGACACGAACTATACAAAAAAAGATCACAGTATATTGAAGTTCTTCATACACATGAAAAAGAGAGTTTTCACGAGAGTTCTCGCTTTGTTTGGGAGTAGTTGTGTGTCTAATCCTCTCCTGAAAAACTTGAATACACACACACAAAACACTTTGAAGAATATGGGGAGTTATATATAGTAGGAGAGATGAAGGGTTGTAGACATTGGGAAAAAGAAGTAAAGGAGGGTAATAAATGGAGCAGAGTTATGGAAAATGTGATTTTTATGGAAGGCCAACTTATTTGAAAAGGGAGGATTTTGTGGGATACGAAGGAAAGTTTGAAAAATTATTTTGACCAATATTTCAAATCTAATATATTAAAAAAGAGGTTTTTACACAAATAGTCGACCTGATTTACTTTTTACTTTTCTTAGTCGGTATAAATGTATTATATACTGATTGTACACACATTATACAGGAACTATATATATATATTAAAGCAAGAAAGTTACCATATATAATTAACATTATGGTTAAGCCAAGTGGCAAGCTAATAAATATCAATAATATATAGTAACTTTATTCTATATTTGACTATTTTAGTTAAATACAAATATAATATAATATAATACTATATATATATATATATATATATATATATATATATATATATATATATATATATATATATATATATATATATATATATATTTGAATTAAAAGATAATTTTGAATTTATAGATAAAGTTCTAAAATTCGAATTTAAATTAAAAATAAAATTTATCTTTTTTTTATCATGTTATCATACTTAATCCGGTTAATGATCATATGCAATCATGTTAGGAATTTTTGTTATTTTTTCTAATTAATTAAATACTACTTCACCTCAAGAAAAAAAACTACTTCATATAACTATAAAACTCTTTCACATTTAAAATCCTATAAGTATAGTTCTTTGAAACACTGTAGCTAGATTTGAACAAAATGAAATTCTTTTAAATAAATGTAATATATAGGCTACACGTCTATGTTTATCTAAATAACAAAAAAGAGTTTACAAAATCAAATAAAATTTTACTTACATATATAATAAAGTAAACATACATGCTGGAGAAAGAAACATCACAAAATCAGTCAATACTAAAAAAAAAAAAAAAAAGTTGTTTCATTTTTTTCTCTCAAAGAATATTTGTTTGAAGAGTTAATTTGCATAAATGAACATCAAACAAATAACAAAACTTTGGCTATACAATTTCTATCATTAATTTCAATTTAGCACGTTCAAGGAATTGAAGGGTATAAGCTGAAACCCCGTCATTTAGCCGTAGTCAAGCCAATATTGCAAGGGTATAATATTTTTTTCGTTGAAAAATATTAGTTTTGAATCATTAAATTATGTGAAAGGGTTTTTTTTTCAAACTCAACAAGAGATAAAGTGATTTCTAATTGATAGTTTCTATAGCGACTTTTAAGTGTAACAAAGAGTATATATAAAAAACAATTGGTATAACGTGAAATATTTTTTTTAAATGTAAACAAATTATTTCGAAAAAACTCTTTACTTTTTTTTAATTTAAAGATAATAAAAAGATAAGATATTTTTGAACATTAGTAGAGAGTTTTAAAATTATTATAATGGAAGTTATATAATGGATAAACTCAAAAAACCGAAATCTTATGGAATATTTACATAATATCCGGTCATATTTATTGTTTACTTTTTATAGCTAATATATATATATATATAGATGATATACCGACAACACACGATTATACACATATTATATATGGATTATATATAAATTACACATCATTCAATTTTTTAATTTAAGTGGTCGGGTGAGCACCTATTTAGGCTGATTAGATAAAGCCAAAAGAAAAATATGAAATAATTTCAACCAAAGACTATGAAAAATAATTAAAATTCATATGTAGACAATTTTTATTAAAACTCGTCCTTTTATAGTGAAATAATATATTTTTTTGTAACAAAAAAAAATAATGACATAAAAATAAAAAGAAAATATATATTGAAAAAAAATTAGAAAAATCTAAAAACGAGAAATAAAAGATGACAACAAATTTCTTCTTATGTTTCATATTTGTTGAGTATAAAACTTTTGAAAGTTAATCTCATCAATTTCAAATATATTTTTTCAACTCAAATACATAGATTATAAGGTAAGGATATATTAGAATATATTTTTTTAATTTACATTATGTGTCGTTTTTAAAAAATCACTATTACTAACAAACTGATATGATATTCGAATTTGAATTGGAATGCAATTTGAGTAGTTTGCATTGAGGTTAAGCCAATTATGGTGTCGAAAAATAAACTACTTGACAATTTTAAGACAATATATGCAATATTTTATAATAATAATCAACTAATTTAACATTTAATGATTCAAAGAACAAATTTTTGTATATATAGGGTATTAAAAATTCAAATCCTAGGGCTAAAGATATCGATAAACTTATAGTGGAGTTATACTGAAATAAATCCGGCCAAAGATTTATTTAAACTTTTAGATAGCCGATTAAAGTGAATTTTAAATTAAGGATAATATCTTCACTTGCATCA
This sequence comes from Nicotiana sylvestris, assembly GCF_000393655.2. Taxonomy (NCBI): domain Eukaryota; kingdom Viridiplantae; phylum Streptophyta; class Magnoliopsida; order Solanales; family Solanaceae; genus Nicotiana; species Nicotiana sylvestris. The sequence goes on along the minus strand of NC_091066.1, from coordinate 33,859,956 downwards.
TTATAAAGATAATCATTATTATAATATATATAAAGTTTTAAAAATTAAAATTTCAAAATAGAAATATTTTTTGAAAGATAAAATCATACCAAATAAGAGTTCAAGTCTTAATATAAGAGTCACGTCGTAATCAAATAATCATTTATATCGTGTCAACCTTTGTGCTTTGCCATAAATATGAGTTATTATTTCACTTTGTGTCTATTTTTAGGTTCCAATGACACCTATGAGAATAGTGCAAAAATAAAATTATCTCTACGAGAATTGAGAAAATATTAGTTTTTTTTCATGTAGTGTTTCTTAATTAATATCTGACGATTATCTATAATTATTTAGAAGGTTTAAATATTAAGATTATTTACATATAATTCAAATAACTCAGATATTTAACATGGTTAATATCAAATATTAAAATGGAGTAAAAAAATTCACTAGCTAAAGAATTTTTTATATTTTTAGATAGACAACAAAAATGAGTTTTGAATTAAGAATAATATTTTCAATTACATTATTATAAAATAATTAATATTGAAAAATAATATTTTAGAAACTGAAATTTTAAGAAAGAAATATTTGTTAAGAGATATCAACACACCAAATAAGAGTTCAAATAGTAGTAAAAGAGTTAAGTCTTATCCAAAGAGTCATTCATTGTCTCAACATTTGATTTTTTTGCCATAAATATGAGTTATTATTTTGCTTCCTGACTATTTTTAGGATCTAATGACACCGGCAAGAATGGTATAAAAAAAATGGTTAGTTTTATTCATGTAGTTAATATCCAATGATTATCTATATTTACTGAGAAAGTGTAAATTTTAAGATTATTTACATACAATCCAAATAACTTAAATATTTGACATGATTAGTGTCTGCGCATCCGCGCGGGTATTAATACTAGTAGATATATTATAGAGAAATGTATACTTTTAGCCTCTCCTAAAAATAATAATCAACAAAATATATATATGAATTATATACATATGATATACATATGGTATACATTTTTTGACTTGCAAATATAATTAATGTTGGCCAAACGACCAATTATGTATTTTCCCTTTATTTATATAGGAATTTTTACCTCCTATATCAAAGGTTAACACCTTATTTATTTTAAATAAATACCATTTTATATTCTATAGATACCTTTTAATGTTTATAGCAAAATATTTAATTTTGGTTACCTCCTACCCCTAAGCCACTAAATACGCTATTCAGTTACGCTATTTTCTTTCTCTCTCTACTTTGATACATGCCATTGTCTTCCCCCATATTTTGGGCTATTCTCCGGCGCCAACGCTCTTGAACTAGACTCCGCCATTCTTCCACCAAATCCCTACTGCTGCTTTTCACAAACCAATTGCCAATATATTTTTGGACTTTGACCTCTCTTTATAAAGCTAGAATAACCGAAGTAGATTTATTTGACTTGTGAGAAAGGCATAGGTCGGGAACGAAAATCTTTTGAAAGAATCCAACAACAACAACTTGTCGCCATTGCTACACAATTCGTCATTGAAGGATATAAGTTAATTCGTCTTTATCAATCAATTCGTCATTGAAGGATATAAGTTTTTGTGATTTCTATATCTTCTGAAATATGGCATTGAAGGCTTTGACATTGTTTTTTGTCATTGTGGCGGTCTTATCAGCTGTTGCTTCTGCTCAGGGAGTGACCTCGGCTCCAGCATCATCGCCGGACCAAGGCGTGCATTTTCACTACCGACTTCCAGTGAACGGCGGATTCGCCGGAAATTAGGGTTTGTTCTTGAACAAAGACGACGGAGTTTGGGGTTGAGCAACTTGATTTTCTGTTAATATATTTCAATGTATATTCATGTATTCCATTGTATTCATTGTCTTTTTTTTCATTGTAATTCAATATATCTCGTTGTATTCCATGTATTTCGTTGTATTCACTGTCTTTTTTTCATTGTATTTCAATGTATTCCGCTGTATTCTATCTATTTCATTGTATTCATTGTCTCGCTATATGCCATGAATGTATTCATATGTTTTTTAATTAATATAATTTATGTATTCATATGTATTATATAATTTCTCTGAAGATTGCTATGTTTTTAGGATATTTTTCGGTTGAGAATCTTTTTTATAACTGAAAATACAAAATTTGTGTGTTATAATTGAGTTTGTTGAGTTATATTAGGAGTATATTATGTTAATTGATTCACTTCCCTTTTTAAAAACAATGTAATCCCCAATTTTATGCCGTGAATACAGTCGAATACAATAATCTGTCCAGCTGCAATCCCATGTTTCACTCCGTGAATACAGTCGAATACACTTGAATACAACAACTGATTAGCTAGACTTTCCTGATTCACGCCTATTTTTGCTACTATATTCATGAATGCAATAGCTTAAATACATCAAATACATATTATAACCACAAAAAAGGTATCTGTATCTGTAATATAACAAATGGTATCTATAGATGGGTAATTACTACTAAAAAATAGTACTTTATAAAAATTTCTCTATTATATATGCTCCGAGCATATTTAAGTTAAACGCGGTTGGGAAGAGAATGGCTGATGAGTTAATGGTTAAGCTAGTTAATTGGGCTGCTAAACAATTAAAGGTTTAATGGGAAAACCTTCGGGCTTCTAATTTCAGAATTTGAACTTGTTAAATGCTTATGCCATATTGTACAAATATTTAAAGGAGCAAGGCAACGAATATTTGATGTTGAGTAAATAATTAAATCGCTAGATAAAATAAAGCTATAGTAAATGACATGCTGAGAATGCTTTTGAGCAAATATTTATAAAATAAGCAAAGAATTAGTGCTACACGGGAAGAGCAATATCATATCATGAAGAGAAACTACTACTTACTGGAACAAAAGGTCGGTTTTGCATTCTATATCTATATTATTATAAAAGCATGAATACAATGTTAGTTTACAAAATATTATTACAATACTAAGCATAATAATTCATAATGAAAGGATATAGTTAGAATTTTAGACATTAATCTTATAATCCGATTAATTTTAGGACATATATGTACATGTTAGCCATGTAAACCAACTACCTTTAGGAATACCAATTACCTTTATTAGGAACACGTAGCAATGTAAACATATTACCTTTTGGATCCTAAATTCCTTCTTAATCCTATTAGTAATTACTTGTGAGACATCGACATAGTTCTTTTTGGACCAAGTATACCTATAATCCTATTCATGATTGGACAACAACGATAATAAGTACTCATATTAATTTAAATAACTTGATTTCCTTTCCCATTTTTGTTTGAACTATATTTTCAATTTTGGTTGCGAAAGTATTATGTGAATTCATTCACAAAAAAAAGGAGGACCAAACACTTCTAATAAAGTCAGTTATTCCATATTCTCCATCATAAACTTTTTAAGGGTATTTATTTTTATTAAAGTCGACATGCTTTGGAATTTTAAGTTATTTACTATTCAATAACAATTAATAGAAGTGCCCTCCATTCTACATTTATCTATATCTATCTATTTATATTTTATATATTATATATATATTATAAAATCATGAATACAATGTCGGTTTATAAAAATAACCTTATAATATTAAGCGTAATAACTTACAATAAGAGGAAATAACCGGAATTCTAGATATTACCTTATAATCCTGTTAGTTTTAGGACATAATACTACATATTAGGAATCCTACATGATTACCTTTAGGAATCCTATTAGTATAATTACTTTCGGGTACTCAAATTCATATAAAATTGAACAAGTAAATATCTTTAGTCATGTAATCATATTACTTTTAGGATATACTTCTTCAAAAGGTCTATTACTAATTTAATTCGAAAGATATTATAATGTCCTATTACTAATTTAATTTGAGAATGTATTATTTTGTCCAAATCTATTTAGAAAAAAGGAGAGTCTATTTTATTATAAAAGCATAAATACAATATTAATTGTCACGACCCCAACCCTGGTCATGATGGCGCCCAACACACTGCTAGGCAAGCCCGACCATTCAACAACATTATCCCAAATTCTTATTCAGATTATAGATAAATATCACAGAGAATTTACTAAGTCATCACTCTCAAGTGTATAATTAATAATAAAAACCTGCGGAAATTCAACTAAAATTCCACACCATAGCCCAATAGAATCCGGTGTCACGAATATGAGCCTCTAATACAGAATATCCACCTATTACAAGTCTGTCTAGGAAAAATGCGGAATAAAAGATAGAGATAAAGGGGAGAGATCAAGGCTGCGAATGCCATGCAACTACCTCAATACTCCCGGATACTACTGCTCAACTAAACAAATCCTCACTCAGCCTGTGGTGTACCTGGATCTGCACGCAAGGTGCAGGGAGTAATGTGAGTACTCCGACCCAGTGAGTAATAAACATAAATAAAGGTTGAGAATAATAAATCGTGGAAAAATACAAAGTAAACTATAACTGGCAGTTTAGAACAACAAATAGTGAAGCAACAAGTCAATTAAATCAGAGTACCAAATACTGAGACAGGTATAACAGATAAAAACAAATGCATGAGTGCAATGCAATGCATATGATGGTACTCTCTAGTACCCACTGCGGCGTGCAGCCCGAGCCATCCATTTTATTTATCGTCGACGGCGCTCACTAGGGGTGTGTACAGACTCCGGAGGGGCTCCTACAGCCCAAGCGCAATATCAAGCCATCTCGTGGCATCAAATCTAGGCCCTCGGCCTCATATCAATCTCAGTATAATCACCCAGGCTCTCGGCCTCAATATCAATATAACACTGCTGCGGCGCGCAGCCCGATTCATGCTCAGTCCAGAAATCATCATAAGCCTCTTGGGCATTTGTAAAACAGTAGTTCTCAGCCCGAAATATCATTTAGAAATATCATTTAAGATTTCAAATCTTAGAAAGATGGCTGAGTTTGCAAAACAGTATTAAAACCTTGGAGTGAGGTAAAATGATATGCAAAATATGCGAAAGCAGTGATGTCAATCCCTGAAGGATTCAAATAATTGGCAAGAATCCTACAATTGGAAACATGACTGAGGATATAAATTCTTTAACAAAATAAGTGAGGAAAACCAGTCAAAAATCCCCTAAGGGTTCTACAGGTCGGCACAAGGCCCCAAGCATCACAACAAGCCCAATTCACAATAATAAAGTATACGTCTCAACCAAAAATGTAGTAAAATATCTCTCGGGACGGACCAAGTCACAATCCCCAACGATGCTCTATCCCACGCCTGTTATCCGGCGTGCAAGTCACCTCAATATAGCGTTACGATGTGAAATTCCGGAGTTTCAAACCCTCAGGACATCATTTACATCAATTACTCACCTCGAACTGGCTAATTCTCTAGCTCATGATGCCTTTGCCCCTTGAATTGGCCTCCACGCGCGTCGAATCTATCCAAAATCAGAACGAATACGTCACAATATGCTAAGGGAACAAAGCCCAAGCGAAAACATTCGAAAAATATCAAAAATCTCGAAATTAGCAAAACCCGAGCCCCGGGCCCACGTCTCGGAATCGTGTAAAATTTATATTTTCAGGATCCTCATACCCTCACGAGTCTAACCGTACCAAAATTATCCAATTTCGATACCATTTGGTCCTTCAAATCATCATTTTACATTTTTGAAAGGTTCCATAATTTTCTTCCCAAATTTCGTCTCAAATCACGAATTAAATAATGAATTCAGTGATAGATTCATGTACTTTAACCAAATCTGAGTTAGAATCACTTACCTCGACCAATTTCTTGAAAAACCTTCGAAAAATCGCCAAATTCCAAGCTCTCTAGGTCAAAATATCAAATAACACCCAAAACCTCGTATTTATAGAGTACCCCTCGGATTCTGACACCACTGACCGCGGTCCGCGCAAAACCAGCAGGGTCCGCGCAGAAACGTCCGCGGCCGCGCAGGCCGTGCTCTGCAGGGACAGACTTTAGTATTTTGGCCATAACCTTTGCTACGGATGTCCAAATTGGGATATCTTTACTATTCTGGAAACTAGACACGAAGGGCTACAACTTTTGTTTTTGAATCACCTCAAAATTCTTTGTATATCAAAAGATATGAGCTTCTGAAATAGGACCAGCAACCTGCAGGTCTTCATTTCGCGCGGACCGCGCACTTGACCGCGCCCCCGCGCTAGGCCACCGCGCCCAGCGCAAAAAGGGCCGCGCCCCGCGCACCAATGACTGCCCATCCGTTTTCTAAGTTCCGGGATGTCCGTACTCGCTCAAAACTCACCCGAAACACACCCGAGGCCCCCGGGACCTCAACCAAACCAACACATCCTAAAACATTTTTCAACCTCGTTCCAATCATCAAAACACTTCAACAACACCAAAAACCATCAAATTACCTCAAATTCGAGCCTAAGTTCTTTTAAAACTTCCAAAACACGCATTCGATCAAAAACCCAACCAAATCACGTCCGAATGACCTGAAAATTTGCACACATATCCCAAATCACTTAACGGAGCTACAACAACTCTTGAAATTCCATTCCGACCCTCGGATCAAAATCTCACCTATCAACCGGAATTCACCAAAATACTAACTTCGCCAATTCAAGCCTAATTCTACACCGTACCTCCAAAACCACTTCCGATCACTCTCCTAAGTCACAAATCACCTCCAGAATCTAACCGAACCATCGGAACTCACATCCGAACCCTCTAACACATAAGTCAACATCTGGTTGACTTTTCCAACTTAAGCCTTCTTAAAAGAGACTAAATGTCTCATTTCTTATCAAAATCGCTCCAAATAAATTCTAATGCACCCAATACCGATAATGAAACATGAGGAAGCAGAAAATGGGACGAACGAGATAGTAACTCATGAGACGATGGGTCGGGTCGTCACATTAATATACCAAAATAGCCCTAATATATTAAGCGGAAGAACTCATAAGGAAAGGACATAACGGCAATAACCTATTTTTTGGACTACAATACCTTCTTTGCTAATTTTTAATATTTAAGATTTTAAAATTAATAAAATTTTATCTATTAGATTCTTATTAAAAATATGTAGGAAGGTTTAATAAAAACAAATTTATAAGAATCATCCATATTGGCAATACATTACCACTCCATGATGTCCAATACCAAAAAATATAATATTAAATAGACTGCATAAAGAGTGAAATTGAGAAAACAATACCTCCATGATAATATATTTTTATATTATATTTGAACTATTTTTCTACTCAAATAATATTTTTTTAATTAATTTTTTGTGTAATATTAAAAAATACACAATATTAAACAACTAAGAAAATATTTAAGAATATAAATGTGTGAGAAAGAGAAAAAAAATAGTTGATAAAAGTCAATACCACTGATTCTACAAACATAAAGATCTAAAAGTGAAATGTCATATCAATTTTTTAACTCTTTGAAAATAAAATTTATAGTGGATAAAATTATAATTATGATTAAATATTCAAAATAAGAGATGAACTAATATTAAGATCTGAATCAATATAGAATAATTAAATCTTTTAATTAATTATTTATCAAGAGAATCCAATTCAATTATTTTTAATTCATCATATGAGTAAAATTCTTATTCAAGTTAAAACAAATCTTAGGATACGTAAATTTATTCCATAAAAAGAGTGTTGGAACATAAAGTAAAAATGTTACTATATTATTAAGAATGAAAGTGCTATAAAAGTGACGGAGGAAGCACAATCAAAGCTAAATCCTAATCAAGAACAAGCTTTCAAGACTATATTATAAAGAGTCGATTCTGGTATAACGGAATTATTTTTTGTAGATGCCTCCGACGGAATCGAAATAATATTTCTATGTCATGCATTACTTACAAATATCATATCGAGAGGCATGACACTGCTAGCAATAACAACAAGTGGTGTAGCAAAGTTATACTTCTGCCTCAAATGAAAAAGATTCAACTGACAAGAAATATAAAGTAAGAACAGATCCAGTATTCAGTGTCTTCTTGCTTCGTGTCGGAAACGAAGAAGAGCATCCAATAAAAGATGATTTGATTTTTCCTGAACACTTGGTTATCAATCCCAATGGTAATAGTAGTGCATTTAATAAGAGAAATATTTCTATCATTAGATTAAAATGCGATTTGTGCAAATCACATGATCGAATTAAAAAAGATATCTTAGCTAGCAGAAATGAATATGGTGATCAACTAAATAAAAGATTGATTGCAAAATTTTATATTAAAAAAAAGTATTTTTCAGTTTTTGACTTAGCAGAAAATAATACCAATAATTACTACCAAGAAGAATACTTAAATACTTTAATAATAAATGACCTTCTACCATACATGTTTATTATCAAGATTATTATTTCTTACATATGTTAGTGTCACCGCATATATAGTAGACTAAGTTAAAATTGATCTTCCATTGTATATAGGTTAATTTTGAAAAAAAATATATCCGTCATGCTACTGAAAAACTTAGATACATCGAATAACTAATGTAATAGCACACAAATGGTATATAGAAGTTTTGACAATAATGTCATACATGCAAAAATTATGATAATGGTCAATGTGCTTCTAAGTATATTCTTATCCCTCAATTCAACTTTCGTCTTCTAGAAATAAGGAATATCTTTTTAAATTTGTGTGAAAATAATTTTTAGTATGTTTATGTTTTGCAAATATAACAAATAAAGTACAAGGACAGACATCCTAAATATTGAACTATTTTTACCGCAATATGTTTTCTTACACGAACAACTATATATTGCACTTTCAAGAGGGATATCGAGATTGACGACAAGAGTTTTGGTTAAGGCAGAGCAACCGAAGCATTATGAAGAAATGCACAAAAAAATATTGTCCACGAACAAGTGTTCGTATAGATACCATCACATTAAATACTTTAAACTATAATACATAATTATCTAACTAACATGACAAAAATGATCATTTGTGTAAGTTTTGATGATGTCCTTTTATTTTTTATTTTTATTTTAAATTCATGTATTATGCTAATGTAATAATATTTTTCGGCATTTAAATGATTGTTGTATTATACATGAAATTTCTCTCATTAATTAGTTTTTTGTTCCTTCATATAAATAAATATTTTAATTATCATGTGTTATTATTAACGTGAAACGCACGTTTGTAGATACTAGTTTATTAAAAGTACGAAGGCCTAGTGGAGGATCTAGAGGCAATGATGCGGGTTCACCAGAACTCAGTAGTTTTTGCCTAGACCTTGTATATGCATAAAAAATTCATTAAATATTTTAAATATTTGATTGTTGTTTATCCGTAAAATGGTATATTTGAATTTATACGTAGTTACTAAACAAGCGAATCGATTTGATCCCAAAATGATAAATAAATTAAGTAAGAATATAAGACTTAGCATTGAAATCGAGATAATAGAGTAGATAACTTGGATCGGGGAGCAGAACTTCCCAAAGCAGTAATAACAATATTAATAAGCAAGAAATAAAATGTTATTGAGCTTTTGAATAGTACATAGAATGAGTTTGTCAGAAAATTTGTCCTCCTACGATGGCTGTTGAGCCCACTATTTATAGTTGCCATAGGGAACAAGGTCCTAGGATCAAGCCCCTCTTAAATGACAAATAAGAGGGCCATTGAAGAATGTGTAACAGTAGGCTATGAATGCCATATTCTTTATAACAGACTATGTACTTAATGCTACAGAATATTCTCCACTGAATATTACTGGGTGACAGACATTTATTTGTCTTTATGAGCAACATTCCCTTCAGGGACAACCGAGATTGCTACCCCTGGATTTGATTTCCACCTGTCTCGCTTTCCATATGTCCCGGTTCCACATGCCGCTTAATTATGCAAGTATTTAATATGAATATATTTTTTTCTATATAGATAGTTCCCCTGTTTTCCAGTGGCACATCTTCATGTCACCGGGAAGTTGATGAAGATACCAATACCTTTATTGGCAGAAATTCTCTGACCCCTTCTGAAAATTTTCTGACGCTTAATTAGATGCACGTCTCTCCGCATTTAATATTCCGAACATGCGTCATCCCACGATTCAGCAATACTTTCGCCGGTTCTCGAGATAATCATGGTCATGATTTTAGCCGCCTATTCTTTTACTTGTACGCTTCAATCTTCTTCTTTTATACTTCATAATTTTTCGAACTCTCTCAAACTCTCTTTACTCAACTCACTCTTGCTTTAAACTTCCTTTAACTTCCTTCTTCAGAGAAAGCCTCACTTTCTTCTGGTAACTATGGCCTCCTCTTCTAAAAACTCTAGTTCTTCAAAGAACAAAGAAAACACGTATGATGATGCTCCTCTTACAGTAAGTACCATTATCCCCATAAAGCTCACTACGACTGAGGACTTCGAAGAGAAGTTCCCTTATGCTAACTCCCGCATATGGGCTGTTAGTATATGCTTCTTCCATTTGTTATTCCAGTATCCCTGCTATGAAGGAAGAATATAGTTTCCATGATTTTAACATCATCGCTCCTGATCTAGTGGAGGGTAACCTTCTCCAAGAATGATTTTACGTACGTTTACACGTATCTATTCACTTTGGGCCTGTTTTCATTGAGCGAGGGACTTGACTCCGTAATCTTGGAGTTTTGCTTCTGTTACCAAGTCTGCTTGGCACAAGTGAGCCCTTATGTGTGGCGGACGGTAGCTTGTCTTCGGCGTTTATGCGAGGAGACGGGGGAAGAGCTCTCCCTGGCTCAGTTGATGAACCTTTATTCCCCTAAGATTTTTCGTGGGGGAATGATAAACTTCAGCAAACGTGATCACCATGCTTTGCTCACCAGCATGGATGATGGCAATGATAATGGATGGATGAAGCAGTTCGTTGTAGCTTCCACCATGGACATTAGCACAGCCACAATTCCATCCTTTCTTGAATCATGTAATCGTACTCGTAAGTTCAACGTCTGTCCTTTCTTCTAGTTAACAGTTGTCCCATGCTATCACTAATCATTCTTTTTCATTATTTCAGCAACTCGGTAGATATCATCAGGGGTTAAAGGCTTGGATCAATGGGTCTAGAAGATTTTAGATGTCACTACACCTGAGACCCGTTGGTGGAAAGAACTGGCCCTTAAATACGGGTGAAAGACCAAAAATCATGATAAGTTGTACTTATCTTGTTTTTACTTCACGTATAGGAAAACTGACTAACTTTTCCTTCTTGTTGAACTTAGGTCTTCCGCAGGGCTCTGTTACCATCCCTGAGGAGGACATTTTGGCTGATCCTGCTGATGCGACGAGGTTGCTGTATGAGGCCTTCACCCGACCGGGTGTCATCGGAGTCCCCTTCGGTTCAAGTGCTTACTCCCAGAGTCCCCAGTCGGAGAACAAGTAATAAAAAAGGCGACGTTCCTCTACGGCCGAGGGTAAAAATAAAAAGGTGAAGAGCATCACGCTCGAGCCAGCCGCAGACGCTATGTGATCAATGATAATGGAGGAGCCAGTGATGAGGGGGATTCTCTACATAGAAGACGACTTTCATCAGCTCAACAAAATGCTCAATCTATTAAGCTAGTTACACCAACCTAGGACAACGTCCAGGTGCTCTAGGGGGAGTGTGATATCGTGAAAGATGTCAACTCTCGCTTTCGAGTACCAGTTGATTTTCCCGGTACTGTGAGGTTAGGTACCGGGTCTCTTTCATCTTCGGTTGATGAGCAACCAATAACTAGCACTGCTTTTTGCCGCATCTGCTTCTTAACCTACAATGCCATCAGCTTCATCTCCTTCTTTGCCAACCTTGCCTTCGCCACCAGCAACTGCTATATCATCTCCACTAGCCGCAAACGTCCGAGAGGAGGATGTACCTCCTTCCTAGTCCCAGTTCATGAGAATTTGGGGCATAACTATTCGTCCCCCTCCGTAGATCCTTAGAGGAGGAGAATCGTCTCCCTCTCGGTTTCTACCGAATGCCATATGCTGTCCCAGTCGGTGTAACTTACCAATTATCTGAAGCCTCTAGCTTTAAAGAATGATAGGAATAAAATACAGTCTCTCATGGAAGAGTTTATGGTGAACAATGCCATGTATAACGCAGCGGCGGTATGATCTTTGTTCCCTATGTTGTTTCTTCTATCTTTGTTATGATAGGATTTTTAATTTGTACTTATTGTTGCAGGCTAACTTCCTTGCTTTCAAGGGCCTTCAGAGGCTGATCCTTGATAAAGAAAAACTCACATCTGAGCGAGATCTATTGTTGGCCGAGCGGGATCAAATTGTTGCCCACCTCTTTGCACTAGAGGCTAGGGCTGTTCAAAACCGAACCAAAACTGTTAACCAAATCGAACTGATAGCGTATTGGCTTATTGGTATCGAGTTATTAGGGTGATGGATGGTAAATAGATTGAGATTTATAATTAACGGCTTAACAGTTTAGGGACGGATTACTCAATTTTCTTATCGGATAAACAGGTAACCCGTTAAGAATTTTTATATTTACACTTTTACCCCTATGTATATAAAGTACTATTGAAACCCTAAATGGATAAATTCCTAATTTCTATTTTCTAATTCTCGATTGTCTGCAGCCACCAGAGGCAGAGAAGTCGTCAGTCTCGTCTCTCTCTTGAACTGATAACTGAGAAGTCAAAAAATTAAAATCTCAATGATTAATACGTGTGTATGAGTAGTCTTGATGGTATTAAAAATTTGGTTAATACATGTATGATAGTATTAGTAGTCTTGAAGACTCTTCAATTAAAAAATACTGTTTGGTTAGATTTTAGATGGTATTAAAAAATTGGTATTGATTTGAAACTGTTTGGTATTGATTGAATAATTGTTCAAAAAATCTCTATTTTGTTTAGCTGATAAGCCGCCTGATAATTGTTAATCTGATACCAATCTGATTGTTGTCTTATTGGATGGCTAGCTGATTACTACATTTATAATTCGATAACCGTTAAGCCGAATAGTTAAGCATAATTATCTACTCGATCCGCCCGATAAGCACCCTTACTGGAGGCACAAGCTGTCAAGGCTATTAGGTTGGAGGCTCAGTTGCAACAAAGAGAGCAAGAAGTGGTGATCTTTAGCCAAGAGGCCACCCTGTTAAGGGTACAATTTGAGGAGTCCAAGCCAAACTGGGTCGAGGTCAAAAATGTTGTTCTTGCTGTTGTCGATCGTGAGGCTGCCTCGATTGAAAGAATAAATAATTTGGAGGCGGCCTAGAACTCCAAAGCTGAATAAGTTGTTGCCGCGGAGGAAAAGCATGCCCGAACGGGAAAAAGGTATAAGAAAGTCATGGAGCATAATAAAGTTTATAACTCCACTATTCGTGACCTTGATGTTAGCCTTCAAGCAGCTAGGATCTGAGTGGAATAACTTTGCGACCGAGGTTGACCAGCTTAAGGAAGAGCTTCAGCGCCAAACGGCTTCCCTCGTTGTTGAAAAAACATATTTTATGTACGACATAAGGAGGAAAACCTTAGAGTAGGCCAAGGTAGGTTTCATTGATTTTGATCCCGAAATCACCAAGGCCCATAAGCTGGAGTCAACTACCCGAAGGGGTCTCCCAGTCCAACTGGATATGACTGACTCTTCTGGTTCCGATTTTGAGTTCTCAGGTACTGAAGAGGAACCTGAAAGGGATGATGATGAAGGTCAAGACCTCGATCCGGCGGCAGATCCACCTACTTCTACCAAGGGTGCAAATGCTTCTCTTTCTCGGATTCAGGGGATGCAATAGTTTAGCTTTTTCTTTCCTTTTTGTTATTTACCTCATGTCACGCCTCCTTTTTAACTACACCCCGCAGGGGCGCAGAGGGATTAGGGGAGTTTTTCCAATTAAAGGACAATCGAAACGGAATTTATTATTTAATTCAGAGTCGCCACTTGGGAGATTTATGGTGTCCCAAGTCACCGGTGAATCCCGAATCGGGGAGAATATTGACTCTATATTATAATCCGCGAACCAGAAATACGGATAAGGAATTCTGTTAAGCCGGGAGAAGGTGTTAGGCATTCCCGAGTTCCGTGGTTCTAGCACACTCGCTCAACTGTCATATTCGGCTTATTTATCTGATTTTAATACATGTTGAACCTATGTGCAAATTTTAACTTTTTACCGCTTTTATTATTATTTTAAAAGATAATTGCAATGTTATTAAAACACGTTTTGAACCACGTCACGTCAATGCACCCATGATTTTGGACACGTTTTAACATCGTTGAGATTTGAATTTGGGTCGCATAAATGCGCACCCGAGTTTAGGGAAGTAATTTTATTAAAGGCGCGCCTAAAGAGACTAGTGTATTATTATTTTTGGGTAAAGCCGTGAAATTTTGCTAAACGGCCCATCCGAAATCTAAGTAATTTTACCAACACGTATAGAGGGCCCCGTAGCTTGTGTACTTTTGTTTGTCGAGGCTCGTCTCATTCATTATTTTTAAAGGAATTTGCAACGTCGTGGAAATGCATCTCGAACCACGTCACAATCAATGTACCCGTGATTAGAGACATATTTCGACTCCGTTGGGATTTGGATTTGGGTCACATAAATGTGCACCCGAATTTGAGAAGGTAATGTTATTTAAAGTACGCGCCTAAAGAGATTAACGCGTGGTTGTTTTGGGAAAAAGGTCGTGAAGTTCTCTAAGCGGCCGATTCCGAGTTCTAAGTAATTAATACGTACATTTGTGAGACCCCGCAATCTATGTGTTTTACTAGGAGAGGCTCATCTCGTTTATTTTAAAAGGATAATCCTAAAATGACTACATTTTTTCTATTTTTTTTTCTAAAAATGAAAGAAGAAAAAGTCCTAATTAAATTACATGCTTGGCAAGTTTGGGCCTCTTATTAATTATTAGATTACAAAAGATGCTTAACGGAAAATTGCACTCGAATTCATAGAAATGAAAAATTGTTTCGTGCCTTATTCTATAAGCTAAAATTGAAATTATATATATAAAAAAAATACGAGATTGCAAGTTTGGTTCTAGTGACTCGTAACGCCAACTGCTGAAGTTACCAATGTCTGCTCTAAAATAATTAACTCAAAGGCATATTAATTTTGACAATTGAAACCTACTCTATTGATTTTTAACTATTGCATTTACTAAGGAGGCATGGACTTACCGATTTCAATCTAACAACATGCTTAAACTATTCCTAATTTTTAACTTCAAACAAAAAAAATGCTATCATACAAATAAAACTAACTACAGCTATAAATACCACCTAATAGTTTATTATAACTATATCTTCAATTAATCCAAATCAATTGAAAACAGTCCAGCTATACAAAGCAGCAGAAATCTACATAACAGTAGTATACAAAATGTTCTAACTACAACCAGTAAAAAAAAAGAAAAGAAAAAGCTGAATCAAACTTCAGACTTCCATTTTTATATATATTCATGCTTCCACATATTTCAACTTACAATAGCCAGTGTTATAGTCGTGTACCTGGTATTGGAAACAAAAGAAGAGGAAGATGAGAAACAGCAGATGCAGTAGCAACACAACAACAACAACAAACAGCAACAGCCCAATAACAGATTAAAACCAGAAAAATCCCAGCAGTAACCAATGGAACAGTAACGAGAAACCCACAACAAACTCAGAAAAACCAGTTGACAACCCCAGCAATACCAAACTGAACCAGAGAACTCCCAGAAACAAACAGAGGCCAGAAATTAACTCAGAAATGAAATGAAACAGTACTTTCTGATTATCTATTCTTTAACTCTCAAAGAAGAACACTTTCAAGAAACTCTACTTTTTAACTGATTTTCAGCAATCAAAGAAGACTAGACTTCCTTCCTCTCAATATTGAATTCTTAGTATTGAAATCCGACCTGTTTTCACTCTCTAACTAACTGAACTTTTGTGTTAAAATCCAGCCACTTTCACTCTCAAACTAAACTGACCTCTTCAACATTAAAAGCCAGCCTATTTTTTATATTTCTAATACTGAATTTCTGATCTCCAAAATTCCCCCCTTAATTAGTCCAAATGCCTTCCCCTCTTATAGCTATTACAGACCTGCCCCCTCTTTAAAAATTAACTACCCAACCCCCTTGACCACTAAAATCTGCATATTTACACTTAAAACCCACTAAGGAATGCTTTTCCTTATTTTCCGCCCTAATTCCCTCTTGTTCCCCATTAACTTATTAATTTAAAGACATTTAATACCCCACTAACAAGACACTAACATTAAAATATTATCCTAACTGTTCCATTCCCAAATCACCCCTGAAACCCCTTAATATTACTGCCCTAATACAATCTATTCATCTGCATTAAAACCTTTAACTCTAAAATCTTTTCAAGCTAACAATTATCTAAAACTAATCTGATTAACAACTATAACCAATCCTCCTGACAACTGAATGACTAAGGTTGAATTCCAATTGAAACAAATGAACTGAATTTAAATCAAAACCAAACTAACACAATACAGAACTCAACAGAATCATTAAAGCTGAAGCTGAAACTAAATCAAAATCACCTGAATGCAGGGATTAAACTAACACAATTATAAGTCAAACCTATACAAGAATGCAGGATCATTGTCAGTATATTGACAATGCCCTGAAGCTAATTGCCTAAAGATCAGTACATACAACATTCGACCTCAAACAATTTGACGAAAACTACTAGTAAAACTGAATTAATCGACGATAACTAATTAACTGATTGCCTACAACAATTGACAACAATCAATCAGAAATAGATAATCAGGCAATTCAAGCGGCATTGACAAGAACAGGGATTTATAATAAGACTTAACTAATCGACGAAACTTATTCGAATCGATTACACAGCCTATAATTATACACAACAACGAGCAGAAATAAATTCGACCAAATAAAAGGTCTGAGGGAGAAGAACAGAACAATCGACAAAAAATTGAAAAATTAATATAACAATATTAAACAAATAAACAGACATTTAAAACATTAAAATAGAATAAAAGGAAAGAAGGAAAATACCTTAAATGGAACAGAGAACAGACGGACTTGAATTAACTCGGACTTGAACTTTTTGAGGTCAAACGGACTTTAATCGAGTGTTCTCAACTGAAAACACTTCGACTAAATTCCCTTCAATTTCGGACATAAACCAGTTTTGATTTTCTAGGGTTCTTACGTTTCGATTTGGGTTTCGAGTGTTTCTAGCCAGATTCGACCCAAACCAAAGGTGGTTTGGGCATGAGGGAGGTCAGGGGGTGCCAGGGTATGAATTTGGGGTGGATTGGTTTTGGTTCGTGGTTTGCTCGAATCTTCAATTGAAGATTCGAGAAGATGGGGGATGATTCGAAGGAAAATGAGTATGGGACTAGAATGAGGAAGTCTTGGGGAAGCTGTGGTGTGAAATTGGAGGCCATTGGACGAGATAGGGTTCCGGCCTGATTTTCGATCTAATATTCGAAGCACACGACTGGGATTCGAGGGATAAGAGTTAGGGATTCAGAATGGGGAGGTCGAGGGGAATCAATGGTGAAAAGATGGGGTCGTTTGGACCACCAGAACCTCCATGAGGCGATTTCCGGTGGGCGGAGCACGGTGGTAAGAGGCGGAGGGTCTGTTTGGTCTCTGAAGCTCAAAGACGAAAAGGTGAGGGGGGTTTGGCTTGGGGGGGGGGTTGTGGTATATTAAAATTGTTGATTTAATCAGGGCCGCTGGATGAATGAAATCCAACGGTCCTAATCGAGTCAATAATCAAAACGGGGTCGTTTCAACCACATGGGTGCTGGACCGGACCGGGTACAAGGTGGGTCGGGTCAGGGTTTGTGAATGGGTTAACTTCTGGACCATTTGATCAAGCTGATTCAACGGTCCAGATTGACATGACCAAAACGTCGTCGTTTGGTCGACGCTGGGGGCGGACCGGGTTGGGGCGAATTTGATTTGGGCTTTTCAATTTAAACTGAATTTGGCCCAAAATTCTGATAAACTATTTATTATTCTTTTCCTTTTATTATTCTAGAATTCTAATAAAATAAATATAAAAAAAAACCCAAACCTAAATTTAAACTTGATCAATTTATCCTAAAAATATTAATTAACTCTAAGTAGTAATTATCACAGAATAATTAAATACCAAATCACACCATTAAACACTAAAATGCAAAGTGCATTATTTTTTATGCTTTTCTTGTAAAAATACAATTTTACTAAAAATAAAATCCTAAATTCAAAATGCTATATTTTTGTACTTTTCCATTAATTTACACAAATAAACGTGTACACACAAATACAATCAATAGCTGAAAATATCACGAAAAATTCATAAAATTGCACACAAAAGAAAAACTATTTTATTTTGAATTTTTGGGAGTAATTTGTGTAAGGCAAAAATCACGTGCTCACACCTCATATTTTTGTACTTGTGCTTTTTGGCACATTGTTATATAGAAGTAATTTTTCGTTGAAGTATTGCGCAAGTTTTTCTCGTTGCGTTGAGTTATGCAAGGCCTCGGGTGCATTTTTCCCCGATAGCATTTGGATTCCGGGCATATGCTCTTTCGAAATCAACTCTTTACTGTGAGGGTTTCGTAAGAGAGGTCCCTTTTATGTTTATGGTGCTCTTGAAGAGTATGTCTCCTATTCAATTCGACACTAACATTTAAAGTACTTGTTTAACTTTCAAATGATAAAATTAATTCATCGTTTGGATAAGAAATAAAAAATAAAAGGACTTTACTTTATTCCTTTCATTTTCAAAAGTACATAAGCATTCATTGTACTAAAAAGAAATTACCATTATTTGTGGCTAATTTATACAACTTATTTCTACGGGGTTGATGGCGTAGTTCCCGTTCCCAATGATCCAACTTTGTTCCCGAATTTCGTAGTCCCGGTTCATGTGGCAGTCCTGTTGCCGTATTCTCATATCATCCCCCCTATTGTTCGAATACAAAGAATGCGAACTTGAACACTGGAAGTCTTGCTCCTTTGAAGATTCCACTAGTAAATGATTGGATAATCGTTGGTCCGATAGCAAGCTTCACTTTCCATTAGGAACTTTGCTACAGATCCAAAGATTACCTAACCACCATCCAATGACTTGCACTTGTGAATGGTAGGGTAACCTTTGGCCTGATAGCAATCTTTGTTTCCTGGTAGGAACTTTGTTATCGAGCAAAAGACTATCTAACCGGCTTGTAGTGGCTCATTTCTTGCTGCGTTGTCATTTAAATATATGGTTTCTGGTGACGATGCTTCCTTAGTAGTATGATTTTTGTTACTTCCTCATTAAAAAACTTGCCAGAAAAACCCAATTGGCACAAAAACTGAATGAAGGGAAAAAAGTGCAGCACAATACTTTCAGTATAGGTGGTGCTCATCAGCAATAGTGTCTTTTGAGATGTGCCATATTCCATTTTCTTGGAAACTTTACCCCGTCTTGATTTTCCAATTCGTATGATCCTTTCCCAGTGACAACTAAAACCTGGTATGGGCCTTCCTACGTTGGACATAGCTTTCGTGCATTTAGCTCCCGAGTATTTTGAGTTACTTTCCTTAAAACTAAGTCTCCTACTTTGAGATAACGGAGATTGGCTCTTCGATTGTAATATCTTTCCATTCTTTATTTTGGGCCGCCATCCTTATATGTGCCAAGCCTCTGCGTTCTTTGAGCAGCTCTAATTTGACCAATAATGCTTTGTTCCGAAAGTATCTCATGGTAGGTTCTCCTACTTCTACCGGGATCAAGGCTTCTGCTCCGTATACGAGAGAGAAAGGTGTCTCCCCCGTGCTTGATTTGGCCATTGTTCGATATGCCCATAACACTTTCGGTAGCTCTAGGGATATTTGCCTTTGGCTACTTCCAATCTCTTTTTTTAGATTTGAATAATCACTTTATTTGTCGGCTCCGCTTGGTGTTTGCGCTCGGGTGGTATGGCGATGATGTGATTCTTTTGATTTTCAAGTCTTCAAGGAGTTTTTTGACCTTTGCGCCTATATTGTGGCCCGTTGTTGCATGTTATCTGCTTGATATCTCAAACCTGCAAATTATGTTTTCCTACAAGAAATCTATCACTTCGCGCTCGCCAATTTTCTGGTAAGGACCTGCTTCAACCCACTTAGAAAAGTAGTCAGTTAAAATCAAAACAAATCTTACCTTACCAGGGGCCGACAACAGTGGACTGACTATGTCCATTCCCCACTTCATGGATGACCAGGGTGACAGAACCGAGTGCAATAACTCTATCGATTGGTGCATAAATGGTGCATGGCGTTGTCACTTATCGCATTTCTGAATATAATCTTTAGCATCTTTTTCCATCCAGGTCTAGTAGTATTCTGCCCTAATCAGCTTTAATACCAAGGAGTCCGCACTCGAGTGATTTTCACAGATCCCTTCGTGAACTTCTCTCATGATGTAATTAGCTTCGGAGGCTCCTAAGCATCGGGCCAACGGACCTTGAAAAGATTTTCTATGCAATTAACCCCCCCTAATGCAGTATCGAGCTGCTTTAGTGTGTAGTACCCGAGATGCCTTGGGATCTTCAAGTAGATTTCCATGCTTGAGATAATCAATGATCTCGCTCCTCATGTCCCAGACCAAATTGGCAGTGTTTACTTCATAATAGCCGTCTATGTCTAATACCGAATGCATAAGCTGCATGACTGTACTGGAGTCTGATCCCTTCATTTCTGTGGACGATCCCAGATTGGCTAGTACGTCTGTTTCCATGTTTTCTTCCCTCAGGATGTAGGTAATTGACCATTCCTTGAATCGTATGAGCAAAGCCTGGACTTTCGCAATATATTGTTGCATGCATTCCTCTTTGGCTTTGAAGAATCTGTAGACCTAATTTACTACCAGTTGGGAATCACATTTTATTTCTATGACCTCGGAGTCTAGTCCCTGGGCCAACTTGACTCTTGCAATCAAAGCCTCATAGTCTGCTTCATTGTTAGTCAGAGGAACAGTTCTTATGACTTGCCTTAGGATTTGTTCTGAAGGCGTGATTAGTACTACACCGAGTCCAGACCCTTTCACATTGGAAGCTCCATTCATGAACAAGGTCCAAACTCCTGATGTCGATTCTGACACCATCACTACTTCCTTGGTAGCCAAAGGCAGCAGTCCTGGACTGAAATCGGCCACAAAGTCGGCCAAAACTTGTAATTTAATCGCAGTTCTAGGTTTATACTCTATGTCAAATTCACTCATTTCGACTGCCCATTTGGCCGGTCGACCTACAAGTTCAGGTTTATGAAGGATATTTTGTAGGGGAAATATTGTCACCACGGCTGTCGGATGACATTGGAAATAAGGCCTAAGCTTTCGAGCGGCCACTACGAGGGCTAAGCCAATTTTTCCAGTTGTGGGTAGCGTGTTTCTTCTCCCATTAAAATTTTACTAACATATTAAATAGGGGATTGCGTACCTTCATATTCACGGACTAAAATGACACTTACCGCTACTTCCAAGATCGCTAAGTAAATCATTAACTATTCACCTTCCTCCGGTTTTGACAATAATGGTAGGCTTGATATATACCTTTTCAAATCCTTCAGATCCTGCTGGCATTCTAGAGTTCATTCGAAGTTATTCTTATTTTTGAGAAGTGAAAAGAAGTGAGGAAATTTTCTCGAAGACCGGGAAATGAATCTTCTTAAAGCGGCCAGTTTTCTTGTCAACCTTTGAAATTCTTTCATGTTTGATAGCTTGTCATGGATGTCCTCGATAGCCTTAATTTTATTGGGAATGACTTTGATCCCCGTTTGTGACATCAGGTTCTCCAAGAACTTACCGGAGCTGATTCCGAATGCACACTTTTCGGGGTTAAGCTTCATGTTGTGCTTCCATTGGATGTCAAAGGTTTCTTGCAGGTGTTAAAGATGATCACCTGCGTTCAAAGACTTAACTAGCATATCATCTACATAAACTTCCGTGGTTTTCCCTATTTATTTCTCAAATATTTTATTTGCAAGCCTCTAATAAGTGGTTCCGGTGTTCTTAAGCCCAAAAGGCATCACATTATAGCAATATGTGCCGAAGTTCGTTATGAACGAAGTTTTTCCTGATCCTCTAGGTTCATCTTGATTTGGTTGTACCCGAAGGAAGCATCGAGGAAACTTATCAACTCGTGCTTGGCCGTCACATCAATCAATTGATCAATGTTTGGTAATGGGAACAAGTCTTTTAGGAACGCCTTATTTTGATCCTTATAGTCTACGCACTTGTAAAATTTATTATTCTTCTTTGGAACTACTACTACGTTAGCTACCCAGTCAGGATACTTTACCTCCCGGATTGAACCGATATCAAGCAAACAAGTTACCTCTTCTTTGATGAATTTGTTTCTAATCTCGGATGTAGGGAATTTTTTCTGCCTTACCGGAGGGATGTTAGGATCCAGGCTTAGCTTGTGCACGGCTACTTCTGGCGGAACACCTGTCATATATGCATGCGATCATACAAAATAGTCAATGTTAACTTTAAGGAATTCTATAAATCCTTTCCTGAGCTCAGGGTTTAGTCCTGTCCCCAAGTGGAACTTCCTCTCTAAGAATTTCTCAAATAAAGCGACTTGCTCGAGTTCTTCCGTTGTGTATTTGGTTGCATCCATTTCTTCTAGTACCAGGAAATATCTTGGTACCTCTACACACAGATACCGACAATCTGGTAGTCGTTGGTCCCGTAGTACTTGCACCATAGATTAGGATCTCTCTGACTGGGATCGAATCTTATCGGCCTCGAGAACCGCGCTTCCTTAATATTTCTCATTGTCGATACTAGTTCCACCATGCTGACGTTAATATTGTATTCCGTTAGCCTGGGGTAGGTGGAGTCTCGCGAGCCCGATACCTCTTTATCCTATAATGATCAGTTATTCTGACTGCGATCAGCTCTGCTATCGGTTGCAAATCTGTTCGCCAACCGGAAACCTCTGACTCATCCTTCGACCCTTTCATAGGGCAAAAACCGACCTCTAGAAGACCGTTGGTCTATGTCGGAATCATCCTTCGATTTTTTCTTATTCTTCTCCCAGTCCCGACCCTTATTTGATGCTGGGAAACCGAGCTGGTCATCCTCGATTCTTATCTTTGACTCGTAGCGATTATGTACATCTACCCACGTTGTTGCTTGGAACTTGAGCAGACTTTCTTTAAATTTTTGGGAATCGTCAGAACTCCTCGGATTCATACCTTTAGTAAATACCTCAGCTGCCCATTTGTCCAGTATGGCTGGTAGCATCATCCTTTCCTTCTAAAACCTGGTCACGAACTACCGCAGCAATTCGGACTCTCCTTGTGCAATCCTGAATATGTTGACCTTTCGGGCCTATACCTTCCTGGCCCCGGCATAAGCCTTGATAAAAGAATCTGCAAGCATCTCGAAGGAATTTATTGAGTGCTCGGGCAAGAGTGAATACCACGTCACGGCCCTTTTCGTGAGAGTCTCCCTGAACATTTTCAACAAGATTGACTCAATTTCGTATTGAGCTAAGTCATTTTCCTTCACCGCCACTGTATAAGTGGTGATGTGCTCCTGATGGTCCGAAGTTTCATCTTATTTTAGGATGTCTAGCATCTTGAACCGATTCGGGATAAAATCCGATGCCGCGCTCAATTTAAATGGCAAGTGAGTGTATTTCTTTGAATTCAATCCTTTCAATACTGGTGGTGCACCTAGAATCTTATCTATTCGACCATTTATTTCCCTCATAAACCACATGAGTTCGGTTTTAAAGGGATCATTCTGATTGTTATTACCGAATCCGCTATCGTTCCCTTGGCTCTGTCGAAATCGACCTCGCCTCTCGGGGTAATGTTATCAATCCTTTGTGTATGTTTGGTTTGCGGGAGCATCGGGAAAAATTGGACCTCGTTCATTCACGTTATTGGAAGCACCCGATAATGCCCGCGTTAACTCCGTCATGACCTGATCCTGTCGCGAGAGATGGCCCATAATAGCTTTGTTGCTCCCTCGGGATTCTTACTGTTTCCACGACGTGCTCGTCTTCAGCATCACCGAGAGTTGCCTCTCGAGCATATCGTGGATATTGCCCGTCATGAACCAACGCGGTCTCATCCCCTCGTTGCGGGTATCACTGATTGAGTCTTCATGCTAAGATTGATTGCCTCGGGCCTCAGTGTTGTGTGCGACGTTGACATCGTTATCTGCCTTTTTTATGATTTTTTCTAAGAAACAAAGAATCAAACAAATTAGTAACAAATACAAGGATCAACTCAATTACGCAATTGTCTAAGCCCCACGATGGGCGCAAACTGTTTACCCGTAAAACGGTACGGTTGAATTTATATGTAGTTAAAAGACAAGCGAATCGATTTGATCCCAAAATGATAAATAAATTAAATAAGAATGCAAAACTTAGCGTTGAAATCAAGACAAGACAATAGATAGCTTGGTTCTCGGAGCAGAGCTTTCAAAGGCAGTAATAACAATATTAATAAGCAAGAAATAAAATGTTATTGAGCTTTTGAACAGTATATAGAATGAATTTGTCAGAAAATTCGCCCCCCTACAATGACTGTTGAACCCACTATTTATAGTTGCAACTAGGGAACAAGGTCCTAGGATCAAGCCCCTCTTAAATGATAATTATGAGGGCCATTGAAGAATGTGTAACGGCATGCTACGAATGTCATATTCTCTGTAACGGACTATGTACTTAATGTACAGAACATTCTCTATTGAATATTACTTGGTCTCAAGCATTTATTCGTCTTTATGAGCAACATTCCATTTGGGGACAACCGACATTGCTGCCCTCGAATTTGATTTCCACCTATCTCGCCTTCCATCTGTCTCTGATTCCACGTGTTGCTCTATTATGCGAGTATTTAATATGAAAATATTTTGCCCTGTACAACTGTGAATCTATTTATTAACTTGAGATTGTTGTGGTAACCCATAAAATTCAAATCTTGGATCCGCCTCTACGAAGGCCTTTAGCGAAATGTCGTTCGCCTTTTTTTACCCCTTTAAAATAGAGTTCATTTTGGACAAAATCGACATTTAAAAATTATTTTGTAATATTAAGAAATTTTAAATCAACTAAAGATTGTGCTTTAAATTCTTTCTTATTTGAACTAGGTAAAAAAATATTAATATTTAGGACTTTAAAATTAACTAAAAAATTACTTTATATAGATCGTTTAAAAAAACGGAAGGAAAACTATCAACAACCCCAATTCAGGAACAAACCATTGGGAAGGATTAATGATACGTGCATTAAAAAATTATTACTAATTTATGTAATTTTCCTTATATAGACCAATGAAATGTTACTTATGCTATTACGAGGAGGAAAAACATAAATGCCACAAAGTTAAATGATGGAAACCATTATAGACATGAACAAGACTTTTCAAATAAATACTATGAGATAGTGATTACTTATTAATATTAATTTGTATAATTTATCTCATACTATTATATATGAAAATTACCCTCAATAGTTTCAACAAGTATTACTATAAAAATAAGAGAGAGAGAGAGAGGAGTTGGAAATAATAAAAAACACAAATAACTTTATAAACAAAAATATCCAAACTTAAATATCAGATTGATTTTTTATGCTTGAAACTTATAATTCTAAATAAAATTATAACTATAGTCAAATATTTAAAACTTCTAATGAGTTAATATTAATAATTTCAATCAACAAAAATTAAATCATTTCTTTTAATAAGAATAAATATTAAAATCTTGAATAACGAATTACAAAAATTAATCCCATTCAATTTCTTTCCAAATTCATAATATAAGTAAACTCTTTTTTTAGTTGACAAAATGTGACGACCCAAAGGGCTCATCACCTGTTGCTAATCGAATCCTATGTCTCTAAGGCCTTGAAAACCTCATTTAGGATTGCCCCGATTTGCGTGCGCGGTCCGGGCACGTAGTCGGAAAGCTTAAATATGAAATTCTGTGAAAAATGCTAAGTTTTGATATTAAAATGAATAAATTTGACTTCGGTCAATATTTTGGGTAAACGGACCCGGACCCGTGATTTGATGGTCTCGGAGAGTCCGTAGGAAAATATGGGACTTGGGCGTATGCCCGGAATTGGATTCCGAGGTCTCAAGCCCGAGAAATGAAATTTTTGAGTGAAATTGTTTTCTTGAAATAATTAAGGAAATTGGAAATGAAATTTGATTAGAAGACTATGGTATCGGGCCCGTATCTTGGTTCCAGCGCTCGGTACAGGTTTTATATATATGTTTTGAATCACTCCTGTAAAGTTTTGTTAAAAACGGACGTTGTTTGACGTGATCCGGGCCCTAATTGGGAAATTGATGTTTAAAAGGAAATCTGAGAAAAATTTATTGATCTTGAGGCTTGATTCGATGTTCATGATGTTATATTGATGATTTGATCACAGGAATATATTCGTAGAGTGTTTTTGAGGTAGTGTGCATACTTGGGTTAGAGCTTCGAGGGCTCGGGTGAGTTCCGAGTAGGTTCCGGGATGCTGTAGACTTAAAAGACCAGATGTTGCAGGTTCAGGAAAATATTGCAGGCCACTGAACCCTTTAGCGTGGCTCGTGAGGAATCGTGTGCGGCCGCGGTCGCCTTTGCGTGGTCCGCGGTGGGTGATGTGCGGCCGCGGTCAGCGCGGGGCAAAGATCCGCAGATCTTCAGGAGGGGCCAGCGCGGCTGCGGTTGGCTTAGCGCGGCCCGCGGCGGGGGCTTCAGAGGGGTATTAATTTACGTGAATTTCAGTTTTATTTTTACACTTTTCAAAACCCCAAAACATAAGAGGCGATTTTCTAAACAACTTTTCTTCCCCAAAATGATTGGTAAGTGATTTCTAACTCATTTTCTTCTCTAAAATTGGGGATTTGGACCTCAATTTGGGGTCCGATTTCAAAACAAATTATACATCTGGATTCGTGGGGGAATGGGTAAATGGGTTTGGTCCGAACCTCGGGTATCGATCACGTGGGCCCGGGGGTGATTTTGACTTTTTGAGTAAAACTTTGGGAAAAGTCATCTTTATGCATTGGGGTTGATTCATTTAGCACTTGTTGATGTAATTAAGTAACTTGTGACTAGATTCGAGTGGATTGGTGGTGGAATCAAGGGGGTAAAGCTATAATTGAGGCTTGAGTGGTGTTCAAAGCTTCGAGGTAATGGTATGGTCTAACCTTAGCTTGAGGGATCAGGAGTTGAGTCTTATTTGCTACGTGCAAATTGTTGAGTACGACGTATAGGCATGGTGACGAGTATCTATATGTTGGTGTCTAGCATGACCGTGAGTCTTTATATTGCGGATATTCTGATTTATTGTATCTTCTATATGATGATTTCTATATATTGTAACAAGCATATGAAAGAAATTATGATCCTTAAACTTCGAGGAGCATTGGCTCGAGTTATGATACGAATCATGAAAAGATACGAGATGATTGAACCCCTATGGAACGTTGGCTCAAGTGGTAAAGTGAGATAAGAAGTGAAAGTGAAAGAAAGAGAAAGATTTATTAAATTGCTCCCTTGCTGGGATGGTTGTTGCTTTGTTGACTATCTCCCTTGCCGGCATGCTGAGAATATTAATATTGTTTCCTTGCCGGGATTTAGCTGTTTAATTGTATTCCCTTGCCGGGATTTCTACCATTATTTGTCTACTCTCTTGCCCCTTTGTTTGTGATTGTTGTTTGGGTTTGGAAGAGTATTAAAGCACGAAGGGTGATGCCGTGCATTGTTTGCTATTGTGAAGAAAGAGTGTAAAACACGAAGGGTGACGTCGTGCCGTACGATGTACCATTCTGTACCGATATTCATTGATTATATGGTGAGGAAAGAGAGTAAAAGCATGAAGGGTGATGCCGTGCACATTTTTATTATATGATTGCTTTGGTGAGGACGAGAGTGAAAGCACGAAGGGTGATGCCGTGCATTTATTGGTTTCTGATTCCTTATTGAACTCCGAGTCATTGTTTCTTTCATTTCTTGTTGTTATTTGGTTTACTTCGAGTTTATAGATTCCCCTACCCTATTTGCCTTGTGATTTTTGTTTGGGTGAGGAAGAGCGTAAAACACGAAGGGTGATGCCGTGCAAATTGTTGACTTGTTGATATTCTAGCTTTGTTGCTTCTTTCTTTATTGAGGATTCTATTTGAAACTGTTATCTTCCCACAACATGTTTCCCCTTCCTACATTTATTGGTTATTTCTGTATCTTTTTTCCGCTATATATATATATATATATATATATATATATATATATATATATATGGAGTCTGGTCCTAGCCTCGTCACTACTTCGTTGAGGTTAGGCTGGACAGTTACCAACATATGGAGTCGGTTGTGCAGATACTACACTCTGTGCTCTTTGCACAGATCTAGGTCTTGGACAGCAGCAGTAGCACGGGAGCCAACCTTCAGTCCAGTGAGACACCGAGGTAGCCTTGCAGGCGTCCGCATGCCCGGCGTCTCCTCTATCTTTTATTTCAGTCTCTTATATCATGTTTCCGAGACAAACAATTTATATTTTTCTTTCAAACGGTTGTATTTAGTACTCTTAGAAGTTCGTGAGTAATGTGACACCAGTTCTTGGGTAGAGGCATAGGTTGATTTCCGCATTATTTTTCAGTTTCTTAAATTTACGTCTTCCGCATATTTATTTAATTGCGTTGTTCTTCATGCTATAACTGATAATGGTTAAAAGGAGTAAATTGGTTAATGAAAGAGGTCGTTAAGGGTTGGCTTGCTTAGCTCCCATCAGTAGGTGCCATCACGATTCCTGAGGGCGGGAAATCTGGGTCGTGACAAGTTGGTATCAGAGCTCTAGGTTGCATAGGTCTCACAACTCATGAACAAGCTTAGTAGAGTCTGAGGGATCGGTACATAGACGTCTGTATTTATCCCAGAGGCTACAAAGTTAGGAAAATTTCACATTTGTTCTTTCCTGTCGTGCGAATATGTTCCTCAAATGCTAATTGAATTCCTACTCTGTTCTTTCGCAGATAGCGAGAACATGCGCTTCCTCATCTACCACTCAACAGCCCGAGCCCCCTGCAGAAGCTCCCACTAGGGGCAGAGGGCGAGGCCGAGGCCGTGCTAGAGGTCGAGGTAGGGTCAGAGCTCAGCCCCGAGCAGCAGCACTAGTGGCGGAGCCTCAGGTTGATTTTGAGGAGGAGTTCCAGCCCCAGCAGTTCTAGTGGTCCCAGCTTAGGTCCCAGAGGGGTTCATTGCCACCCCAGTTCTTCAGGACGCTCTGGTACGATTGGTGGGCCTCATGGAGAGTGTCACCCGAGCGGGTTTGCTTCCCGTAGCACCAGCCACTTCTCAGGCTGGAGGAGGGGCTCAGACTCCTGCTACGCGCACTCCAGAGTAGGTAGCTCCCCAGATTCAGGTTCCAGCGGTTCAACCAGCTGTGGCAGTTCAGCCGGGTGTAGTGGCTCAGACCGGCGATGGAGCGGCTATGTCCGTCGATGCTTTGTAGAGACTGGATAGGTTCACCAAGCTCTTCACTTCTACATTCAGCGGTGCATCTACTGAGGATCCCCAGGATTTTCTGGATAGTTGTCACGAGGTTCTTCGGAACATTGGGATCATTGAGACCAATGGAGTTGATTTTGCTACCTTTTGTCTGTCTGGATCTGCTAAGACTTGATGGAGGGATTATTGCTTAGCTAGACCAGCCGGTTTGCCATCTTTGACTTGGGAACAGTTCACAGAGTTGTTTTTAGAGAAGTTTCTCCCCATGACTCAAAGAGAGGCCTTTCAGAGGTAGTTTGAGCGCCTCCAGCAGGGTTCCATGACGGTCACCCAGTATGAGACCAGGTTCATCGATCTAGCTCGCCATGTTCTTGTCATACTTCCCACCGAGAGAGAGAGGGTGAGGAGGTTTATTGATGGTATTATTCAGCTGATTCGTCTTCAGATAGCCTAGGAGGCCGGGAGTGAGATCACTTTTCAGGAGGCGACCAATGTGGCCCGCAGAGTTGAGATGGTTCTATCACAGGGAGGTGGTCATGGGTCGGATAAGAGGCCCCGTCATTTAGGCATATTTAGTGGTACCTCGTCTGGAGGTAGAGATTCATATGGTAGAGGCCATCCTCCTAGGCCCTTTCAGTCAGCTCTCCAGGTCTCACATGGTACTTCAGGTGGTCGTGGTTGTCAGACGCATTATTCTGATCAGCGGCCTTATAGTGCGCCACCAGCTCCCATCAGTGCACCGCCGCTTCAGAGTTTCCGAGGTGGTCATTCAGGTCGACAGAGCCAGCAATTTCAGCAACTGAGGGCTTGTTACACTTGTGGTGTTCTGGGTCACATTTCCAGGTTTTGCCCTCGAGCACCGGGTAGCTCTCAGCTTCAAGGTTCTCATGCGATGGTACAGGCACCAGGTGTTCCACAGCCTACCCAGCCAGTTAGAGGTGGGGGTAGAGGTGCTAGAGGTGGAGGTAGAGGTCCTGGAGGTAGAGCTCAGGCCGCCAGAGGTGGAGGCCAGCCAGCAGCAGGCCGTCCCAGAGAGGTAGTTCAGGGTGGTGGGGCCCAGCCCCGATGCTATGCCCTTCCAGCTAGGCCCGAGGCTGAGGCTTTAGATGCAGTTATTACAGGTACTATTCTAGTTTGTGATAGAGATGCTTCAGTGTTATTTGATCCGGGGTCTACATATTCGTATGTGTCATCTTATTTTGCACCGTACCTGGTCATGCCTAGCGATTCATTGAGTATTCCTATTTATGTGTCTACACCGGTAGGTGATTCTATCGTGGTCGATCGAGTTCATCGTTCTTGTATTGTGGCGATTGGAGGTCTTTAGACTCGTGTTGATTTGTTGCTTTTAGATATGGTCGATTTCGATGTTATATTGGGGATGGACTGGTTATCCCTGTACCACACTATCTTGAATTGCCATGTCAAGACTATGACCCTAGCATTACCGAATTTGCCCTGTTTAGAGTGGAGAGGGACTCCTGGTCATTCTACCCGCAGTGTCATTTTGTACGTGAAGGCTCGGTGTATGGTCGAGAAGGGGTGTTTGGCTTATTTGGCTTATGTTCGTGATTCCAGTATTGAGGTCCCCTCTATTGATTTTGTGCTCATGGTTCGCGAGTTTCCTGAGGTTTTCCCTTCAGACCTGCCAGGTATGCCACCCGACCAGGATATTGATTTTTGCATTGATTTGGCTTCGGGCACCCAACCCATTTCTATTCTACCATACCGTATGTCCACGCCTGAGTTGAAAAAATTGAAGGAGCAGTTACAGGACTTGCTTGAGAAGTGTTTCATTAGACCCAGCGTTTCGCCTTGGGGTGCGCCGGTGTTGTTTGTTAAGAAAAAGGATGGTTCGATGAGGATGTGCATTGATTACCAGCAGTTGAAGAAGGTCACAATCAAGAATAAGTATCCACTGCCAAGGATTGATGATTTGTTCCTCAGCTTCAGGGTGCCAAGGTATTTTCAAAGATTAACTTGAGATCTGGCTACCATCAGTTGAGGATTAGGGCATCCGATATCCCTAAGACGGCATTCCGTACTCGGTACGGGCATTATGAGTTCTTGGTTATCTCATTCGGGTTGACAAATGCCCCAACATCTTTTATGGATTTGATGAACCGAGTGTTTAGGACTTATTTGGATTCGTTCATGATCGTCTTCATTGATGATATTTTGATATATTCCCGCAGTCGGGAGGGGCACGAGCAGCAGCTCAGAGTGGTTCTTCAGACTCTTAAGGATAGTCAATTATATGCTAAGTTTTCGAAGTGTGAGTTCTGGTTGAGTTCGGTTGCATTTCTGGGTCATATTGTGTCCACAGAGGGTATTCAGGTTGATCCGAAGAAGATTGAGGTAGTCAATAACTGGCCTAGACCAGCCTCAGCTACAGAGATTCGGAGTTTCTTGGGATTGGCAGGCTACTATCATTGGTTCGTGGAGGGGTTTTCATCTATTGCAGCCCCGATGACCAGGTTGACTTAGAAGGGTGCCTAGTTCAGATGGTCAGATGAGTGTGAGGCAAGCTTTCAGAGGCTTAAGATAGCTCTGACTACGGCACCGGTGTTAGTTCTGCCCACAAGTTTAGAGCCTTACACCGTTTATTATGATGCATCTCGCATTGGGCTTGGTAGAGTGTTGATGCAGGAGGGCAAGGTCATTGCCTATGCTTCGAGGCAGTTGAAGATTCATGAGAAGAACTATCTAGTGCATGATTTAGAGTTGGCCGCCATTGTTCACGCATTGAATATTTAGAGGCATTATCTGTATGGCATGGCATGTAAGGTGTTCACTGATCACAAGAGTCTTCAGTATTTGTTCAAGCAAAAGGAATTGAATTTGAGGCAAAGGAGGTGGTTGGAATTGTTGAAGGATTATGATATCACTATCTTATATCACCCGGGAAAGGCCAATGTGGTGGCCGATGCTTTGAGTAGAAAGTCAGCCAGTATGGGCAGTCTTGCTTATATTCCAGTCGGTGAGAGGCCGCTTGCTTTGGATGTTCAGGCTTTGGCCAATCGATTTGTGAGATTGGATATTTCTGAGCCTAGTCAAGTATTAGCTTGCACGGTCGCTCGTTCTTCATTATTGGAGCGTATCCGTGATCGACAGTTTGATGATCCCCATTTGTGTGTCCTTAGAGACACGGTGCAGCGTGGAGGTGCCAAGCAGGTTACCTTAGGTGATGATGGATTTCTGAGATTGCAGGGTCGAGTTTGTGTGCCTAATGTGGATGGGCTTCGAGAGTTGATTTTAGAGGAGGCCCATAGTTCCCGGTACTCTATCCATCCGGGCGCCGTGAAGATGTATTAGGATTTGCGACAACATTATTGGTGGCGTAGAATGAAGAAAGATATTGTGGAATATGTGGCACGGTGTTTGAATTGTCAATAGGTTAAGTACGAGCATCAAAGGCCTGGTGTTTTATTTTAGAGGATTGAGCTTCTCGAGTGGAAATGGGAGCGGATCACTATAGATTTTGTTGTTGGGCTTCCGCCGAACCGGAGGAAGTTCGACGCAGTTTGGGTCATTGTTGATAGGCTGACCAAGTCAGCGCATTTCATTCCTATGGCAGTCTCCTTTTCATCCGAGAGGTTAGCTGAGATCTATATGCGGGAGATTGTTTGCCTTCATGGTGTGCCGGTGTCTATCATTTCGGATCGAGGTACACAGTTCACCTCGCGTTTCTGGAGAACAGTTCAGCGAGAGTTAGGCACCCAAGTTGAGTTGAGTACAACATTTCATCCTCAGACGGATGGACAGTCCGAGCGGACTATTCAGATATTGGAGGATATTCTTCGGGCTTGTGCTATTGGCTTCGGAGGTTCGTGGGATCAGTTTTTGCCTTTAGCAGAGTTTGCCTACAACAACAACTACCAGTCAAGTATCCAGATGGCTCCTTACGAGGCTTTATATGGTAGGCGGTGTCGATCTTCGGTTGGATGGTTTGAGCCGGGAGAGGCTCAGTTGTTGGGTACGGATCTGGTTCAGGAGGCCTTGGACAAGGTAAGGATCATTCAGGATAGGCTTCGTACAGCTCAGTCCAAGCAAAAGAGCTATGCAGATCGCAAGGTTCGAGACGTGGCTTTTATGGTTGGTGAGCGGGTATTGCTCTGAGTGTCGCCTATGAAAGGCGTGATGAGATTTGGGAAGAAGGGCAAGCTTAGCCCTAGGTTTATTGGTCCATTTGAGATTCTTGACCGAGTGGGAGAGGTGGCTTATAGGCTTGCATTGCCGCCTAGCTTATCAGCCGTGCATCTAGTTTTTCATGTGTCTATGCTCCGGAAATATCACGGCAATCCATCCCACGTGTTAGATTTTAGTATTGTCCAGTTGGACAAGGACTTGTCCTATGAGGAGGAGCCAATTGCTATTCTAGACCGGCAGGTTCGTTAGTTGAGATCCAAGAATTTATCCTCTGTTCGTGTTCAGTGGAAAGGTCAACCCCCTGAGGCTTCGACCTGGGAGTCCGAGTTCGACATGCGGAGCCGTTATCCTCATCTATTTCCCGACTCAGGTACTTCCTTCTTTTGTCCGTTCGAGGATGAACGGTTGTTTCAGAGGTGGAGAATGTGACGACCCAAAGAGGTCATCACCTGTTGCTAATCGAATCCTGTGTCTCCGAGGCCTTGAAAACCTCATTTAGGGTTGCCCCGATTTACGTGCGCGGTCCGGGCGCGTAGCCGAAAAGCTTAAATATGAAATTCTGTGAAAAATGCTAAGTTTTGATATTAAAATGAATAAATTTGACTTCGGTCAATATTTTGGGTAAACGGACCCGGACCCGTGATTTAACGGTCTCGGAGAGTCCGTGGGAAAATATGGGACTTGTGCATATGCCCGGAATCGGATTCCGAGGTCCCAAGCCCGAGAAATAAATTTTTTGAGTGAAATTGTTTTCTTGAAATAATTAAGGAAATTGGAAATGAAATTTGATTAGAAGACTATGGTATCGGGCCCTTATCTTGGTTCCGACGCCCGGTACAAGTCTTATATATGTTTTGAATCACTCCTGTAAAGTTTGGTTAAAGACGGACGTCGTTTGATGTGATCCGGACCCTAATTGGGAAATTGATGTTTAAAAGGAAATCTGAGAAAAATTCATTGATCTTGAGGCTTGATTCGATGTTCATGATGTTATATTGGTGATTTGATCATAGGAATATGTTCGTAGAGTGTTTTTGAGGAAGTGTACATACTTGGGTTAGAGCTTCGAGGGTTTGGGTGAGTTCCGAGGGCTTGGGTGAGTTCCGAGTAGGTTCCGGGATGCTGTAGACTTAAAAGACCAAATGTTGCAGGTTTAGGAAAATATTGCAGGCCTCTGAACCCTTTAGCGCGGCTCGCGAGGAATCGCGTGCGGTCGCGGAGGGGCAAGCGCGGCCGCGGTCGCCTTTGCGCGGTCCGCGGTGGGTGCTGTGCGGCCGCGGTCAGCTTTGCGCGGTCCGCACGGCGCAAAGATCCGCAGGTCTTCAGGAGGGGCCAGCGCGGCCGCGGTCGGCTTAGCGCTGCCCGCGGTGGGGGCTTCAGTGGGGTATTAATTCACGTGAATTTCAGCTATTTTTACACTTTTCAAAACCCCAAAACATAAGAGGCGATTTTCTAAACAACTTTTCTTCCCCAAAACGATTGGTAAGTGATTTCTAACTCATTTTCTTCACTCCTTAACATCGTTTAACATGATTTCAACTTAAAATCAAAGATTTTCATGGGGGAAAATGGGTGTTTTGGGTAGAGCCTAGGTTTTCTCTAAAATTGGGGATTTGGACCTCAATTTGGGGTCCGATTTCAAAACAAATTATACATTTGGATTCATGGAGGAATGGGTAAATGGATTTTGGTCCGAACCTCGGGTTTCGACTACGTGGGCTCGGGGGTGATTTTGACTTTTTGAGTAAAACTTTGGGAAAACTCATCTTCATGCATTGGGGTTGATTCATTTAGCACTTATTGATGTAATTAAGTAACTTGTGACTAGATTCGAGCGGATTGGTGGTGGAATCAAGGGGGTAAAACTATAATTGAAGCTTGAGTGGTGTTCAATGCTTCGAGGTAAGTGTTTGGTCTAACCTTAGCTTGAGGGATTAGGAGTTGAGTCTTATTTGCTACGTGCTAATTGTTGAGTACGACGTATAGGTATGGTGACGATTATCTATACGTTGGTGTCTAGCATGACCGTGAGTCTTTATATTGCGGATATTCTGATTTTGTTGTATATTCCATGCCTTAATGATGATTTCTATATATTGTAACAAGCATGTGAAAGAAATTATGATCCTTAAACTTCGAGGAGCATTGGCTCGAGTTATGATACGAATTGTGAAAGAATACGAGATGATTGAACCCCTATGGAGCGTTGGCTCAAGTGGTAAAGTGAGATAAGAAGTGAAAGTGAAAGAAAGAGAAAGATTTATTAAATTGCTCCCTTGCCGGGATGGTTGTTGCTTTGTTGACTATCTCCCTTGCCGGGATGGTTGTTGCTTTGTTGATTATCTCCCTTGCCGGGATGCTGAGAATATTGATATTGTTCCCTTGCCGGGATTTAGCTGTTTAATTGTATTCCCTTGCCGGGATTTCTACCATTATTTGTCTACTCCCTTGCCCTTTTGTTTGTGATTGTTGTTTGGGTGAGGAAGAGTGTTAAAGCACGAAGGGTGATGCCGTGCATTATTTGCTATTGTGAAGAAAGAGTGTAAAACACGAAGGGTGATGCTGTGCCATACGATGTACCATTCCGTACCGATATTCATTGATTATATGGTGAGAAAAGAGAGTAAAAGCACGAAGGGTGATGCCGTGCGCATTTTTATTATATGATTTCTTTGGTGAGGACGAGAGTAAAAGCACGAAGGGTGATGCCGTGTATTTGTTGGTTTCTGATTCCTTATTGAACTCCGAGTCATATTTTTTCTTTCATTACTTGTTGTTATTTGATTTACTTCGAGTTTATAAATTCCCTTACCCTATTTGCCTTGTGATTTTTGTTTGGGTGAGGAAGAGCGTAAAGCACGAAGGGTGATGCCGTGCAAATTGTTGACTTGCGATTCTTGTTGATATTCTGGCTTTGTTGCTTCTTTCTTTATTGAGGATTCTATTTGAAACTGTTATCTCCCCACAACATGTTTCCCCTTCCTACATTTATTGGTTATTTCTGTATCTCTTTTCTACTGTATATATATATATATATATATGAACTGCACAGGTTTATTTGGAGTCAAGTCCTAGCCTCGTCATTACTTCGCTGAGGTTAGGCTGGACACTCACTAGCACATGGGGTCGGTTGTACTGATACTACACTCTGTGATCTTTGCACAGATCCAGGTCTTGGACAACAACAGTAGCGCAGGAGCCAACCTTCAGTCCAGTGAGACACCAAGGTAGCCTTGCAGGCGTCCGCAGGCCCGACGTCTCCTCTATCTTTTATTTCAGTCTGTTATCTCATGTTTCCGAGACAAACAGTTTAAATTTTCTTTCAAACGGTTGTATTTAGAACTCTTAGAATTTTGTGAGTAATGTGACACCAGTTCTTGGGTAGAGGCATAGGTTGATTTCCGCATTATTGTTCAGTTTCTTAAATTTACGTCTTCCACATATTTATTTAATTCCGTTGTTCTTCATGCTATAACTGATAATGGTTAAAAGGAGTAAATTGGTTAATGAAAGAGGTTGTTAAGGGTTGGCTTGCCTAGCTTCCATCAGTAGGTGCCATCACGATTCTCGAGGGCGGAAAATTCGGGTCGTGACACAAAAGTTTTCAATATACAAATTAGATATTATATAGGAAGAGCATTTGTGATGGAGAAAATAAAAAAAATAATCCAAAATTGATTAAAATACAGTAACAAGCATCAAATGCGAAATCCTATAAAGCTCTTGAATAAATTCATACATATAGTTTCATACACGAAGAATTAAGAAAAAAGAGTTGTAAAAGAAATTCTGCATTTCGAGGCCTTAAAAACCTCTTTCTATCGCACTTCAATTTGCGTACGCAGTCCGAGCGCGTAGCCGGAAAGCCAATATGTGAAAATCTGTGAAAAATGATGAATTTTGACTTTAAAATGAATTAAGTTGACTTCGGTCAACATTTTGGGTAAACAGACCCGGACCCGTTAGGAAAATATGGGACTTGGGCGTATGCCCGGAATCGAATTCCGAGGTCTCAAACCCGAGAAATGAATTTTTAAATGAAATTATTTTGCTGAATTAATTATGAAGTAAAGAAGAGAATTTATGTTTGAAACCATTGGTATCGAGCCCGTATTTTGGTTCTGAAGCCCGATACAGGTCTTATATGCGATTTAAGATGAGTCCTGAAATTTGGTAAGAAACGGACTTGAAACGACGTGAATCGGACCGTATTTGAGAAAGTTGGAAAAATTTGAAGTTCTTAAGAAATTTCATGATTTTGATGCTAAATTCATAGTTGTTGATGTTATTTTGGCGGTTTGAATGCATGAGAGAGTCCGTATGATTTTTTAGGTTGGTGTGAATGTTTGGTTTGGAGCCCCGAGGGCTCGGGTGAGTTTTGGATAGGCCAAGGAGTAGAATTGGACTTGGGAAAATTGTAGGTTTTCAGCTGGTATGATCAGGTCTGCAAGCTTCGCAAATGCGAAGAATGGACCCGGCAGCCTGAGTCGCAAATGCGACTGTTTTCTCGCAAATGCGATTTCGCATTTGCGAATGGTCTCTCGCAAATGCGATGATGACCGGAAAGCTGAGTGGGTCGCAAATGCGACATTTTCTTCGCAAATGCGAAAGTCCCAATTGCGAACCCTGATCGCAATTGCGACATCAGAGACCTGTAAATTCACACTTAGACGCATTTTCAACCATTTTTCATATCTTCTCAAAACATAAACTCCCTAGGGCGATTTTTCAAAGGCAAGTTCTTCTCCAAATCGATTGTAAGTGATTGCTAACTAGTTTTCTTCAATCTTTAACATCTTTTCACATGACTTCAACTCAAAATCAATGATTTTCATGGGGAAATTGGATGTTTTGGGTAAAACCTAGGTTTTTCAAAAATTGGGAATGTGGACCTCGATTTGAGGTCCGATTTCAAAACAAATTATATATTTGGGTTCATGGGTGAATGAGTAATCGTGTTTTGGTTCAAACCTCGAGTTTTGACCATGTGGGCCCGGGTGCGATTTTTGAGTAAAACTTTGAAAAACATATTTTCATGCATTAACATTAATTCATTTAGCGTTTATTGATGTAATTAAGTAACTTGTGGCTAGATATGAGTGAATTGGTGATGGAATCAAGAGGTAAAGCGATAGTAGAGACTTGAATTGTGTTCATAGCATCAAGGTAAGTGTTTGGTCCAACCTTAGCTTGAGGGATTAAGAGTCGTGTCTTATTTGCTACGTGTTAATTATGGAATACGACGTATAGGCATGGTGACGAGTGTCTATACGTCGGTGTCAAGCATGCACGTGAGTCTTGTATTGTAATTGTTATGACTCCGTTGTGGTTTATTGCGCTTCATATGAGGATTATCATCATTGTTCCCATGCCGGGATGTTATTATCATTAATGTTACTTTGCTGGGATATTATTATCATTATTGTTCCTTTGCCGGGATATTATTGTCATATTATTGTTCCCTTGTCAGAATGTTTGTTTTGATATTATTGATCCCTTACCGAGACCCTTTTGTTTGATTGTTGTTGATAAAAGAAATGGGAGCGGGTTGCACGCCTACAATGGTAATATAAGAAATGGGAGCGGGTCGTACGCCTGCAACGGTAATGTGTGAAATGGGAGCGGGTTGCACGCCTACAACGATAATATAAGAAATGGGAGCGGGTTGCACGCCTGCACCAGTAATATGTGAAATGGGAGCGGGGTGCATGCCTGCAACAGTAATATGTGAAATGAAATCGGGTTGCACGCCTACAACGGTATTACGTGTGTGCTTGTTTCTTCTATTTCCTTATTTTTTGCTGGTAATTGAGTTATGGCATTCCTTATGTTTCACTATTGTCGTTCTGTCGTTACCTGTTACTCCCCGCAGTATGTTTCCCCCGCCCAATTTTAATTGTAATTATCTGCTTCTATTTTCGCTGTATATGATTTAACTACACAGGTTTATTTAGTAGTCGGGTCCTAACCTCATCACTACTTCGTCGAGGTTAGGCTAGGCACTTACAAGCACATGGGGTCGGTTGTGCTGATACTATACTCTACACTGTGTGCAGATACTAATATCGGAACGCTTGGACCTCAGTGAGGGTGCTATTTTTAGTCCACACAGGCGACCCAAGGTAGTCCTACAGACGTCCGCGGGCCTTGGCGTCACCTCCTATCTTTCCTTTATCCTGTTTCCTTTATTTATTTCAGAAACAATGTATCTTTTATCTTTTAGACTTTGTATGTAGTATTCTTAGACCGTCTGTGAAACTATGACACTAGTTCTGGGAAGTCGATGCTCAAGCAGTTGTATTGGATACATATTCAGATAGTCTATTGCATTTCTTCCGCTTATTGTAAATTTCGATGTCTACACGTTATTGCTTCATAATTGTTAAAGAATATAAAAAGATAATTTGTTCAAACAGTCGGCTTGCCTAGCTCACATTAGTAGGCGCCATGAAGACTCCCGAGGGCGGGATATCCGGGTCGTGATAGGTTGGTATCAGAGCTCTAGGTTGCATGGGTCTCACAGTTCACGGACAAGCTTAGTAGAGGCTGAGGGATCGGTATAGAGACGTCTGTATTTATCCCCTAGAGGCTACAGAGTTAGGACAAACTTCACATTTATTCTTTCATGTCGTGCGGTTTGGTTTCTCAGTGCTAATTGAACTTCTACTCTATTCTTTCGCAGATGGCGAGAACATGCACTTCCTCATCCAACGATCAGTAGCCCGAGCCCCTAGTAGCAGCTCCCACGAGGGGTAGAGGGCAAGGCAGTGCTAGAGGCCGAGGTAGGGGTAGAGCTCAACCCAAAGCAGCAGCACCAGCGGCGGAGCCTCGGGTTGACTTTGATGATGAGGTTCCGGCTCCGACAGTTTCGGTGGGCCCATCTTAGGTCCTAGAGGGGTTCATTGCTACCCCACTACTCCAAGACGCTCTAGTCCATCTAGTGGGCCTTATGGAGAGTGTCACCCGGGCAGGCTTGCTTCCTGTAGTTCCAACCGTCTCTCAGGCTGGAGGAGGAGCT
This sequence comes from Nicotiana sylvestris, assembly GCF_000393655.2. Classification (NCBI taxonomy): domain Eukaryota; kingdom Viridiplantae; phylum Streptophyta; class Magnoliopsida; order Solanales; family Solanaceae; genus Nicotiana; species Nicotiana sylvestris. Next base: position 33,819,388 of record NC_091066.1, on the reverse strand, counting down.
CAGACCCTTGCTACTCGCACTTCGGAGCAGGTGGCTCCCCAGTTTTAGACTCCAGCAGCTCAGCCAGTTGGAGCAGTTCAGTCGGGTGTGGTAGCTCAGACCAGTGATGGATCAGCTATGTCTGCCGATGCTTTGTGGAGATTGGACAGGTTCACCAAGCTCTTCACTACTACTTTCAGCGTTGCATCTTCTGAGGATCCCCAGGATTATCTAGACATCTGTCAAGAGGTTCTCAGGAACATGGGGATAGTGGAGACCAATGGGGTCAATTTTGCCACTTTTCGCTTGTCGGGATCAGCCAAGACTTGATGGAGAGATTATTGCTTGGCTAGACCAGCCAGATCACCAGTTTTGACTTGGGAGTAGTTTACTCAGCTATTTCTAGAGAAGTTTCTCCCCATCACTCAGACAGAGGCCTATCGGAGGTAGTTTGAGCATCTCCAGTAGGGTTCTATGACCGTTACTCAGTATGAGACCAGATTTATTGACTTGGATCGTCACATTCTTATCATATTTCCCACCGAGAGAGAGAGGGTGAGGAGGTTCATTGAGGGACTTATCCAGCCTATTCGACTTCAGATGGCCAAGGAGACAAGGAGTGAAATTTCTTTTCAGGAGGCGGCCAGTGTGGCTAAGAGAGTTGAGATGGTTCTATGGAAGGGAGGTGGTCAGGGGTCTAACAAGAGGCCTCGTCATTCAGGCAGATTCAGTGGCGCCTCGTCTGGAGGCAGAGATTATTTTGGTAGAGGCCATCCACCTAGGCCTTTTCAGTCAGCACTTCAGGTTTCCCACGGTGCTTCAGGTGGCCGTGGTTCTCATATGCAGTATTCTGATCAGTAGTCCTACAGTGCACCACCAACTCCTATCAATGCACCGCTGCTTCAGAGTTTTCAGGGTCGTCAGCCCCAGCAGCTGAGGGCTTGTTTTACTTGTGGCAACACGAGGCACATTGCTAGGTATTGACCTCGAGCATCGAGTAGTTCTCAGCATCAGGGTTCTCGTGCCATGGTTCAGGCACCGAGTGTTCCACAGCCCGCCCAGCCAGCTAGAGGTAGGCGTAGAGGTGCTAGAGGTGGAGGTAGAGGTATTAGAGATGGAGCTCAGGCCACTAGAGGTGGAGGCCAGCCAGCAACATGCCATCCTAGAGATGTAGTTCATGGTGGTGAGGCCCAGCCCCGATGTTATGCTTTTCCAGCCAGGCCCGAGGCTAAGGCTTCCAATGCAGTTATCACAGGTACTATTCTGGTTTGTAGTAGAGATGCTTCAGTTTTATTTGATCCAAGATCAACATACTCCTATGTGTCGTCTTATTTTGCACCGTATCTGGTCATGCCTAGTGATTCTTTGAGTGCTCCTGTTTATGTGTCTACACCGGTGGGTGATCTATTATGGTAGATCGAGTCCATCGTTCATGTATAGTTGTGATTGGGGGTCTTGAGACTCGTGTAGATTTGCTTCTATTGGACATGGTGGATTTCGATGTCATATTGGGGATGGACTGGTTATCACCTTACCACGCTATCTTGGACTGTCATTCCAAGACTGTGACCTTAGCCTTGCCGGGTTTACCTCGTTTAGGGTGGATAGGGACTCTTGTTCATTCTACCCATAATGTTGTCTCTTATATGAAGGCTCGACGTATGGTCGAGAAGGGGTGTTTGGCCTATTTGGCCTATGTTCGTGATTCTAGTATTGAGGTTCCTTCTATTGATTATGTGCCTGTTGTTCGTGAGTTTCCTGAGGTATTTCCTTCAGACCTGTCGGATATGCCACCCGATAGGGATATTGACTTTTGTATTGATTTGGCTCCGGGCACTCAGCCCATTTCTATTCTGTCGTATCGTATGGCCCTGCCTGAGTTGAATAGTTGAAGGAGCAGTTGCAAGACTTGCTTGAAAATGTTTTCATTAGACCTAGTGTTTCACCTTGGGGTGCGCCTGTGTTGTTTGTAAAGAAGAAGGATGGATCAATGAGAATGTGTATTGATTACCAGTAGTTGAACAAGTTTACAATCAAGAATAAGTATCCATTACCGAGGATTGATGATTTGTTTGATCAGCTTCAGGGTGCCAAGGTATTTTTGAAGATTGACTTGAGATCTGGCGACCATCAATTGAGGATTAGGGAATCCGATGTCCCTAAGACAACTTTAAGCACTCGGTACGGGCATTATGAGTTCTTGGTGATGCCATTCGGGTTGACAAATTCCCCAGCAGCTTTTATGGATTTGATGAACCGAGTGTTCAGGCCTTACTTGGATTCATTTGTGATAGTCTTCATTGATGATATTTTGATCTACTCCCGCAGTCGGGAGGAGCATGAGCAGCATTTTAGAATGGTTCTTCAGACTTTGAGGGATAGTCAGTTGTATGCCAAGTTTTCGAAGTGCGAGTTCTAGTTGAGTTTAGTGGCATTCCTGGGTCATGTTGTATCAGCGGAGGGTATTCAGGTTGATCCGAAGAAGATTGAGGCAGTCAAAAACTGGCCTATACCAACATTAGCTACAGAGATCCGGAGTTTCTTGGGATTGGCACGCCAATATCGTCGGTTTATGAAGGGGTTTTCATGTATCGCAGCCCCGATGACTAGGTTGACCCAGAAGGGTGCCCAGTTCAGGTGGTCGGACGAGTGTGAGGCGAGCTTTCACAAGCTCAAGACAGCCCTGACTACGGCACCAGTGTTGGTTTTGCCTACAGGTTCAGGGCCTTATATAGTTTATTGTGATGCATCTCATATTGGACTTGGTGCGGTGTTGATGTAGGATGGCAAGGTCATTGCCTTTCTTCACGACAGATGAAGATTCATGAGAAGAACTATCTGGTTCATGATTTGGAGTTAGCAGCCATTATTCACGCGTTGAAGATTTGGAGGCATTATCTGTATGGCGTGGCATGTGAGGTGTTCACGGATCACAAGAGTCTGCAGTATTTGTTCAAGCAGAAAGAGCTAACTTTGAGGCAGAGAAGGTGGTTGGAGCTATTAAAGGACTATGCTATCACCATCTTATATCATCCGGGAAAGGCCAATGTGGTGGCCGATGCTTTGAGTAGGAAGTCAGCCAGTATGGGCAGTCTTGCTTATATTCCGGTAGATGAGAGACCGCTTGCTTTGGATGTTCAGACTTTGGCCAATCAGTTCGTGAGGTTGGATATTTCTGAGCCCAACCGTGTGTTGGCTTGTACAGTCGCTCGTTCTTCTTTATTAGAGCGTATCCGAGATTGGCAGTATGATGATCCTCATTTATGTGTCCTCCGAGACACGGTGCAGCACGGAGGTGCCAAGCAGGTTACCTTAGGAGATGATGGAGTTTTGAGATTGCAGGGTCGAGTTTGTGTGCCTAATGTGGATGGGTTTTGAGAGTTGAATTTAGATGAGGCCCATTGCTCCCGGTACTCCATTCATCCAGGCGCCACTAAGATGTATCAGGATTTGCGACAGCATTAATGGTGGAGAAGAATGAAGAAGGATATCATTGCATATGTGGCTCGGTGTTTGAATTGTCAGCAGTTAAGTATGAGCATCAGAGGCCTGGTGGTTTGTTCCAGAAGATTGAGATTCCTGAGTGGAAGTGGGAGCGTATCACTATGGACTTCATTGTTGGACTCTCACGGACTCAGAGGAAGTTCGATGCAGTGTGGGTTACTGTAGATAGGCTGACCAAGTCAGCACATTTCATTCCTGTGGCAGTTTCCTATTCTTCCGAGAGGTTAGCTGAGATCTATATTTGGGAGATTGTTCGTCTTCATGGTGTGCCCATGTTATCATTTCGGATCGAGGTACGCAGTTTACCTCACATTTCTGGAGAGCAGTTCAATGAGAGTTAGGCACACGGGTTGAGTTGAGCACAATATTTCATCCTCAGACGGACTGGCAGTCCAAGCAGACTATTCAGATTTTGGAGGATATGCTCTGAGCTTGTGTCATTGACTTTGGAGGCTCATGGGATCAGTTTTTGCCTTTAGCAGAGTTTTCCTACAACAACAACTACCAGTCGAGTATCCAGATGGCTCTGCATAAGGCTCTATATGGTAGGAGGTGTCGGTCACCGGTTGGATGGTTTAAGCTGGGAGAGACTCGATTGTTGCTTACGGATCTGGTTCAGGATGCCTTGGACAAGGTCAGGATTATTTAGGATAGGCTTCATACAGCTCAGTCCAGGCAAAAGAGTTATGCCGACCGCAAGGTTCATGATTTGGCTTTCATGGTCGGTGAACGGGTATTGCTTCGAGTGTCACCTATGAAGGGCGTGATGAGATTTGGGAAGAAGGGCAAGCTTAGCCCTAGGTTCATTGGCTCATTTGAGATTCTTGATCGAGTGGGAGAGGTGGCTTATAGACTTGCGTTGCCGCCGAGCTTATCAACTGTGCATCCAGTGTTTCATGTGTCCTTGCTTCGGAAGTATCACATCGATCCATCCCACGTGTTTGATTTCAGCACTGTCCAGTTGGACAAGGACTTGTCTTACGAGGATGAGCCGGTAGCTATTCTAGACCGGCAGGTTCGCCAGTTGAGATCGAAGAGTTTTCCTTCTGTTCGTGTTCAGTGGAAATGTCAGCCTACTGAGGCATCGACTTGGGAGTCCGATTCCAATATGTGGAGCCGTTATCCCCATCTTTTCCCCGACTCAGGTACTTCCTTCTTCTGCCCATTTGAGGATGAACGGTTGTTTTAGAGGTGGAGATGTGATGACCCAAAAAGGTCATCACTTGTTTTAAAAATAAATTCTGCATTTCGTGTCCTTAAAACCTCTTTCTGTCTTACCTAGATTTGCGTGCACAGTCCGTGCGCATAGCCGGAAAGCCAATATGTGAAAATCTGTGAAAAATGATGAATTTTGACTTTAAAATAAATTAAGTTGACTTCGGTCAATATTTGGGGTAAACGGACCTGGACCCGTGATTTGACGGTCCTGGAGGGTTTGTAGTAAAATATGGGACTTGGGCGTATGCCCGGAATCGAATTTCAAGGTCCCAAGCCCGAGAAATTAATTTTTGAAAGAAATTGTTTGCTGAATTAATTATGAAGTAAAGAAGAGAATTTATGTTTGAAATCATTGGTATGGGGCCCGTATTTTGGTTCTGGAGCCCGGTACAGGTCTTATATGTGATTTAAGATGAGTCTGTGAAATTTGGTAAGAAACAGACTTGAAACTACGTAAATCGGACCGTATTTGAGAAAGTTGGAAAAATTTGAAGTTCTTAAGAAATTTCATGATTTTGATACTAAATTCATAGTTGTTGATGTTATTTTGGTGGTTTGAATGCATGAGCGAGTCTGTATAATGTTTTTAGGTTGGTGTGCATGTTTGGTTTGGAGCCCCGAGGGCTCGGGTGAATTTTGGATAGGCCACAAAGTAGAATTGGACTTGGAAAAATTGCAGGTTTTCAGCTGGTATGATCAGGTTTGCAGGCTTCGCAAATGCGAGCTCGCAAATGCAACAAACCTTCACAAATGCGAAGAATGGACATGGCAGCCTAAGTCGCAAATACAACTATTTTCTCACAAATGCGATTTCACATTTGCGAATGGTCTCTCGCAAATGCGATGATGACCGGAAAGCTGAGTGGGTCACAAAAGCGACATTTTCTTCGCAAATGCGAAAGTCCCAATTTCTGAAGGGTTCGCAATTGTAAACCCTGGTCGCAATTGCGACATCAGAGACCTGTAAATTCACACTTAGACGCATTTTCAACCATTTTTCATATCTTCTCAAAACGTATACTCCCTAGGGCGATTTTTCAAAGGTAACTTCTTCTCCAAATCGATTGTAAGTGATTTCTAACTAGTTTTCTTCAATCTTTAATATCTTTTCACATGGTTTCAACTCAAAATCAATGATTTTCATGGGGGAAATTGGGTGTTTTGGGTAGAACCTAGGTTTTTCAAAAATTGGGGATTTGAACCTCGATTTGAGGTCCGATTTCAAAATAAATTATATATTTGGGTTCGTGGGGGAATGGGTAATCAGGTTTTGGTTCCAACCTCGGATTTTGACCATGTGAGCCCCGGGGCAATTTTTGACTTTTTGGGTAAAACTTCGGAAAACATATTTTCATGCATTAGCATTGATTCATTTAGCATTTATTGATGTAATTAAGTAACTTGTGGCTAGATACGAGCAAATTTGTGGTGGAATCAAGAGGTAAAGCGATAGTAGAGACTTGAATTGTGTTCGTGGTATCGAGATAAGTGTTTGGTCTAACCTTAGCTTGAGGGATTAGGAGTCGTGTCTTATTTGCTACGTGTTAATTGTGGAGTATGACGTATAGGCATGGTGACGAGTATCTATACGTCGGTGTCAAGAATGCCCGTGAGTCTTTTATTGTAATTGTTATGATTCCGTTGTGGTTTATTGCGCTTCATATGAGGATTATCATCATTGTTCCCTTGCCGGGATGTTATTATCATTATTGTTCCCTTTCCGGGATATTATTATCATTATTGTTCCCTTGCCGGAATGTTATTGTCATATTATTATTTCCTTGCCGGGATGTTTGTTTTGATATTATTGATCCCTTGTCAGGACCCTTTTTTTGATTGGTGTTGATAAAAGAAATGGGAGCGGGTTGCACGCCTGTAACGGTAATATAAGAAATGGGAGCGGGTTGCACGCCTGCAACGGTAATATGTGAAATGGGAGCGGGTTACACGCCTGCAACAGTAATATAAGAAATGGGAGCGGGTTGCATGCCTGCAACGGTAATATGTAAAATAGGAGAGGGTTGCACGCCTGCAACGGTAATATGTGAAATGGGATCGGGTTGCATGCCTGCAACGTTATTACGTGTGTGCTTGTTTCTTCTATTTCCTTATTTATTGTTGGTAATTGAGTTATGGCATTCCTTATGTTTCTTTATTGTCGTTCTGTCGTTACCTGTTACTCCTCGCAGCATGTTTCCCCCGCCCAATTTTAATTGTAATTGTCTGCTTCTATATTCGTTGTATATGATTTAACTGCACAAGTTTATTTGGTAGTCTGGTCCTAGCCTCGTCACTACTTCGCCGAGGTTAGGCTAGACACTTACCAGCACATGGGGTCGGTTGTGCTGATACTATACTCTGCACTGTGTGCTGATACTATACTCTGCACTGTGTGCAGATACTGATATCGGAGCGCTTGGACCGCAGTGAGGGTGTTGTCTTCAGTCCACACAGGCGACCCGAGGTAGTCCTGTAGACGTCCGCGGGTCTTGGCGTCACCTCCTCTCTTTCCTTTATCCTGTTTCCTTTACTTATTTCAGAAATAATGTATCTTTTATATTTTAGACTTTGTATGTAGTATTCTTAGACCGTCTGTAAACTGTGATACCAATTCTGGGAAGTCGATGCTCAAGCAGTTGTGTTGGATACATATTCAGATAGTCTATTGCATTTCTTCCGCTTATTGTAAATTTTGTTGTCTACACGTTATTGCTTTATAATTGTTAAAGAATATAAAAAGATAGTTTGATCAAACAGTCGGCTTGCCTAGCTCACATTAGTAGGCGCCATCACGACTCCCAAAAGCGGGAAATCCGGGTTGTGAGAAGAGTAGATTAATTAAAAACGGTTGAATATACTTTTTGTAATAGTAATTTATATTTAATCTGTTGGAAATAATTCCTATAGTATTTATTATATATTAAAGAAATAGAACAAATTGCATTTTGCTCGTGAGCAAAAAAGATGTCTCCTGTCAATTAAGTGATATGATTAAGAACTTATATGGGATAGAGTTTCGTTCTTTATTGAGTTAGCTAAATAGGATCAACAATTATTATTTTTAGAAACTTAAATTTTTAATTTTAACTTTTATTTTATAACTCAACTATAATTTTAATATAATATTTATGTAATTCTTTAAAATATTATATTTATTGAGATAAGGTAACATTCATCGCGCTGCTCTAATACTAGTGACAAATAATAACAAGAATGATGAATAAAAATATTAACAATAATAATGAAGTGATAACGATTATATCAAAAGGGCAACCTTGTTCTCAGTGGAGACCATGAATAGTGATTCCGTCACTATTCATCGGCCATAAATCGGATTCCGGCAAGGTAAGGTCACAATTTTAGTCCCAAAAGAACAACCTTGGCATTGTGATCAATCCCCATTTGTTTTTTTCCTAGAGCCATTAATCAATTCGCAACAAATCTTAATTTGTATTTCCAAGTTACTGTAGCATCGAGGAATATCTGCTGCTCTAGCAATTATACTTCGATTTGCAAGAGTGATCTTTTAGCTGAAAAGTTTTGAACAACAAATTTGGATTTGCTCTCAAGTTTGTAGCCAAAAACAACAACAGATCTTACAAATAGTTTTGGATTACTTCGATTTTACTGTAGCATCCAGAAAACTTTCTGGATGTGATATTGTTTCTTGCGTAGTAGGCAACCATGGATGCTGCAACCTCTCCCCAGCCTTTGGCTGTGGGAGAAGCAACTTAGAACACTCAAGAAACAGCTCAAAACAGTACGCCAAAACAGTCGTATGCTGAACTGATGCAACAATCCAAATCTGCGGCAGCTTCGTCAAAACTGGAGTTAATTCCAATTCATATGATCCATGGTGAACCAACAGTTGAATTCACAGTTGAAGAGGTGAACAAGTTCACCATCGAAGAGGGACTGCATCAGGCAGTAATTCTCAAATTTTCATACGGCAAACCTGACATCCAACAGTTACGGCAGATTATACCAAAACAACTTGACATCAAAGGTAAATGCAACGTTAGACAGCTAGAATATCGGCATATCTTGGTAAGATTTGATCTTTTTGAAGATTTTGTTCAGGTATTATCAAGAACAACTGGTTGTGTTAAGGAAAAGGGAGACGAGTTCTTCTTTAGGACTTTCCCATGGACCATGGGATTTAACCCTCGAGAAGATATGTCAAAGGTTGTGGTGTGGATTTCGTTTCCTGATCTGCCAGCCAATTTTTTTGCAAAAAAGTCGTTATTATCCATAGCTTCTGCTGTGGGAAAGCCTCTTGCAGTAGATAAGGCAACGCAAGATCGAACACGACCAAGTACAGCACGAGTTAAAGTCTTGATCGATTTAATGGACAAACATCCTAAGAGAGTCAAGATAAACATTGTTGATATGAAGTCTGGAAAAAATGTTGAATACTTCCAGCAGATCGTGTTTGATAATTTACCTAAATATTGTACGTGTTGTAAACATCAAGGACATGGAGAAAAATCGTGTCGTTGGAGGACAGAGGAAAAGAATGAAAAAGCACTTCAGGTGGAGGAATCTGAAGGACTGGGCAGTCTTGATAAACTAGAGGGTGATGCTAGGGATTTGTTGATTGCTATTCAAGTAGGACAATTGGTTGAAGGTGTTGAAAAAGCATCAGGCCAATCTGGAGACAAAGAAATTGATTGTGTTAATGTTGTGGATGGGAATCGAGCAGGTGTTGAATCAGCTGTTGTAAATGATAAAAAAGTTTCTGCTGAAGCAGGGCAAAATTTTGTTTCAGGTGCAAATATTCCAGTTGCTGCAGCCATTGCAAGAGTGTTTCAGGATTTGATGAATGCAAAAAATATTGCTGGGGAGTCTAAAGATGCAGCTATCGAATCTGGGCAACTTCAAATGATGATGGATGATAGTACATTAGCCTCAGCTGTTCGAGCATTTTTTAACAAAAATAATGCAGCAGTAGCAGAAATATTGGCTGAGCAGAGTTTACGAGTTACATGTGGTAATGCAGTAAATGGAAAACTATCAGCTATGGTGGTGTCAAACTTAGAACCTACTGTTCCTTCAGATGGTACAACTGATCGAGGTGGTGTTGGTGCAGTTGATGCCACTGGGAATATTGATATGCAGGAGGTAGAAATCAATCCAGATATGAGGTCAAGAAGTCTGGATAAACAATTGGTTGATTCCAGAAATCAATCCAGATATGATGTCACTATTCATCGTCAAGAAGATGCTTATGCGGTTGGTCAATCTCATGCGCATCAACACAAAGCTACAGTTGATGCACTGTTGGATCCAAATGCAGGACAATTCATGGCTGGAACGCAGCAGCTGATTACAGGCAGTCCACTACAAAAACAACAGCACTATGCAATCACTTCAAGCAATGCAACAGTAGACTTGGAGATTTCAAACCATGACCGGGCACTATTGGATGTTTTGGACAATCCAAAACCTTACAAATGTGCATACTCAGCTGGCGAAGATGATGCTTCTACTGATGATGATATTCAAGAGAGTGTCGATGAAGACTTACTCTCAGTTGGCTCACCACCTATGCCAAGAAAACAGAATGCATCGACTTCGCTTATCAAAAGCAAGCTTAACTACAATGCTCCTGTTTGTGTCCCTAGTACATCAATAATTGCAGCTGATGTTAATACTAATCCTGGGCAGCAGCAGTCCAATGCAAACACGACTGGGCAGAAGTAGTCCAATGCAAATACGACTGGGCAGCAGCAGTCCAATGCAAACGCGACTGGAGCTGTAGAATGGTAACTGATATACCTGCGATTTCGTTGGAGGACAGAAAGTTGCTGGATGCTTTGGGCAGTCCAAAACCACACAAAAATGCATACTCATCATTCTCAATAATGAACGCACTGAAGCAAAAATTTTCAGTGACAAACAGACATGAACCATGTAGTGCAAGGACATTGAAGAGGCATGAACCATTGTGGACGGTTATACAAGATGAAGCAAATCAAAAACTTGAGGCCAACTTACGCGTTGCCATCTCCGAAGAAGCAAAAGAGGAAGAATTTATTGAATCTTGTCTGGAAGACGCGGCTAGAACTGGAGTTTTCGCTCATAAGAACAGTGAAAAAAATAAGGTGACTCAAGAAATAACACTCAGGCAACTCCCAATGAGAGCTGAAAAGAAAAAAGGGGCTGCCCCATCCACATCTACGAAGTCCAAAAGATCCGACAAGAAATGAAGAACTTTGAAGATTATTTGAAGACAGTTCAAGAGGATTTTAAGGAAGTTCAAATTGAAGAACTCACAAGTTTGATAAATGAGGGGCAAGATACTAATTTCTACATTATTTTAGTTTATCATTTTCAAAGCATCATCACTTGTAATAGCGTCATAGAGTGTGTTATAAACTCTATGGCGATCATAGAGTACTTGGTACTTTCAAGTTCATATTTTTTACATGTTTGCTAGAAGATGAGGCTTTTTAGTCGCCTCAACGGGAATAGTATGGTAAGGTTTAGCTCGGTTTGTGTTGCCTTGGTCCTATGCCTTTGGAAATTATCCACACAGCTATGAGATTATATGCCCTCGTGAGACTTTGCAGGCAGCTACACCGTGAATCTTCTACATGAGGCTGCCATAAAGCAATGTGAGATGCAGAGGAGTGATTATATAGCCAAGGCATATGGGTAATAATTCCGGTGCTATTGTCCCCCTTATTTGTACTTTTCCTAATTGTTGTATTTTTCTTTTTTGTTATTAATAAAAACCTAACCCTAAGCGCTTGCCTAGGGATTGCCAAAAAAAAGAAGTGATAACGATTATGAATTTATGATAATAACAACAAGAATGGCGATAATAACTGTCTCAAAATAAGTATACATATTCAAATTGGTTGCGATTTGGAAAATTAAGTGCTTGATTTTAAAATATAAGAAGTAAACTCGTAAATATATAATAAATTTAATTGAGTAAAACATTCGAAAAAGTGAACGTAAATTGAGATTTTCAATAAATAAAAATAGCTCACATGCATTGATTCTTTTTAAACTTAATATACTTGTCACCTAGTTTTCTCACTTTTATTATTTAAAATTTTTGAAAGATGCATGTTTCAAAACAAAGAATTCTCTTCATTAGATAACAATGTAAATGAATAACTAAGAAAACTATAAGGGTCATTTTGTATTAAGATGGTATTAAATTTTTATACAAACACTATATCTTCTTATACCTCATACCAAACGACTCCTAACAATAATGAAGAGAAAAGTTTATTGCTTTTTTTTTTAACTTTCATAAAATAAAGTATATTGCAATATTTTTTATCTTTTATTTCAGCTTATTTTTAGATTATTCTACTTCAATTTATGTCAGTTTATTTAGTTATAGATGCACCTTTTATAACATGTCAGACCCTAGATAATTAAAATATTACACAACTAATTACCATATGCATAACATTTTTATTGTTAAGTACTTGATTTTAAAATATAAACGGCGTATCTGCAATTAAGTCACATTTTAATGATACTTAACATAATTTACTTTATCAATAATGTCAACTTTATTATATAATCTACAAGTTGCTTCCAAAGTCCAACCAAACTTCACCAATATCATTCTTAATTGGACTTTTGGTGTACTCTTTAGCCTCTAAATTCTAATCTTTGTGTAAGCAGCTAAGACCATATTGAACTTTTAAGACTATTGTCCTTTGTATATTTTTCATTTACATATTATGAACATCTAGAAACGGCAAATTTTAAATTTATTTTACTAATTTCTTTTTATTTAATTCTTTGATTCGATATTCATTAATCCAATTAACTTAGATTCCTACTCAAAAATTATTTTCAGGAATATATGCAATCAGTCTTTTACTTTTATATCTCTACTTGAATGAATATTCATGTTCACAATTCTTGGGAGAAAGCATCGATCATCAATAAAAAAAAATTCCTTCGTTTATTGAATACTGAATTTCAATTGCTTTTTACTCTCTTATTTTTTGGAAAAAAGAAGTAAACTTGGATATTAGAAACCCGATTTTCTTTAATATTGACTTTGACCACAAAAACTTTTTTTTGGTGAAACACTTTCTTCTCATTTAGGGGTCCTTTCATTTGAAGACAAATTATATTGGGATTAGTTATACTGATATTAGTTATGTTGGGACTAGTTATCCTACTATTATTTTTTATTGACTATTTGGTATATTGTATTAATCCTGGGATTATTAATTTTACTGTTTTATCCATGAAATTACTATTCTACCCGCTAGCAGGTATAAGTTATCCCGATACTATTTTTAATCCTTGATAGAATATATGAATCCACCAAACTATATAGAAACCAGGTCCTATATAGGTTTCCACAGATAACGCTAATGCAACAGTAAGTAAATGGAACAAGGAACTTTTACGTGGAAAAATCCCTGCTCAAGGGGATAAAAAACACGACCTACACTGCTCTGAAATCATGGTCGTCTTCTCACGCATGTCTTAAAATTCTTTGATATGCCTTTTTTTATCCCCTTGAGCAGGGAAGACGACCTACACGGTCATGTGATAGACCTCCTCTCAGCGGGAGGTAGCAGAACCTTGTTCACCAGCTCAAACAGGAGTTGATAGATAGGAAGCAAAGCTTTCTTATGCACCTGTTCCCCCCACTGCTCTGCTCCTTCCTTAACTATAGCATGCCTAAAGTTGGAGCCACATACATCTCTAACAGAAGACAGACCGTCAGCAGAAACCTTAAGTATGTCTCCTAGCAGAGCAGAGTCCATAACAATCTACCCCATTTACTAGAGCACAAATATGGTCGGATTCAATAGTGAAGAGGTTAGCATAGAAACTTTGGACCTCATCCTCATAAATCTTGGGCATATCCACTTTGAACAGATGTTTCCACTACTGAAATTCGACCATCTCAAGCATTTGCCTCATACCAACCATCTTAGATATTTCTGGGTCAAATGTGCGACCCCATAGGACTTTCTGGTACTGCAACCTTTCTTTACCAGACACACTTCCACTTTTCACTTTCTTCACAGAACCGGGTTCCTTCACATCCTCCAGTTTTCTTTTACAAGACTTTCTACTAGACTTACCCTTTTCCATTCGATTTCACTAGAATATCATCATCAGACATTGACTCTTCAATCACCACTTGCTTCAACTTGTCACCACTTTTCACGAACTTTTTACTAGGCGTTCCAACAGCCTCCTTTGAAGCACTTTCAGTAGATAGTTTCTTTTTCTAAGACCTCTTGACCAAGGAACTTGGTTCCTCTTGAGCTTCCTCATCCACTTCTACTACCGGAATATTCTTGTCACAAACAATATCTCCATCCTTCACCAGCCTCTTTTTCTTCTTCCTGTTACTCCTTTTACTCTTCTTCAAGGCAGACTCAAAAGCCTCCTTTTTCTGCAACCTTGTAGTAGGTCGCTTAGGAGAGGGCTCAGGAGTTTCTACTGGCCTCCTTCTAGCAATGAACGCACTCAGAGCAACATCATCCTGATCTTCTTCATCATTGGACCTCATAGCAGGAGCCACTACTTCCAAAGGCTCAACATCAAAGTGAGGAGAAGGAGTAGGGTCGAAACTGACCTGGGAAGAAGATTCCTGACCTATTTCCTTAAGAGAGGGGTCAGTTCCTTCAAGAGGGGTCCCAGTAGTCTCTTCTGGTACAGATTTTTAAAAGAGCGCCATTGTTCCTTCTCCTACCAACGACCGAGTCTCTTTCTCCCAAGACTCAGGCATAGTAGAGGTTTCCTCATTCACTATTCCTTCAGCAGAGATGGCCAGCACGTTTTCTATGGCCTCTCTCTCTTGATATTCCCTGGGTACAACATTATCCGAGATAGGAGTACCTGTAGACTGATCAAAAGTGTTCTCAAAGACCTTTTCTACTTGTGGAGTCGTACACTTTTCTTCATCTTTGCTTTGTTCTTTGAGAATCTCAGGCGATAGAGAAGAGATACTATCGATTTTAGGGATTTCTGAGTTATTTAACACTTAGAGAAAGAGTGTGGTCTGATGGAGCAGTGAGGGAGATGGAGGGTGGAGGAGAATCAGGTTTAGGTGCTTCAATTTCAACAGTGGTGGAAGGGGGAATGTTGAGAGGTGTTTCATTAGGAGCATAGGAGTCGATGGTTTTCTCTTCAATGGTGGGATTACCCTAGTTTCTTTGGTAATTTAACGTACGATCGCCCCTCCAACAAGAAAAGGTATAAATATGGAAACTTCTCTGCCATTTGGATCGGAGAATTTATGGAGGAAATCGGGTTTTAAATTCCCAAAAACCGCACGATTATATAGCCTAAGGGAATAGGTCGCGCCTAAAATCATCCCAAGCGCTGCTAATGTGGCTACTAAGTTATTTCTTTGGAAAGCTCCTACTAAGATGAGAAATTCCCCGATAAAGCTGCTGGATTGTTTGATTTTCATCCATGGTAGATGATTAGTTTGAAAGTTCTGGAGAGGCTGAGAAAGAAAAAGGTGATCATTTAAGGTTTGGAGATTAGAAGGTTTTAATGAAGAAAGAGGCAATTATGAAGTAGAGAGAGAAACGGGTTTTGAAATGGCGGTAGATATGTGGGAAGATGTAACATTTTAGAGGGAAGTGCAAGGATTTGAACGAAAAGATGTGACATACAAGGTCTGAAAAGGTTGATGACGTGGCATTCAAATTTTGTTTCTTTTGAGATATGTATGAGAAAAATACAAGACACTAACCCGTGGTACAAGAACCAGGCTCTTGACCGGTCTTTCAAAAATTCTCAACCCTTTTTTACCGCTCATGCATTGCCTCAGCAGCTTCTATAATCATCATACGTGTCTACCTATAACGGTATAGAGGTGAGTTAGACTTGGATGGAAAACACTTTAGCTAATTTTACCTGTATGTGATTTTTATAGCCATATAGTAGGAATCAAGTTCTTAATTAGGCTTTATTAGCCCAGTACCAGCCTACTTGTCACGACCCGGACTTCCCACCCTTGGGAGTCGTGATGGCGCCTACTAGTGAAAGCTAGGCAAGCCAACCAATTAAATTATTTACCTTGTTTCCATTCTAAATCCATTAACAATTAAGAACCAACAGTTATCAATCAACAAAATTTACTAAGCGGAAGGTTAAATTTCAAGTTTAATAATACTGCAAATACCATTCCATAACAAATCTACCCAAGACTGGTGTCATAATTTCACAGACTATCTAGGAGTACTACAAATAAAGGTCTGAAAGAAATAAATACAACATTGTCTCTGGAAATACATGAAAGAAATAGGAATAGTAGATAGAAGGAGACGCCAAGTCCTACGGACGCCTGCAGGACTACCTCAAGTCGTTTGATGAACAGGATACAGCAATCTCACTGCGGTCCGAAATCTACAGCACTGGGATCTGCACAAAAGAGTGCAGAGTGCAGAGTGTAGTATCAGCACAACCGACCCCATGTGTTGGTAAGTGCCTAGCCTAACCTCGGCGAAGTAGTGACGAGGCTAGGACTAGACTACCAAATAAACCTGTGCAGTTAAATAATATACAGCGGAAATAGAAGAAGATAATTATGACTAAAGTTGGGCGGGGAAAACATGCTACGGGGAGTAACAGATAAAAACAAAATAACAGTAGAGAAATGTAAGGAATGCTATAAATCAATTACCAGCAAAGAAAAGGAAATAAGAAGAACAAGTACACATGTAGTACCGTTGCAGGCGTGCAACCCTATCCCCTCTCATATAGTACCGTTGCAGGCGTGCAACCCGCTCCCATTTCATATATTACCGTTGCAGGCGTGCAACCCGCTCCCTTTTCATATGTTACCGTTGCAAGCGTGCAACCCGCTCCCTTTTCATATGTTACCGTTGTAGGCGTGCAACCCGCTCCCATTTCATATGTTACTGTTGTAGGCGTGCAACCCGCTCCCTTTTCATTTATCAATACCAATCATAACAGAATCCCGGCAAGGGAACAATAATATAACAATAACAACCCGACAAGGGAATAATACTATAACAACAACATCCCGGCAAGGGAATAATAATATAACAACAACATCCCGGCAAGAAAACAACAATATGACAACAACATCCCGGCAAGGGAACAATAATGATAATCTTCATATGAAGCACAATAAACCTCAACGGAGTCACAACAATTACAATACAAGAGTAACGGGCATGCTTGACATCGACATATAGATACTCGTCACCATACCTATGTGTCGTACTCCACAATTAACACATAGCAAATAAGACACAACTCATAATCCCTCAAGCTAAGGTTAGACCAAACACTTACCTCGATGCCACGAACAAAACTCAAGCCTAAACTATCGCTTTACCTCTTGATTCTACCACCAACTCGCTCGTATCTAGCCACAAGTTACTATATAATATTAATAAGTGCTAAATGAAACATTCCTAATGCATGGAAATAAGTTTTCTAAAGTTTTTCCCAAAAAGTCAAAAATCGACCCCGGGCCCGCTTGGTCCAAACCCAAAATTCGGACCAAAACTCGATTACCCATTCACCCCCGAGCCCGGATATATAATTGGTTTTGGAATCCGACCTCAATTTGAGGTCTAAATCCCCAAATTTCAATATTCTTAGGTTTTACCCAAAATTCCCCAATTCCACTATGAAAACCCTAGATTCTAGGATGAAATCTTGTAAAAAGAAGTTAAGGAGTAAAGAAAATGAGTTAGAAATCACTTACTAATATTTTGGAGAAGAAAGGTTGTTTGAAAAATCGTCACTTATTTTTTGGGATTTTGAAAATGAAAAATAACTGAAAATCCCTTTTAAATATACCCTTCTTAGACCCTCTGTGCGGACCGCACAAAAAGGAGTGCGGCCACGGAGCTCACAATGTTGACTGTAGTGACATGCTTTAGTATTTTGGCCATAACTTTCTCTACAGATGTCCAAATTGTGATTTCTTTACCTTTCTGGAAACTAGACACGAAGGGCTACAACTTTCGTTTTTGAATCATCTCAACTTCCTTGTAGATCAAATAATATAGACTTCCGAAGTCAGACCAGTGAAATTCTTCCTCACCGCGGACCACACAAAAAGGAATGTGGCCGCAAAGGCCCCTCCGCGGTCAGTACAAAATCAATGCGGTCAGCACTGGCGGGTTCAGAGATCTGCAACAGCTATGTTTTAAGCCTAAAACATCCTGGAACCTACCCGAAACTCACCCGAGCCCTCGGGACTTCAAACCAAACGTGCATACTAGCTCAAAAACATCATATGGACCTACTCGTGTGATCACATCATCAAAATAACATGTAAAATCATGAATTAAGCCTCAAAACTCAACATTTTCATCAAGAACTCTCAAAGTTCATAACTCTTCAACCGGAAGTCCAACTCACGTCAAATAAACTCCGTTTTCACCAAATTTCACTGTTATCTTTTAAATACTATAAAAAGTTTATACCCGGCTCCGTAACCAAAATATAGGCCCAATACCAATGGTTTCAAACACTAATTCTTTTCTTCATTTATTAGATAATTCCGCAAAACAATATCTTTCAAAAATTAGTTTCTAAGGCTTGGGACCTCGGAATTCATTTACGGACATACACCCAAGTCCCATATTTTACTACGGACCTCCCGGGATCGCCGGAACATGGATCGGAGTCCGTTTGCTCAAAATGTTAACCAACGTCAACCAAAAATTAAATTTTTAACTCTAGAAATTTCTATTTCTCATCTTTTCACATAGAAGGCTTTCCAGATATGGGTTCGGACCACGCACGCAGATCAAGGTGAGGTAAAAAAGAGATTTTTAGGCCTCAAAACACTTAATTTACTTGCAACACATCATCCTCTAAAACAACTGTTCATCCTCGAACGAACATAAGAAGGAAGTACCTGAGTCGGGAAAAAGATAGGGATAATGGTTGTGCATATCGGACTCGGACTCCCAGGTCGATGCCTCAGCAGGTTGACCTCTCTACTAAACACGAACTGAAGGGAAACTCTTCGATCTCAACTGACGAACCTGCCGGTCTAGAATAGCTACCGGCTCCTCCTCGTAGGACAAGTCCTTGTCCAACTGGACAGTGCTGAAATCTAACACGTGGGATGGATCGCCGTGATACTTCCGAAGCATGGACACATGGAACACTGGATGCATGGCTGATAAGCTCGGCGGCAACGCAAGTCTGTAAGCCACCTCCCCCACTCGATCAAGAATCTCAAACGGGCCAATGAACCTAGGGCTAAGCTTGTCCTTCTTCCCAAATCTCATCACACCCTTCATAGGCGACACTTGAAGTAATACCCGCTCACCGACCATGAAAGCCAAATCACGAACCTTATGGTCGGCATAACTCTTTTGTCGGGATTGAGCTGTATGAAGCCTATCCTGAATAATCCTGACCTTGTCCGAGGCATACTGTACTAGATCTGTACCCAGTAATCGAGCCTCTCGCGACTCAAACCATCCAACCGGTGATTGACACCGCCTACCGTACAAAGCCTCATAAGGATCCATCTTGATACTCGACTGGTAGCTGTTGTTGTAGGCAAACTCTGCTAAAGGCAAAAACTGATCCCACGAGCCTCTAAAGTCAATGACACGTGCTCGGATCATATCCTCCAAAATCTGAATAGTACGCTCGGATTGCCCGTCTGTCTGAGGATGAAATGTTGTGCTCAACTCAACCTGTGTGCCCAACTCTCGCTGAACTGCTCTCCAGAAACGTGAGGTAAACTGCATACCTCGGTCCGAAATAATAGACACGAGTACACCATGAAGACGAACAATCTCCCAGATATAGATCTTAGCTAACCTCTCGGAAGAATATGAGACTGCCACGGGAATGAATGTGCCGACTTGGTCAGCCTATCAACAATGACCCATACTGCATCGAACTTCCTCTGAGTCCGTGGGAGTCCAACAACGAAGTCCATAGTGATCTGCTCGCACTTCCACTCGGGAAGCTCAATCCTCTAAAACAAACCACCAGGCCTCTGATGCTCGTACTTAACCTGCTCACAATTCAAACACCAATCCACATACACAACGATATCCTTCTTTATCCTCCTCCACCAATAATGTTGCCGCAAATCCTGATACATCTTAGCGGTGCCCGGATGAATAGAGTACCGGGAACTATGGGCCTCCTCTAAAATCAACTCTCGAAGCCCATCCACATTAGGCACGCAACTCAATCCTGCAGCCTCAAAACTCCATCATCTCCTAATGTAACCTGCTTGGCACCTCCGTATTGCACCATGTCCCTAAGGACACACAAATGAGGATCATCGAACTGCCGATCTCGGATATGCTCCAATAATGAAGAACGAGCGACTGTGTAAGCTAACACACGGTGGGACTCAGAAACATCCAACCTCACGAGCTGATTGGCCAAAGCCTGAACATCCAAGGCAAGCGGTCTCTCACCGACCAGAATATATGCAAGACTACCCATACTGGCTGACTTCTACTCAAAGCATCGACCACCACACTGGCCTTTCCCGGATGATATAGGATGGTGATATCATAGTCCTTTAATAGCTCCAACCTCCTTCTCTGCCTCAAATTTATCTCCTTCTGCTTGAACAAGCACTGCAGATTCTTGTGATCCGTGAACACCTCACATGACATGCCATATAGATAATGCCTCCAAATATTCAACGCGTGAAAAATGGCTACTAGATCCAAATCATGAACCGAATAGTTCTTCTCATGAATCTTCAACTGACGCGAAGCATATGCAATAACCTTGCCATTCTGCATCAACACCGCACCAAGTCCAATATGAGATACATCACAATAAATTGTATAAGCCCCTGAACCTATGGGCAAAACCAACACTGGCACCGTAGTCAAGGCTGTCTTGAGCTTCTGAAAGCTCGCCTCACACCCGTCTGACCACCTAAACTGGGTACCTTTTTGGGTCAACCTGGTCATCGGGGTTGCAATAGATGAAAACCCCTCCACAAACCGACGATAGTAGCCCGCCAATCCCAAGAAACTCCGGATCTCTGTAGCTGATGCTAGTCTAGGCCAGTTCTTGACTGCCTCTATCTTCTTCGGATCTACCTGAATACCTTTTGCTGATACAACATGACACAGGAATGCAACTGAACTCAACCAGAACTCGCACTTCAAAAACTTGGCATACAGCTGACTGTCTCTCAAAGTCTGGAGAACCACTCTAAGATGCTGCTCATGCTCCTCCCATCTGCGGGAATAGATCAAAATATCATCAACGAAGACTATCACGAATGAATCCAAGTAAGGCCTGAACACTCGGTTCATCAAATCCATAAAAGATGATGGGGTATTTGTCAACCCGAATGACATCACCAAGAACTCATAATGTCCGTACCGAGTGCGGAAAGCTATCTTAGGGATATCGGATGCCCTAATCCTCAACTGATGGTAGCCAGATCTCAAGTAAATCTTTGAAAATACCTTGGCACCCTGAAGCTGATCAAACAAATCAACAATCCATGGCAATGGATACCTATTCCTAATTGTAACCTTGTTTAACTGTCGGTAATCTATACATATTCTTATTGACCCGTCCTTCTTCTTAACAAACGACACTGGTGCACCCCAAGGCAAAACACTAGGTCTAATGAAACCTTTTTTCAAGCAAATCTTGCAACTGCTCCTTCAACTCTTTCAACTCAGGCGGGGCCATACGATACGGCATAATAAAAATGGGCTGAGTGCCCAGAGCCAATTCAATGCAGAAATCAATATCCCTATCGGGTGGCATACTTGGCAGGTCTAAAGGAAATACCTCAGGGAACTCACGAGCTACCAGCACCGAATCAATAGAAGGGACCTTAGCGCTAGAATCACGAACATATGCTAAATAAGCAAACACCCCTTCTCGACCATATGCTGAGCCTTCATATATGAGATAACGCTACGGGTAGAATGCCCAGGAGTCCCTCTCCACTCAAGACGAGGTAGACCCGGTAAGGCTAAGGTCACGGTCTTGGCATGACAATCCAAGATAGCGTGGTAAGGTGATAACTAGTCCATCTCCAATATGACATCAAACTCAACCATGTCCAGCAGTAATAAGCCTACTCGGGTCTCAAGACCCCCAATCACAACTACACAAGAGCGATGAACACGATCTACTATAATAGAATCACCCACCAGTGTAGACATATAAATAGGGGAACTTAAAGAGTCACTAGGCATGACCAGATACGACGCAAAATAAGATGACACATAAGAATATGTAGACCCTAGATCAAATAGCATTGAAGCATCCCTACTACACACCAGAACCGTACCTGTGATAACTGTATCGGAAGCCTCAGCCTCAGACCTGGCTGGAAGAGCATAACATCGAGGCTGGGCCCTACCACCCTGGACTACATCTCTGGGATGACCTGCAGCTGGTTGGCCTCCACCTCTAGCGGCCTGAGCTCCACCTCTAACACCTCTACCTCCACCTCTAGCTCCTCTACCTCCATCTCTGGCTGGCTGGGCTGGCTATGGAACACTCGGTGCCTGAACCATGGCACGGGAACCCAGATGTTAAGAGCTGCTCGATGCTCGAGGACAATATCTAGCAATGTGCCTCGTGTCGCCACAAGTAAAACAAGCCCTCGGTTGCTGGGTCTGACGACCCTGAAAACTCTGAAGTGGAGGTGCACTAATAGGAGCTGGTGATGCACTGTAGGACTGCTAATCAGAATACTGCATGTGAGAACCACGACCACCTAGGGCACTGTGAGAATCCTGAAGTGCTGACTGAAAAAGATTAGGACGATGGCCTCTACCAAAAGTATCTTTACCTCCAAATAAGGCACCACTAAATCTGCCTGAATGACGAGGCCTCTTGTCAGACCCCTGACCACCTTCCTGCGACAGAACCATCTCAACTCTCCTAGCCACATTGGTCGCCTCCTAGAAAAAAAACTCACTCCCTGTCTCCTTAGCCATCTGAAGTCGAATAGGCTGAATAAGTCCCTCAATGAACCTTCTCACCCTCTCTGTCTCGATGGAAAGTATGATAAGAGCATGACGGGCCAAGTTGATGAATCTGGTCTCATACTGGGTGGTAGTCATAGAACCCTGCTAGCGACGCTCGAATTGCCTTCGGTAGATCTCTCTCTAAGTGATAGGGAGAAACTTTTCCAGAAATAGCTGAGTAAACTGCTCCCAGTCAAAGTTGGCGATCTGGCTGGTCTAGCCAAGCAATAATCTCTCCACCAAGTCTAAGCGGATCCAGATAAGAGAAAAGTAGTAAAGTCAACCCCATTAGTCTCCACTATCCCCATATTCCTAAGAACCTCATGACAGTTGTCCAAATAATCCTGGGGATCCTCAGAAGATGCATCGCTAAAAGTGGTAGTGAAGAGCTTGGTAAAACCTGTCCAACCTCCAAAGCCTCCGAAGATGTATATGATGTTGTTCGGCTGAAGAAGCGGTAAGTGACCTCGCCATCCGCGAAAGGACAAGAGTAGATGGTTCAATTTAGCATTGAGAGAACAAAATCACACGACAGGAAGGAATATATATGAAGTTTTTCCTAACATTGTATCCTCTAGGGGATAAATACAGATGTCTCTGTACCGATCCCTCAAACTCTACTAAGTTTGTCTGTGAATTGGGAGACCTAAGTAACCTAGAGCTCTGATACCAACTTGTCACGACCCGGAATTCCCACCCATCGGGAGTCGTGATGTCGCCTACTAGTGAAAGCTAGGCAAGCCAACCAATTGAATTATTTACCTTGTTTCCATTCTAAATCCATTAACAATTAAGAACCAACAGTTATCAATCAACAAAATTTACTAAGCAGAAGGTTAAATTTCAAGTTTAATAATACTGAAAATACCATTCCATAACAAATCTACCCAAGACTGGTGTCACAACTTCACAGACTGTCTAGGAGTACTACAAATAAATGTCTAAAATAAATAAATACAACACCATCTCTGGAAATACATGAAAGAAATATGAATAGTAGATAGAAGGAAACGCCAAGGCCTTCGGACACCTACAGGACTAACTCGGGTCACTTGATGAACAAGAAACAGCAATCTCAGTGTGGTCCGAAATCTATAACACTGGGATCTGCACAAAAGAGTGCAGAGTGTAGTATCAGCACAACTGACCCCATGTGCTAGTAAGTGCCTAGCCTAACCTCGGCAAAGTAGTGACGAGGCTAGGACCAGACTACCAAATAAACTTGTGCAGTTAAATCATATACAGTGGAAATAGAAATAGATAATTACGACTAAAGTTAGGCAGGGGAAACATGCTGCAGGGAGTAACAGATAGCAACAGAACAACAGTAGAGAAGTGTAAGGAATGCTATAAATCAATTACCAGCAAAGAAAAGGAAATAAGAAGAACAAGTACACATGTAATACCGTTGCAGGTGTGCAACCCGATCCCCTCTCATATAGTACCATTGCAGGCGTGCAACCCTCTCCCATTTCATATTATACTGTTGCAGGCGTGCAACCCGCTCCCATTTCATATATTACCGTTGCAGGCGTGCAACCCACTCCTATTTCATATATTACTGTTGATGGCATGCAAACCGCTCCCATTTCATATGTTACCATTGCAGGCGTGCAACCCGCTCCCTTTTCATATGTTACCGTTTCAGGCATGCAACCCGCTCCCATTTCATATGTTACTGTTGCAGGCGTGCAACCTGTTCCCTTTTCATTTATCAATACCAATCATAACAGAATCCCGTCAAGGGAACAATAATATAACAACAACATCCCGGGAAGGGAATAATACTATAACAACAACATCCCGACAAGGGAACAATAATATAACAACAACATCCCGACAAGGGATCAACAATATGACAACAACATCCCGGTAACGGAACAATAATGATAATACTCATATGAAGCACAATAAACCTCAACGAAGTCAAAACAATTACAATACAAGACTCACGGGCATGCTTGACACCGACGTATAGATACTCGTCACCATGCCTATACATCGTACTCCACAATTAACAAATAACAAATAAGACACAACTCATAATCCCTCAAACTAAGGTTAGACCAAACACTTAACTCGATGCCACGAACACAACTCAAGCCTCAACTATCGCTTTACCTCTTGATTCCACCACCAACTCGCTCGTATCTATCCACAAGTTACTTAATAATATTAATAAGTGCTAAATGAAACATTCCTAATGCATGGAAATAAGTTTTCTAAAGTTTTTCCCAAAAATTCAAAAATCGACCCCGGGCCCGCTTGGTCCAAACCCAAAATTCGGACCAAAACCCGATTACGCATTCACCCCCGAGCCTGGATATATAATTTGTTTTGGAATCCGACCTCAATTTGAGGTCTAAATCCCCAAATTTTAATATTCTTAGGTTTTACCCAAAATTCCCCAATTCCACCATGAAAACCCTAGATTCTAGGTTGAAATCTTGTAAAAAGAAGTTGAGGATTAAAGAAAATGAGTTAGAAATTACTTACTAATATTTTGGAGAAGAAAGGTTGTTTGAAAAATCGTCACTTATGTTTTTGGGATTTTGAAAAATGAAAAATAATTGAAAATCCCGTTTAAATATACCCCTCTTAGACCCCCTTTGCGACCGCACAAAAGGAGTGCGGCCGCGGAGCTCACAATGTTGACTGTAGTGACATGCTTTAGTATTTTGGCCATAACTTTCATTTTTGAATCATCTCAAAATTCCTTGTAGGTCATATGATATAGGCTTCCGAAGTCAGACCAGTCAAATTCTTCCTCACCGTGGACCGCACAAAAAGGAGTGTGGCCGCAAGGCCCCTCCGCGGTCAGCACAAAATCAATGCGGTCAGCACTTGCGGTTTCAAAGATTTGCAACATCTCTGGACCTGCAACAGTTATGTTTTAAGCCTAAAACATCCTGGAACCTACCCAAAACTCACCCGAGCCCTCGGGACTTCAAACCAAATGTGCATACTAGCTCAAAAACATCATATGGACCTACTCGTGTGATCACATCATCAAAATAACATGTAAAATCATGAATTAAGCCTCAAAACTCAACATTTCATCAAGAACTCTCAAAGTTCATAACTCTTCAACCGGAAGTCCAACTCACGTCAAATAAACTTCTTTTTTCACCAAATTTCACAATTATCTTTTAAATACTATAACAAATTTGTATCGGGCTCCGGAACCAAAATACGGGCCCAATACTAATGGTTTCAAACATTAGTTCTTTTCTTCATTTCTTAGATAATTCTGCAAAATAATTTCTTTCAAAAATTGATTTCTAAGGCTTAGGACCTCGGAATTCATTTACGAGCATACACCCAAGTCCCATATTTTACTGCGAACCTTCCGGGATCGTCGGAACACGGATCTGGGCCTGTTTGCTCAAAATGTTGACCAAAGTTAACCAAAAATCAAATTTTTAACTCTAGAAATTTCTATTTCTCATTTTTTCACATAGAAGGCTTTCTGGATATGGGTTCGAACCATGCACGCAAATCAAGGTGAGGTAAAAAAGAGGTTTTTAGGCCTCGGAACACTGAATTTACTTGCAACACAAGTGGCATTGTTTCTCTCAAAGTGTTCTATGCTTAGGGCATTGGTGAAGATGTCTGCAATTTGGTCTTCTGTGCTGCAAAACTTCATACAGATAAGCCCCTTTTTCCACATTATCTTTGAGAAAATGATGTCTCACATCAATGTGCTTGGTTCTTTTATGTTGGACTAGATTTTTGGCCATGTTGAGTGCTCTTGTGTTATCACACAAAAGAGGCACACAGTTTGTCTACACTCCAAAGTCTTCCAACTACTGTTTGATCCATAGAAGCTGAGCACAACAGGAAGCTGCAACACCATATTCTGCCTCAGCTGTTGAAAGAGCTACTGAATTGTGCTCCATGAAATAAGATATGATCCTAGGAAGTGAGCCATTCCAGGTATGCTTTTCCTGTCCACAAGATAACCTGCATAATCAACACCAACATACCCAATAAGATTAAAATTGTCACCTGAAGGGTAGTATAGAACCAGGTCCTATGTTCCCTTAAGATATCTCAAAATTCTTTTGGCAGCCTTCAGATGAGATTCCTTGGGATTTGAGTGAAACCTTGCACATAGTCCTACACTGAAAACAATATCTGACTTGCTTGTAGTAAGATAGAGGAGAGATCCAATGATGCCTCTATACATTATTTGATTCACCGGAGAGCCAGATTTGTCCATATTAAGTCGAGTAGTAGTGGCAATGGGAGTGTCAATCACTTTTGATGCTTCCATGTCAAACCTCTTCAACAACTCCTTAATGTATTTCTGCTGACTGATAAATGTTCCCTTTGTGGACTTCTTCACTTGAAGACCCAAGAAGAAATTTAACTCACCCATCATGCTCATCTCAAACTCACTTCCCATGAGTTTTGCAAATTTCTCACATAGTGAATCAGCTGTTGTCCCAAAAATGATATCATCAACATATACCTGAACAATGAGCAGGTTCCTCCTCATTTCTTCAAACAAAGTGTTGTCAATTTTTTCTCTTGTAAAACCATTTTCTAAGAGAAATTTTGACAACCTTTCATACCAAGCTCGAGGAGCCTGATTCAACCCATACAGTGCCTTGTCCAATTTGAATACATGTTCGGGGTGTTCATGACATTCAAAACCTGGATCCCTGAGGAAACCATTTAGAAATGCGCTTTTGGCATCCATTTGGAACAGAGTGAATTCCATATGTGATGCAAAGGCAATGAGGATTCTGATAGCTTCCATACGAGCAACCTAAGCAAAAGTCTCATCATAATCAATTCCTTCCTCCTGATTGTAACCCTGGACAACTAACCTTGCCTTGTTCCTTGTAGTGTTCCCATGTTCATCAAGCTTGTTCCTGAATACTCACCTGGTTTCTATGATGGTATGATTTGAGGGTCTAGGTACTAGGTGCCACACTTTGTTCCTTTCGAATTGATGTAGCTCATCTTGCATAGTTGCAATCTAGTCTGCATCTTTTAAGGCTTTCTTAATGTTTTTGGGCTCTATTTGGGAAAGAAAAGATGAGAAGGCAAGTGAATTTTTAGCTTTTGATCTAGTTTGGACTCCTGAATCAAGGGGAGTGATTATATTGTCGAGAGGATGGGAGATTTTATGTTTCCAGTTGGGCACTTGAATTTCATTAGTAGAGGAACTAGGTAATCCTGACTGGTTCTCTTGTATCCTTCTTTCAGCTACCTGTGGAGTACTTTGAACTACATCAACCACTCTTTCTTTAGCTTCAGTGGTTGTAATTGTGGTACCTGGCTCCTCTTCGACTGATGAGGAAGAGACTGCATTATCTTCACTTGTCTCCTTCACTTGACTCATCATATCTGTCTTTCCATTTGCCATACCAATAACTTCACCTAGAACCAGCAGAGGCTCTCCATTTTGATCATCCTAGTTGCTTTTCTCACAGGATAGGTAGGACTCGTCAAAGATTACGTGTACACTTTCTTCAACATACTGAGTCCGTTTGTTGTATACCTTATAGGCTTTACTTTGAGAGGAATATCCCAAAAAGATTCCTTCATCACTTTTGGCATCAAATTTTCCAAGCCGATCCTTTCCATTGTTGAGAACATAATATTTGCACCCAAATGTTCTTAAGTGAGTCAGCTTAAGCTTCCTTCCATTCAGCAACTCATAGGGAATTTTGTTCGAGAGAGACCTGATTATGCACCTGTTCACCAAGTAGCAGGCAGTGTTGATAGCTTCAGCCAGAAGTTCTTCGCAATCCCACTATCGATCAGCATTGTCCTTGCCATTTCTTCAACGATTCTATTCTTCCTTTCTACAACTCCATTTTGCTGTGGAGTTCTTGGGGGTGAGAAGTTGTGGGTGATGCCATTCTCATTGCAAAATTCGTCAAACTTAGCATTGTCAAATTTTATTCCATGATCTGATCTTATGCATTCTACTTTTGGTTCCATTTTTACTTGAATTTTCTTCATAAAGGCTACAAAAACTTCGAAGGTCTCATCTTTTGTTCTAAGGAACAGAGTCCAAGTGAATCTGGAACAGTCGTCCACTATCACAAAAATGTATCTTTTTCCCTGCTTTGCACTCTCATAGGACCACAAAGATCCATATGAAGGAGATCAAGTGGTTTTGAGGTGCTGACATCTTTCTTTGGTTTGAATGAGGATTTCACATGCTTTCCTCTAGCGCAGGCATCACGAACTTTATGCTCGTTGAATTTTGACTTGGGCAGACCACGAACCAGGTCCTTCTGAACTAGCTTATTTCAGCAGAGAGAAGCTTGCATGCCCCAACATTCTGTGCCACAGTTAAACATCATCATCAACTGCTTTCAAGTAGCTTAGATCACCACTCTCTAAGGACACGAAATCAGCAACGTAGATGTTCTTGTATCTTTTGGCCACAAGTACCACTTCACCAGTTACTAGATTTGTAACTGCGCATATCTTTCACAAGAACTCTGCCTTGTTTCCTTTATCACATATTTGAGAAACACTCAAGAGACTGTACTTAAGACCATTGACATAGTACACATTCTCAATTGAGTGAGTGAGTGATTTCCCAATTTTTCCAACTCCAATAATGTATCCTTTTTTTCATTTCCAAAGGATACACTCCCTCCTTGAAGGGCTTTTAGTGAAAGAAAGTCCATGGTATTCCTAGTCATGTGCTTTGAGCATCCATTGTCCATGAACCATTATTGACTGCTTCCTTTCGATGTTCCCTGCACAAGAAAATCAAGGGTTAGATTTAGGAACCCAAACAAATTTGGGACCCTTGTAATAAGGAAAAGGATGAATAAGTGCACTTCTAGTCCATGCAGGTAACATGCACTTTTTATGTGTGGCACCTGGTCCTCTTTTAGCAGTTACTCTTTCAGCAAAAACTTTATTTTTCTAAAGAAACTGAACCCTGGCTTGACAATTTTCTCTGAAATGCCCATTGTTCCCACAGTAGGTACACAACCAATTATCAGGCACAGTGACGTACTTGCTATGAGGGTTATAAGGAACTCTCTACCTTTGAAACCCTATTCCCTGCCTGTTTCCACCATTGTTAACGTACATGGCAGTAATAGCATCCGAGGACCAGGTCCACTTAAGAGACTTCTCAAGATCACTTTTCACTCTTTCTAATTCTGCTTGAAGTTGTTCTATTTTTCTCAAGTTCAGCACACAAACTAGTTTTCACAACATTTAACTCGTTTTCAAGTTTAATGTGTACCTCACTAGCCACTTCCTTTCCTTTCTCAGAATTTCCAGACCTACATTCAGCTTTGAGTTTCTCTATTGTTTCCTTTAAGTCTACAATCACCATTAAGAGGTCATCTCTCTCCTGCTCAATAATAGCCACTTTCTCCACTAAGGCACCCTTTTCTTTACTGAAATTATCAATGGTTTCTTTTAAGTCAACTACTACTACCATCAAATCATCTCTTTCGTGTTCTACACTATTGATTTTCTCAGTTAGAACCTTCTCATTTTCCAGATTATCTATAGTTTCCTTCAAATCAACCACACACTACCAAGTCATCTCTAGTTTGCTCAGCATCTCCTAACTCCATAGTTAAGGCATCCTTATCATTTACAAGACTATGGTAAGCACTATCGCGCCCTCTTTTTCCTCGTGGAGTCCAAGTTTTGACATTCATTGGGAACAACTCATTTTCTTTTGGGAATTGGGTATGAAATTTGAAGAGTCACCACCTAACGGATTTAAGGTGTGTTAGGGCACCTAAAGCAAATAACTCATAAAACCGGTTTGCATTACCAAAGAATGGGTAAGGGCTCGAAATAATCTTGAGGGGAAGGTGTTAGGAACCCCTCACAGTCCACAACGGTGGGTCCTGGCCGAACTCAAATTATGTGAATTAGTCTTATAAACAGATAAAGCAAATTAGACAAATTGGTTTTACATCTAAAACAAGGGGTAAACAGGGTCGTAGGTTTTTTAGCCTACAGGATCATATATGTACAATACCCGGTAAACCTTTCTCAACTAGAGGGGTTACATGTGGCATTAGTGCATAGGTCATTATATCCTTTTACTACCCAATTACCCTCCCCTTAGCGGTTATATAAGCGATTTTGATTAAACGAACTCTATGCGTGCATTACCCGTCTCTTCCTTATGGCCCTGGAGGTGTTTAGTACCTCTAATTTAGGCAGTTCTAGACTTTCCTAAGGTACTTAAAGGAGAAAAATCTAGGTGAAGAGCAAGAACAAATAGGACTATCAAGTAAAGAACAATTAAGGGAGCTCACATTTACCTCCACAAATAAGCAGATAATGGCACGTCTCAAACAACAGGATTTCAGATATTTCAAAGGATCCTAGGGTAGAATATCTAGGTGAGCATGACAAATAGAATATGCAGCATTATGTTAAAGCGAAGCGATAGAGACCTAATCAGTTTGCCTACTAATTTTAAGGCTTGCGGAATCTGGACAATTCACAAATAATAAAAAAAACGTAGTTTTACAATTTGCAGAATTTCAATCGCCCTACAGGCTTGCCTAGGCATGTATCAATGATGCCCTATGAACATGGTATCTAGTCATTAATCAGGAGTGCAGTAAACCAGTAAATAGTTTTAAGCAGGCAGTTTGGATCCTATAGGCATGTTGTCTAAGTGTAATGACTGATTTTAGACTTATAGATACTGGTAGCAAAATGCAGAAATTGGTTTTATAAAACCTATAGGCATGACATCTAAATGCAGCAATTAGTTTTTAAAACCTTATTGACATGCAGAAAACTGATCTAGACTTTGTCGGCATATAGAGACTGATTTACAGGCATGGTGCCAAAAATGCAAGATTGATTTTAAACCCTATAGGCATGGTATCTAAATAAACAAACATTGTAACAAACCTATAGGCATGGTATCTCAATAACAAATATTGCAATAACCTATAGGCAAGGTTTCTAAGTAAACAAATATTGTAATACCTATGGATATGATATCTAATGCAAGTAATAGTCATAATAGACCAAAGGACATGATTTCTACCCAGTTTCTCCACAAAAATTATATAAGAATTCCTCCCTTTTTACTAATTTCCTCAACATTTGTTTACAAGAATAATTATTACAGACCATATGAATTACAGAAGGAACAAACTATGCTATAAGGAGCCTGAATAGAGGCCCAAAGTGAACCTAGAAATTCCAGGCCTTCAAACAGTCCAAAATGCCATAATCTCATAGTGTACCCAATGGTATCCTGGTGTGTCAAAGTTCCCAAGGGCCCTAGGGATCCCAGGCAATGCTCACACCAGAAAACTTTCAAAGTAACCCTTTGTGAACAAGTTTGGAAAGCCAACTCCAGTGTATTAAAGTTCAGAGAAATCACATGGACTCCTAAGCAATTCTCACACTAGAGGGGCAAGACCCAAGGTGTTCCAAGAATAGGAGTTGAAAATAGGAGATAGTTTTTAAGAAAATAGTTTAGGATTCTCAGGAAGAAAGGAGCAAACATGGTCATTCAATCATTGTAACTCAAACAAAGATCCCAACAGTCAAATAGTATACAGAAACAAGGTAACTTAGAGTTTCAACTTAGTTTATTAACTGTCACTAAGTGAGAACACAGTCACATACAGAGGGGTAGCAGGGCTTAGGAGCAATGTTGGTCAGAAGCCTGTGAAAGGTAAACATAAGGTAGGAAGAACATGCTAGTGGAGAAGTAGACGGACATAGGTCTAGTTTATATATATATATGCAGACTTGCTGAGAGTAGGAGTACCAAAGTAAACAGGTTGAAAAGCAGGATACACACAAGTTCAATCAAATAGAAGTAGACATGTTATTGCAGTGAACACATAAATTGAACAGAAGTATACATGTTTATTGTAGTAAACACATAGGCTTAAGCAAAAGAAAGGCATGCTGATTATTAAGGAGACACATAGATCAAATTGAACAACAGTAAGCATAGAGTTTAGTGAACATGTTGATTGGAACAATAATCATGAGGCACATGATCTAATAAGATAAGTAGACATGCTGATAACAGGGCACATAACTGAATTAAATGGCAGTAGACATGCTGAATAGGGAAAACATACAGGCTCAGAAGAAAGACATACTGATTGTGAGAAAAACACATAGGTTGAATTGAATGGCAATAGTGAGATCATGCCAATTAAGGAAGCAGAAACAGAAGGTAAAGTAGGCAGGATTCAACAGCCTAGCCTTGGCTTTCAGCCGGCTAGACAAGCAATGAACACAAGTAGCAGAGAGATGAGAGAAAGTTTATGTGTATGTGTATGTGTTTGAACTATTGTTTGTTGTTTAAAGAAGTCAGAATGAGAGTTTATATAGCACTTAGTAAGGTAGGACAAATAAGGTAAAGAATAAATCAGAGTTCATAAAATGGGGTAATCAAATAAATCAATCAGTTAATTGGGGATTTAACTCGATCAATTCCCATAGAAGAATCCGGAAAGGACCCCCTTAAATTAGGGAGAATCCCTTAACAATTCAAATTGGGATTCAAATAAGGTAAACAAATCAACCACATATGCATCAATTAATCAATCAATTAGAGTCAAACACAAATCAATTAATAGGATAGGATCACAGAAGTATCATTTGAAAGGAGAATCTCATACAGAATCAATTAACAGACGGGACTAAAGTTTAATAAGGTAAGCAATTCGGTTATAATGATCAAGGCCTAGAAATCAGGTCAGTAACATAATTAAGGAAAATATTACTAACTATGAATCATATATATATAAGGAAAGAACAGGCAAAAATCTTTCAGAGAGATACTAGTCTAAGAAGAATACGATTCCAAACCCTAATTAGGCAAATAACTCAATTAACCACTTCAGTTGACAGAGCTAAAGCAAACAGTCAAGAACATTGAGATAAATAGTCGAGTATTTGAGAACCCTAAGCATATCGAAATACAGAGATGTCGCTCAAGCAAAGAAATCAGTCTTACAGTAAAGAAGAAAGCCAAAATTACTTCAAAACCTTTTTGCAAAAATCCTTATTAGGAATAAAAACCCTAGCTTTAGGGAAAAGTGAAATCGGTAGATAATAATAGTAAAAAATAAAAGAAACTTAAAGGGAGAGTATTAAACAAACTCAAAACACTTCAGATCTAAAAAGATCTGAACTGATTTATCCAAAATAGCTAGGTTTGTACAAAAATAGACAAAGGTGAGAAAAGGTCTGGTTTTAAACCGGAGATTTGAAGCCATGAAAACACAAAAATGATAATACTTACAGACATGGGGTGAATACAGATGGATTAATCGAGAACATGAGGGGTTTGGACCAAATCTGGCTCAAGCCTCTTGAGATTATTCCCAAGCAATACAAGAAACGAAACACCAGTAGAGATAGGAGGCTAGATAAGACCGGGAATCGATGAAGAAACCCGTGGATCAAAGGGGTTTGGATAACAGCGGGGCTAGGGTTTGAGAGGCTTCAGAGAGAACGGAGAAGAAGAGGAATTTAAGGGCAGCGGGTTGTAACAAATGACCAGGGTTTGGGGATTAGGGATAATTAAAAAAGGAAGTATCATCCTGGACCGTTGATCTCTGAGATCAACGACCAGGATTTGGTTTGGGTCGGGTGGGTTTTAAAGAAACGAGTATGGGCTAGTTAATTGGGCTGGAGGTTTAATTGAACTTAATGAAAGGGCTATTTGTTAAATACCCAATTAGTTAATAAAATAATTTATAAAAATAGCTAATTAAATGATAAAAATGATTTTTATGCATGGAGATGATTTAAAATAATTACTTAACATTATAAAAATATAAAAAGTTATTTTTTATGTAGACAAAGTAGTTATGCATATGTATAGGCCATTATTGCAAAATATGCCCCTATAGTCTTAAAAAATATAAATGTAATTGTAAAAATACAATTAAAATTTTGAACACTTATATGAGCATAAATGATGAATTTAGATGACTAAATCATTGTAAAGTAATATGAGGGATAGTTTTGAACATTTATGTAATTAAAAAATGCAGAAATATATGGATTTAGGGCCCTTAAAAATTATAAAAAATACTTACAATATTTTGAAAGTGTGTGTGCACATTTAAAAATATATGAGAGAAAAATTGGGTATCAACAGCTACTCCTTTTTACCCGGGGAGGAAGAAAGAGCTTTTGGGGTAAAGAAATGATGACTGATTTTGACCGAATGGGTGTTTTAAAAAAATTGAAGCCAAATCCCTGGTCTCTGAGTTGTCTACATATCCCTGATTTTATAGGAATCAGGCCATGTGTAATTCTGTACCCAACGGTGAATGAAACCGATGGAATTGTTATAGGAATGGTAGTTAGTTTCATCAAAAAGTTTCTTTTTGTGAAGGGTGATGTCGGATAGAGTTATGATTATGGGTCTGGAGTGTAACGAAGGGATTGTAGGGCAGATATCTGGATATCACAGAGTAAGGTGGGTAATTGATGGGAATCGGTTATGAATGGCAAAGTGAAAATGGCATGAGCGGAAATCGGAGCGAGGGCTGCTCCTGTTTGAAGAACGGTTACCTCCTGGATTACCTTCAAAACTTAAAAGCATAATGCGTGCAAGCATATAGATGATGTAAATTCCCTTTGGACCATGAAAGATTGTCTTTGGACAGTGCGAATGACGTCCTCGGACTATGATATCCTAGGCCATGAATTGTGAGATAGGAGATTCGCAGGCCATGAAATGATGTTCTCGGGCCATGGGGATGGTGCCTCTGAACCATGATGCCTTTGAATAATGATGTGCAAGTATTGAGTGATCCTCAAGCCATGACATGGTGTCTTCAGATTATAAGGATGATGTCTTCGGACTATGACGCCTTTGGACAGGTTAGCTATATGTCAGCCCATGAAGTGCAGAGATATGATACTGAAAGTAATAGCGAGACAAATCTTAGTCTCATGCGGAGTTTCCGGCAGACCTTAGCCCGAGAGAATAAGATAGTGACAAGAATAGAGCAACATTTATGCAGAGAGGGACAATGCTTAGCCTTATGCAAATACGGAGGCAGGGCTTAGCCTCATGCAAGATTGGAGACAGAGCTTAGTCTCATGCAAAGAGAAGGCAATTCTTAGCCTTGTGCAGGTGAGAGGCAGGGCTTAGCCTCATTCAAGATTGGAGATAGGGCTTAGTGTCATGCAAGGTTTGAGACAGGTCTTAGTCTCATGTAAGGAGAAGGCAGTGCTTAGCCTTATGCAAATATGGAGGCAGGGCTTAGTCTCATGCAAGGAGAAGGCAATGCTTAGCCTTATGCAAATATGGAGGAAGGGGTTAGCCTCATGCAAGAAGAAGGCAATGCTTAGCCTTATGCAGGGAACAAGTAGCAAATAAGAGTAGAATATTTCTTAGCTGGAGATATATTTGTGTCTGGTGGCCTGATTGTTAGGACTTTGATATGTGTATGTTTGCGAATACTTCTGTTATGTTCACCATGCCTGCATCCAAAGAAAAATTGTAAGTTTTGTAACGGGAGGTTGGTTCGTGCCTTCGTCTGTTGGCTTTGCTTCGCTCCGCTCTGGAGGCCTTGTTTGAGTTGCCCTGGGTAACATCTGACTGTCACGGAAATAAAGTTTTCAAAAATGTGCATTTATTGATAAAAATGGAGTTATTTTTCAGAAAACATAGAGAAATATCAAGTAATTTTAGATGAACTAGTGACTGTAACACATTTTCAGAGACATTGCATCTTTTCTTATTTTAGAATTTTGAGGGTCCTCAAAATTCTGCCCTAGTTTGCTAAATGATCCTTCGGCCATTTGCGTGCGACGAAACTTGCTGAACCTTCTCTGGAATTTTGAGAATCCTTCTCAAAATTCTGTCCCAGTTTCTTAACCAATTTCTGACTTTCTGGCATATGATAGTGTTGGCTGGACTTGCTCTGGAATTTTGAGGGTCCTCATCAAAATTCTGCCCCAGTTTCTGGTTCTGGGGGGAAATGAGAATTTTATTATGAAATGACCAAACCTACAGGGCTTCCTGCGTATCCCCTCTTAAACGGGAATCAGGTCAAGCGTAGTTCAGTTATATCATATGAAGAAATGTAAACAGCCTAAATATAGTATCTCTTGACTATGTCTAAATTGATTGATTTTGGCCAAACTTCTCCGTCCATTTCTCCAAGTATGAGTGCTCCTCATGTTAGCACCCAGTGAACCATGAAGGACCTTGCCGGTTGGAAGAGAATTTCTCTTTGGCTTCATCTTGATGAAGGAAGATCTTCTTCAGCACCAGCTACCCCGATGCAAACTGTCTCGGTTTGACCCTTTTGTTGAAAGCTCTGGACATTCTGTTCTAATAGAGCTGACCGTGACATACTGCATTCATTCTTTTTTCGTCTATAAGGGCCAATTGCTCATAGCGACTCCTTATTCATTCTGCATCGCTGAGTTCGGCTTCCTGTATGATTCTTAAAGAAGGAATTTCTACCTCGGCTAGAATGACAGCTTCGGTACCATAAATTAGTAAATAGGGAGTTGCCCCAGTTGATGTGCGGACTCTAGTGCGGTACCCTAATAGGGAAAGGGGTATCTTCTCGTGCCATTGTTTGTGGTTTTCTATCATTTTTCTTAGTATCTTATTGATATTCTTATTAGCAGCTTCCACAACTCCATTCATTTGAGGTATGTATGTCGTAGAGTTTTTGTGCTTGATTTTGAAGGTTTCACACATGGCTTTCATCAGGTCACTGTTAAGATTGGCGGCGTTATCGGTGATAATAGACTTGGGAACTCCGACTCGGCAAATAATACCATCCTTGACAAAGTCTGCAATGACTTTCTTGGTTACAACTTTGTAGGATGCTGCCTCTACCCATTTTATGAAGTAGTCAACGGCCACTAAAATGAACCTGTGCCCATTTGAAGCAATGGGCTTGATCGGACCGGTGATATCTATTCCTCAGGCAGCAAAAGGACAAGGTGCGCTTGTTGCCTCGAGCTCATTGGGTGGTACCCTTATCATGTCTGCATGTACCTAACATTGGTGGCATTTTTGTATATATCGGATGCAATCCGTCTCCATGATCATCCAAAAATATCCAGCTCTGAATATTTTCTTGGCTAGAACGAAACCATTGATATGTGGTCCACAAGTTCCAGCATGTATCTTCTAGAGCAGTTTGGAAGCCTCCTTTGCGTCAACACACCTTAACAACCCCAGATCGGGAGTTCTCCTATACAAGGTCCCTCCGCTTTGGAAGAAGTGATTGGACAGCCTCCGCAGTGTGTGCTTTTAAGTATGGTTCGCCTGTTCCGGGTATTCTCTTTTTGCCAAATATTCCTTGATGTCGTGGAACCAAGGCTTTCCATCTGTTTCTTCTTCGACATGAGCATAGTAAGCCGGCTGATTATGGATCCTTACCGGGATGGGTGTCACACCTCCTTTTTCCTACACTCCGAAAGGGTATAAGGGAGATTCCAATTAAAGGACAATCGAAATGGGGTTATATTATTAAAAGATTCAGAGTCACCACTTGGGAAATTTATGGTGTCCCAAGTCACTGGTTCAAATCCCGAATCGAGGAAAAGATTGACTCTGTATTACAGTCTGCGAACTAGAAATTCGGGTAAGGAATTCTGTTAACCCAGGAGAAGGTGTTAGGCATTCCCGAGTTCTGTGGTTCTAGCACGGTCGCTCAACTGTTACTATTGGCCTATTATCTGAGTTTAGAACATTTTGAACCTATGTGAATTTTAACTTTATAACCACTTTTATTCATTTTTAAGGCAGATTTTAACGTCAACCAAAACACATCTTTTGACCGCGCCACATGAAATGCACTCGCAGTCTAAGACATATTCTATTTGACGTTGTTAAGATTTGGATTTGAGTCACATGAAATGCGCACCCGAGTTTAGGAAGGTAATATTATTAAAATAACGCACCTAAAGCAACTACGCGTTTTTAACTTTGCGAGGGCCATGGAAAATTTGCTAAATGGCACGCTTCGAATTCTAAGGATTTTAAAAGAAATAACTAAATGAGGGCCACGCATTTGAGATTTTATTTGGCGCGGCACACCTCAATTCCAATTCTTAAAAGGGAATTCAAACTAAAGTTCGGAGGGCCATAAATTATTTGTCTTGAATGGCACACCTCAATTAACTACAAGGACCTGCTAATTAGAAAAACCAAAGGAGCCATAGTTTTAATTAAAAGGGAGTCTAGGATTAAGACTAAGTGAGGTTCATTCTATACCAATTCCAGAATTTGACTTGGCCTAAAATGAGGCCCAATGGCTCAATGGAATCACCATGGCGCAGAGTGCTGGGCTCCGCAACAAATTTCATTTGAGCCCAAGCAGAGAGGCCAACTCTCATGAGGCAAGCTCAAGTCGAATATCAAATGGGTCGCGTATCGAACCTATAGAATAACAAAAATCAAACAGAATTCAAAATGTGATGACAACAGGATAACATTACTGATTAGAAGAGTACAACGAGGAGGAAAACATTAACCAAAGAAGCAAACAAAACTGATGTAGGCATAGAAATGAGAATGCAAACAAAAGAGGGGGGATTTCGTATTTGCAAACCAAAAACTAATGTTGCCATATGATTGATTAATATCTCACAAACAAGACAAAAGGTTAAAGAAATTCATAAACCCCTTTTAAAACTGACAGTATGCCCTACATAATTAGAATGACCTTCCCGCCAAACCGTTTTAAGTCAAGCACATCCAAATGATAACCATTGCAACACTATAAATTTGTCGTCACCGAAACTCTAATCAAATAATCATGCTTGCTTTCAAACATTCATACTTAAATCAATTATCTAAACATTCTACTTTCTGCACCACTTCCCAAATCGTGCCAAACAATATCATTTTAGCATCCTTAAGAGCAATTTAGACATGAAGCTATTGTCAAACACGGCTATATCATGCCATCAGACCCTCACTACAAAGTTGGAAATTCATTCCAATATACATAAAGCTACTAAAAAGATGAAAGTACAAACTTTATAGTTACAAGCTACTACTTGAGAACACCAAATTCAATTAAAATTGCAGACATCTAACAAGAATTCTAAGATCAGACTTTGGAAAGGGAGCTGAAATTGGACATTGAAACACCATCTTTCATTCAACATTTACATTTCCATTGCAAGGATTCGAGAATGTACCTGTTACAACAAAGAGGAATGAATGACCTTGAGAATGATTTTAAAACCAAACCAATCTAGTAGATACAACAGCAACAATCAACAGTAAGACTCAATCAAGCAGCCTCAAAAAATTCAACCAACTTCACTCTTTAAACCATTTTTTCACCCAGGTAAAAGAGGAGTTCTTCAGAGATTGAAAATCTTCAAAATTGTAGAAGACAATTGAACAATATTTTATTTTAGCCGTTTGATTTCTAGAATTTTTATCTTCCCCAAACTCGAATTGAAACAAGACTCCAAACACCAAATTCAGCTCAAAATCAGTATTTGAAAAACCAAACTAAGCCATATTTTACCCCAGGTGAATCATAGACAACTTCAGAAAAAGAAAAATTTTCAGAATGGGATCAAAGACCAATGGAACAGTAGATTTTATGAATTTGTTTAGCCGTTTTTGGATTTTCTGAATTTTTATCTCTTAACCTCCCCTTGAATAGCAAGAAAATGTGCCTTTATAGGCAAGGGAATAGGGCAGCACTAGGGAAATTAGTTTTGCCCTTCTACCCTCTCCAATTTTCATTTTAGCTTAACTACCCTCAGTCCAATTTTCAGTTTTGCAAGATGGTCCCCTCCCCAGCTTCCTAGAAGCTTTCCAAGCAGTTACAAATAGATTCCCCTACCTAATTACCCCAAATTACCCCCATAACCTTGTTTATTACACTTCAAAACCAGTGGGTTAACTAGGTGAACGGGCTACCCTGCTCTTCTAAACGGGTTAGAGATCCTAAAACCCAAACAAACAATTGGCCCAATTAAAGTCTGGAGTACCAGAAGCATGCAAACATGGAAGCCATTAAAATCTAAGCTAAATAGTTTATTAACTAGAACTAACTAAATTAGTAAACTCAGTTAATTAACAGGCTAATGATACTAAAAAAATGTAGGACTAATCATGCATGAACAAAAAACAAATACAAAAATTCTGGAAAACTAAAAAATGAAAAAGAAATCCAGGAGAAGAAACAGATGCAGAGAAATAGAAAAAGAAAAATGAAAGCTAGATTAAACCGAAAAGAAGAAAAGAAAATACCTACTGAGACTCAAGCAAATGAGGAAAGGAGTCTGAATCTTCAACTTCTCGAATTTTCCGGCCAACTATGATATTAATCGTGTGTTCTTAATAAGAACACATAATAACATCAAAATAGGCCCAAATCTTCAAACAAACTCGAATCAGGAACTATTTGGAAATTAGGGTTCATCCCTTCGATCTAATATTCGAGTGATTCTGGAGTGATTCGAGGGAAATGGAGTTGGTATTCGAAATGAGGGGAGGCAAGGGGTCCTAGGGTGTTAATTTGATGGTGAACGGGGGTGGCGCCGCCACCGGATGGTGGTGGAATTTCGGGGCGGCTGGCTATTAGGGTTTGAAGTCTCTGAGGGGTGAAGGAGACGAGTTTGATATGGGGGGTCACATTTCATACACTTATATATTAAAACCCCCTAGTTCCCATCCGTTAGATCATATAACATAGACGGTTGAGATCTGATTAGGCTATCTAAACGGGGTCGTTTTGTTTAGTGGGGGAACGGACCGAGTCAGGGTGGAATACATGTTGGGTTGGTCGGGTTTTGGAGGGGAAGTCATTGGGCCTGGGTAAATTAACTTAAAGTAGCCCAAATTTCTATCTCTTCATTTCCT